>NW_018743252.1:1715000-2315000 GCF_001683475.1 Chenopodium quinoa
GCATTGATCATTTCATTAATTTGGTTGGATTAAGCAATTGACCGGGTTGTCCCCCTATGCCCCATTTCAGAACATTAATAAAAGAAAACCCTTTGCCTCCTTTCGGAAGACATTAATAAACATCCAATGGCAGACGGGCGCGACTCCGTGGCCATAGCTAGTATGAGATCTCATCTAACTCATTATAATTTTAAAAGAATTTAAAACAAGAGACTCGTAGATCAGACGACCTCTGAAAAGTACACGGCTAATACCCCGTGAACCCCAAACCCTGTTTGTCATTACTCTAGATGTGCACAAATCCAGAGTTTTATTGCTCATCCTTCTTGCACTTTACGTGATTTACCGGTTTAAACTTGGTGATGACTCAAATGCAACACAACACAACCAATCATACATCAATCATTCAAACCATTCAAGTTTCCAATTTCAATTTTTAATTTATTAGTGAGAAACAATATTTATTATTGCATCCTTTAACTACCTCGGTGTATAAACACCTTAAGTGCATAAGGCACCTCAAATTCTCAACCTCGTCTTATAAGACTTTAATTCTTCCTTCTCTCATTCCATTTCAATATAAATGAACAAGTAACCAAAATAATTCATTTCATATATCCTTGTATCTTTGCCTCTAAGCTCACTTTGCAAATTATTGCATAAATAATGCTCATAAGGAAAATCAATGCAAATTTTCTCATACATAAATTAAACCAATCATCACATTTATCATCAATCAACTCATTACCAAACAATTCCAACCAATTTACAAGTTCCCTAGCATGATTCTAGGTTTTTCCAAGTCCCTAAACATGCTCCAAAAATCAAGGTTCCTCGTATTCTTATACGTACCTTGAGTACACGAATTGGTTGGCCACCTTAAGTCTAGAAGTCACCTTCTACGAAGTCCACTCCTAAACAAAACAACAATAGCTCAATTAATACCCAAGCAATATAATTTACAACAATACAAAACTACTTTAAAACCCCTTAACCTATTGAATTAATGCCTTTAAATTGCTCACAATAGTCAAAGTTAATAATTCAAAGTTCAATTACAAGTTTGTATGTTAAAATCATGAAAATATAACTTATAGCATAAAATTTCAGCAACTTTAAAGTAGGATTATAATCTGAAAATTTATTTATAACATTAATCCTTCGTTAAAAATCTAAAACTGCCCAAAAATCATATTTAGAGGCTGAATTTGGCAACAAGAAGGTGGTGCTCATTATCAAAGATAGAGAGTTTTGATTAGAGCGTTGTTTACACACGAAAAACACTATTTTTTTGCAAAAATCAGACGAGTCAGAGTCAAGATGTGATTAAAACGTGATTAGGGAAAATTACGAACGAAATTCAGAAAATAATTCCGAAAAATTTAGAACTTGCTGTTGAATTATACATCATCATATTCATAGAAAAATCACAACAAAATCATGCTTAAATTGAATAACTTTAGCAACACGTTATTAAACCCTAAAAATCATGAAAAATCAACATTTAAACCTTCAATTCTCGCATAAATCAAATCTGAAATATTATTCCATAAATAAAATAAAGTATAATTCATGAATTTGCAATCTTTTATTACTCATATTCATAATCAAACCATAATAATTATTAATCATTGAAAAATTCATATAAAGATTAAAGTTTTAAAGAAATTAACAAGAAAAGAGAAAGATTGAAGAGAAGGGGAAGTGGAAGAAATCCACGGTTCAGGGCAGCAGCGAAGGGTCGCCGGTGGTGGAGCGGCGACGGTGTACGGGCAGCAGGGTGAGGGCAGCAGCAGCGCAGAAGGAGACAGTACTAGAAATAGGTTAAATTCTAACGGAATGCTTTCGACGGACTGCAATCCCCTTGGTAATTTTAAACTTTCCGGCGGAATTTGGCTTTGTAGGAAACATCCGTTGAAACCGAGACTTTCCGACGGAAAAGTCCCTAGGTATACTTCCGACGGATTTCGTAGGGAATTAATTCCTTCGGAAGCGTACAGAAAATTAAAAAAAAAAGGTTTCAGTTTTCTGCGTTTTTTGCGACAGAAAACAGCACCAAAGAATAAGAGAGAGAAAGGGAGAAAGAGGAAGAGAGAGAAAGGGAGAAAGAGAAAGAGAGAAGGAGAAAGGGAGAAGGAGACCTCGCCTCCGGATCCACCACCAGCCGCCCTTGGTCGCTGCCGGTGTAGGTAAGTCTGCGGATTTATTTTATTTTATTTTTTTAAAAATTGCGGAAACCGTAACCACCACCACCTAAGGTTTGCCGAAAATCACTATAGCAGCGCCGAATTTCACCACAAACACCAAGGCTTGACCGAAATTCATCCAAAGCGCCGCCGTGGTAAGTGTTTAGCCCCCCCCCCCTTTTTTTTTAAATTTACTGTTTTAGGGATTTTGGGGATTTTTGGTGATTTTTATTTTATTTTATTTTATTTTTGTTTTGGAATGCCTAATAACAGCCACCACCCCCTCAACCACGACACCAGCCCGCCGCCGGTCTGCAACCAGAGCGACGCCCAGCCACCGCCGACAGCAGGTTGTGTTTCAATTTTTTTTTTTTTTGGTTTTTTCATTATAACTTTATAGCATTTATTCGTTTTTTAATATACATAGGCAGCACAAACTTAGTTCCTAATTGTTTAATTTGAATTTTTTTGTAGGATTTGTAGATTTTCTTGGTTCTTTGGCAATAATTAGTGCAGATCTACAGGTTAGAGACTATATAAAACCAAAAATTATATGTTTATTTTATATTGGCATGTTAGTCGATAAATGTATTTAGATATATGTTAGTTTATAATTGTTTTTTGTGTAGTGTATACAATCAGTTCTATTATTTATATTTTAATATGTTGAAATATTTGAAATGAATGTGTTTATGTTATGATATGTTAGTTTAGTTTAATTTATTTAAGTTTAGTTTTTAATTGTTGTATTATAACATGTTAACATAGTTTTGTTTAGTTCATTATGATAATGTACGTTAGTTTAGTTTATTTTATTTTAGTTTTGTTTATTTCACCATTAGTTTAGTTTAATGTAGTGTTTGTTAGTGTATTTAGTTTAATATTTTTGTTTGATATAATGTTGAATATAATATTTAGTAATTGTGCTAATATATTTACTTAGTTTAGTTTAATTATGACAAATCTCTGTTTAGTATAATGCATGTGACCTTCACTTTATATATATATAATAAATGAATCATTTGCATAATTATTTGCCTAGATACCCGTTCAAGGCATACACAATAGGAGTATGTCTTGAATAGTCCCCGTCCTTGTACGCTTATTCTCACTTAGGTGGTGAATGTAAGCCTTGTTTTTGATTCTACGAAAAATCGTGTCTTTTCATTTCTCTACAGTGTTCTCTGGGTACATATGTAGGTGTGTTTAATTGCCTACATTGTGTACTTGGAGAACTGTAGGGAAATGCTGGCGGATTTTCCGTAGAATTGAAAACCTGGCTTACATTCACTAATGGGATTAAACGTACAAGGATGGGTTAGGTTGGAGTGATAAGGACCCTTTGGAATCATTTCATATCTCATTTGCATTTTCATGAATGATTGATGGATAATGCTTAGGAAGTACGCTTTGTGACTAATATGCGTGAGTTGTGTAGAAGTTGTAATCATGAAACGAACGGAACGTAGCTGGATGTATGAAAGGAAGGTCGGGCCATATGTTAATCCAGAGTTCGTGAAAGGGGTTGATGAATTCATGCAATATGTCAAAGATAATCCCGAAAGTAGTAACCCGAATGAAGTTAGGTGTCCATGTGCTAATTGTAAGAACAAACGGCTTTGGGACCCAGATACGGTTAAACTTCATTTGTTTCAGGCGGGTTTTGTACCTAATTACTATGAGTGGATGTGTCACGGGGAAGGGTTTCCGACAGTTCCTGCAAGTGGGTCTAACAAATATCGTGTGATTTTCAATGCGTTTGGTCAAAGTTAGGATCATGGGCATTCCGAGCAGGCTAGTGTTTCATTAGAGGAGGAGCCTAATGCCCAAGCTAAGCATTTTCTGGATTTGTTGAAGGCTTCTGAAAGGCCATTATACGAAGGTAGTTCTTTGTCTGTGTTGGAGATGGCCACTAGAATCACAAGTCTAAAGTGCGAGTATAATCTTCCGCACAGATGCGTCGATGGGTTTGTTTCACTTCTCAGTGAAGCAATTCCTAACAACAATCAAATGGTTGACACATTCTATGAGGTGAAAAAGATTGTGAAGGGATTGGAAATGCCTCATGAAAGGATTCACGCTTGTTCAAAGGGATGTATGTTATTTTAGAAGGATGATGCCCAGCTGTCTACATGTAGGGCGTGTGGCAGCGATCGATACAAGCAGACTTCCAAGGGTAGCTTAGTGCCTTTGAACGTTTTCCAGAGTTTTCCTCCGAGCCTCGTAATGTTCGGCTTCGTTTTTGTACAGATGGTTTCGCTCCTCATGGCAAGTTTGGGGGATAATATTCTTGTTGGCCTGTCATTTTGACCCCTTACAACCTGCCTCCCTCAATGTGTATGAAAAGACAATTTATGTTCCTTTCGTTGCTCGTTCCTGGTCCTAAAAATCCTAAGGGCAACTTGGATGTGTACATGCAACCGTTGATTGAGGAGTTGAAACAGTTGTGGGAAGTTGGTGCACATACGTACGATATTTCCATGAAACAAAATTTCAATCTTCGAGCAGCCATCCTATGGACCGTTAGTGACTTCCCGGCTTACGGTATGTTGTCCGGTTGGGCCACATATGGTAAGAAAGCTTGTCCATATTGCATGGAAAAAAGCAAAGCATTTTAGCTAGAAAATGGTTGTAAGGTGTCTTGGTTTGATTGCCACCGCCAGTTCCTTTCGACGATTCACCCTTTTCGGAATAGTAGAACTGTGTTCTGCAGAAACAAAGTCGAAAAGGGTTCCCCTCCACACATTATGTCAGGAGAGGAGCTGTGGGAATGTGTGAAAGACCTTCCGAAGGCTGCAGATTGGCCCGAGTCACTTCAACGCCTCAAAAAAGAGAAGAAGGGGTGGTTCAAGCAAAGCATACTATGGGAGCTTCCATATTGGAAGCATCTACTTGTTCGTCACAACCTAGATGTCATGCACATTGAAAAGAACTTCTTTGATCAGTTATTTCACACTGTAATGGCTGTGAAAAAGCAGACGTGTGACACGCCATCCGCTCGAAATGACATTGCCAAATATTGTAAACGTCCGCAGCTTCATCTTCAGCAGGATGATAGGGGAAAAAGGTTTATGCCAATGGCTGCATTTGCTCTTGACAAGGCTCAGAGAAAAGTTTTGTGTGAGTGGGTTAAACAGCTGCGGTTTCCTGATGGTTACGCCTCCAATTAGAGCAGATGCGTCGATTTGCAAGCATGTAAGCTCCACGGAATGAAAAGCCATGATTGTCACGTGTTCATGGAGAGGTTGTTGCTTACTGCTCTGCGGGAATTGCTCCCTTGCCATGTTTGGAATGCAATAACAGAGATCATCCAATTCTTTCGCGATTTGTGTTGCTATACAACAATGGTTAGTGACATGGAGCGATTGGAGAATAACATAGCTGAGATACTGTGCAAGCTTGAGAAGGTTTTTCCCCCTGCATTCTTTAACTCCATGGAGCATTTACCCATTTATTTGCCATATGAAGGGAAGTTATGTGGTCCTGTGCAATATAGATGGATGTATCCGTTCGAAAGGTAAAGCAAAGACCCATGCACATCCTATTTCTTACATCAAATTCAATGTAATGTCGTATTTATATATTTACATAAATATGATTACAAGTTCCTCAACCATTTGAAACGAAAAATTGGAAACAAGGCTCGAGTTGAAGGATCCATTTGCAATGCTTATCTCACCGAAGAGATAGCAAACTTCTGCAGTATATACTTCCAAGCGACGGTTGACACTAAAACACGAGATCTCGGTCGAAATGTGAATGCCGACGTGGACTCCACAGTGGACGACGCTGAAATTCCAGAGTTGTTCAAGGAGGATAGCGGTCGTTTGTCAACTGAGGGCAAAACTCGGTTTTTGGATGAAAAAAAACTAGATTGTGCTCATCTATTCGTGTTACGAAACACCGACATTCTTGGTGAATACGAAAGGTATAACATAGTTTAGTAATGAAGTTTAGTTGGATGATATGATCATCTGGAATGATTACAATGTTTATTTACATTAATTTTAGCCTCGTAGGAAGTTTGAGGACTATGTCCTTAGTACTCGACCTTATCTGCGTAGAGAAGAAGTAATGGAGAAATGCGAAGCTGAATTCCCTGATTGGTTCATCGCAAGGTGATGTCCACTGTCTAAACGTAGGATAATTATGATTAACTATTCGTTTCTATTTAATTTACTCATTTAGGGAAGTGTGACGGTTATATTTAAAAAGTTTATAGGTTATTGAGGAGGAACAAAACTCGGATGTGCTGCGAGCGTTGTGCATGCGCCCTTTCAAGCGTGTTCGAACTTGGAAGCAGATTTTTCTCGGTGGCTTTAATTTCCATACATATGCCCATGGCAAGCACAAATCTACGATGAATTACGGGGTGTGTGTATCAAGTGAGGATGGTGGAGAGTACTACGACATACACGTCTAAAACTACCTATAATAGACTTGGTTTTTTTTTTGTGATTTCAAGGCATATATGTCTAAAACTACCTATAATAGACATGTTATGACAAAGAAATGGTTCATTTGGTGGGAAATGTAGAAAATAGGCAAGTGATAGATGATTTAGGGGTCTATTGGTTGGATTTTGGTCTAATTCGCTCCCAAAACTTAGAGAATTGGTTGTTTTTGTGATTTCAAGGCATACACAACCCTAACTACCTATAATAGACATGTTATAACAAAAAAATGGATCATTTAGTGAGAAATGTAGAAAATAGGCAAAGGATAGGTCATATAGGCCTCAATAGGTTGAATTTTTTGGTCGTATTCGCTCCCAAACCTTAGAGACTTGGCTTTTTTTTTTTGTGATTTCAAGGCATATACGTCTAAAACTACCTATATAGACATGTTATGACAAAGAAATGGTTCATTTGGTTAGAAATGTAGAAAATAGGCAAAGTATAGGTCATATAGGGGTCTATTGGTTCTAGTTTTGGTCCATTTCGCTCCCAAACCTTAGAGACTTTGTTTTTTTTTTGCGATTTCAAGGCATATAAAACCCCAACTACCTATAATAGACATGTTATGGCCAAAAAATGGATCATTTAGTTAGAAATGTAGAAAATAGGTAGAGGATAGGTCATATAGGCCTCAATTGGTTGAATTTTGGTCGTATTCGCTCCCAAACCTTAGAGACTTGGTTTATTTTTTTTGTGATTTAAGGCATATACGTCTAAAAATACCTATAATAGACATTTTATGACAAAGAAATGGGTCATTTGGTTAGAAATGTAGAAAATAGGCAAAGGATAGGTCATTTAGGGGTCTATTGGTTCTAGTTAGGTCAAAATTGTCCCTAAAACTTAGGGTGTCATTTTTTTTTGTGATTTCACGGCATATACATCGAAAACTATCTATAATAAACATGGTATGACAAAGAAATGGTTCATTTGTTAAGAAATGTAGAAAATAGGCAAAGAATTTTGATTTTAACTTACATCTTTAATTTGTGCAACTTTTCATATGTCTATCTTGTAGGAGGTTTACCAGAAGAAAGTTGAAGAAGCAAGCACCCAAGGGATTCAAAAGAGTCCAAATGAGTTGTGCTGGGAAAATGTAGGTGGTTGAAACAAGAGGGGTCGTGTGAAGGGACTTGGCCAAGGTGCAGAGCTGTATTACGGCAGCCGGAAGAGTTCCAAGTCTTCCCAGCTGTACACGCCTTCCTTTCTTTCCCAGATGCAAGATCAGATGGACCAGAGGGTGGAGCAGAGGTTGGAGGAGAGGGTGCAAGCTATATATGCGGAGTGAAATGGAAGTCTAGATGGAGACTCGATTGGCCGAAATAGAAAGGAGAAACCAAGAGAGGTATGAAGAGATGATGCGTCGATTCTCCAGCAACGACTCATGTTCCAACATTCCACATCAGCGTTGAGACCCCACGAACGACGACCCGGGTAGCGGCGGTGCAGGGATAGGTACTCCAACTGTAGCTTAGAATTTGTGTACATAATTGAACATGTATTTAGTTTTAAATTATGTTGTATAGTTGCACAAATTAAAATATAGACATTAATATTATTGTTAATATATATATGAAAATATTTTCATATTTAAATCGTCAATTCAAAATTAACACAAATTAGGTGCAAGATATAAGTGAGCAAAATCGAATTAAATAATTAAGTTCTTGCTTATTAAACAGGAATCTTCCGACGAAACGTTTTGTCGGAAATGAATACCTTCCGACGGATTTATTCGTTGGAACATAAGACGTTCCGATGGAATATTCCGTCGGAATTGTTTATGTTCCGACGAATAAATCTGTCGGAAGGTATTCATTTCCGACAAAAAGTTCCATCGGAAGAATTACTTTTCCGATGAACAATTCTGTCGGAAGGTAAGATATTCCGAGGGAAAATTCCGACGGAAGATCATTTGTTACGACGGGAATATCCGTCGGAAGCCTTCCATTTACGACGGAAATAATTTCGCCGGAATGTTGCGACAGACTTTCAATTTAAGTCAAAATCAGCTCCGACAGACGTAATTCCGTCGGAAAGTTCGTCGGAAAGGTGACTTCCGTCGGAATTTTCATCGGAAAACGTTCGACAAGGGTCGTTGCGACAGACAACTACCGACGAAATTCCGTCGGAAAGGCCGATTCCGACAGATTTTTCAATGTTTCCGACGGATTAGTTCTGTCGTAATTGAGCTGTTTTCTTGTAGTGGAAGTGGGGATGTCCTGGATTTTTTGAGCCCCCATTGAGGCAAAGAGGAAAATTTTTTACCATTTTTGGAGTTTTTTAGTTGCCAATAGGAGGGATCATCTCGACTTACCCCCTAAAACAAATGAACAAAAAAAGACGGATTTGCATAAAAAGAGGAAGTGGAATCCAACTTTCCCATAGAACAATAAAGATAGAGAAGTAGACATGTTTTCGAAAAGCAAGGATTATTGACTTAATAGTTGATGACTTGGCAATAAGGTATACATGTAATAGCGATAACGATCATTTTTTTCATGTAGCGACCATGTTCAATAAACGTTCCTCGCTTAGAAAGGATGAAGATATCCCACGTAAGCGGACATATTAATTGCTTATGATAAGTAAGATGGGAAATGCTAAAAGTGGTAAAAGACATCTAAAGTTGACGTCGAGGCTGTCGATATATCAAATCAGTTTACTGTATTCACTCGTTTTCTTTCTAGACAACGTATATAGAACATGAATTACCTTGGTAATAAATAGCCCTATTATTAAAAGAAAATAAGATGATTGTTTTTTAAAGTGATATTCATCTTAATTTTATTGGAAAAAGATATGGAAAATATCGAATTTAATTTGATTCGATTGCTTTGCTAAAATGATGTAATCAAGCCAATGGCTATCAAATCATCCAAATTATTTTTTTTTTAATTTGATTTTGTAATCATTACTTAACACTTCATGCATTTTAGGTATGGCCATAACTACTCAATAGTAGGTCCATATGTGCAAAGGCATAAGGTTTTCTAAATTTTTTTAGAATGATGATTTTAGTGGCACATGATTATGGGCTACCTCAAGGAGGGCCTTTCCCAGGTTGTAACATGGTTAGACTTGGGGTTGTGAAGAATGGACAGGCTTAACTGTTTCAGGATATTCTGATGTCCTTCGGAAGAGTTACAATTCCAAGGCTGACCTCTGGACGCCTGTACTCGCAAAACAACGGAGACTCCGGTAGGTGGGAGTTCCGCCTTCGACGATCAAGTTAGAACGTATATGAGGAGTAAAGTGCGGAAAGTAAAGGGTCTCTCTCTTGGATTCCAAGAGAGAATCTGCAATGTGTAATTGCTCAGTTCGAGGTGTCAGGTGTCTGACTTTTTCTTATGGAGAGTTAATGTGAATTAAATATTTCTGAATAATTGTTCCTCCAAAGGAAACATCTCCCTTTTATAGGGTGATGAGAAACGTGCCCAGTACTAGGTTTCAGTAAACCTAGGAGTAACTGGGCTTTGCCTGGGAATTTTGGCCGTAAGAGGCCAGTTTTCCTGGTTGGCTATCTGTCTGCCACGTGTTGTGGCCTGATTGGTCCACCTTGGACCTCTCACGAGGTGACATGTGGAGGACTTTGATTGGTCCACGTGGATGACACGTGGCAAACTCTGAGTGGCCCACGTGGCAGGGAAAAAATCCCCTAATCATTTGCCCTCACAGGGGTGACGTGGTACGCCATGATTGGCTAACGGTTTTTACCTTCTTTTTATTTCACTGTCTCTTGGAATTCACCCCCCTATAAATAGGGGGTGTCCAAATCATTTGTTTGGATGTTTTCCAAAAAATTTCTAAAGAGCTTTTTCTTTGTCTGAGAGAGAACTTCCGACTGCACTAGACCGCATGTTTTACAGACCGCCTGTTCTTACAGTCGCCGTAGACTTTCAAGTTCTTCCATCTTCATCAACGAAAGGTAACCGTCTGTTTCCTTTTATTTTTTCGACTTAGTTTTTTCCTTTTGAAAATGGTTTCCCAAAATCACACGGCACGACCTAGGTTAGTGATCAGCCGGTCACCGGGGACGGCTGAATCTAGAACTAGGAGTGCCGACTGCCCCTTGCTGGATCACCCTTTACGAACTTCCCCAAGTCCGACTGTCTATGTGTCTATGCAGGACACCATGGCCAGAACTAAAAGAACAACAAGGGCGACAAATTCAGACGGCTCCTTCTTTCATGCGCCTGTCAGCGAGTTGTCTGACGTGCCGCCTGCCCCAAATACCCCTAGTGATTCCATTTTAGATGAATCAGGGTATGAAGTGTACAATGTAATTTCAGCCTTTATTAATTTTTCCAGACAGGCGGACCCTTCATCCGAGAGCTCAGATAGCGATTCTGAGCCAAGTACTTTAAACAGAGTTTCGAATGAATCTAAAGAGAGGCACTCTCGGCTAGAGATTGCGCGAGAGTCCCTTTCAATAGACTTGGGACCAAGCTGCGCGGAGCCGTCTGCTTCTAATCGAGAGCAATACACCGCCTACTATCATCATGTTCCAAAGGGCAGGCGGAAGGTGATGGCTGAAAAAATGGAGAGCTTTAGAGATGAACATGTCATGGGGCATGGGTATGTAATCTGCACGCCGGATGCCGAGGACACGGTAGTCAGGCTCGAGCAGTCCAACTATGGGGACACCTGTTTTGGCTGCTATGAGGCGACAATTAAGGCTGGCCTGGGATTCCCTCTACATCCGGCTGTAGAGAGGATTTTGGATGGATACCAGCTGGGTGTCTGGCAACTACCCCCTAACTCTTGGTTCAACATCTTGGGCTATGTTGTCGGCTGTGAGATGCATGAGGTAAAACCAAGCTTTGAGGCATTCGCCAATATGAACTACCTCAGCCAGACCCAAAGACAAGCGGGACCGGCTGGTATCAGCTGTCTAGCCACAAAGGCTATCTGTTGACTGTGGGGAAAGAGAATAAGTGGAAAGATTGGAGGAACACTTTCTACATCATCTCCAGCCCTGACATAGTTAGGAACAAAAAATTTAACAAGTGGAATAGGAACCCACTTTCCTAACAGGCGGCTCTGAGCTGCTGCCAGTTCCCCGTAAAGCCAAAGAAGAGATCCTTGACAGGGGACTCTTCAAAGTAGTCATACAGGCAAACCCCGAGACCGAGGTGAGGGAATTCATTCCTCAAAACTATGTTCCCAAGAATAAGTGGTTATACGATGGGACATATCTAGCCGCCTGTGGCCTAAGTGATGAGATGCCGAGAGGTAGCTAACCGCCTGTTTAAATGTCATTTGAAACTTGTTTTGTATCAAACTAACTCCTTGATTCATCCTTTGCAGAACTTTGCAGACAAAGCCATGGAGAAACTCTCGACCTCTAAAAAAGCCGCTGCTCAGTATCGCTCGATCATCCTTGGCAAGCGGCCCGCTAAAGAGTCACCTGTTGTACAGGCGTCAAAGGTGAGTTTTGAACTTTGAACTGAACAACTTCATTTAGTTTTTCTACCGCCTGTTTTTTTTTACTTATTGTTGTTATTTTGCAGGGCACTCCAGCAAAGCCTTCCTCCTCCACCCAGCCGGATCCTAAGGTTAGGAAACAGATAATTGGTGACGTGACAACTCCTAGGAGAACTAGGAAGCATGTGGCCTGAAGGCCAGGAGGCCATGTACCCCCAAAATCTCCAGCCGTCCCAGGTGGCAGTCGGCAAGGGAAGGAGAAGGAGAAAGAGGCGGCCACTGAAGGTATCAAGGACTTATGTCCTTTCCCTTACCCTTTGAGGGTCAAATTCAATTGGCAGTAGCCTAGCACCTCTGAGAGAAGTCGGTCTATTGGCCGCATTTACACCAAGTACTTACAAGGTATTGATTGTGCAGATGTCCCTCAAAGGTCGGATCTGGTTCAGATGGCTAGGTGCATGCTGAAGGTCATCTCTGTCGAGGACAGGGAGCCTGTTAAGGGAGTCGGCAACCTTAACCTTGAGGCCATCCTAGCTCTCCTAACCGAGGTATACTTAGTATTTGTTTCTTTTGTTTGAATAACTGCCTAGCGCCTGTTATTGATGACCGTTTTTTGGCCGAGTGTAGTCAAAGCTACGAGTGTATGGTCTCCGCAAGCCCCTGAACGAGAAGAACAAAGAGGTAAAGGCTGCGAAGGCCCGGGCCGCCTCTAATTATTACAAAGCTATGTTCTAGATTGCTCAAAACAAAATTCTGACCACTAACATATTGTATTATCAGGCGTCTACCAATTTGCGGGTCAAGAGGGACTTGGAGGCGGCCCAAAAGAGGATCTCTGAGCTAGAGAAATCCGTCTCGGACCTAAAGGCTGAGTTTAGGCATCTAAAGGAAGTGGACAATGAAGCAGCCGGCCTCCGCAGCTGAGTAGACAAGTTGAAGCAAAAGCTGGCCAACCAGGAGACCCAGCTTGCCCAAAAATACACTTCCAGGGCCGACGAGGAGAAACAGGCGCTGGTCAAGGACATGATGGAGGACAACAACTTCATCATGGAGATGACCTGGACGGCTCCTTTCCCAGGGACCAGCTATGACAGCTGGAGGAATCAATTCGCCACCAGTACCCGAGAGTACAATGACGACATTAAGGGTCAAGACCATGATGAAGAAAAGGAGGGTGGCGAGTCGTCTGATTCTACCTCTGGGGAGTCGGACCAGGAGGAGGAGGAGGCGGATGGCGAGAACAAGGAGGAGCCGACCGCTGATCAGAAGGATGCGACTCTTGAATTTGAGAAGCCTCTTCTAGAGGCTTAAAGTCTTTCTTTGGCCTGCGTGCCACTTTGTATCATTACCCGACCAAGGGGTCGGAGTTTATTGACAATTCCAAATTTCAACATTTCCAGTCGGTCTTCTGGCCGACTGTTTATGTTAATCATCCGGCTGTTTTTGCCGTTATTCTTCAAATTTTAATGTTTTTAAATTTTTTCTTTTCATGAGTTTTGCCATGTGGCTTGCCTCTTGCTTTCATGAATGCTTTATATACCGACTGTTCTTGCCCCTAGGCGACTGGCGCTTGGTTTTCAAAGGTGGGTTGATTGACTTAGAATTTTTGGTACTTTTGACTATTACTAATTTTAGGTCAATCAAATCACTATGGTGATTACACCAAACCAGGCGGTCAGTCGGCCATAGCCCAGGCGAACGCCTAGCATAAGTCGGCTCTCGGGCGTATAGTGAACCACAATATACTAAGTTTGTACTTAGTTTATTTTATTGATTGTAAATAGTCCGTCTGCTTGGTGCTTGTATAGAACAGGCGTTAATCTGGATGTTTTTAATCAAGGTAGCTTCCTTGGTGTGCTAACAATAATAGGAACAGTGGCCAAAGGCCGTCTGTTTGCCAAAAAACAGGCGGTTTCATTCGTACCTTTTAGATTCCAAATGTAGATTGTTGAGTGACTATGAACTTTTTAGGTTGATCAATCTCCGTCACTTGTACTTGAGTAATCAAAAGAAATAGTCGGATGTGGCCGCCTGTTGTGTTTGCAACCTAGAGGAATAGTGGCCGAATACCGTCTGTTTGCCAAAAAACAGGCGGCTTGGTTCGCACCTTTTAGGTTCCATCTCAAGTTTTCCTGAGTGACTATGAGAACCCTTGGGGTTAATCAATCTCTGTCACTGATTTGAGTGAGTAGAAGAATCAGGCGGCTTTCGCGGCATGGTAGCCCTTTATTCGCCAAGTTTTGCTTAGCTATTTACTCAAATTATGCCTATTGTATTGTCCCAAGAAATAACAGGCGGTTTCTGACTTAGATTTTAACTGTCTACCGCGTATTTACAGTATACGGGTACGTTTATCTTTGTCTCAGGTCAAACGACTGCGAGGTTTTGTTATGAAACTCTCAGAAGAGTCGTTTGTTTTTGGTTTATATAGCAATGTGCCACCCAATTAGGAGATGCTCTCTGCGACAAATTCACCCGGATGGATGTCGTCGAACGCCTGTTCAAGTTCAGGGACAAACGTATTAGTTTAATTTTAAAAAGATCATCCGGCCATGGGCCTTAGGTTGATCATACGGCCCGTGGCCTCATTAGATTGTTCAGAAAAGAACAGATTGCTAAGTTGTCTAGACTTAATGTTTTTACTCAAGTACTTAAAAGAAATAAGGCCGACTGCGTTCTGCACAGGCAGCTTGCCCCACTGAGGAGACTTGCACAATAATTGAAATAAATTGCAAAATTTATTGATATGTTTACAAATAATTTACAAATCTCAGAAGTAGTACTTTTTTAACTTGTCTACATTCCAAGTTCTGGCTAGCTGCCTACCATCTGGTGTATCCAGGCGGTAGGTGCCGCCTCTAACTTCTTCATAGATTCAATAGGGGCCATCCCAGTTAGGAGTCAGCTTTCCCTGCTTGTTTGCCCTACCGACCGCTTCCATCTTTCGTAGCACAAAGTCCCCTACTTTTAGGGGCCGCTTGTGCACTCTTTTATTGTAAGCTCTCGTCATTCTCAGACGATAGATCTCATGGCGCAAGGCTGCATTGCCCCTGCGTTCTGGAAGTGAATCTAATGCTAGCCGCATGGCTTCCCAGTTGGCCTCTTCGTCATAAAGCATGACTCAAAGAGTTAGCTCATAGTGCTCAATAAGCAGAACAACCTCTGCCCCATAAACCATGAGAATGTAGGGTTTCGTAGTAACCCGACACTACGTGGAAGGAAACCCACCAAGACCCTCCCCTTAATTAAAGCGATTAACAAGTATATTAAACTTAATCAAACAAGATTAAGAACAAGAATTATACCTTTGACGCATGCTTCGCTCCCAAAGAGCTCTTACTTCAAAATCCCGAAAACACGAGATCTTCGACGGATCGTACCCTCGACCTGTCCCGAGCGTCCTAAGTCTTGAAGGTTATTCAAGACCCGGACAAAATAACTATGAGTTTTACGAATCAAAGGTTTACTCTTACTTAGAGTTGCCTTTTTAATTCCACTCGAGGTTGTATTCTCAAAATCCCAATCAAGTGGGTATTTATAGAGAATGGGGTCTTGAAACCCCTTTTCATGATCAATGTGGGATCATGTGCAATTGCAATAATTTATTTAATTCCAAAATAAATAATTAGGCAAAAGCAATCACAAGGCAACGAGTGGCAAGAGGAGAGAATAGGTTAGGTGAGGACCATATCCCATGGGGGGACCATTGCCTTGCTCCCCAAGGGAAGCCTAGAGGCTTTGGTCCCCACCTCTCCTAAACCGCCACTCATAAGGCAGCTGGGCTGGCCTGCCAGCACGCCCAGCCAGCAAGCACCAGCCAGCAGCCACGCATCCCAGCCAGGCAGTGCTGCTTGGTGCTGGGCGATGCTTGACGCTGGTGCGTGCTGGCGCTGGCCCCAGCATCCCACGCACATACGAACACACCTCGCGCATCCAGCATGCGTGCTGCTAGCAAGCCACGCATGCTGGCCCCCTCTTGTCTTGCACCATACGCACACACCATACGCACACATGCACTAGCCATGCTCCATGCGCACTAGTCATGCACAGCGTGCATTGGTCTCGCACCACACGCACACCCACGCATCACACAATAGCCTTGGTGCGTGGTGATGCTGGGCTGCTGTGCGTAGCCTAGCAATACGCTGGCGCCCAGGGCCTTGCATATGCATGGTGCGCTGCTTGGTGCTGCCATGCGAAGGCTAGCACACAAGCCAGTACGCATGCTGCGCCAATGTTAGCCAGGCACCCATGCTAGCACTTCGTGCCAGCGATGGTGCTGCCATGCCAGGCATGCACGCACGCAGCATCTTGTGCCTGCGATGGTGCGCCTGGTGCCTGCGATGGGCAGCAATGGTGCCCAGCCTCATGATAGGGTTGCGATGGGTTGCTCGGTGCGCCTGGTGCGCCTATTGCTTGCGATAGGCTGCCAGGTCGCGCCTAGTCTGCGATGGCGCGCCTAGAACACCTAGTATACTTAGGCTTGCCCCTAGCCATGCTAGGTGCATGCTAGCCTGAACTAGCCTAGCATCCACATGGCTAGGCCAGTGTAGTGCTAGGGCTATGTTCGTACTTGTTGCTTTGTGATTTCGCGATGCTCGGTCTCGACGCCCTAGGCTCAATATGCGACGTCTGTATTTGTAAAACTCTGTTGACTCATTAAATCCTTTCGGATTAATTCGTCGTCTCGGATCGGTGATTCGATTGGGTTCGACCCGAAGGGTTCAGTTAAGATTAAGTTGTAACATCAATTGTACATTGATATTACTGACCGGAAGCGGCCTCCACCTAGGCATTCCGATCACTTGACCTTACTAAAGAATTAGCTCCATAATAATTCTGATCCCTCTATCGGAAGAATACACTTGTTGGAAGGACACCATTCCTTTCAATCTCCCACTTGTCCTTCCGGACAAGTATGCATACAGTGTATAGCCCATTTCCTATGTCACTTAATGTTTCTTCGTGAATTATAAGGTAATATTCTTTGTCATCCTTATTACGTTCAGAAGTGTTTCTCGATCTCCGAGTTCGACTGTCAATAAGCAGATGATTTCTAAAATCCATCTGAGCATGGCCATGCTTTTTCACAGTCTCGCTCTTCGAGCGGCCTTGTAAACAACAAAACATTTTCCCTATTGTTAGTAGGGGGACAATCCTAGTCTTGTATTGTAAGTTCTTCTTACTAAGAGGACATAGTCTCTTGAGTGTTCCCGTTATGATCCCTAGTTACGGCAGACGTTTGGAAACATCAAAGAGCCTAGTACTCAAACAAGAAAACTTCACAGTACTCATGGTCGGAGGAAACAAGTTCGATAGTCATAATGAGAAATGTACTTATGACAAAAATTTAAATTTTTCTTAAAGTACTCTCATAGGTCTTATCCAGTACAGTTCCAAACTGTGCTTGTGCAAATGATTTATGACTGTCACGTCCTCGCAGCACAAGAAACGGTGCTGTAAATCATACTACACACTAATCTATGGCGGTCATCAATCGTCCATCTCTTAGATGACCTCGATTAGGGAAAATTTTCGATTTAATATTCAATGTTCACTTAACAGGTGTTTCTTTATCCAAGACATGGTCTTGATACCCTGTTTTGAATATTTCCGTAAATCAAATGGACTCATTATTTAATTCTAAACCACAATTAAATAGTAATGGAGTGAATGATAATTTTGCACAAAAATTAATTACTCCATTAATGAATGGTTTTAATATAGTGTCTTACATTAAATATCCTATTTAATTAAAACACATGTATAGGGAATTTCAAAGCCAGTCTCCAACATGCTTGATTCCCATCGCCTCAATGTGCTTGTTGTGTTTCACTTGAGGCAGCGGTTTAGTCAAAGGATCGGCTACATTATCATCTGTGCCAATCTTACAAATTCTGATTTCACCTTTGGATTTCCATTCCCTTATCATGTGAAATCGCCTTTGCACGTGTTTGACCTTCTGGTGCTCTCTCGGCTCCCTGGCCTGAACGATAGCTCCATTTTTATCACAATAGAGGTCTATCGGCCCCTTGATTGAGGGTACAACACCAAGTTCGCTAATGAACTTGCGAATCCAAACATCTTCCTTGACAACTTCTGAAGCGGCTAAGTACTCTGCTTCAGTTGTAGAGACTGCAGTGGTGCTCTGCTTGTCACTCTTCCAGCTAAACGCTCCTCCATTCAGACTGAATATGTACCCCGATTGAGACTTGAAGTCGTCTCTGTCAGTCTGGAAGCTAGCGTCGGTGTAACCTTCAACAACCAGTTCTTTGTCGCCTTCATACACCAGGAATTTATCCTTGTTCCTTTTCAGGTACTTAAGGATGTTCTTAGCCGCAGTCCAATGCGCCTCTCCTGGGTTCGATTGGTATCGACTCGTTGCACTCAGGGCATACGATACATCTGGCCTTGTACATATCATGGCATACATAATCGATCCGATTAGCTAAGCATATGGGATCTGATTCATTCTTTCTCGCTCAACAGGTGTCTGTGGACACTGTTTCTTGCCGAGAGTTACGCCATGGGACATGGGTAAATGCCCTCTTTTGGCATTCTCCATGTTGAATCCAGCCAGTACCTTATCAATGTAAGTACTCTGGCTTAATCCAATCATCCTCTTAGATCTATCCCTGTAGATCTTGATGCCCAATATGTACTGTGCCTCTACTAAGTCCTTCATTGAAAAGCACTTTCCCAACCAGCCCTTTACGGACTCCAACAATTTTGTGCTGTTTCCAATGAGAAGTATGTCATCGACATACAGGACTAGGAATGCAATATTACTCCCACTGACCTCCTTGTATACACAAGATTCATCTGGATTCTTGATAAAACTAAACTTGCTAATGGCTTCATCAAATCACAGATTCCAACTTCTGCTGGCTTGCTTCAGTCCATAGATGGACTTCTTCAGCTTGCAAACCTTTCCAGCGTTGCCTGGATCGACAAAACCTTGTGGTTGTGTCATATACACAGTTTCTTCCAAAATTCCATTAAGGAAGGCGGTTTTGACATCCATTTTCCATATTTCATAATCGTAATATGCAGCAATCGCTAGGATGATCTGGACGGATTTTAGCATTGCAACTGGTGAAAAAGTTTCATCATAGTCAATCCCGTGGACTTGTCTATAACCTTTTGCCACCAGTCCATCTTTGTATATTGATACATTTCCATCCTTGCCTGTCTTCACTTTGAAGATCCATTTGCAACCAATGGGTGTATAACCCTCGGGCAAATTCAGCAAGTCCTAGACTTGATTTTCAGACATGGAGTCCATCTCGAATTTCATGGCCTCTTGCCATTTTGCAGAGTCGGGGCTCGTCATAACTTGCTTGTATGTCGCCGGCTCATCACCAACCATAACTAGGATGTCCTGATCATCAGTTAAGACGATACCGAGGTATCTGTCTGGTTGAGATCTTTGTCGTTGCGACCTACGAAGGGTAATCGGTTGAGCATTTACATTGTCTGTTTGATTCTAACCAATCTTCTTAGATGCTTCCAAAGTATCTAGACTGTCAGTTTTGTCAGGTTGACATTGTTGCTCGTCCTTTTGAACTTTGTCGAGTTCGATTTTCCTCCCACTTGTCATTTTGGAAAGGTGATCCTTCTCCAAAAAGACACCATCACGAGCAACAAAAACTTTGTTCTCGGATTTATTGTAGAAGTAATACCCTTTGGTTTCTTTTGGATATCCCACAAAGAAACACTTATCCGATTTGGGGTGAAGTTTGTCCTAAATTAATCGCTTGACATATGCTTCACATCCCCAAATCTTGAGAAAAAACAACCTAGTAGGTTTCTTAGTCCATAATTCATATGGAGTCTTTTCAACAGCTTTTGACGGAGCTCTATTCAGTGTTAGTGCTGCAGTTTGTAGCGCATGTCCCCAGAAAGAGATAGGGAGTTCACTAAGACCCATCATTGATCGAACCATGTCTAACAAGGTTCGATTCCTCCGTTCGAACACTCCGTTCCATTGAGGAGTTCCGCGAAGTGTCAACTCTGAAAGAATGCCATTTTCTTTCAAGTGATTGTCGAATTCATGGCTCAAATATTCGCCACCTCGATCCGATCGAAGTGCTTTGATTTTCTTGCCAAGTTGATTTTCAACTTCTTTCTGAAATTCTTTAAATTTCTCAAAGGATTTAGATTTGCTCGACATTAAGTAGATATAGCCATATCTACTATAATCGTCGGTGAAAGTGATGAAATATCGGTAATCTTGTCTTGCGGGTGTGCTCATTGGTCCAGATACATCCGTGTGTATTAGACCTAATAAGTCACTTGCCCTTTCTCCCAACTTGGAGAATGGCTGTTTTATCATCTTGCCTAATAAGCATCCTTCGCAATTTTCAAACGACTCTAAGTCGAATGAGTCAAGAACACCTTCTTAAAGAAGTTTCTTGATGCGCTTGATGTTAATATGGCCAAGACGACAATGCCACAAGTAGGTTTGATTTGACTCGATGGTCTTAGCCCTTTTGGCAGTATTCTCAATGTTATAAACCTGTTTGTCTAGGGAAAGCACATAAAGACCATTTTCTGAATGTGCCTTACCATATAAAACATTATCAAAATAAATAAAACAACTATTGTTTTTGATTCGAAATTCGAATCCTTTGGCGTCCAACGCCGATATTGAAATAATGTTTTTGGTCACTTAGAAACATGATAGCAGTTTTCAAGTTCTAGAATAAACCCTGAGGGCAAAGACAAACTGAGAGTTCCAACGGATACGGCAGACATCCTTGCTCCATTGCCGACCCGAAGCTCGACCTCTCCCTTCTCTAGCCTCCTATTTATCCTTAGTCCCTGAGCATTGGAACAAAGGTGTGAGCCACATCCGGTATCTAATACCCATGATTTTTAGCTAGTGAAGTTTAAGTCTATAACAAAAATACCTGATGAAGAAGCAACGTTGCCGTTCTTCTTATCTTCCTTGAATTTGAGGCAGTCCCGTTTCCAATGTCCCTTCTTCTTGCAGTAGAAACATTCGGAATCAGATTTAGAAGAGGCTGCCTTCTTGTCCTTGCTGCCCTTAGCAGATTTTGACTTAGGCGGGAATTTCTTCTTTTTCCCTTTAAAGCTCTTCTTTTTGCTCGGACGTTTGAATGGCTTGCCCTTCCTTACCATGAGCATGTCATGCTTGCCCTCATCCTTGAGGGTTTGCTCGGCTTGCTTCAACATACCATGAAGCACGGTGAGGGTTTTCTCCATACTATGCATATAGTTCATCTTGAACTGATTATAGCCTTTGTGAAGGGAGTGGAGAATGATGTCAATTGCCATTTCAGTTGAATACCCAGCATCAAGCCTTTCCATGTTCTCAAATAATCCAATCATTTTGAGGACATGCGGGCTGACTGACTCTCCTTTCTTGAGCTTGCTCTCAAGGATCTGCCTGTGGGTTTCGAACCTTTCAGTTCGGGCCTGCTCTTGAAACATATTCTGAAGCTCAAAAATGATCTCAAAAGCTGTCTCCTTTTCAAAGAAAGTCTTTTGAAGGTCCGGAGACATGGTGGCCAACATGATGCATTTGACATCCCGATTGGCACTTTGCCATCGGTTAAGGGTAGCATGAGTGACCTCCTCATTGGGAGCGTCGGGCATTTCCTCATCAAGGGCGTATTCCTTTTGCTCCTGCATTAGTACAATGCGGAGATTTCTTTGCCAATCAAGAAAGTTTGGCCCGCTCAACTTCTCCTTGTCGAGAATTAAGCGCAAAGAGAGTTGGTTGTTGTTTGAGTTACTTGCAGACATGATTCTACAATTGAAAGAATTTGAAGTGAAAAACCATTCATATATCAATAAGTTGAAATTTAAAACGTTCATGCATGTATTCAATCTTATTGAGCATTTTATCCACGCATTTAAAATTGTCCCTTATGAGCGAGAATAAAATGATTCCGAGATCCCAAAGATCAAGAAATGGTCAAGCATGCTTTGGCTTGTCTTAATCATTAAATATCTTAAGGTAAGCAATCCAATTGCTTATAGCTCCAAGCTACTCTCGGTTTGATAAAATGTCGCATCTAATGCATTCTTGACATTTTATCTCTTTTGCCACGACATCTAAGGACTCCTTACTGATATCGTTGAGCTTAACCAAGACAACTTGTATACCTAGTATACCTTACGTTCCTAGGGAAGTAGTGATGCCTCGCTTTGGCGTAATCCATCACGTACGCGCATTAGTTCGGTAAATGTTGTTCTTGGAACGGCAAATTTTAGCTCAATATTATTAAGGGACCTATGGTTTCTATGTTGGTTGATTTAAGTGAACTTAACTAATCGTCGCAACATAATATAAATCCTAGACATGCATCTAGCAATCATATATAATAACAATATATAAGGCATAAAATAGATGCATTTGGCAACTAGCATGACCCCTTGAAATCTTCAATTTCCATGGGTCTTCATCTTGGCTCGTCTTCGTCGAAACACCGTCTTGAGACATCTTGGCCAAAAGAAATAAAAGAAGCTAGCTAGAACGACTAAGATTAATCTAATAGTACAAAAATACTTAACGGTACGCAGACCGTATTTAGATTTACAAAAATACACAACGGAACGCAGTCCGTATTTTCTATCCTAGTCAGGCCCCACTAGTTGCCATTTTCAAATAATTGTTTTGAAAACAATCTTCCATTCACCCATTCACTATTTGTGAATGGCCCATGCTACTTTACGAAATACATTATTAAACACGCAAAACTAGTAACTAACTTAGGTGGTTAATCCAATTAACGCGCCTAATTAAAACTAGTCAAAATGGTTTAATCCATTATTTCTAAACGCAAAATGCTAAAGCACTTAATTAAGCTCCCACTAAATTCCGCATCCGTACTTAATTAATCCGATTAATTAAGTCGGTATAACCCATAATTTATCAAAATTTTGCAAAATCGAAAATCGAGGTTTTTAGCCTCGTTAAAATAATTATTTAAAATTATTAAAATGGCCAAAAGTTCGCAAAATCATAGCTCAAGCACTAAGCAAAACCTCCCACAAAGCCCTTGAGGGTGCGCACCATGGCTGCTAGGCAGCCCATGGCATGGTGCCATGGTGCGTGGGCGAGGCCTGCAATGCCAAGCAAGCATCGCTGCTAGCCCAACTGCCAGCTAGCATGCTGCGCATGCTTGCTAGCATGCTGGTGCTTGCGATCTGCTTGCGTTCTGGGCTGGCGCCTACTGCTGCTAGCCAGCATGCATAGGCAGCCTCTGCCCAGCCAGTGCCCCACGCATTGCTGCGCCCAGCACCTCCCTTGCCACACACAACCACACGCATTGGTACAATAGCCTTGCGTACACCATAGGCAGCCCGGCTACCCTTGGTGACGCTTGCGGTTTTGCATTGATTTGCGTGCATTTCCTCGGATTTTTAATTCCGATTTTTGTGTGACAATAATTAATTCCAAATTACATTTTAGAATTAATTTGAGGGAAAATAAAATAAAATAAAATTAAGTCCTACTTAAATAAAATTTATTTTATTGGTGCACAAGCCTAAATTATCCAAAATTTCAATTTTGAACAAAATTAGGTCTAATTTTATGCTTAAAATAAAAATGAGCTATGTCCAAAATTAATCTTGCCAATATACAAATTAATAATGGATTTGACAAATAGGAGTTGGAAAAATAAATTAACCATCCAATGATAAAAATTTTCCAACTTGCATACTTTTTTTTTACCAATATTACATCTTCCAATATGAAGATTAATCAAATTTTACTCACAAGTAATTGAACTTAATGGATTTTAATCAACCAAACATGAAAAATCCAAACTTTGTTCAACATGGAATTTAGGGTTAGGGTTCCAATCATTTAAACCTTTAAAGATTAGAACTTTAACATTATTTGGGAACTTAAAATTACAAGATCACAACAAGTTTTCACACTTTATTGCAATTTATTTGCAAAATTTGTGAAAAACAAGTTTATGTGAAAATTTGGTATATCAACTTAAGCACTAATAAAAACTCCATTATTATGCTCAAGGATATTTTAAAACCAGTAGATTAGTGATGCAAATGTGCATTTAATCTAACCTTGTAATGCTTGCATTAATCAAGGCTTAAAAAGAATTAAAATTTTCGTTGAAAAACGAAAAAAAACCCCAGAAAAATTGGGTTTTTGGTTCGAATTTGGCTTCTGGACAGTCCTAAAAGGGTTGAATCTGTTCCAGAATGTCGATTCCACCCAAAAATCACTATTTTTGAGCCAAAATCTGGGTTCGACAGCCAAATCGAAAATAAAATCGAGTTTTAAAATTAATTAAAACGAGCATCTAATCTAATTAGAAGAACATGAACCAGAAAATTAAATTCTTTTAAAACACCTTAATTAAAAAATAAATGCAAAAATTTAAAGGAGCGTGGCTCCGATACCGCTGTAGGGTTTCGTAGTGACCCGACACTACGCGGAAGGAAACCCACCAAGACCCTCCCCTTAATTAAAGCAATTAACAAGCATATTAAACTTAATCAAACAAGATTAAGAACAAGAATTATACCTTTGACGCGTGCTTCGCTCCCAAAGAGCTCTTACTTCAAAATCCCGAAAACACGAGATCTCCGACGGATCGTACCCTCGACCCGACCCGAGCGTCCTAAGTCTTGAAGGTTAGTCAAGACCCGGACAAAATAACTATGAGTTTTACAAATCAAAGGTTTACTCTTACTTAGAGTTGCCTTTTTAATTCCACTCAAGGTTGTATTCTCAAAATCCCAACCAAGTGGGTATTTATAGAGAATGGGGACTTGAAACCCCTTTTCATGATCAATGTGGGATCATGTGCAATTGCAATAATTTATTTAATTCCAAAATAAATAATTAGGCAAAAGCAATCACAAGGAAACAAGTGGCAAGAGGAGAGAATGGGTTAGGTGAGGACCATATCGCATGGGGGGACCATTGCCTTGCTCCCCAAGGGAAGCCTAGAGGCTTTGGTCCCCACCTCTCCTAAACCGCCACTCACAAGAAGCTGGGCTGGCCTGCCAGCTAGTACTGCCAGCACGCCCAGCCAGCTAGCACCAGCCAGCAGCCTCGTATCCCAGCCAATCAGTGCTACTTGGTGCTGGGCAATGCTTGGCGCTGGTGCGTGCCAGTGCTAGGCGCTGGTGCGTGCTGGCGCTGGCCCAGGCATCCCACGCACATACGCACACACCTCGCGCATCCAGCATGCGTGCTGCTAGCAAGCCACGCATGCTGGCCCCCTCTTGTCTCGCACCATACGCACACACCTTCGCAGCATCTCTCGCACATGCACTAGCCATGCACCATGTGCACTAGTCATGCACAGCGTGCATTGGTCTCACACCACACGCACACCCACGCATCACACAACAGCCTTGGTGCGTGGTGATGTTGGGCTGCTGTGCGTGGCCAAGCAATACGCTGCGCCTAGGGCCTCACATATGCATGGTGCGCTGCTTGGTGCTACCATGCGAAGGCTAGCACACAAGCCAGCACGCATGCTGCGCTAATGCTAGACAGGCACCCATGCTAGCACTTGGTGCCAGCGATGGTGCTGCCATGCCAGGCACGCACGCGCGCAGCACTTAGTGCCTGCGATAGTGCGCCTGGTGCCTGCGATGGGCAGCAATGGTTTCCAGCCTCATGCTAGGGCTGCGATAGCTGCGATGGGTTGCTCGGTGCGCCTGGTGCGCCTATTGCTTGCGATAGGCTTCCAGGCCGCGCCTAGGCTGCGATTGTGCACCTAGGCTGCGATGGCGCGCCTAGCACAACTAGTGTGCTTAGGCTTACGCCTAGCTATGCTAGGTGCATGCTAGCCTGAACTAGCCTAGCATCCACATGGCTAGGCCAGTGTAGTGCTAGGGCTATGTTCGTACTTGTTGCTTTGTGATTTCGCGACGCTCGGTCTCGACGCCCTAGGCTCGATATTCGACGTCTGTATTCGTAAAACTCTGCTGACTCATTAAATCCTTTCGGATTAATTCGTCATCTCGGATCGGTTATTCGATTGGGTTCGACCCGAAGGGTTCAGTTAAGATTAAGTTGTAACATCAATTGTACATTGATATTACTGATCGGAAGCGGCCTCCACCTAGGCGTTCCGATCACTTGACCTTACTGAAGAATTAGCTCCGTAATAATTCTAGACCCTCTATCGGAAGAATACACTTGTTGGAAGGACACCATTCCTTTCATAGAAATGGAGTTTCACCAGTCGCCCCTTTTTCAGTCGTCCTAATGGCCCACAAAACATGTGGTAGCTCGTCAGCCCATAGGTCGCTGGCTCTTTCAATTTTCTTTTTGATGCCATAAGAGATTAACTTGTTGAATGCTTCAACCTGACTATTTGCTTGGGGGCGGCCGACTACTGCAAAACAATGAGAGATCCCTTGGTCTCCCAACCAGTTCTTGAGAACAGGAGTCTCGACTTGGGCACCCCATACCGAGTGATGACATTTCTTCAAATGAAGGATATGACATCTTTGGTTTTGATGCCTTTGACTGCCTCCGCTTTTACCCAGTTAGTGAAGTAGTCGACTGCTTCCAAAATATATCTCCGTCCGCCTGTAGCAAGCGTATAGAGACCTAGAGTGTCCATGCCCCATTTGGCGAATGGTACTGGGCTATGGATAGCCGTCAGGTCAATGGTTGGACGATTAATGAGCTTGCCAAACCTTTGACACTTGTCACATTTTTTAACAATCTCCATGGCGTCTGCTTCTAGGGTAGGCCAGAAGTAGCCTTGTCGCATGGCTCTCTTTGCTAGTGTCCTGCCGCCTATATGGGAGGCACCGAACCCTCAATGCAAATCTTCGAGGACCTCTCGGCCCTTCTCTGGGGTAACACACTTCAAAAGAGGTTGTAGATAACCTTTCTTGAAAAATTCCCCTTTGTGAATCTCAAAGTTAGACACATGCTTTTTCATTACAATCATCTCTGGGTAAGTATCCAGCAGGGTGCCGTCTGTTAAGTATGCCCGGATGCTATCCATCCAGGTTGAGGTTCGATCAAGGACTCCAATAGGTTCCTCCTCAATGCTCCTTTTTTCCATCACCTCCCAAAAAACAGACCTTGGTGTGTCACAAGAGGCGGATGACGCTAATTTGGAGAAGGCATCCGCCTCGTTATTCTCGGACCTAGGTACTTGACTTAGGTGGAATTCTTCAAGTGTTCCGGCCTCTTCTTTTACAACCTGTAGATACTTGATCATAGCCAGATGTGTGGCTTTATAGTCACCATGATATTGGCTAACAATCAGTTGTGAATCAGAACAGGCGTCCACTTTCTTTGCCCCGGCCGCCTTGCACATTCGGATGCCGGCTAGTAGGGCTTCATATTCTGCCTCATTGTTTGAGGCTTAGAACTTAAAACGTAATGCATACTCATACTTGTCCTCTTCAGGAGACTGACATATGACGCCTGCACCACAACCGTTCATTGTGGAGCTCCCGTCCACATATACCTTCTAGACTTGGTCAAGATTTTCTAGATCAGCCGGCCTAGTCATTTCAACAATGAAGTCGGCAAGTGCCTTCCCCTTCACTGCTTTCCTTGGCTCAAAAGTAATTTCTAGGCTTTGCATTTTAATTGCCAATTTAATCATTCGACCGGATGATTCCATGGTTGTCAGCGGCCGCTTGATTAGTTGGTGTAGACCACGACCGGATGTGCTAAGAAGTAAGGCTTTAGCTTCTTAACTGCCATGAAGAGGGCCAAGCCAAAATTTTCAACCGTGGGGTACCATAACTCAGCATTCTTCAGGACATGGCTGATGAAATAGACGGGGAGCTGGCAGCCGTCTCTTTCAGCAAGAAGAACGGCACTGAGAGCATGATCAGAGACGGCCAAGTATATGTACACTTCCTTTGACAGAGGGTTGACGAGCCTTGGCAGAAAGTGCAAGTGTTCCTTCGACTTTTGGAAGGCCGCCTCTGCATCCGTCCCCCATTCAAACATAGTCATCTTCTTGATTGCTTGGAAGAAATAGAGGCATTTTTTGCCTGACCGACTCAGGAATCTCCCCAATGCTGCCAGACAACTTGTTAAGTTTTGAACTTCCTTTACAATGCGGGGCGACTACATGTCTATAACCACCTATATTTTCTCTGGATTGGCCTCTATCCCCCTTTGATCTATCAGAAATCCGAGGAACTTCCCAAACTCAACACCAAAAACATATTTCTTGGGATTTAGCATGACCTAGTGCCGCTTGAGTGTGGCGAATTTTTCTCGGAGATCCGTAAGATGGTCCGTCTGGAGTTTGGATTTAACAATCATATCATCAATATATGCCTCCACATTCCTTCCTATTTGATTAACGAAGACTGTATTAATCATTCTCTAGAAGGTAGCAGACGCGTTCTTCAAATCAAACGACATCACAGTGTAGCAGAATAACCCCTAATCAATGACGAATGTCGTCTTTTCTTGATATTTCTTCCACGAGGGTATCTGGTGAAAGCCTGAATAGGTGTCCATGAAGCTCATCAAGACATGGCCGGCTATAGAGTCGACCAGACTGTCGATCTTTGGGAGAAGGTAGCTATCCTTCGAACATGCCTTGTTCAAGTCTGTGTAGTCTACACGCATGCGCCAGGTTTCATTCGGCTTCTTTACTAGGACAACATTGGCAACCCAATCAGGGAAATAGCATTGCCGAATAACCAGCATCTAACAATTTTTTCACCTCGGCGGCTGCCGCCTGGCTTCTTTCTTCACCATGGTTCCTCTTCTTTTGCCTTACCAGTTTCTTTTTAGGATCCACAACAAGTTTATTTGTGGACTGCTAGATCCGGGCTGATGCCTGGCATCTCGTCCACTTCAAAGGCAAAGATGTCTTTAAATTCTTTTAACAAGTGGTGCAAGTCTGCACCGAGTTCAGCAAAAGCAGTCGTCCCGACCTTAACAGTCCGGTCAGGATGAGAGTCATCTAGGACAATGTCCATGTGTTCACCAGCCAGCTGGGAACGGAGTTCATCCGGCCTTTGACCGGTCAGTGATTGCTATTGCCTGTCTTTTTTCTCAACTATCATTTGGTTGGCCTTTCTCTTCTTGCCGGCTGCTGTTGCAACAGGTGCGGCTTCCTTGACTTGCTCAAGGTCAGTAGTTTCTCCACTGGGGCCGGCTGCGACCACAGTGGGCTTGACATCAGAGAGGTAACACTCCCTGGCCATCTTCTGGTCTCCCCATAAGGAGCCGACTGTTCCATCATCCCTCTCAAACTTGAGAAGCATAAGAGAAGGGGTGATAACAGCTTTGGATTCGTTCAGGGTGGGGCACCCCAAAAATCATGTTGTAGGCCGTCAGTTCTTCAACAACTAAGAACCGGACCACCATGTGGCGTCCTTCCCCTTTTTCGCCCAGACGAAGGGGTAAGTCTATTCGACCTACCGGATGTACCACACCACCCCCAAATCATACTAAGGAATGAGAGACCTGATCCAGTGTCAATAAGGATCCGGCTAACTCTTTGGTTCGCCACTTTGCACTTGATGACAATAGGGTCATCATGCGGCCTCCTGATTTTGCCCTTGTCATCCTTAGTAATAACGACTTCGGGGAAGTAGTCCATGGACGCCTGTCCCTCATCGATTGAGTTAACATCGAGTCGCCTGACATAGTCTTTATTGCCTCGGATGGTAGGGCCGCCTCCAGCGAAGCCGCTTACTATTGTATAGATCGGAGTTTCATCCGTATCGGAGCTATTAGCAGAGCGGGGCTTCTTTTTTGACGGCTGTCCAAGGTTAGTCTGCAAGGTAACCTTGGACCTCAAGATATAAGATTGAGGACTCCTTTGTCAGCCAGATGGTCCAACAGCCGCTTGAGGCTATAGCATTCGTTGGTGTCGTAGCAAATATCCTCATGGTAGTGGTAGTATTTGTTTTTGTTCCGATTCTTGGCGGAACCTTTCATGGGAGTCAGCTTGTCAATAGAGACCCGGTCCTTAATCTCCGTGAGGATGGAGTAATAGTCCTTATTGAATTCGTACTTTGGGGAGTACGTCTTCGCTTATCTCTTTTTCTACTGGGACGGCTGTTTAGAAAATTTGGCCACCCAGACTTGTTTTCTTTTCTTTTCTTCTTTTTTAGCCGGCTGTGATGGCGGACTCTCTTTTTTTTCAGACCTCTTTGAGTCCGACTGCTTACTGATGTTGCAGAGTTCGGTCGCTTGTATATAGCGTCCGCCTCCATCAATGCCTCTTGGAGGGTATCCAACCTCTTTCTGACGAGGTCGAACTTGAAGGCCGACCCGTCCTTCAGACCTTTGAAAAAGTCTGTGTAGGCTACCTCATCAGGCAGTCCTTGAATATGAATTTTCATCAGATTGAACCGCCTAATATATGAGCGTAACCCCTCCTTCTCTCCCTGTTGTATGGATCCTAAATCAAGAATTGTTTTCTTCACAGGGATATTCATTGAAAAGTTTGACGCGAACAAGTATGCAAGCGTTTTAAAGTTATTGATGCATCCGACCGGCAGGTTGCCGAACCATTGCTGGGCAACGCCCTTTAATGTGGCCGGGAAGCATCTACACCAAGTAGCATCATCCAACCCTTGTAGATACATAAGGTTGGTGTATGCCATCAGGTGGTCTTTAGGATTGGTGGTACCATCATAAGTACCTACCAACACATTTTTTACGTTGGCCGGCTGTGCGGCCTCAGTTATTTCCTTGGAGAAAGCTAAAGGTTGTTCCCCAAGTCTTAGTAGTCGGAGCTGCCAATCCAAAGGCTGGATATTGTGTGTTGCTTGCCACCCCCCCCCCCCCCCCCGAAGAGGGTAGGCTGCATATAAGGTGGTCCATATGGCATGTATGGCTGTTGAGGCACATACGGGGCCGCCTGGAACATCTGAGGACTAGAGTGGGCGAACAGGCCGCCTGTCTGGTCCTCTTGGTTTGATTGAGAATACCTCATTGAGGCATTCTGAAAGTTGTCATTGAAGTTCGACGTGGAGGCCGATTCTGACAGTTGCATATTCTTCTTTTGCTGGATTATCATCCGAGCATCGGAATATGTTTTCTTGGAACCATCCGGTTGTATATGCCGGATGGCCTTCCTCTTTCCTGGCTCAAGGAACCGAAGTCCAGCCAAGTTTATCAAGGGCTTCTGTCCCTCCCTTGGTTTAGGGTACGGAGTGGCTTCTCGGTCTTTGACCGACTTATTCCTCCCAGAATGAGAGGGCTTTTTGGCAGACTGTTCCTTGGTAGGAACAGTCGTCCGCTTTTCAATAAGATCCTTTATCTCCCCTTTGAAACTTGTCATGAGGGTCATGAGCTCGCTTCTAGTGATGGGGGTGGATCCTTCGGCCGCCTGTAGTTGTCTAGCCGGCTAGCCGACTGTTTCGCTAGGGCCTGCCTGGTCAGCGTTCCATTCCCTCCTTTCGGTAGGCCGGATGCGGCGTGTCCTGAGAGACCCGTCAGGGGCCGTATGGGTGGTGACTTCATAGTCATCATCCGTATCTTGGTCTGAGAAGACCTGAACGTCGGCCGTAGGTTGTTTCTCATTAAGAGCTGGTACAGGTTCTTATGAAGTCATCTTTGAAGTACTCTCCCTACAGACGGCGCCAAAATGTTTTAGGGTTTTTTGATGTCTTTCGGGAGAGTTACAATTCCAAGACTGACCTCTGGACGCCTGTACCTGCAAAACAACGGAGACTCCGATCCGGTGGGTGGGAGTTCCGCCTCCGACGATCAAGTTAGAACGTATATGAGGAGTAAAGTGCGGAAAGTAAGGGTCTCTCTCTCGGATTCCAAGAGAGAATCTGCAGTGTGTAATTGCTCAGTTCAAGGTGTCAGGTGTCTGACTTTTTCTGATGGAGAGTTAATGTGAATTAAATATTTCTGAATAATTGTTCCTCAGAGGGAAACATCTCCCTTTTATAGGGTGTTGAGAAACGTGCCCAGCACTAGGTTTCAGTAAACCTAGGACTGATTGGGCTTTGCCTGGGAATTTGGGCCGTAAGAGGCCAGCTTTCCTTGTTGTCTATCTGTCTGCCACGTGTCGTGGCCTGATTGGTCCACCTTGGAGCTCTCATAAGGTGACACGTGGCGGACTCTGATTGGTCCACGTGGATGACACGTGACGGACTCTGAGTGGCCCACGTGGCGGGGAAAAAAATCCCCTAATCATTAAGTATAAAAAAAAAAATTTCTTTTTTTTTTTTTTTTTTTTAATGTGATGATTTATACATTTGAATAAACTGTTTTATATGATATTCTACTGTTGATGTTGATCATACATTTATTTTACATAATTGAGTTGGTTCAATGGTGATTACTGATTAGTGGAACTTTTATGTGTGACTAGAAAGGACCACCAAATTACTAATTGCATATGCAAGGTCCCTCTTTCTGTATTAATTGAGAGCAGTCTACCTAAAACAAATCTGGAGATGAAAGTGATGTAAATCATGTAATTGGTTGTTTTGCCGTTGTAGTTAATCATTAAGAATATCAATAGTTATTTATTTATTTTTTTTATTCCGGTCAATGGATTACGTATACATGACCAATGGTTACGCATTAACCATTTAGTCCTGAGATATCTAAAGGTATTTTTTACTCCCTTCGTCCCTAAAAGAACGATCATTTTGGTCAAATTTTAGTCCCAAAATGTTCACCCCATTTGCATTAAAATACCCTCCAATTTGCAATAATATTTGTGCAAATTAGCTTTCCCGTGTAAATTTTTTTTTTCCATGTACTTTTATTCCTTTCTCTCTCTACTTTTTTACAAATCCCATGTAAATTTACCTTTTCAATGTACTTATATTAGATTTCCCATACACTTGTACTTCCCACTTAAGTTTCTTAATACCCGTGAAAAATGTCCAAAAGAGTCGTTCTTTTAGGGACGAAGGGAGTAGTTAACATGAGAATTAAATGCTCATAGGAATTATATATCATTGGTGTTAAAATTTTGGATCAAATTTTGTAGAAATTGATTGGATTTGTTTTGTTGTTGCGAGACATTTGCAAATAATAAGAATTTTGAGTAATCAAAAGGGGGCTAATTTCATTCCCATGTATTTTTTGGGCATTGAAAATTCCATGAATTTGCAGTTTTTACATTTCCACTTTTTATGAACCACCAAACAAACTTCTAGCGTATTTCCAAATTCAAATGAGTTTTCTATTCCGTCAATATTTTTTGTTCAACCAAAAGATACCTAATACAGTAATAAATTTAAGTCTTTTTCCATATAAAAACCATAATTTAACTCTCTTTAATATTTTCCAATTTGTAAAACATCTTTTAAAACTTTGACTTTATTCATTCTTAGCAAATTCCTTTTAGTACATTACTGCTCTTATCGATCCCCCATAATGTAATAATTTCACCATTCCACTCATAATGTAATGATCTGAGGTGAAATCTTAGAAGTGTACATGTACATGCATATACAAAAATGACTTAGGTTGTGCTACCACCAATTGCATAATAATACAACACTATTTTTTATTTTTTTTTTTTTGCTCATTTGATGATGTTCCAACTGAGTAAGAATAGTATCATTAGTACCATGAATGCTTAAAATAAAGAATCCAGTATACATTTAATAGGCTAATATACATTAATTCTTTCTTCTTAATCTCTCAACTCTTGTTTTTTAATCATTCAAGTGCTTCATTTTCGATGTTTTCATATCTTTTTTTTTTTTTTTTTTTTGACAATGGATGTTTTCATATCTTGTGAATGACTAAAATGATACTATAGAACAAAAATGAATGATGGTGAATACATGAATATCTTGTGAATGACTAAAATGATAGTTTAGAACAAAAATGAATGATGGTGAATAAATGAAGGTACCTGGAGAAATAGAGTCTGAGATTGCTGAAGCTGGTGGTGCTGACAAATTCTTAAGAAAATTATTTTCGTACCGCCACCCAGGACCTTTAATGTTGCCCAAACGACAAGCCTTCAATAATGTGCCTCCTTATCCGAATTGGTTGTACGGAGAAGATGTTGCTTACTACCGGGACAAATTTACACATACCAGCTTCACTGGAGGATTGAACTATTATCGTGCTATAAATCTGTATGTCTCTCCTTAAACTCACACTCATGTTTAGTCTTCATCTATTACATTAATGGGAAAAGTCGATAGTGGGGATAATAATCCGACTATTGTGATGGGCGTTTTAGTATTAATTGTTATCTATCTTTGATAACAAGGGATTCTAGCATTCTGTGTATTCCACTGAAAGGAAAAACTTCAATTGAACTAGGAATTGAACCCTTTCAACAAGTCTTGGGCTATGTAGGGCACTCATCTTGCAAAAGTTTAACTGCTCAATGGTTGCAACTGAGAATCGTCGAATGGGAGTAACATTGTACTTTATGAGTTAGCTTCTGACTTAACCTAGGTGAAAGTTGTTAGGTGTAACCTATGGTATGTCATTTACCTGTTAACCAAAATCTGCAACGTTGAGGAATGCCGTAGACAACTAGATACATTTGTAACATTTACAAAAACACATAAGAAAATGCCGAACACTTTTCACCAAGCATGTTTGACTGGAAGGTTACTTGCTCGACCATGATCAGATTCTGATCCCGGATTTCCTTATTATTTAGGATAAATGATTGCATAACAATGGTTAGAGACTGCCATGCCTCATAAGTACGTTGTGGGATGGTTGGATTTCTAAGAATGACAAGGCATTCGCAAACTCAAATCAGTTAGCACCAATAATTTCAGCTGTCTTACTTCAATTTCATCAATTACCTGAATGTTGGATGCTAATTATCTTCCAAGGTCGAGAAATTGCTGGGTGTTGCAATACACCCTTTCTAGCGGTGTGTAGGGTGGCTGTTTCAGTGTCTTCGGTGTTACTGTTATTCATATTGAGTACGCTGTAGACTCTCTTAAGTTATACAGCCTAGCCATCTTGCAGACCAGCGTAAATATACATGCTGTTTGTCTGGTCATTCTTTGTTTACATATGTTACAGCATCTTTAATTTTACTGCAGAAATTGGGAACTCATGGCACCATGGACAGGAGCTCATGTAAACGTACCAGTGAAGTTCATTGTTGGAGAATTGGATCTGGCTTACCTTAAGCCTGGAGTCAAGGAATATGTTCAAGGCGGGGGGATGAAAAACAATGTGTCACTTCTGCAGGATGTGGTCATACTTGAAGGAGTTGCCCATTTTCTACAGCAAGAGAAGCCTGATTTGATATCTATTCGAAAATTTTAAGGGCTTTCCCTTGATAAGAGAGTAATTTAAACTAACTGAACCAATTTCGGACAGAGGTAGTAACAAAGTTAAGTAAAGACGTTGATTTACTATAATTTTCATCAAATTATTCCAATTGTTCAGTCAAAAGAAATTATATGTATGACCTGAACAACAATAACAACCACCACCCCAAAATATTTATTTATTTATTTTTTCTTAAAAAAAAGGCAATAAGGAATTCTGCAACTTCTTTATTGTTGCTTTACGGCTTCTGCAACTTACTAAAAGTAAAAGTTGCATATTGGAAACTGTTCTATTACATCCTTCTTATTTTGAACACTGAAGTTCTTGTAACATGACTTGTAAAAATTAGCTATCAACTAGCTTGAAGAAAGACCAGATCCAACGTCAGATTGTGTTTCCGCAAGAGATAACATGCCAAACTGTTAGAATCAACTCCTTACAGGTGCAGTCCGTTTTTCAACATTAAAATTAACGTCTATGAGACCTGTAATACCAGCAGTTATTTTTTCACCTGGTTTGACAGGACCAACGCCTTCTGGGGTGCCTGCACAATATAATCAGTGAACCAGCTGAAAATAGACATGTTGGCTAGGTGAAAGCATGGGTTTCAGGGACAAAAGAACAGAGGATGGCAGTGCAGGGGAGAGACATGCTTTTATGCGACAGTAAATAGAATATCGGTAAATCACTATAAGAAGTTGCCATACCTTAGTTTTTAAGGGCGCAAGACGCACCAAGGCGCAAAAAGTCCTTAGAGCCTAGGCGCAAGGCGAAGGCGTGTGCCTTTTATAGGTGAGGCACACTATTTATATAGAAAAAAGTAATAATTTCTATTAAATAAGTGTAAAAATGAAATTATAAGAAAAGGTGAAAGGGTCATGTGATCAATAACAAGGGTTCTTCAAATTGAATTATAGGATATGGAATTTCTCTCTACACTAGAATTGAAGAAAACCTGCCCATAACAAAGTCTCATGGTATACTCTAGGAAAAATAAACTTATACAATAGCTATTGATGCTTTAAAACATAAAGCGCAAAATAAGGCGCAAAGGCGCAAGAAGCAGCCTAGAAAAAAGCGCAAAGGCGCGCGCCTTTTGTAGGTCTTTGAGCCTCAAAGAGCTAAGGCGCCAACTCTTGAGCCTCACTGCGCCTTGCGCCTAGGCGCGCCTAAGGCACACTTTTTAAAACTAAGTGCCATACAGCATCAGCTTCATCTCATAGAGGAGATTATCTATTGGATAGTGTAGAGCTGCGCCTGGCAAACCAAGGAAAATTTCCCTCAGTCAGAATTAAATAGTTACGTTGTTCTTAAACCCTCATAATTGAGTATATGATACAGATTCAATCAAAGATCCTCTGTAAGAGATGATTTTTACTCTCCACTACACATTCTTAGCAAGGGTATGATGGTTAAATCAATCACAAAACATTCCTTTTTTAAGGAAAGGAGGCGATATTTTTCTTGCAATTTAAACTGGTACGCAGTATATATTACTATATGACTATTAATACCAAACAGAGGGAGGATTTCCCCTGAAAATCACAACTTCCGATCAGTTGGGCAAAAAAATAAAGGCAGTAATGACCAATGATAGAACAAAGCACAATGCAGAATAGTCAGCAATTTAGATCAAAGGAGAAAATTTTAACAAATAAGATATCAAAATACCTGTTAAGATCACATCTCCTTCCAGAAGAGTGACAAAAGAGCTTATATGGCTGACGAGGAATGGAACCGAGAATATCATATCTTTTGTTGACCCCTTTTGCTTTATTTCTCCATTAACCTTTTGTCAGTTTGTCACATAAACTAGTTTAGATCTTTATTAAATAATCATAGATACTGCAACACTTTTAATGTTCACTAACAAAAACTTCACAACTTGGTATGATGAACCCACCTTTAGCCACAGCTCCAAGTTGTGAGGATCAGACACTGCAGATTTAGGAATCTGCAAAATCAAACATTGGAAATCCAATAATTCAAGGTGGATAGTTTATAATGCCCCCCTTATTCAATAGAGTTAATAAGGTGTAAAACATAAATACTCCATAGGAAACATCATATCTTACCATTTCACTGATGGGTGTAAAAGTGTCCTGTCCTTTAGCCAATAGCCACGGAAGCCCTGCAGCCTAATAGATTATAAACAAAACATAAAAACATAATAAGGTGTAGGAATGACAATTTTCATACTGCTGACTCAAGTTATTATAAGAATAATATCATGAATATGGGTAACAACCCAGGATAACAAACAATGCTCTTTTAATAAATACAACTTTCTCATGTATGTTCCCTAATATCCTTATAATCTTATTCTCTTATTCTTTTTTCTTTTTCCTATAGTACAATGTACCTGAAACTACACATTTACATCTTTAATTTTCTAAACTTGTAGAGGCCGAGATTTAATCAGTTTAAAACTATTAACCAAAATCTAATAAAAGTCAACAAATTACTATTATTATTTCCTCAACTTAAGTTTGATGACTTTCAACATGCCCAATTAATTTCAATAAGTTCCTTAACCTTAATTCTTCAAATACTAAAGATGACGATGCTATACATTTTGCTTCGCATCTTTAGAATGCAACAACTAGCTGTCTTTTAGAACTCTAAGTAAAAGTTGAACCTAGAAAAAATTCATATCTATTTCACAAATGATACAAATGAAGCAAATTTCACCGCAAATGGCAAATGTGAACAATTATTTCTTACATGCATGAATGCACAACATGAATCTAATAATTTGTGGTTTTTAAATAGTGGATGTAGTAACCATCGATTGGAAATAAAGATAGATTCATTAAATTAGATATGGGTGACAAATCAAGTTACCCAAGGTGATGGAAAAAAGCAAATGTCAAAGGAAGAATCAATGATGTGAATAGCAAATCAAATAATACAAATTTACACATGATGTTCTATTTGTACCTAATTTGACACATAATCTCCTTAGTGTGACAACTAGTCCAACAAGAATACTTAACAAATTTTGACAATGGAGAATGCATAAGCTTTGACAAATGCAACATTACCAAAGGTACATATGGCTGAAAAATAAGTTTTTCCTCTTCACTTGCCGACAAAATAAAGAGTTAGTATTACTAGCAAATGTTATGGATAAATCTTATCAATGCCATTTACCGTGGACATTTGAACAAAAAAACATAAAGACATGGTTGAGGGAGTACCACATATTTATAGAAATCTTCAAGTTTGTGAAGGTTGCATATATGTTAAAAAGCATCATCTTCCATTCCCAAAGAATTGTGGAGAGCCAAACCTCCTCTTGAATTAGTACATGTAGACATATTTGGTCGTGAAGGAATCCTTTTCTATGGAACAAGAGGTACTTTTATTTTTGTTGATAGTTTTACCCGTATGATGTGGATATATATTATCAATCAAAATTCAAATGCTTTCAATGTATTTTTGGAATTTGAAGCATTAGTTGAAAGACGAAGTGGATATATGACAAAGACATTGAAAACTGATATAGGGGGTGAAATTATATATAACACCCTTTTATGAAGCATTGTAGAAATAAAGGTATAAAAAGATGAGAAGCACGATGGAAGAAAAGGATTTTCCTTAAACATTATGAGTCAAAGCTGTAAATATTGTCGGCCATTCTCTAACTAAAACTGTTTATAACAAAACTCCTTATAAACCTTGGAACGACAGATTACCAGTTATTAGTCATTTAAAGTTTTCGTATGTATTGCATATGCCTTTTAGATCAAGGTAAAGACAAGTATGATCCCAAAGGAAAAGATCTTTTTTGTGGGATATGTTGATTAATCAAAAGGCTATCGTCTCTTACTGCCTTAGATCCATAAGCTAAGAAACTAATAGTCTCTCGAGATGTTATTTTTGAAGAATTGCCAAATTGGAAATGGGATGATGAAATAGTTCACTTCTGTGTGCAAGAAGAAGCTAGCACTTCTTATGGCCCAACTCCAACAATAATAAATGAAGTTATAAACAGTCGATACACAAAAACAAAGAACCTCATCTTCTCCGATCTTAAATGAATGAGGAAGAATTAGAGCAAGACCTTATTTGGATGATTATGAGTATTATCTATCTAAAGCAAATGACATGGAAATGTTCGCTTTATTTGCATATGAACCTTCTAACTTTAATGAAACATAAACTAAAGATGCTTGGATAAAAGCAATGGATGAAGAAATTGCTATGATTGCAAAAAACAAGATGTGGGGCTTGTTGATTGTCCTAAAGGTAAGGACATAATTGATCTAAAGTGGGTCTATAATACAAAACTAGACCAAGATGGAAACATTCAGAAACACAAAGCTAGGCTTTAGTTGATTTTAATGAGACATTTGCTCCAACATATTGAAATCACTAGAATGGTGTTAGTCATAGCTACATCAAAAGAATTATTTGTATATCAAAAGAAGTGCATGTGGAACTAAGAGGGTATGAAATTCAAGGCAAAGAAGAAAAGGTTTATAGTTAACATAAAGCACAAACTGCACTTAAACAAGCTCCAAGAGCATGGAATAGCAAAATTAATAGGACATTTTCTCCCTGAAAATAGGGTTTTCAATCTCCTTCGAAAGACAAGGTTGATCTCCTTCGAAAGATAGAGGATTTTCAGACAGGGTTTGTCTTCTCTTTTCGAGGTAGAATTTTCTTATTTTTACATTTAAGATAGATCAAATGGATTATTGTGAAATTTGGTTTGTTGGTAATAAATTATGTAGGGTCATGGAGGTTATCAATTTTTCGAATACAATTAAATAAATTAAAATTAAAAATTCCTCACAAATACAAAAGATCGTTAAATTATATGTTCAACAAAGCTAAATTTTTCAGCAAAATAAACAAGAGATCCAGGATGATCGTAGTGCTGAAGGAAATCATTAATTGATTCACTATGTTATACACTTGTTAAATTCTAATTTCTTTTGTAGATGTCTTATGAATTTTTATTAACGAATTAATTATTTAAATTCACAATTAAAAAAAATCAACTAATAAAAGTAAGGAATTAAATAGACTAAATTAACTAAACAGTACTAGAATATGAATATCAAATAGACAAAACACTAGGGAGAGGGAATTCCAAGCATAACAATTCATTCGATGATATAATGACGAATAAGACGATCATGATCACACCTATGGGAAACTAGCAAACCCAAATCGCTTTCACACAAATATACATGCATAATTCAACCTGATTAGCTCACTCCGACACAACTAATTAAGTTTTATGGGCAAACTAACACTCTAAGCTGCTTACCACTATGACACAGACTATATACACAATGTGACACAAGGACGAACTACACCGTATAATCACGCCACCACCCACCAGATTTCAACCTTAGGTCACTAAAGAATAACACACTTTCTCAAGTACCCGTGTCGGACCCTCGACCTTCTAACATGGGTATGACAATTGGATACTTTATTTTATATCCGGAATTTTCACAAGATAGCCGAGTCGGACACTTGGACACATACCCGTGTCGAACATGTGTACCTGAGTTCGAGTAACATAGCTTGAGGTCACAACTCTTTAAAGGATTCACCTCCCATATTCTCCCCCCCCCCCCAATACTAAAGATAAAGACTCTAACCTAATAATATAGACTACCAGTATTGCCCTTCCTTAACATTAATCTCTAATCTAACTCTTTATTAGGCTAAAACTAAGAGTGAGCTGCCGTAAGAGTTGTTGTTCATTGGTGAGAATTGGTATTCCCTTTAGTGGCTTGGATCGTGGCAGAAAAACTTAGTGGTTTGCAATGAGAGGTAATTGACTTTTGGGTGAAGTGATGTCGATAGTTTGGAATTAGGGCTTGTATCAGGTTGGAAGAAGTTTGAATAGGTGGAGTTGTGAGTTGGAGGGTGGAGAAATGTGGGTTAAAAAATGAGAGGAAAATCAGGCTTATTGATAGAATAGTCAATCTTTAGGCCAAACTTTAGGGCCAGAATTGATTTTAGGAAATAAAAACCAAGGGGCTTTGAATGTGGGTTAGTTTAATAAGGAAGGGAAATATAGGTAGTCTAGTATTATTAGGTTAGAGTCTTTAGCTTTAGTATAAATAGAGAGAGGGGGAACAGAAAATGGGAGGTAGAATTGGGAGTGAATCCTTGAGAACGTTGTGACCTCAAAGTCACTATGGAGCTTGATAGGCTAAACCTATCTATGGTGTAAACCGTTGTTATTGCTAACTAAAGCCTCAACCTTTCTTCATATTTAACTGTTTTATTGCATTTCTCTGTTATTTGGTTGTGCTTTGGTCCGAATCTTTTACAATTTGCTTCAAGTATAGCTTATCATACCAAATCAAAAGATGGCATTAGGTTCCTTGAACTGTATCAATTATATAGATTTCCTTGGCACAAATCGGTCTGAGTTATGGTTTTGTGTAACAGACTGAAAATCGCAGACTCTCACAAACAGATAATAAGAACAGAGTAATATTTGAGAGGAAAGATTGAAGCAAGATCGAAAATGATAAGTGATTACAATAGTGGATTTAGCCTACCACTCTTCACTAGAGACTTTAGGTCACGACTCTCCTAATAATGACTTGAGGTCTCCTAAAACATTCACTCTGAAATCTGCCTATTTTCTCAATAGCACTCTTCCATTTTTATATTTATATTTTCCATCCCTAGGATGATTCTACTGAGCTTTTGTCTCATGTGCACAGGTAGCATCTCTTGGTTCATCGCATGTTTTCCCTTATGTAATACATTTGAGGACTACTAAGTAACAACAATACTAACCTACCCATAATACCCCTTCACTAAGTTGGTTCATTACACTTTGCAGAAATGCTTTAGGTTTCATACTTATGAATTCACCAAAACTAGCAAACTCTCTGCGGACGAGAGTTATCTGCACATATGATTGTAGACAATACAATACCGATTTAAGATATAAAAATATACTTACACTTTTTTAAGAAACCTTTAAGACAAGAAAGGCTGCGGGCAACATTTGGACTTTTAAGAGTTAATTTAAAAGTTATATATCACTCAATTATTTAAAAATGATGTTATAAATTTTATGTTTTTAACCTTTATAGATTGGAATATTAGATCCAAGCTAACTAGTCCTGATTTAGATTGAATAGGAATATAGGATCAGGCTTGTTGAAAGTTCGGTCTTGAATTCTAAAAACCAAATTGTATTTTACATTTGATTGGAGTCAATTTCAAATTGAAATCCGAACATTCACCACAAGTTGGAAGAGATAAGAGAGGTAATAAGAGGAAATTTGTAGGACAGATTGTTGAAAATAAAAATTTTACCTTAATTGATGATTGGAGTTCCCTTGCTGTCATATCAAGTCCCAGAGCATAACCTAAAGATCAAGATAATATCAATATACTTTCTTTCCAAAACAAAATCAAGCATTGTAACAGATCATTACACTACACTTCCAAGGGAAAGCAGAAACAGATGTAGAACAAGTCAGATGCAATTATTAGCAATGCTGGAGTAAAATCCTCACCAAATATAATCTAGATTATCAGAGCTTAAGTGGTCCACAATGCAGATGTGGAAAGAAGGATATCATCCTAATCAACAATCGGACTTAGTCAGCTGACTCATGGCAGCAATTTAAGAAAAGTGCATTCAAGTAAAATGACATCTAGACATTTACTGTAATTTCACTGTCATCAAAGAAACTCATAGAGCATCATAATTTAGTGTTCAAATCATGACCTCCATCAAAGTGGATGTTGAGTCTATCAGTAATTCTCCTACCTTGATGTTCCCTCAGTCTCTTTATGTTTGCTCTATTTTCCTATTTGGTTTGCCCTTTTAAATTTTACCCATTCCTTTTATTATGGCATGCTACCCCCACTTGTCTCTCCACTATACACTATTAATTAATGTAGGAAAAATACAAAAACAAAAACCCATTTGCACAACCTTTGCTCAACTCATACAAAAGTGAAACCTAGGCAGACATAAAGGGATGGAGGAAATAACACGTAGGTCGGTTTTTTAAGTCCTCAAAGGCATATGAGCCCAGAGGGGGGAAGGGGGAGGGGGTAGAAAGAAAGAAGGACCTATGACCTATGAGAGGCAGTTCACACAGGCCCCAACCATACCTTAAGTCAAATATTGAAAAATATCAAGATCTTAATAGCTTTACATGATGCCAATGAGAAATAAAGTATTTTTTTAAGTCCTGACAAATGTGTATGACTAGTTCAAGATCCACCCACATACAACACAATGGAAGTATTATTTCCAAATTTTTTTTTTTACACTTCCACGAAGAAAATAAAAGGCATGTTTGATAACATTTTTTAAAATAATCAGTTGCAAGAGGGATTGATTAATTTATGCTTGGTGTGGCCTATTGCTAATTCCTTATGCTTTTCTTCACTTATAAGAATAATTGTTTTCACACTGCAGCAGAAAATCTCAACCACAGCTTTTTCATTTCTCTGTTACATTCTAAACCATTATGAAACATTTGTTGGAACTAAGAATACAAAGTACAAAAGAAAATTGTTGAAATTATATCAATGCATTCTCATTCAAATGAATAAATAAGAAGTGCCTTTAAATAGGCTACACGCTACACCAAAGTTCCTAAAGTAGAGCAACTAAGCATCCAAAGTGGAGTAGTGCTAGGTATGTGGCTTAGTGCATGCTGCCACTTTTAGTGCCCCCACTTCCTCTAATCAAAAATAAGTAATTTGACTAAACAATCTAACTAAAAATAACACTAAAATACTACTAAGCTTAACTAACTTCTGCTACTAGACTTGAGAGATATTTTAGTAACTAACTGAATCAACCATTGACTAATTGTTTTGAAGCATATTTTAACACACCCCCTTGCTTCAAAATTAGTAAATCTTATGAAGCACTTCTCTTCAAATTGTTGATGCATGTCTCATCACCTTCAATTTTTTTACTTGTTAATGATATCTCATCAACATATACTCTTCGGACTTCGGAGCACCCATCTCCATGGTGCACATAATCACCTGCCATTCTTGAACAAATTTTCTTCCACGGCCACTAGTGCTATGCCTTCTTTCTCATCACTTTGAAATCTACAATTCCTAGCCATAAGCCCAAATTTTTGACAATTGTAGCATTTTGATTTTACCTTATGCCAACAATCCTTTTCCTCATGACAAATCTTTTGACCATTGTAGCATTTCACCTTACTACTTTTACCTTTTGAGAATGAAGATTTTGAAAATAAAGCTCCCTCAAAAAAAAATTTATCCATTTTCTTCCTCCCTTAGTGATCTCTTAGTCTACGGCACTAAGGGCATTGACTAAATCTACTAGGGTTATTTTGTATAGATCTTTGGAGTGTTCAAATGAGGAAGTTTTTTCTTTTATTTTTTGGGAACACTCACTAAAATCATATCAACCCCTCTCCTATTGGAAAATGTTTCACCAAGTAATCTAATTTGATAAACAATAATAATAAGTTTACTCACAAGTTCTTTTACAGTTTCACTCTTCTTCATCCTTTGCATCTCAAATTCTCATATGAGTTTCAAAACTTGCATCAATTTTGTTTGAGCACTGCCCTACAACCCTTCCTTTAGCATATCCCATGCCTCCTTTGGTGACTCACAAGTCATGATACTTGTAAAAATTCCATCTGACACGGCCGAATAAATACATCAAAGGATCTTTACTTTTCATTCCGCTTCTTCATTGTGTTTTTTGATTTGGCTGATGTTGGATTTTGTGGAAGAGGAGTTGGATCAACATCACTCTCAATTGCTTCCCACAACTTCATTCCTTGCAAGTATAATTTCATTTTGATAGCCCACGTATGATAATTTTCTCCTTTGAATGTGGGAATGGAAAGAGAAAAGGTGTTTGATGCCATTGAGAGAACTAGGATGAACACTCAAAAAAACAATTTTAGCCCTCACAAGATCTTTGTTGGAACTAAGAATGCAAAGTACAAAAGAAAAACGTTGGAAATTATATTATTGCATTCTCATCTAAATGAAATAATAGAAAGTGCCTTAAGTTACACCAAAGTTCCTAAAGTACAGCAACTAAGCAACTAAAGTGGAGTAGTGTTGTAGTGCAACTAGGTACGTGCCTTAGTGCATGTTGCACTCTTAGTGCCTATTTAAATAGGTGCCACTCTTATGATATAATGGTTTTGCAGGCTAACCATATGGACTTCCTCTAATTTTAAAATATCTAATTTGACTAAGCAACCCTAACTAGAAATAAGGAAGAGTAACATACTACTAAGCACAACTAACTTATTGCTTGCTACTACACTTAGGAGATATTCTAGTAACTAAGTGAATCAATCATTGACTAATTCTTTTGAAGCATATTTTAACAACATTCTCTTAAAGCTTTATGATGATCAATAGTAGGTCCAATCTGCCAGATATGTTCTTTAAAGCCTATTTACATCAAACCATTGATAGGATATTGATATTGTAAGCAGTCCAAAGTCCATATGGTTAGCCCGCAAAACCATTATATCATAAGTTTCGAAAATATACTATCTTTATTCTTTTCATCTCACGGTTGTCATAGAAGTAAACATGTCGCCACATGCAGCTAGGACAACCACCGATAAGGATCTACCAATGGTGCCATATAGAAAGGTCGAAATGTTACATAGTGGTACTCAGCTAGTCAGTTTTAAAGAGGACAGACGGACTTGTAAGTGACTAGTTGAAAGGCTTTTTACATGGTAAAAAATTAGAACTCAACTTCAAAAGTCAGGGAGGTGATTTAAGTTACTTCTCGAGAAAGTAACATATAAATCCTCTTCAGAAGATTCTTCTCATGAGTAAACAGTTTTCAATGCTTATTTTAAAGGCTGGACAAAAATACGGCAATTATTTGTTGGAATGCTAACAACCATTTAATGTGAGCTCGTACAAACAAATAGGTATTCAAATATAAGCAATTGCAATATGCAAACAATACTATTATAAGCCACAAAAGATGATAATCCGATTTGGACTAACTGCAAATACCAGGCTATCAAAATCTAACTGGCTCTAATTCCTTTAAGGATTGGATCCAAAGCAATATCTTGCTGTTTTATAGTCAGGATGGAATTGAAAGTTGGTGTACACAACAGTTTGTTGCAAAACTATGGTCCTTGTGGGCTACAAGGAACAAGCGGATTTTTGAAGGAGATAATGGCCATCTCCGCTCATACTTCATAAAGCTTAAGCTAGCTCGAGCTCTTGTTCATGATTTCAACAAAACGGACACCAGGAACTTGGGAAAGTCGACTATTTTAGATCGAGAAACTCAGCCTCCTCCAGGCTTTCTACAGGTCTCTTTGGGAATGGTTTATCGTCTACTTTATTATGATAATACCACTTAGCCCTTTACTATCCGAGTGGATGGATCCTGGCACAAGACTTTGAAATTGTATGGTGCAGGTTGGACGATAACTCTTTCGGATCATCGGGAGAGAGATGCGGGGGGGAACCTGGTGTGGCATCCTCGGCAATCCAAGCAGAGGGGTGGGCTTGTCTGTCAGCTTTGACATGGGCCCGGGACAATGGATATGTTTCCATACAACTCTATACAGACTCTACTCTGATTATCTCTTCTCTATGTAGAGAGGGGAATTTATCTATGGACCTTTTCTGGATAGTAAAGGAAATTCGGAAGCTAGGTAAGCACTTTCATCATTGTGTTTCCTTAAAGGTTGGAAGGGAAGAAGTCAGCCGTTCACACCAGCTTGCTAATCAATGTCGACAGAATGTCTCAAGTTTTGCTACTCACCTTCCTTTTGATGTCTTTTAAGTTTTTTAGTCTGTTTTATTCTTCTGTTTGTGTTTCTGCTGTTGTCAAAAAAAATAAATAAATAAATAAAAGAAGTCTCATTTCACCAAAAAACTATATCACCAAATAAGTCTCGCTTTACCTTTATCTTTTTTTATTCACTTTTAATTAGTCAAAACCAATTGTCGGGTTTTTTTCTATGTATTTACCATTATTCCATTAATCAACCAAACCCCACAACAATTTTTATTTTTATTTTTTGAAGTTACCTATGCTAATGACGATATGTATTCTTTACCAAAAGGATTATCTTGATACATTCGTAAGCAAGTTGATCATTTCAAAAAAAAAAAAGAGTAAGCAAGTTGATTAGAATTTTGGTTCTGGAACAGCCAAGTTGAAACTGACATTCTTATTCATATATTGATTCGCCTTCCGAAAACGTTTATTTGGGAGGAGAGTGAGTACCATACATCAATCTCACCCTGGATCAGCTTGAGTTGCACACTTGCACTACATTTCAGCTCCCTAATATGCTACTACGAAGACGATGTCTAACCTCACTAACTAGCTTAGCTCACCATGTACAGGCAGCTTCACCTCTCAATTTATCCAGTACCATATACCAAAAGGAATTAACAAATTTGCACATCTATTCAATACCCAAAAAACAATCCTCTTTATTTCCGCAAAAAAGTAAATGACTATCCAACAACAAAAGCACCAATTATAAAAGCAATAGAAAATCGAACTATCCCAATTCAATCATATTCATTTTTCTGCTATTATAAATACAAAAACCCAAATTCCTTTTTTCTTTTTAAATCCTAATTTATTTCGTCTATATCAGACAATGACTCTACTTCCCAATTTAAATCTACCAACAATTATTGTTTTCATAGCCTGAATTAATACATAATCCGAAATAAAAAACGATGGAAAATAGGGATGAGCAAAGAACCTGCAATAAAATCCATGGCAGAAGATTCGGGAACATCGCGAGCTTTCTTGGAAATGACAACAGCAAGTTCAGCTTCATAGTGAAGGTGTTCCATTGAAGGTGGGATTAGAATGGTTCCACCATTAGGCAAGTAAGAGGATGTAGGTTTCATAAAAAGGACAGGTTCCTTTGGAATTGGGTTGCCAAGTTCTTTCGCATGGTTCGCATAGTTACGACCAACGCAGATGATCTTCGTTCCCATTTCAATTAGTTTCGCCATTTTTGATCGATTGATTTCTGCTTTCTGCTCTTCTTTGAGAGTTTTTTTTTTTTTTCTATTTTTTTAGGAGAATGTGTTTTTTGTTTTTGGAACTTGGCTAAAGTGGGCAATGCTTAGTCCAGCATAACATGTTGTGCGTACTAATCCGTGCACACAACCAAAAAAAAAAAAAAAAAAAAAAAAAAAAAAAAAAACAGAACTCTAAACTCTTATAAGATAATTATAAAACTCAAAAAGTATTGTCATTTCAAAAGTTTTATTGTCATTACTTATTGCATATTATATTGTCTGTATTATTTATATTATGTATTTTGTATCTGTCATTGGATATAATTTTATTGTCACTCACTAGTATCAAAATATTGTCATTTCGCGACAAGTAATTGTCAGAATATAAATGTAGAATTACATAAATAGTAAGACTTTTATATATTGTCATTAAGACGTTAAATGTTGTCTATTACTGTTTTTAAATGTCTAGGAACGTCGATTTGGTATCAGAGTCATATAGTTATAAGTAAGTCATTAATTAAGTAAAACAGGAGAATTTTAGACCATCTATTGAGTGTAAGAAACCAGAGTTCAAGCACTACTATCAAATTCTTGAAAATACTAGTAATTTTGGTTCAGTCCTTAATTATGTTGTAGATCAAATTGGTGAACTAAAAGTAGAAGTTGATAGCACACATTGTTGTTGCATGAATATTGAAAATAAGCTATTAGTAACAACATCTTATATTAATAAAAATTTAAGTGAGCTAAGAGAACAAGCTAAACAAGTACAACTTGCTTTAACAAACGAAGTTAGACATCAGTTTAACAAAGAAGTATCACCTAATATGGAAAATATTGTTCCTTATAAATATAAATATCCGTCTCAAAACTTAGATAAAAATAAGAAGTTTTCTGTATCACTCCCTAAAAGAATCTATAGTGAAAAGGAAAAGAATAAAGAGACTGAACATGAGCCATCATCTTCCGGAGAAAACGATTGAAGAATTACAAACCTTATTTGATAAAGAAAAAGACCTTGATAAACTAAATGAGATTATGAATATTATTTCTAAAAAAGGGATTGTTCTTGATAATGAATTAGAAGAAAATAATTATGTTACTTAAGAAGAAGAATCATATCAACAAATGGGACTAATTAATGAAACTAGAAGACTTAGACTTATTACCTATTAAAGTTATTCAACAAAAGATTGATAAATAACGTCGACAATGTTATCCCAAGACCTAGGTATCAAAGAGAAGGAAGTTGTACACGACCAAGATACATACCAGGGAAGACTACCCGATTTAGTTTCAAGGTTATGCCAATTTAAGTACCAAAGCAAGAAGAAGTAACTTTTGAACCTATTAGCCAAACTGGCTATAAACTCAAAATAGATGGAGTAAGAGATAGACAAGATGTTTTGTTATTACTTCTCCTTCCATCATATTTGTATTGGTGCAGTACAAAGTATACATAACTCCCTTACAAGATTTTGGTAAAAAAATGTTAAATGTTTAAGCTTTGTTTATGATGTTAGACATAAAGAGTTCTATGAACAAATAATTATTGGTATCGCATGTAGCTTAAGTCAGGGAATGGTAAGTTATATATATATATGTGAACCTAGATATTATGTGAGTTTAGAAGATTCACATGCTCCAAAGTTTCTAGCAATCAAGTTATTAATTGATGGAGTAAACATGCATAAAAGAACTCGACCTAAGCTATACAATTAAGATGGAAGGTAGTGTATAAGTTAGTCAACACTATAGATTCATCTTTCAAGAAACAAATAGTAGATGCTCAGAAATATGAGCAAGGAGGAGGTCTAAGAAGAAGATTATCCCTATAAAGGTAAATCTTAATGAAATAGAAATTGAAAAAACTTGGGAAGAATTCTTCATGAATCTTGTAGTAAAAATTGGGTCAAGTAAGATGTTAATTGATGAATCAGGATTGCTTCATATTGGGATAACTACAAAACCTAAAATACAGAGAAGTACGAGTCTTAGAACAGCAAGTCTAAGTAGACAAAATTCAACTACAATAAAGATGAAAAAATAAGCCGATGAAAAGCCAGAAGAGGATGAAGAAGAAATATTAGCTTTAATAAAGAAGCTAAATGAAAATTATGAAATTAAGAAAGCCTTAAAACAACCAGCAAGACATAGTATTGATATTGGTTCATGTTCTAATTTAGAGATAAATGAGGATCCAAATAATCTTATTTTTGAAAAAGAAAGGTAATTGGATATAAGACCAACACTGTGAGTGAACAAGTATATGAAGATGAAATTAATATGCAAATGGAAACCTATAATAAAATATCCATTACTAATCCTAATAGCATTTATATTCCAATTGATATATGCATTGAAGATTATAATAAATATAAATTATGTGCATATATTGATAGTGGTTGTTCTACATGTTTTGGAAAAAGGTCAATATTTCCATAATTCTTGTGGAAAAAAGCTAAAAATTCTATGCAAGTAAGAATTGCTAATAACAGCGTTATGATGCATACGGAAATAATTGAGGAATTGCCAATAGAAATTCGAGGTGTTCAATGTATTATTCCTATTTTATGGGCAACTGATCAACCTAGTCATGACATGATAGGAAATAACTTTCAAAGACTATACTCTCCATGCACTCAAACTATTAATCAAATAATCTTTACTATTAATGGTCATTCTGTTCCTATACAGAAAATAACAAAGGCTTATACTCATCAGATTATGGAACTTACTCGCAGCTAGCGTGGTGATTGGGTTACACTTACACAACGAGAGGTTGCACTTAGAATTTTTGAGTGCGAATAATCATTAATAGATTAGATAATTAAGCAGCAAGATAAAATTATGTGAAAAATTATATTCAACAAACCCATTAGAACATTGGGAAAAGGATACGACATTTGCTAAGATAACTCTAACAAATCCTAATAAGATTATCAAAGTAAGACAAATGGTTTACACCTATTTAGATATATTAGAATTTGATGAGCAAATAAAAGAATTGTTGAATAAAAAGTTAATTAGGAATAGCAAGAGTCCTCATAACATTCTAGCATTCATGGTAAAAAAATCATGCAGAAGAAAAAAGAGGTAAAGTTAGGATGGTCATTAATAATAAACAACTAAATGATAATACTGTGTTTGATGGCTATTACATTCCTAATAAAACAGTATTATTCAATAGAATACAAGGAGCCACATGGTTTTCTAAAATGGATTGTAAAAGTGGTTATTGGAAAATTAAAATGGAAGAAGAAAGCATTTCATTAACTACATTTAGTGCCCCTCAAGGACACTACGAGTGGCTAGTAATGCCTTTTGGATTAAAAAAAATGCTCCACAAATAATATTTCAGAGAGGAATGGATAATATTTTTAGAGAACTCAATCATTGTTGTTTGGTCTATATATAGAGATGATATTCTGATCTTCTCCAAAGATTTAGAGCAACATAAGAATGATCTTAAAACTATAACTCAAAAATGTGCTGAGCATGGTATAATCCATGGAAAAGATAAATGTGTCTATGCTAAACAAGAAATTGAGTTTCTAGGATTAGAAATTAAAGTAGGACAAATAATCTTACAAAAACATATCCTAGAAAAGATTGAAAAATTCCCAGATGAAATTGAAGATAAAAAACAATAGAAAGGTTTCTAAGATGTTTAACCTGTGCATCTGATTTCATGGAAAATCTTGCTCTTTTAAGAAAACCATTACAACAAAAACTCAAGAAAGAAATAACTTGGAACTGGAAGAAAAGTGATTCCAAACTTGTTTAGGATTTAAAAGCTAGGTGTAACAATCTTCTTGTACTAACATTTCCTACTAGTGAAGATGATCTAATCCTTGAAACATATGCTAGTAATGAGCACATGAGTGCTGTGTTAAAAATCAAAGGAGAAAGACTTTGCAGATACAGTAGTGGAAGTTTTAATAAAGCTGAGTAAATTATCCTACAATGCAAAAGGAAATCCTTGCAGTCATTAGAGGGATCGAGAAATTTTTAATCTTCTTAGCCCCAAAGCAGAATCTAATTAGAACTGATTGCGGCATACTTAGTTTTTGCGGCATACTTAGTTTTGTAAAAAAGAATTTGTCTAATATGCAAGTGCATGGGAGACTCCTACGTTGGAAATTATGGCTTAACCAATTTTCATTTACTGTTGAACATATTCAGGGATCAAAGAATTCTTTGGCAAACAGCTTGACCAGAGAATTAGATAATGTCAAAGAAGCTCAAGGCAACAAAAACCTTCTGCACACCAACTTCAAAAGATGGATGAAGAGAGAAAAACTCTCATTGATGAAACAAAAAGCAATGGAGCGGGTTTCACCCTCCAGTTGGGCCTTAATGCAAGGCTTGATATTTCAGAAAAACAACGATCACGAGATGGTTTAATCAAGGGTTTCCATCGAGCAGTCTAAAGGTTATTGATGTTTGAAGTAAAAATTATGTTATTTTCAACTCATTCCTGATTTACAAAATATGATGCTCCATAAAATAAGGGATAATGATTTATGAACATGGTACGAGCTGGTAGTAACAAGATCCAGTCGATTCTTTGATGTTCGAGACCTATGGGAAGAACGAGTAGAATTTCCTACAAACTCTAAAGTAGCGTCATTACTCATTTATCTTTATCCTCTTAATCGAGATGCTCCATTCATTAAGATACATTATAAAGCTTAGGATTATGGGATGGTACATGCCTTTTATGATTTCTCTACTCCTAATGACTCATTCTTTCCAAAGCTTACAAAGTTCCAACAATATGCATTTACTAAAGTCCGAAAGTTTTGTGATGACAAAAAGGAAATCTTCAAGCAAGGATGCAATGTGCGAATATTGAAGTTATAGAAGGAAAAGTCAGTCCGCCTCATTACTTGATAATGTTTGGGAAAATGGAATTTAGTAGTCGAGATCCCATACTAGTTTAAAAGACTGTTAAAAATCCTATTGAAGCTAGGGCATTGAGATTCTTCTACATCTCGCAATATCTCAATGATTTTATAAAAGAATCGACAATCCTCCTGTTATATTTCATGTGGGTAATACAACAATTGTAGCACCAAACGAAATGAGAGAATATTTAGTAGATGACATAAACAATACTGAGTCGATCTACAAATATTTAGAAGATGTTGAGAGTGAAAGATTTCTATCATTTGAAGGACATGAGTATCTGTTTAAAGCTTTCATGACGTGGGACGAATCATATTCTACCAAATGTGTTAAAGATCTCGGCATAGAAGATGATAATCCCATGTATGTCCATTATGAAGATAGTAAAGATAGTGAAGGGGGTCTACAAGACATGATGATGGACGAGATAATGGGTTCCCGAGCCCACAACAACAATCATGCAATATACTGTAGCCATGTTTTTATCTTCTGTATTTCTTTTGTATTTTTTTTTTTTTTTTTTTTTTTTTTTTTTTTTTTTTTTTTGTAAAAAGCAGTGGTTCTTATGAACTTTCTGAGTCATGAGTGTTGGTAAAAGTTAAGAATCCTTTGCTATATAAAGGATGGTAGAATAAGAAGAAGGGCAAATTTGAAGGAGTAGCTAGAGCATTTCTCTGAAAACATTAGAGAGACCTTTAGAGAAAAATACTCACCTTAAGAGACAGATTGGTTCTCCATTTCTCTTAAAGTAGAGAAACTCTAGTTCAGTTCATGTCTATTTAAGTGATCAGCTTGTGTGTTGTAAGAAATGAGTGTTGTAATTTTCTAAATTTAATAAAGTTTCTTTCAAGAAGGGAACGTTATCCTCTTGAACCTTATATATTAAATGAGTTATCTCTTTATTTAAAAGTTCATTAGAAACACAATTTAACCTGTTTAAGTAGAGATTACTGTAGGACTTTAGATACTCTAAGCGGAATTTCATGAATCATATTCATAAGCATCTAATAACCAAGATCTATGCACAAAACATAAAGAACATTTAATTATACCTTTGAAGCGTGATTCCATGTGTGATCGAGCAAGAACAATAGGAGAACTAGAACCCCAAACATGATTCCTCTACTTGGTCCATGGGCACAAATCGAACCTCCACTAATGCTAGTTAGTCGTGATTGAACCCTTTCAATCAACCTTCTACGGTGAGGAGAGGAACGAAATAACCACGAACAACCACCACGAACACCACGCGTCACCATGGAGGGGCGCTCGTACGGATGGGAGAGAAGGGAGAAGGCGTGCGTGAGAGAGAGAATGGGGTTAGGGAATTTGGTTGCCTTGCTTCACAATTTCCTGTATGATTAATTTTGATGTCTTATTAAAACCTAGGCAAGGACTTTATTTATAAATCACATCTATAATTAGAGTCCATGTGAAGCCCAAACTCGTAACTTTATTCTAACTACTCTAGCCCAACTCCTTACATGGTTTGTCATTACCTCATGAGGCCCATTAATGGGCTCCATACTTGTTCAATCCAATACCCTTGTGTGTGACCTCATAGGATCCATTCTATTGGGCTTTGGGACTATTTGACTAGCCCAAACATCATTTATCATATTTAGCAACAGACAGTGATGACCCAAAAGAATGAACTAATTATCTCCGTAATAGTGATTCTTGATATATCTAGTAATTGCACTTGACGAAGACATAAATCCTTCAATCTCCCACTTGTCTTAGACAAGTGCGCAATATTCAAATTCCTTAAATCAATGTGTGTCGATTTGATAATATGATTGCATCTCATGTCGTCATCATATTAATCTACAAATCTTTTCTTAAAACTGAGTTAGAATTACAAAACAAATGATTACTATGTAATCCATTTGAGCACGACCATGCATTTTAAAATCTCCCTCTTCAAGGGGCCATGACACATTCCTAATTAAATCGGTAGACTTAATCCAATCTTGTGGCAACCAAGACTCCCACTCAACTTTTGAAGTAACCAGGATAGTCCCCTTTTACGGAATGACGTTTGGATGTACCACAATTAAATCAATCATTGAATGAAATCAATGTTCCACTAATGTCAAAGGAATCCACTAATATATCTAGAAGCTCTATACTTGAACTTCAAAGTAAGTCAATAGTTCGATCATGCATCATTCATGCATACCCATGTGATTGACCGAGCATCTCTATGCCCCTATAGCCCATGAAACTGCGCTATCTAATCAATCTTACATGCTAGTCCTTTTATTGAAATCATTTATGTCCAATTTAATGATTTTGAACTAGGAACTTAAATAATTTATGAATTTAGTTCACCTGTGGGGTTTCATTCACCAAGTCATCAACGTGATGAACCCATCAATTCATAATTATTTTGGATATTTTATTTAATATCAAAAACCATAATTAAATAAGAGAAACAATAAATTTCTGATTAAACATAATTCTGCAAGTAAATGTATTACATATGTAATAAGTTTTCTCAAAACAAATACAACTTAAATTACATCACTTGCTTCAATCCAGTTTCCTAGTATGAGCTTCATGCTTGGGCTGTGGAAGGGGTTTAGTAAGTGGATCAGCAATATTCTCATTCGTATGAACTTTGCTCATCTTGACATCTCGCCTGCCAAGGATCTCTCGAATGAGGTGATACTTCCTCTCAACATGTTTGGATTTGAAATGTGATCTTGGCTCCTTTCATTGAGCAATGACGTTATTGTTGTCACATAACAACTCTATTCCTTCTTGAGCACTTGGTACAATGTCCAGCTCAGTAAGGAACTTCTTGATCCAAACTGCTTCCTTAGCCGCTTCAACTGCAGCCAAATACTCAGATTCTGTCGTAGAGTCTACGACAGTGCTTTGCTTCGAACTCTTCCAGCTCACTGCTCCTCCATTCAGACAGAAAATGTACCCGGACTGGGATTTAAAATCATCTTTGTCTGTTTGGAAACTCGAATCCGTATAGCCCTTGACAACCAACTCATTTTCGCCACCAAATACTAGAAACATTCCTTTAATCCTTCTTAAGTACTTAAGGATGTTCTTGGCAGCTGTCCAGTATGCTTCACCTGGATTTTCCTGAAACCTGCTACACATACTTAAAGCATATGCAACATCCGGCCTTGTACATATTATGGCATACATATTGGACCCTATTGCAGATGCATAAGGTACACTAGCCATAGGCTTCAACTCTTCTGGCTTTTGAGGGCACTGAGTTTTACTAAGCGTAATACCATGAGACATGGGAAGAAATCCTCTCTTGGAGTCTTTCATGTCAAACTTGTCAAGGATCTTCTCAATATAAGTCTCTTAACTAAGTCCAAGCATCCTTCGAGACCTGTCTCGATGGATCTTGATTCCCAAAATGTACTCGGCGTCACCCAAGTCTTTCATGGAGAAACAACTCTTCAACCATTCCTTGGCTGACTCAAGCATTGGTATATCGTTCCCCATGAGCAGTATGTCATCTACATACAAGACTAAGAAAACTAGGCTGCTCCCACTAGACTTCTTTTTTAAATTACACAAAGTTCTTCTTCGCTCTTGAGAAAACCAAACTGTTTGATTGCCTCATCGAAACGAATATTCCAACTCCTTGATGCTTGCTTCAATCCATAAATGGATTTCTGAAGCTTGCATACCTTTCCAGGATTTTTTGGATCTTCAAAACCCTTAGGTTGTGTCATATACACATCCTCCATCAAGAACCCATTCAAGAAGGCGGTTTTGACATCCATCTGCCTAATCTCGTAATCGAAAAATGTAGCAATCACTAGAAGGATCCGAATAGACTTAAGCATTACTAATGGGGAAAAGGTTTCATCATAGTCTATACCATGAATTTGTCTGAACCCTTTTGCAACCAGTCTTGCTTTATAGATGCAGGCATTTCCATCTTTGTCTATCTTGATCTTGTAGACCCATTTGCAACCAATAGGTTTGACCCCATTAGGCAAGTCTACTAGGGCCGACACATCATTTTCAGACATGGAGTCCATTTCGGATTTCATGGCCTTAAGCCATTTCTCTGAGTTGGGGCTCGCCAAAGCCTTCTTTTAGGTTGTGGGTTCCTCATTCTCCAACAAGAAGATTTCAGGATCCTCAGTTAACTGAACATCAACAAACTGTTTGTTTCTGATTCTGCTAGACCTACGTAGGGTAGGAGCAACTATAGAAATATTCTCTTCAACTCTTTGAATATTTTCGCAAGAATTAGATTCAAGTGGGATGATTTGTCAAACTAGTTGAATTAGCTTGCTTCGACGCATGATTTGTCAAACTAGTTGACTCATGTGCCCTCGCCTCTGACGTGGTGTTATTCACATCCATTTTTTGCTCGTCTTGAATTTCTTCGAGAACCACTTTACTCCCACTTGGATTTTTAGAAAGAAATTCCTTTTCTAGAAAGATACCACCGCGAGCAACAAACACTTTGTTATCTTTGCGATTGTAGAAGTAATACCCTCTTGTTTCCTTGGGATAACCCACGAAGAAACATTTGTCTGATTTAGGGCCTATTCTGTCACCTTATAAACACTTTACATAGGCTTCACAACCCCAAATCTTGAGAAAAGACAACTTAGGAACCTTTCCATTCACATCTCATATGGAGTCTTTTCAACTACTTTGAACGGGCTTCTGTTTAGTAATTTTGCAGCTATTTCTAATGCATATCCCCATAGTGATATGTGAAGATTAGTAAAAATCATCATGGATCGAACCATGTCTAGCAAGGTTCGATTCACCCTTTCTGACACACCATTTAATTGTGGTGTCCCTGGAGGAGTTAATTGTGAAATTCTTCCACAATCCCTCAGATGATCATCAAAGTCTCGAGTCAAATATTCACCACCACGATCAGATCTTAGTGATTTAATTGTCTTCCCAAGTTGATTTTGTACTTCATTATGGAATTCTTTGAACTTTTGGAATTCTGGAATTCTTTGTACTTCATTAAGGACAAGAATTATACCTTTGACGCGTGCTTCGCTCCTAAAGAGCTCTTACTTCAAAATCCCGAAAAGACGAGATCTCCGACGGATCGTACCCTCGATCCGACCCGAGCGTCCTAAGTCTTGAAGGTTAGTCAAGACCCGGACAAAATAACTATGAGTTTTACGAATCAAAGGTTTACTCTTTTCTAGAGTTGCCTTTTTTAATTCCACTCAAGGTTGTAACAAATCCCAATACCAAGCTTGGTATTTATAGGGAAATGTTCCCTTGATATTTCATCCTCCACCAATGTGGGAGAATGACTTTTGCTAATTAATTTATTTCTAAAATAAATTATTAAACAAAACTAATCACAATGCAACAAGTGTCAAATAGAGAGAAAGGGTTAGGTGAGGACCATGAATGGGTGGGGGGACCATTGCCTTGTTCCTCAAGGCCTTGCCCATGCTTGGTCCCCACCCCTCACCAAAACCGTCACCCTATGCACAGTTGGGCTGGCAGCCTGCCTTGGCTGCCAAGGCTGCCAGCTGGCGCCTAGCACCAAGGCTGGGCAGCCTGCCAGCTTGTTGTGCTAGCAAGCTGTGTTGGCACACACTGGCCTAGCATGCATCAGCCCTAGCACGCTGCGAGCTGCTGGGCGCTGGTGCTGCTAGCCTAGTGCTGCTACCTAGCACTCCCTCGCACACACTCTCGCACCAGCCCTCTCTCGCATAGTCCCTTCTCGCACAGCTACCCAGCCAGCGCACCATGCACGCAAGGGCCAGCATGCGTGCTGCTAGCGAGCCACGCATGCTGGGCTTGGTGCTCATTGCTAGCACGATGTGCTTGGTGCTGCCATGCGAAGGCACGCACGCAAGCACACGCACATGCATTGCTAGCTATCCTCGCACTAGCACATGCCAGTGCCTAGCATTTGTTATGGCTGTGCTTGATGCGAGGCACGCACACGCACACGTACATGCGCCAGTGCCTAGCACTGCGATGGCTGTGCCTGGAGTGTGCGTGTGGTCCTGCCTTGTGCTGATCTGCGATGGTGCCCAGGCATCATGCTAGGGATGCGACAGCGCCTAAGCATGATGCCAGGGCCTGCGATAGACTGCCTAGGCTTGCGACAATGCCCAGCCATCCTAGGCCACGCATGGTGCGCCTAGTGATGCGCATGGCCTTGCGATGAGTGTGGTGTCTTGCGATGGCTACTATGCGCACCTAGGCACCCACGCTAGCATGCGATGGGTTGTCAGGGTGTGCCTAGGCTGCGATGGTGCCTAGCACACCATGGTGCGCCTAGCACACACATGGTGCACCTAGGCATGCTGTGAGCTAGCCTAGCCTAGCTACGGCTACGCTCATACTTGTTGCTTGTGATTTTGCGATGCTCGGTATCGACGCCCTAGGCTCGATTTCCGACGTCTGTATTCATAAAACTCTGTCGACTCATTAAATCCTTTCGGATTAATTCGACGTCTCGGATCGGAGATTCGATTGGGTTCGACCCGAAGGGTTCAGTTAAGATTAAGCTGTAATATCAATTGTATCCTGATATTACTGATCGAAAGCGGCCTCCACCTAGGCATTCCGATCACTTGACCTTACTGAAGAATTACCTCTGTAATAATTCTGAACCCTCTACCGGAATAATACACTTGTTGGAAGGACACCATTCCTTTCAATCTCCCACTTGTCCTTCTGGACAAGTGTGCATATTGTGTATAGCTCATTTCCTTTGTCACTTAATGTTTCTTCGTGAACTATAAGGTAAGATTCTTTGTCATCCTTATTATGTTCAGAAGTGTTTCTCGATCTCCGAGTTTGACTGTCAAATAAACAGATGATTTCTAAAATCCATCTGAGCATGGCCATGCATTTTACAGTCTCACTCTTCGAGCGGCCTTTTACACAACAAAACATTTTCCCTATTGTTAGTAGGGGGACAATCCCAGTCTTGTAATGTAAGTTCTTCTTACTAAGAGGACATAGACTCCCGAGTGTTCCCGTTATGATCCCTAGTTACGGCAGACGTTAGGAAACATCAAAGAGCCTAGTACTCAAACAAGAAAACTTCACAGTACTCATGGTATGAGGAAATAAGTTCCGATAGCCATAATGAGAAATGTACTTATGACAAAATTTAATTTTTCTTAAAGTACTCTCATAGGTCTTATCCAGTACTATTCTAAACTGTACCTGTGCAAATGATTTATGACTGTCACGTCCTCGCAGCACAAGAAACGGTGCTGTAAATAATACTACACACTATCTATTGCGGTCATCAATCGTCCATCTGTTAGATGACCTCGATTAGGGATACTTTTCGATATAATATTCAATGTTCACTTAACAGGTGTTTCTTTATCCAAGACATGGTCTTGATACCCTGTTTTGAATATTTCCGTAAATCGAATGGACTCATTATTTAATTCTAAACCACAATTAAATAGTAATGGAGTGAATGATAATTTTGCACAAAAATTAATTACTCCATTAATGAATGGTTTTAGTACAATGTCTTACATAAAATCAACCCTGTTTAATTAAAACACTTGTACAGGGAATATCAAAGCCAGTCTCCAACATGCTTGATTCCCATTGCCTCAACGTGTTTGTTGTGTTTCACTTGAGGCAGAGGTTTAGTCAAAGGATTGGCCACATTATCATCCGTGCCGATCTTACAAATTCTGATTTCACCTTCGGATTTCCATTCCCTTATCATGTGAAATCGCCGTTGCACGTGTTTGACCTTCTGGTGTTCTCTCGGCTCTCTGGCCTGAGCGATAGCTCCATTATTATCACAATAAAGGTCTATCGGTCCCTTGATTGAGGGTACAACACCAAGTTCACTGATGAACTTGCGAATCCAAACAGCTTCCTTGGCTGCTTCCAAAGCGGCCAAGTACTCGGCTTCAGTTGTAGAGTCTGCAGTGGTGCTCTGCTTGGCACTCTTCCAGCTGAACGCTCCTCCATTTAGACAGAATACATATCCTGACTGTGATTTGAAGTCGTCTCTGTCAGTCTGGAAGCTAGCATTGGTGTAACCTTCAACAACCAGTTCTTTGTGGCCTCCATACACCAGGAATTTATCCTTGTTCCTTTTCAGGTACTTAAGGATATTCTTGGCCGCAGTCCAATGCGCCTCTTCTGGGTTCGATTGATATCGACTCGTTGCACTCAGGGCATACGATACATCCGGCCTTGTACATATCATGGCATACATGATCGATCCGATTAGCGAAGCATATGGGATCTGATTCATTCTTTCTCGCTCAACAGGTGTCTGTGGACACTGTTTCTTGCTGAGAGTTATGCCATGGGACATGGGTAAATGCCCTCTTTTGGCATTTTCCATGTTGAATCGAGCCAGTACCTTATCAATGTAAGTACTCTGGCTTAATCCAATCATCCTCTTAGATCTATCCCTGTAGATCTTGATGCCCAATATGTACTGTGCCTCTCCTAAGTCCTTCATTGAAAAGCACTTTCTCAACCAGCCCTTTACGGACTCCAATAATTTTGTGCTGTTTCCAATGAGCAGTATGTCATCTACATACAGGACTAGGAATGCAATATCACTCCCACTGACCTTCTTGTATACACAAGACTCATCTGGATTCTTGATAAAACCAAACTTGCTGATGGCTTCATCATATCGCAGATTCCAACTCTTGCTGGCTTGCTTTAGTCCATAAATGGACTTCTTCAGCTTGCAAACCTTTCCAGCGTTGCCTGGATTGACAAAACCCTCTGGCTGTGTCATATACACAGTTTCTTCCAAAATCCCATTAAGGAAGGCGGTTTTGACATCCATTTGCCATATTTCGTAATCGTAATATGCAGCAATCGCTAGGATAATCCGGACGGACTTTAGAATTACAAATGGTGAAAAAGTTTCGTCATAGTCAATCCCGTGGACTTGTCTATAACCTTTTGCCACCAGTCTAGCTTTGTATACCGATACATTTCCATCTTTGTCTGTCTTCACTTTGAAGATCCATTTGCAACCAATGGGTGTATAACCCTCGAGCAAATTCACCAAGTCCCAGACTTGATTTTCAGACATGGAGTCCATCTCGGATTTCATGGCCTCTTGCCATTTCGCAAAGTCGGGGCTCGTCATAGCTTGCTTGTATGTCGCCGACTCATCACCATCCATAACTAGGATGTCCTGATCATCAGTTAAGACAATACCGAGGTATCTGTCTGGTTGAGATCTTTGCCGTTGCGACCTACATAGGGTAATCGGTTGAGCATTTACATTGTCTGTTTGAATCTGACCAATCTTCTCAGATGCTTCCTAAGTATCCAGATTGTCAGTTTTGTCAGGTTGACATTGTTGTTGCTCGTCCTCTCGAACTTCGTCGAGTTTGATTTTCCTCCCACTTGTCATTTTGGAAAGGTGATCCTTCTCCAAAAAGACACCATCACGAGCAGCAAATACTTTGTTCTCGGATTTATTATATAAGTAATACCCTTTGGTTTCTTTTGGATATCCCACAAAGAAACACTTATCCGATTTGGGGTGAAGTTTGTCCAAAATTAATCGCTTGACATATGCTTCGCATCCCCAAATCTTGAGAAAAGACAACCTTGGAGGTTTCTTAGTCCATAATTCATATGGAGTCTTTTCAACAGCTTTTGACGGAGCTCTATTCAGTGTTAGTGCTGCTGTTTGTAGCGCATGTCCCCAAAACGAGATAGGGAGTTCACTAAGACCCATCATTGACCGAACCATGTCTAACAAGGTTCGATTCCTCCGTCCAGACACTCCGTTCCATTGAGGAGTTCCAGGAGGTGTCAATTTTGAAAGAATACCACATTCTTTCAAATGATCGTCGAATTCATGGCTCAAATATTCGCCACCTCGATCTGATCGAAGTGCTTTAATTTTCTTTCCAAGTTGATTTTCAACCTCTTTCTGAAATTCCTTGAACTTTTCAAAGGATTCAGATTTATTCGAGATTAAGTAGATATAGCCATATCTACTATAATCGTCGGTGAAGGTGATGAAATATCGGTAACCTTGCCTTGCGGGTGTGCTCATAGGTCCACATACATCCGTGTGTCTTAGTCCTAATAAGTCACTTTCCCTTTCTCCCAACTTGGAGAATGGTTGTTTGATCATCTTGCCTAATAAGCATCCTTCGCAATTTTCAAATGACTCTAAGTCAAATGAGTCAAGAACACCTTCTTAAAGAAGTTTCTTGATGCGTTTGATGTTAATGTGGCCAAGATGACAATGCCACAAGTAGGTTTGATTCGACTCGATGGTCTTAGCCCTTTTGGCAGTATTCTCGATGTTATAGACTTGTTTGTCTAGTGATAGCACATAAAGACCATTTTCTGAATGTGCCTTTCCATATAAAACATTATCAAAATATATAAAACAACTATTGTTTTTGATTCGAAATTCGAATCCTTTGGCGTCCAACGCCGATATTGAAAATAATGTTTTTGGCCACTCTAGGAATATGATAACAATTTTCAAGTTCCAGTACAAGCCCAGTGGGCAAAGACAAACTGAGAGTTCCAACGGAGACGGCAGACATCCTTGCTCCGTTGCCGACCCGAAGCTCGACCTCTCCCTTCTCTAGCCTCCTACTTATCCTTAGTCCCTGAGCATTGGAACAAAGGTGTGAGCCACATCCGGTATCTAATACCCATGATGTTTTGCTAGAGAAGTTTAAGTCTATAACGAAAATACCTGATGAAGAAGCAACGTTCCCGTTCTTCTTATCTTCCTTGAATTTGAGGCAGTCCTTTTTCCAATGTCCCTTCTTCTTGCAGTAGAAACATTCGGAATCTGACTTAGAAGAAGCTGCCTTCTTGTCCTTGTTGCTCTTGGCAAACTTTGACTTAGGCGGGAATTTCTTCTTTTTCCCTTTAAAGCTCTTTTTTTTGCCCTCTCGTTTGAACGGCTTGCCCTGCCTCACCATGAGCATGTCATGCTTGCCCTCATCCTTGAGGGTTTGCTCGACTTGCTTCAACATACCATGAAGCTCGGTGAGGGTTTTCTCCATACTATACATGTTATAGTTCATCTTGAACTGATCATAGCCTTTATGAAGGGAATGGAGAATGATGTCAATTGCCATTTCAGTTAAATACCCAAATCGAGCCTTTCCATGTTTTCAAATAATCCAATCATTTTGAGAACATGCGGGCTGACTGGCTCTCCTTTCTTGAGCTTGCTCTCAAGGATCTGCCTGTGGGTTTCGAACCTCTCAGTTCGGGCCTGCTCTTGGAACATATTCTGAAGCTCAGAAATGATCTCAAAGGCTGTATTCTTTTCAAAGAAAGTCTTTTGAAGGTCCGGAGACATTGTGGCCAACATGATGCATTTGACATCCCGATTGGCACTATGCCATCGGTTAAGGGATGCGTGAGTGACCTCCTCATTGGGAGCGTCGGGCATTTCCTCATCAAGGACGTATTCCTTTTGCTCCTGCATTAGCACAATGCGGAGATTTCTTTGCAAATCAAGGAAGTTTGGCCCGCTCAACTTCTCTTTATCGAGAATTGAGCGCAAAGAGAATTGGTTGTTGTTTGTGTTACTTGCAGACATGATTTCTACAAATGAAAGAATTTGAAGTGAAAAACCATTCATACATCTTGAAATTTAAAGCGTTCATGCATTTATTCACACTTATTGAACATTTTATCCACGCATTTTAAGATTGTCCCTTATGGGCGAGAATAAAATGATTCCGAGATCCCAAAGATCAAGAAATGGTTAAGCATGCTTTGGCTTGTCTTAACCATTAAATATCTTAAGGTAAGCAATCCAATTGCTAATAGCTCCAAGCTACTCTCGGTTTGATAAAATGTCGCATCTAATGCATACTTGACATTTTATCTCTTTTGCCACGACATCTAAGGACTCCTTACTGATATCGTTGAGCTTAACCAAGACAACTTGTATACCTAGTATACCTTACGTTCCTAGGGAAGTAGTGATGCCTCACTTTGGCGTAATCCATCACGTACGCGCATTAGTTCGGTAAGTGTTGTCCTTGGAATGGCAAATTTTAGCTCAATATTATTAAGGGACCTAGGGTTTCTATGTTGGTTGATTTAAGTGAACTTAACTAATCATCGCAACATCATAGAAATCCTAGACATGCATCTAGCAAACAAATATATATAACAATATATATAAGGTATAAAATAGATGCATTCGACAACTAGCATGACCCCTTGAAATCTTCAATTTCCATGGGTCTTCATCTTGGCTCGTCTTCCTCGAAACACCGTCTTGAGACTTCTTGGCCAAAATGAAATAAAAGAAGCTAGCTAGAACGACTAAGATTAATCTAAATAGTACAAAAATACTTAACGGTTCGCAGACCGTATTTAGATTTACAAAAATACATAACGGAACGCAGTCCGTATTTTCTATCCTAGTCGGGCCCCACTAGTTGCCATTTTCAAACAACCTGTTTTGAAAGCAATTTTTCATTCACCCGTTCACTATTTGTGAACGACCCATGCAATTTTACGAAATACATAATTAAACACGCAAAACTAGTAACTAACTTAGGTCGTTAATCCAATTAACGCGGCTAATTAAAACTAGTCAAAGTGGTTTAATTCATTATTTCTAAACGCAAAATGCCAACGCATTCAATTAAGCTCCCACTAAATTCCGCATCCGTACTTAATTAATCCGATTAATCAAGTCGGCATAACCCGTAATTTGTCAAAATTTTGCAAAATCGAAAATCGAGGTTTTTAGCCTCGTTAAAATAAATAATTAAAATTATTAATACGGAAAAATCGCAAAATTCATAGCTCATCTTTAAGCAAGAAGAGCATCATCCAATGATGCTTGGCGCACCATGGCTGCTAGGCAGCCCATGGCCCCTGCGCCATGGTGCGTGGTGCTGGCAGCTAGCAGGTGCGCCTAGCACAGCCTGCCTAGCATGCTAGCACCAGCAGCTTGCTACTCATGCTAGCAGCTTGCTGGCACAAGCATCAGGGGCTGGCTGGCTAGGGCTTGCTGCCCAGCAGCCGCACAAGCATACCAGCAGCCTAAGGCCCCTGCGCGCCAGCACATGCACCACACAGCACCCCTCCACGCCACACAGCTACGCACCAAGCGATGCACAACCATATGCACACCACAGGCAGCCTACATGTGGGCTGCTAGGCAGCCCGGCTGGCCTTGGTGACGCTTGCGGTTTTGCATCGTTTTGCGTGCATTTAACTCGGAATTTAATTCCGATTTGTGTGCGACAATAATCAATTCTAAATCAAATTTTAGAATTAATTTTGAGGGAAAAATAAAATAAAACAAATGTTAAGTCTAACTTGAACAATTTTATTTTAATTGGTGCACAAGTCCAAATTTATCCAAAATTATCAATTTTGAACAAAATTAGGTCAAGCTTTATGCTTAAAATAAAATGAGCTATGTCCAAAATTAATCTTGCCAATATGCAAATTGATAATGGATTTGACAAAAGGGGATTGGAAAAACAAATTAATCATCCTATGATAAAAATTTTCCAACTTGCATACTTGTGCAAAATGCCAAGATTACATCTTCCAATATGAAGATTAATCAAATTTTACTCACAAGTAATTGAACATAATGGATTTTAATCAACCAAAATATGAAAAAATCCAAACTTTGTTCAACATGGAATTTAGGGTTAGGGTTCCAATCATTTAAACACTTAAAGATTAGAACTTTAACATTACTTGGGAACTCAAAATGCAAAATCACAACAAGTTTTCACACCTTATTGCAATTTATTAGCAAAATTGTGAAAAACAAGTTTATGTGATTACTTGGTATATCAACTTAAGCACTAATAAACACTCCATTATTATGCTCAAGGATATTTTAAAACCAGTAGATTAGTGATGCAAATGTGCATTTAATCTAACCTTGTAATGCTTGCATTAATCAAGGCTTAAAAAGAATTAAAACTTTCGTTGAAAAACGAAAAACCCCAGAAAAAATGGGTTTCTGGTTCGAATTTGGCTTCTGGACAACCCTTGAAGGATTGAAACAGATCCAGAATGTCGATTCCACCCAAAAATCACTATTTTTGAGCCAAAATCTGGGTTCGACAGCCAAATCGATAATAAAATCGAGTTTTAAAATTTAATTAAAACGAGCATCTAATCTAATTAGATGAACATGAACCAGAAAAATAAATTCTTTAAAACACCTCAATTAAACAATGATTGCAAAAATTAAAAGGAGCGTGGCTCCGATACCGCTGTAGGGTTTCGTAGTGACCCGACACTACGCGGAAGGAAACCCACCAAGACCCGCACCTTAATTAAAGCAATTAAACAAGCATAATAAACTTAATCAAACAAGATCAAGGACAAGAATTATACCTTTGACGCGTGCTTCGCTCCTAAAGAGCTCTTACTTCAAAATCCCGAAAAGACGAGATCTCCGACGGATCGTACCCTCAACCCGAACCGAGCGTCCTAAGTCTTGAAGGTTAGTCAAGACCCGGACAAAATAACTATGAGTTTTACGAATCAAAGGTTTACTCTTTTCTAGAGTTGCCTTTTTAATTCCACTCAAGGTTGTAACAAATCCCAATACCAAGCTTGGTATTTATAGGGAAATGTTCCCTTGATATTTCATCCTCCACCAATGTGGGAGAATGACTTTTGCTAATTAATTTATTTCTAAAATAAATTATTAAACAAAACTAATCACAATGCAACAAGTGTCAAATAGAGAGAAAGGGTTAGGTGAGGACCATGAATGGGTGGGGGGACCATTACCTTGTTCCTCAAGGCCTTACCCATGCTTGGTCCCCACCCCTCACCAAAACCGTCACCCTATGCACAGCTGGGCTGGCAGCCTGCCTTGGCTCCCAAGGCTGCCAGCTAGCGCCTAGCACCAAGGCTGGGCAGCCTGGAAGCTTGTTGTGCTGGCACGCACTGGCCTAGCACGCATCAGCCCTAGCACGCTGCGAGCTGCTGGGCGCTGGTGCTGCTAGCCTAGTGCTGCTGCCTAGCACTCCCTCGCACACACTCTCGCACCAGCCCTTTCTCGCATAGTCCCTTCTCGCACAGCTACCCAGCCAGCGCACCATGCACGCAAGGGCCAGCTTGCGTGCTGCTAGCGAGCCACGCATGCTGGGCTTGGTGCTCATTGCTAGCACGATGTGCTTGGTGCTGCCATGCGAAGACACGCACGCAAGCACACGCACATGCATTGCTAGCTATCCTCGCACTAGCACATGCCAGTGCCTAGCATTTGCTATGGCTGTGCTTGATTCGAGGCACGCACACGCACACGCACATGCGCCAGTGCCTAGCTCTGCGATGGTGTGCCTGGAGTGTGTGTGTGGTCCTGCCTTGTGCTGATCTGCGATGGTGCCCAGGCATCATGCTAGGGATGCGACAGCGCCTAGGCATGATGTCAGGGCCTTCGATAGACTGCCTAGGCTTGCGACAGTGCCCAGCCATCCTAGGCCACGCATGGTGCGCCTAGTGATGCGCATGGCCCTGCGATGAGTGTGGTGGCTTGCGATGGCTACCATGCGCACCTAGGCACCCACGCTAGCATGCGATGGGTTGTCAGGGTGTGCCTAGGCTGCGATGGTGCCTAGCACACCATGGTGCGCCTAGCACACACATGGTGCACCTAGGCATGCTATGAGCTAGCCTAGCCTAGCTACGGCTACGCTCATACTTGTTGCTTGTGATTTTGCGACGCTCGGTATCGACGCCCTAGGCTCGATTTTCGACGTCTGTATTCGTAAAACTATGTCGACTCATTAAATCCTTTCGGATTAATTCGACGTCTCGGATCGGAGATTTGATTGGGTTCGACCCGAAGGGTTCAGTTAAGATTAAGCTGTAATATCAATTGTATCCTGATATTACTGATCGGAAGCGGCCTCCACCTAGGCATTCCGATCACTTGACCTTACTGAAGAATTACCTCTGTAATAATTCTTAACCCTCTACCGGAATAATACACTTGTTGGAAGGACACCATTCCTTTCAGATATAACCAAATCTACTTAAATCATCAATAAAAGTTATGAAGTAGTTAAACCACCTCTAGCTTTTGAACTCATTGGTCCACACACATTTGTATGTATGAGTCCTAAAAGGTCACTAGCTCTTTCACCTATTCCTATAAAAGGTGACTTGATCATTTTACCTAACAAGCATGACTCACAATTTTCAAATGATTCATAATCAAATGATGAAAGGAGTCCATCCTTTTGTAATTTTTGGATGCGCGATTGGTTAATATGACCTAACCTACAATGCCATAGATAAGTAGAGTTTGAACCATCTGTTCGTTGCTTTTTATGATCTATGTTATAGACATGGGTTGTATAATCTAATACATATAAACCATTAACCAATTTTGCACTAGCATATAACATATTATTCCTTGAAATAAAACAACATTTGTTTTTAATTTCAAAAGAAAAACCTTCAGCATCTAAAACAGGAACTAAAACAATGTTTTTAGTAATCGCGAGAACATATTAACAGTTATTAAGAACCAAAACGAGTCTAGATGGGAGCTTGAGTTCATATCTTCCAATAGCAAGTGCAACAACATTTGCTCCATTTCCTACTCGAAGCATCATCTCTCCCTTTGCTAGCCTTTTATTCACTCTTAAGCCCCGCATGTCATTAACAATGTGAGAACCACAACCGGTATCAAATACCCATGTGGAAGAGGAAGTAAGGTTAATTTCTACAACATAAACATTAGGTAACTCCTTACGTTCTGTATTCAACGGCATGTTGTGGGGACATCCTGGTAAATGGTAAGACCACCTACCGCAATAGAAGCACTGGCTTCCTTCTTTCTTTAAGTACTCCTCTGTGTGGTTGATTAATAAGTCGACAAGCGTGATTGTAGAGCCTTCATCATCATGAATTAGCTTGACGAGATCAAATCCAGCATAGAGTGAAAACAGAATAGTGTCATGAGCAGAATCATCATCAAACGGTCTCCCTAGGATATCAATCCAATTGAGTAACTCATTCAGTTCCTTGACATGGTTCCTAACTAACTGACTAGGTATGAGTTTCTTAGCCATTATTTTATAATGAATATTGTAAGTCTCAAACCTTACACTACCAGTCCAAGAGTAATATACCGTGAGAATCGAATTAACAATTTCCTTGACATTCTTGTCAATGATGCCTCCACTTCCTAATGCCTTTATGCCACCTCTACAGACATCATGTAGGCATTCTCGCAGTAAGGTTGGGTCATAGTCCTTAAACTTTCTCTTCCAATAGGTTGGAATAGAAGCTAACATGAGATTCCTAAGCGGAATTTCATGAATCATATTCATAAGCATCTAATAACCAAGATCTATGCACAACACATAAAGAACATATAATTATACCTTTGAACTGTGATTCCATGTGTGATCGAGCGAGAACAATAAGAGAACTAGAACCCCAAACGTGATTCCTCTACTTGGTCCACGGGCACAAATCGAACCTTCACTAATGCTAGTTAGTCGTGATTGAACCCTTTCAATCAACCTTCTACGGAGAGGAGAGGAACAAACTAACCACGAACAACCACCACGAACACCATGCGCCACCAAGGAGGGGCCGTACAGATTGGAGAGAATGGGGAGGGCGTACGTGAGAGAGAGAATGGGGTTAGGGAATTTGGTTGCCTTGCTTCATAATTTGATGTGTGATTAATTGTGATGTCTTACTAAAACCTAGGCAAGGACTTTATTTATATATCACATCTATAATTAGGGTCCATGAGAAGCCCAAAGTCCTAACTTCATTCTAACTACTCTAGCCCAACTCCTTACATGGTTTGTCATTACCTCATGAGGCCTATTAATGGGCTCCATACTTGTTCAATCCAATAACCTTGTGTGTGACCTCATAGGATCCATTCTATTGGGCTTTGGGACTATTTGATTAGCCCAAAGATCATTTATCATATCTAGCAACAGACAATGATGACCCAAAGAATGAACTAATTATCTCCATAATAGTGATCCTTGATATATCTAGTAATTGTACTTGACGAAGACATAAATCCTTCAATTACGGTTTAAGGTAAGAAACAAATTAGATCTGTGCTGAGCTTGATCTAAGGAAGGTAGGGTTGGGGTTAGCTACCTTGGTAATGTCGGAAGCTGAAAGAATGCCGGAGGTTCCATTGCCAACTAAGTTCAGGTATCTGTCAAAACTTTCTTATTAAACAATTATTATTGCGAAGCATAGTGGGCAATAAACTTGAAAATAGGATTTATATTATGATATATAAATAGTAGAGTAGTTGTAACTAGTACCATAAAAGTGACTTTTTGTGATTAAATGCTAAAAACTATATTGTTAGTGATGAGTGTCATTTATGGCACTCATAGGGTAGTGTTTTAGGTTGTTTTTCCCTTCTTTTTATATATTTAGTTCTAAATAATTGCTTAGTTTTATTCATTTGTTCATTTGTTTCTTAATTCTTACTTATTTTGTGTTTTCTTGCGTTTTAGGGTTATTTTCGTTTTTTCTCCTTTACTCGCTTTGCTTTCCTTGATTTAGGTCTCGTTGAGGGCTCGAGATTTATTTTAGAAGATTCTCCAAGTCTTTTGGATGCTCGGGACACGACCTCACACCATTTGGATGCCGAAGGATCAAGTTGTGAAGCATACTCCTACTCAAGGCCTTGCGCTCTCGTGCACACTCTCATCGCATCTATTGGTCATGAACACGTTAAAATGAAGATTTGAAGTTTGCCCCCCTTGTGAGCATCATGTGAGAGCTTCGGTGATGGGCATGCCTGCGCGCGCAAGGATCAAAGCATGCGAGAAGGAGCTGCTGCTGCTATATTGTTGTCGCGCCACGGCAGAAAGCGCCGCGCCACGGAAGAAAACGCCGCGACACGACAATTCTAATTTTGTGCTTAATGCTCGTGCTGTGCGTGCGCGCATACCCCCGTGTGCGTGGGCACCATAGGGTATTTTGTCCCATTTTCATTATTAGTATAAATAGGCCTTAACTTTGCTAGTTAAAGGAGAACTTGAGAATAGCTTCGATTTTCTCTCTAATATACTAGCTTAGGTTGAGAGTTTCTCTCTCAAATTTAGGGTTAGTTTTAGGAGTAGTTTTAGAGAGAGAAAGTGAGGCATTTCAATGTTGATTTGAGTGATTGAATATGTCAGGGTGACAATTATATTGAATATCTTCTTAATTATCAATGCGCATTTCTTACTCTATCTCATCTTATTGCTTTCATTAATTTCATGTTTGTTTGATTTGGTTTTGATGATTGATTCTTGATTTGTTCTTCAATATTTGTTGATTCTTGATTCCATTTTCTTGCTATGATGATTCTTGAGTAGTTGTTCACTAGGGTTTGGGTAAAACTTGTATGATTGATTGATTGTGATTAATTTGGGAATTATGTTGATTGATTATTGTTGAGATTAAAGTGACTAATGTAAGTTTGCATGTCCTTAGTTTGATTAGGCCTTGAGAACTATGCTAGATTGCATTGTAGATGAAGGATTTATGTCTTCGTCAAGTGCAATTACTATATATATAATGGATCAAATTATGGAGATAATTAAGTTCGTCCACTTAGGTCGTCGTTATATCATAGCTAGAGGTACTAACGATCTTTGGGCTAGTAATAAAATAGGCCAAAGCCCAATTGGACGGATCTTATAAGGTCACACAAAGGGCCTAGATCAAGCATAAGAGGACGAGGCCCATGATAGGCCTTATCACTCTAAGTGGCCAGCCAAGAAGGTGGTTTGGAGGGTTTATGGGCTTCCTAACCTAGTCTAATTATAATAGAATTATAAATAGACTAGGTGCCTAGATTTTTCACAGAATAGTTTTACTGTTAATTGAAACCCTAATTAGCAAATACGAGACCTAGCCTTCTCCAACTCCCCTTTCTCACTCACGGTTCTCTCCTCTCTCACGGCTCCGGTGGTGGTGGTGATTGTTGTGGTGTCCGGTTGTCCAAGGAAGGTGGCGATCGCGGTTTTCCCTTTCACTCGACCAATCTAGCATTAGTGGACGCTTGATCAAATCCCGTGGACTAAGTAGAGGAGTCACGCTTGGGGCTCTATTCTCTCCCTGATTTGCCGATCGAATAGCTATGTGGAATTCACGCTTCAAAGGTATAATTATATGATTCTTGTATGTTATGCATGTGATCCTGATTTAGGTGCGTATGAATATGATTCATGAAATTCCGCTTATAGTTCCTAAAATCCTACAGTGGTATCAGTTAGCCTCTTGCATGAACAAGCTTGATTATAATAATACGATTATTTGAAGTCCATGTTCATAATTTTATAATCAATTAAGAGGGAGAATTAATTTAATTATGGTTCAATTATTATATTAAATGTGATTTAACTCTTGAAATTGATTAAATGTGATTTAATTATGCTCAAAATAGCCATAAAGAGGACCGGTTTTAGCTCTAAATTGTTCAAAAATTTTGAACCCTTACCATATTATTTTCGAATATTCGAACGTTATGAGTCGTAGAAATCCAATTTTGTGTGCTTGTTTTGTTTGATTTTGTTTTGAATATGTTTCATAATATTAATTAGATTGATTTATGCATAAAAATGTTTTATGTATGATCATCAATTTAATTTTAAGAGTTAGAATTAAATTGGGATTAATTTTATCATGAACCTTAATTTTAAAATTGAAATAGGGATTTAATTTTAATTATTGGACTGATTTAATTTATTTTAACAAAAGTTGTTTAATTACATTAAAAACATACAAAAAAAAATTGTTTTAAAATATTTTCAAAATTAAATCAGATTTTATTTTAGGGATAAAATCAAATTTTCAAAAGTTGTTAAATTTGGTGATTATCGATAATTAAAGTGGTTAATTTTGGATAGGATTTGTTAGGATATTTTGAGCATATTCCAAAAGGATAATAATTAATTTAAATAATGTGATTATCCCATAATTAGATTAGAAAATAATTGATTTTAAAATTATTTGATTTGCTAGTAATTAGGATAGAATCTCGTAAATTTGTTAGGATAATCATGGAAAATAAATATGATTTATCTTCCATATTAAAATAAGATTTGATTCTATATCATGCCAAATTTAAAATATTTGATATTTTATAGATGGCAATAAAAAATATATGATATTATCAAATTATGATTTAAAATATGAGATATTTTAGGAATTGCGTTGCTTTAATTATGAACATTCGATGTTGTAGTTTAGGCAAGCATGTTGAGTGATTTATTATATGTCACTTTTATATATAATATATCATATTATATTGCTATATATAGACTAGTACAACCCATAGATTCTAAATACGATCTGCGCATCGTGATGTATTTTTGTAATCTAAACATGGTCTGCACACCATTAAGTATTTTTGTAACTTTTATTTAAAAATAGTTTAGTCCAAAGAAGCCCATGAAGTGAAGGCCCAAAGGAGCAAGATGGATGGAGATCCATGAGGTTCAAGTGGGAGCTTTTTAATTTTAGTTTCTTAGGACTAAGGGGTCATACTATGTCATGCTTTATTTTATGCATTAGTATATTATGAATGTTAGATTTTATTTATGTTGATTGATGATGCGCCAGAGTTCACTAAATAAACACAACATAATAAATCTAGGTTCCGGTAATATTGAGATTGCTTTTCCAATTAGATACCCAACAACCCTTCGATCGTGAGTGATGGGACTGCTTCCGCAGGGTGTCACTTGTTATCTTAGGTAATTTTGGGTAGATCACGTTTTACACATTTAATTGGTTATGCTCAACAAGGTTACCTAAAGCGTTTAGAACTTTGAAGCTAAGGGTAATAATTAAACATGAGATGAGTAATTATTCAACCAAGAGTTGCAATCAGTAAAGAGTTACTCACCTTGAAAATGTAATGCTTGATGGTAGGGCCTCAGTCCGGTCAACTATTACACAAATAAAGGATCTTGAAATCACTTAATTGAATTAGGATCATTTAATTATTGAATAAAGTGCTTTAAAGTAACCTATTTAATTCGTTTATGGTACTTTAATTTTAATTAAACATAATTATTAAACATTGCCTTATTATGTCATAGATGGGTAGCCTTAACAACAAAGACAACAATATTTACAATCTTCGACCATTCCTTGAGAAGAATAGGTTGACAGAAGATAACTTTTCCAACTGGGAAAGAATGTTGAGACTTATTCTGAAATCTGAAGGTAGAGAGGATGTCATCGACACCCCATTGCCTGCACCTTTGCCAGAAAACACAACTGAGGCTCAGAAGTGTAGGCATAAGGAGACTCTTGATAGAGCTCTGCCAATCACTTGCTTGATGATTGCTACTATGGAGCCTGACCTTCAAAAGCGTTTTGAAGACCAGGATGCATACACCATCATGCAAGAACTCAAAGCCTTGTTTAAGAAACAGGCACGAGTTGAAAGGTATGAGCTCCATCGAGAGATTTTGGATTGTAAGATGGAAAAGGGTGCAACAGTTCATGATCATGCTTTCAAAATGATTGACCTTATTCAAAATATGGAGAAACTGGGGCACCCATACAACAATGAGATGGCTACAGACATCATTCTCCACTCACTTCATGAATCCTTTAATTAGTTTATCATGAACTTTTACATGTCTAATGCTGAGAAGACTATGAATGAGTTACATGCTATGATGGTTAGTGGAGAGAAGCAAATTCCCAAGGACATTAAGAAAGAGGTTCTTATGGTCCAGAAAGGGAAGGGGTTCAAGAAGAAGGGGCAAGTGCCAAGATCAAGGGTAAGAAAGTTTCCAAGGCTCCTGAAAAGCCGAAGGTGACTCCAAAGCCCAAGCCTGCAAGTGAAAGTGAATGCTTTTACTGCAAGAAGAAAGGGCATTGGAAGCGCAACTGCCATAAATACCTTAACTACCTCAAGAAGAATGGAGCATCAACCTCAGGTAATATGTTATAAACATTTTAACTTTTACTTAGGTATGTTATACCAAGTTACAGTGCTAACATTATTCATGTTGTGCAGAAACTGCAAAGAAGTGAGGCTAGCGTGGAAATGGAGCTTAAGGGTGCAGGAAAAGTGTTCAAGTGGCCAGGAATAGCTTCACAGTTTTAAATTACAGAATTTTATGATGATTTTAGACTTATTTTCGATTTTTGATGAGACAATATTTCAATTTTTGTTTGAATACTGATTGGTTTTACTTGGCATGGACAAGTGTTAATCTATGACCAAGATAATAAATTGTTTTCATTTTGCTAGATATGAGTTAATTTTGTTTTATGACATTGATATAAGTAGATCACAAAATCAAAAATAGATGATTCAAAACAAACTTATAACATAGTAAGGTTAGGTCACATAAAACCAATTGCGCATCCAAAGTTACAATTGGATGGACTCTTATCCTCATTTGATTATGAATCACTTGAGAATTACAAGTCATGCTTGATAAGGTAAGATGACCAAGTCACCTTTTAGTTGAAAGGGTGAAGGAGCTAATGACCTTTTGGAACTCATACATATGATGTGTGTGGACCAATAAGTTCAAAAGCTAGCAAAGGATTTAACTATTTCATTGATTTTACTGGGGATTTAAGTAAATATGGCTATATTTACTTAATGAAGCAAAAGTTGGAATCATTGAAAAGTTCAAGGAATTCTAGAATGAAATACAAAATCAGTTTGAGATAAACAATTAAAGCAGTCCGATATGATCTTTGTGATAAATATTAACTCAAAACTCCAATGATCATCTAAGGAATTGTGGAATTATTTCACAATCAAAGGAACACAACAATTAAAAATGTGTTAGAAAGAAGTAATCAAACCTTGCTTGCCGTGGTTCGATCCAAGATTAGCTTTAGTGATTTACACTCATCATTTTGAGGATATGCATTAGAAAAACAATTGCCAATATACGAAACAGATACTTAACCAAAGCAGTTGAGAAGACGTCATATGAGTTATGGACTGGAAACGTTCCAACGTTGTCTTTCCTAAAAGATTAAGGGTTGTGACATCTATGTAAAACGTTTACAAAGGTGACAAAATAGACCCAAAATTAGATATATGTTTCTTTATGGGTTATCTCGTAGAAACATAAGGATATTACTTCTACAATCGCACATACAACAAAGTGTTTGTTGCTCACGATGGTGTCTTTATAGAAAGGAAATCTCTTTCTACAAAGCCAAGTGGGAGTAAAGTGGACCTCAAAGAGATTCGAGACGAGCAACAAATGGATGTGGATAACACTACATCAGAGACGAGGGAGCATGAGTCAGTTAATTTTACAAAACATGTGTCGAAGCAAGCTAATTCAACTAGCATGGGGCTCCTATCGTCCCACTAGAATGAAAAACTTCAAACAGTTAAAGGAAACAATTCTATTGTTGCTCATACCCGTATTAGGAAATTTAGAATCAAAACAAACAGTTTGTTGAAATCCTGAAAACTGAGGATTCCAAAATTTCTAATGGAATGTGTGGAACCCATAGCCTATAAGCATGCTTTGGTAAGCACCAACTCAGGAAATGGCTTAAGGCCATAAAATCCATAATGGACTCCATGTCTGTAATGATATGTTAGTCCTGATAGATTTACAAATGGGTTTAAACCTATTAGTTGCGTAAGTTTATTCAGATTCTTCTAGCGATTGCTAATTTTCAATTACGAAATTTGGCAGTTGGATGTCAAAACCGTCTTCTTGAAATGTTCTTGACGGAGGGTGTGTACTTGACACAACCTAAGGGTTTGAAGATCTAGAGAACCCTAGAAAGGTTTGCAGACTTCAGAAATCCATTTATGGATTGAAGCAAGCATCAAGGAGTTGGAGCATTCGTTTCGACAAGGCAATCAAACAGTTTGATTTTCCTTAAGAGCGAAAAGAATCTTATGTATACAAGAAGTTTAGTGGGAGAAATCTGATTTTCTTAGTCTGGTATGTAGATGACATACTGCTCATAGGAAATGACATGCCAATGCTTGAGTAAGTCAAGTAATGGTTAAAGAGTTGTTTCTATATGGAAGACTTGGGAGATGTCGAGTACATATTGGGAATTAAGATTCATCGAGAAAGGTCTCGAGGGGTGATTGAACTAAATCAAGAGACTTATGTTGATAAAATTCTTGACACGTTCAAAGTACAAGAAGGGATTGCAAAGTCGAATACGAGTGTCAATAGTGGGGCAAGCTCTTCTCAAGTCAATTCTTTCTCTTGTCAAAATTGTGGTGGAACAAACCACGATACATCTTATTGTGGAGGTTTGAACCCCGAGCATGTGGCGACATACAACACAAGGCAAGATAGATATAGGGGAAGTGGCTTGGAGGCAACCACCACCCGGATTTGCACATCAACCTCAACAATGGAACCAACAAGCTCAACAACCATATAACTCCAACCCTCCATACCAAAATCAACCTCCATTTCAAAATAAAAACCCAAGAGGAAACTACCAAAGAAACAACTAACACAATAATCAAAACCAATACAAAAATCAAAATCAAGCATCTCAAAGGAGCTAAGAGCAAGCATCTCAACCCGATTCAACACAAAACCAATTTCTTCAACAACTTCAAGCCATGAATCAACAAATGCAAGAGATCAAGGCTCATAACAAGATGGTTTATTTACAACTAGCTCAATTGGTCGAGAGAGTCCCTTTCAACTCACCTTCTACTCTACGCAGACAATCACAAACTAACCCTTCCAACATCAGGAAACCCGACTCTTGCAAGGCAATCACATTGAGATCGAGCACATCCTATGAGGGTCCTAAGAAGGGGGATACTAAGAAGGGGAATAGTGAGGAAAAGAAGGAAGGAGAAGAGAGTGTGGGTGAAGACAAGAAAATTGAGGAAGAGAAGGTTGTTGAGAAAGAAAAAAGTATGGAGAAGAAGAAGCTTAGAGATGAGAAAACAACTTCAACTCCAAGTGAGGCTAGGAATCTTGATGGGCCGGTTCCATTTCCTGGTCGACTTGCGGAGAGGAAATTGAATGAAAAGTTTGCAAAGTTCCTTAGTGTAATGAAAAATTTGCACATCAACCTCCCTTTCATCGAAGTTGTCACTAAGATGCCTTCATACTTCAAGTTGCTCAAGAATATTCTCACCAACAAGAGGAAGCTCAATGATGAGCTCATCATTCTTCCCCATCAAGTGAGTGCACTTGTTCAACATAAGATGCCTAAGAAGCAAAAGGATCCGGGAAGCTTCACTTTGCCGGTAAGGATTGGGAACATGGAAGCTAGGGGCGCCTTAGCCGATCTTGAAGAAAGTGTTAGTTTGATTCCTCTATCCATTGCCTAAAATCTTAATATTGAAATGATCCCTACAAGGAAGACTATCCAATTGGCTGACTGTTCGATGAAGTTACCCTGTGGTGAGCTTGAAGACGTTCCCATTCATGTTGGGCATATTTATGTACCTTACGATTTTGTAGTGATGGATATGGAAGAAGATGTCGATACTCCTTTTATTTTGGGTCGTGAAGCTCTTAAGACTTTGGGGGTGGTGATCGATTGCAAGAACAACACCATTACATGTGAGTTTGCCGATGAAAAGATTGTGTTTGAGTTCTCTAAGTTGCTCAACACCCCCATGGTTGAAAAATGCTATAGGGTTGATTGTGAATGAGTAATTAGATTTCTTGGGAAGGGTTATGATGAAGCCTCAAGATCCAATGGTTGAAGCTCTTACATACAAGGAAGAGTATCACTCTCAAGAAGCGAAGGAGTTTGTCATGGCCAAGAACAACAAGAAGATAAAGAAGAGCTTGAACTAGAGGAGAAAATGGAGGAGAGTTCCAAGCCTCCACCCAAGGTAGAACTCAAAACCCTTCCCCCCTATTTGAAATATGCATCTCTTGTAAATGAAGGGGAATACCCTATTATTGTCAATGCTACCCTTGATAGTCTTGATTTGGAAAAATGCTTGTTGTGTTGAGAAAATATAGAAATATAATAGCGTATAGCATTGATGATATCAAGGGTATTAGCCCCTCTTTGTCCATGCATCGTATTCATCTTAAGGATGATCAATCCACCTCGATTGAACCTCAAAGGAGGTGGGAACCCCGACCTCCAAGAGGTTTCAAGAAGGAAATCTTGAAATTGCGTGAAGCGGGCATAATTTATGCAATCTCCGATAGCAAGTGGGTTAGCCCGGTTCACGTGGTTCCAAAGAAAGGTGGAATAACCATTTTCAAGGGAGAAGGAGGAGAGGAAATCTCCACCCGGACGGTGACCGAGAATGTGTATTGATTATAGGAAGTTGAACAAAAATACAAAGAAAGACCATTTTCCTCTCCCCTTCATGGACCAAATGTTGGAGAGACTTTCTCACCATGCTTTCTTTTTTTTTATTGGATGGATACTCCGGATTTTTCCAAATTTCTATCCACCCAAATAACCAAGAGAAAAATACTTTCAAAAATGAGATTGAAGTTTTTATGGACGATTTTAGTATAGGTGGCTCGTCTTTTGACACTTGTCTTTATAATCTTGAAAAAGCTTTGAAAAGGTGTCACGAGACGAGTTTGGTTTTAAACTGGGAGAAATGTCACTTTATGTTTGAGGAGGGAATTGTCCTAGGCCATAAAGTGTCAAAGAAAGGCATTGAGGTTGACTTGGCCAAAGTTTCGGTGATTGCTAAGTTGCCCCCTCCTACTTCCGTTACGGGAGTGAGAGCATTTCTAGGGCATGCCGGTTTTTACCGGAGGTTTATCAAAAACATTTCATCAATCGCCAAACCTCTGACCGAATTACTCAAGAAAGATGTTGTGTTTAGCTTTGATGAGGCTTGTCTTGAGGCATTTCAAAAACTCAAGGAAGCTCTCATTTCCCCTCCCGTTGTGCAAGCTCCGGATTGGAGCTTGCCTTTGGAGCTGATGTGTGATGCGAGTGATTTTGCAGTAGGTGCGGTGCTTGGGCAACAGAAAGAAGAAAGATCTCATGTCTTCTACTATGCAAGTCACTTGATGAAGCTCAAAAGAATTACACAACGATGGAGAAGGAAATTATTGTGGTTGTGTTTGCCATGGACAAGTTTAGGTCCTATCTTATTTGCTCCAAGGTGATTGTGTACACGGATCACATAGCGGTTTGCTATCTTATGACCAAAAAGGAAGCAAAGCCACGCCTCATCCGTTGGGTTCTTTCGCTTCAAGATTTTGACATGGAGATGAGAGATAAAAAGGGAGCGGAGAACTATGTGGCGGATCATTTGTCTAGGTTTCCGTTTGAGAACAAGGAGGATGTACCAATCAATGAAGAAGTAGGATTTGAAACTCTCATGGCTATGGCTTCAACATCTAGCCCATGGTATGCGGATATAGCCAATTATCTTGCTTGCGGGTCATTCCCTCAGAGTTTTCTTCTCAACAAAAGAAGAGGTTTTTCATGGAGGTGAGGAGGTACTTTTGGAATGACCCCTACTTGTTTAAACAGTGTGGAGATGGCCTTTACCGGAAATGTGTTCTAGACCATGAAATCGAAGGAGTTCTTGAGCATTTCCACTCGTTTTCATGTGGAGGACATGGGGGAGTTGATAAGATGGTGGCAAAGATTTCTCAATCTCTCCTATGGTGGCTAACGATGCATAAGGATGCCCAAAGGTTTGTTTCAAGATGCGACAAGTGCCAAAGAAGTGGTGGCATAACCAAAAGAGATGAAATGCCTCAACAAAACATTTTGGAAGTTGAGCCTTTTGATGTTTGGGGTGTCGGCTTTATGGGGCCTTTTGTCTCTTCATGTGGGAATTTGTACATCTTGGTAGCGGTGGACTATGTGACTAAGTGGATTGAAGCGATACCTTCCCCTACCAATGATCATAAGGTTGTGCTTAAACTTCTCATGAAAATCATATTTTCGCGGTTTGAGATCCCTAGGGTGCTAATTAGTGATGGAGGTTCTCATTTCGCCAAGAAGCAATTCGAGGCTCTTCTCAAGAGGCAAAGAGTTCATCACAAGGTTGGTCTACCTTATCATCCTCAAACTCAAGGACAAGTGGAGGTGTCAAATAGAGAGATCAAGAACCTTCACTAGTAGAAATTTTGATATAGGCACCCCCCCTTTAGCACTGGTTCTTGAAAATCGGTGGCAAAAGAAATGGGCAGGATTGAAAAATTCAGAGTTGGCACCGGTTCCAACCAAAACCGGTGCCAACCCAAAAAAAAAAAAAAAAAAAAAAAAAAAAAAAAAAAAAACCGGAAGAAAACAATAGAGTTGGCACCGGTTCGTCTTAAACCGGTGCCAACTATAGTAGTTAGCACCGATTTGAACCGGTGCCATTAAAAAAACAGGGCTTTTCGTATTTCTTCTTCTTCTTTTCTTTCCCCCTGATTTTTCAAAACTTGTTTTTTCCCTCGTTCTCACCTTCTCTTCCAGGCCACCACCTCCGAATTCCTACCTTCTCCATTGAAGCCGTTTTTGAGCTCTCTATCTCCGTTGAAGCAGCTGCATGCACCTCCTTCTCTCTCCATATCTCTCCTCCATTGAACTCGTGCTCTCTATTCTCCATTGAAGCGCATTCTGAGTTTTCTCACCTCCATTGAAGCAGCTTCGAGGTAAGATTTGGGCCATTGTGGTCTTCTTAATCTACCGAATTTCTTCGCAACCTAGGGTTTGTCGTTGATTTGGTTTTCAATTTTGTAATTTTAGGGTTCTGGTTCCCCTTGCGCTGTCCCAAAGTTGAATTTAGGGCTTTTTCTTCTTTTCTTTTTGCATTTGTAAGAACAAATTAGATTTGGGTTTGTTTTTTTCAACCATTTAATGTCATTTCTGTTGTATATAACCTTATAAAGAGTGCATTTTTAAAAGGTTTTTGTTTTTTTTGGTGCAGATTATTGTTATATAAATGGCATTTGTAGTAAAAGTTCCTGTGAATGTGAGTATTTCTTCACAATGCAAATTTGGTGGATTTTTTGGGAATATAATCAGAAAATCTGGGATTGCGAATGGGCGTAGGTCGTTTATTTCAGCTGTAATGTCAAGTAGCCCTGCTCCTAATGTCCAAAATCTTTCTATCAAGTCCAAAGATGTTGGATTGCCTGTTATGGTATAAACTCTTTACTATTCTCTTGATTATCTGTTCTTCATTTCTTGATTCTAAAACTTGCTGTCATGTTGAACTGAATCTTGCTGGAGTGTGTTCGTGTCGTAAATCGTTATATTGTTTGAATGTTTGAGGATATTTAATTTGTTAGTGTAATGACATGATCAACCTTATTTTGGATCATAATACTTCAATTTGTATGTAATATGAGTGCTGCTTTGGAGCTTATATATATATATATGGTAGTATAAGACTAAGAATCTCCTTATTGGTTTTTCGGTGATGTCTAAGGCTCTCCTAGTTAGTGGCCTGAAAGTAAAACAAATAATACCAGTAATTTTAAATTTGTACAGCACTGGATACAAACAAGATGCATGCATTCCTTATTAAGACAGCATTGGCCTAAAATTCTTTGGTACAAGTCCAGCAATTTTGGGGCCATGATGCTCATGTCCAACTCAATGGGTCGAACAGTCGAATATAAAGTTTAAAGCATGATGCTCTGCCCAGCTCAATGGGCCAAATCTAAAATTTTTGAAATGTGTCGAACCAAACCTATACTACGTATAACTGTATTAAGAGTGCTAAAATGTGCCCATTCTAATGCATGAGGTATGTACTAGGAGACTAGGATTATATAGAATTAAGAGTATGAAGGATTGTAGTTGAAAATTGGAAAAATAGAATTTTTTTTTATTATTATTTTTTTTTGATAGAAAAAAAGTGCATTTCTGGTTTATGCATGGATATGTTACAACTTACAAACCTAAGCAGTGATATTCTAACAGAGATTTTGAACATGATCAAACCTGTACAAAATTATCGCGATTTCAAATCACTACTAGTGCCCAATAATGTACACCAAATTAAACTTGTGTATTCCATAAGTATTGAAATTGTATGAAGGCGCACACCAGATCATCGTACAAGGATTATTAACAAACATATGGAACATTAAAAGTGGTTGCTCTTACATTTAAGCCTTCATATGCTCGTTCGAAAACATCTAGTCATCTACATACAAGAAAGTTCAGTGCCACAAGATCATGTTCTACATGTAATGCATGCTTATAAGGTTATTTTTTTCGTGTAAACTAAAGATGATCACTCGTCCTCTTTTATTTTTTTCCCTCCTCTCTCAAATGAGGATTTTCATTATTAGTCACGATCTCTAGTTAGTTACATTTATCTCATTTGCAAAATGGTATATTGATCCATTTCTTCCTTCTCTATACGAGTGACTCATACAATGGCTTATTCACCTGATCACTGTTGTTTGATTTCCTAGTGTTACCCTTCTGTTAAATTTATTGGCTGAATGAAAATTTGTATCAAGTCAAAACTAAAATTTTATTGTGTTTGTCACTAATATGTGTCCGTTGCTTCCCCGTGCTTGTTGCTTATAGTTGTGCACTCTAATAAATTATGGGAGTATGATGAATGAGAGTAAATGCTGATTGAAACTGGCTATATACACAAAATTATCAATGCTTTTCAAGATTCGTAAGGAGAGGGGCGGGGGTGGGGGGTGGGAATCATTGTGCTCTGGTAATATATGAGAGTATGATGAATGAGGGTAATTGCTGAGGTTGAAACTGGCTATTTACACAGTGCTTTTGAGGTTAGAAATTGCTATTCATGATTGGAAATTCTTGAAAACTGATTTATTTCGTGTTACTGTATTATGTGCTGCAGCACCTACAGCCCTGTCCAGGATGTTAGGATTCCAAGTCAAGAGAGAAGGATGTTTGGATTTGTTACCTTTGTTTACCCAGAAACAGTTCGGAAGATCTTGGCCAAGGGGAACCCGCATTTTGTTTGCGGTGCTCGTGTTCTTGTGAAACCATACAGGGAAAAGTCAAGGCTTGTTGACAGGTAGTGAGCTTTAGTGTTCTTCATTGGTAGTTTATTTTGATCTATGACAGTTTCTGCCCCTAATAATAGACCACATTATTCTTGTAAATCATCTTTAATAATTGATTAAAAATCCTTGAAAAGTGTTATCTATTATTATGTATGGACGTATTATCAATTGATTTAGCTCTTATATATATCTCTGATAACGCAATAATTAAGTGATCACTCATACTCATCTGTCAATGTCAATAACATAATTTTGCTCATAAGATACAATCATATAAGTAAAAGCTTTATACTTTCTCATCGAAAAATATCTCAGGACTCAGCTGGCATTGATTGACACAAAAATTGTAGCTTTTCCATTTTGAAATTGATATTTAAGAAGGAATTTTTTTAAGTTTCCAATTGTTGTTCTGCACTAATTGAGTATGAATATGTACAACATACATAGAAAATATAATCAAGTGATGTGTCTTTGGAAGAGGAAGGCTAGAGGCTCAATTTGAACAACTGAACATATTAGGCTTGAAGAGCTATATGAATTGATGCTTTCAGAATAGTACCTTGATATGAAGTGTTTTGAGTATTAAGATACTCCAGGCTTGAGCACTTGCTGGAATGAAATTAATTGGGACATTGTACGGTCTTCAATATTTATTGAGTGTTCAGCTGCAATAGGCAAGTCAGCTCTGGTACGTGTCATAAAGTTAAGATTATTAACTAGTAAGTTTGTCAGCATCCTATACGCAAAATGTAACAGGAAAAAAAAGAAGCTTCCCTTCATTTTTTTTTGGTAGTTTTCTGTATTAGTGTGAAGGAGTAAAAGCACTTTTAGGAGAAGACTGGCATATATTCCTTGATCAAATTAGTCCGACTGATGCTGTTGGAGCCAGTAACAAATATCTCATCCACAGAGATAGCTGTAAACTATTGATGCAAAGAATATGAATTTTATCTTGAGGCTTGATTTAACTATTATGAATACTTAGTGAGCTTTTTAAATCTTCTCCTTTGGATCAATACCTTCTAGCCCTTATAGTTTCATCTCTGGTATTTTTATCGGTAGGAGCTGAGGCTTTTCATATGGAGATATAGAGAGAGATAGTCTCATTTCAGTTACGGTTGTTAATTTGGTTGAAACTTCAATTTCCTAACTTTTTCTAAAGCCAATATCGAGTTTCATATATTGTCTACTTTGTTGACAACATATCTTTATGCTTTTCTTCATCCAGATAGTACCATTTGATCCCACTAAGAAAAAGAAGAAGAAAAAGGTTGTCATTCAAGATCCTGCTGATGAACCTCTGGATAAATTGGCTGAGAAAACAGAAAACTTGTCAGGTATGTGTCTGCCTTTCCTGTGACAGTTGTGTAAGATGCTGAACACTTGTCTTTTTCATCAGTACTGCTAGTGTTTTTAGGTGCTTAAAAAACTTAAGATTCTCTATAGCCTAAAGGGTTTTTAGGTGTTTTAAGTGATATATTCACAATGCTTCGTGTTTTTAGTTTGACCAGAGTTACTTGTTCTTGTATTGTGATGAAATTACTTCGTGTTCACAGGATCAGGAAGGCAAGGAAGTTACTACTGTAGACGAGACTTTTCATAGAACTCTGGAATACGGGCTTCCTACTCGATTTCCATTTTTCACAATATATAGTCCTATTATGTATATGTGTAATATTACAAGTTATTGAAGAAAATATATGTGTTTTATGTATATTATGATTATATATAAGTATTTGGTACAATTTAAGTGAAAAAAATGCAAAAAAAAATTAAAAAAAAAAAAAATTTATTTTTTTGGGGCATTATTGGCACTAGTTTTAAAAATAACCGGTGCTAAAAGTTTTTTTATAATTTTTTTGGGGACTTTTGGCACCGGTTCTAAGCCACAACCGGTGCCTATTGTACTGAAAATAAAAAAAAAAAAATCCGCACCATGGGTAATTGGCACCGGTTAACCGGTGCCAAAGAGTGTATTTCGCACCAGTTAACCGGTGCCAAATTAAGTAGTTAGCACCGGTTAACCTGTGCCAAATGCTTTAATTGGCACCGGTTTTGAACCGGTGCCAAATTTTCATGGATTTGGCATCCCTCAAATCCCCAACGGTTCAAAACCGGTGCCAAGGGGGAGGTTGAACCAGTGCCTTTTTACCTTTTTCGTCTAGTGCTTCTTGAAAGGATGGTGAACAAGTCTAGGAACGATTGGTCCCTCAAGCTTGACGACACACTTTGGGCCTTGTGGACGGCGTACAAGGGGAGTCCTTAATGCTTTAGTGGATTAAGGTTCGAGGGTGTTTTCACCTCAAGGGAGTCCTTTTGAAACTTTAAAATTATTGATTTTCTCAAAAGAAATGGTTAAGATATCTAAGCCAGTATGAGTATAAAATATCTTATTGTGTAGCTTTGTTGTCTGGACAGATAGATTCTTATGAATCATATCATCAGAAATTCAGAAGTCAAAATTCAAAAGTCATACCTATATCAATCCAAGAAAGCCAATTGAAAGTGGAGGTATATTCTATTTCTATTAAATAAACTCACACGAAACAATTTACTTTGTATATTCTCGATAAAAAATACTCATTTAATTTCACAATTTACAGAATCACACCATATATATTTTTTTCATGGTATTTTAACCATTGATTTATTTAATCACGTTTTAACCAAATAAATTATTTTCAACGAAAAACGATTTTTCTTTGTTCGACTCTTCATAAGAAAAGTGATAGAGAGAACGAATAGAAGAAGCAGTAATGGAGGACAATAGGAATAGAGGAGAGAAAAAGGAAGATAAGGAGTCTGGAGGAGAGAACGGCTTCCGTTTCTTACAAACTATGAAAAGTTTCTTACAAGATAAGGTGAATGCCAAGACAGAAAGGAAATTCTAAACTAACCTCTTGGCTTGCTGGAGGCTGAATGAGCAAGGGGAAAGTAAACGACCACGAACAAAGCTGAAAATCCCATACAGAAGTCGTCAATATCAAGTGAAGAGATTTGATATATTTTAATTAAAACAAAGACCTGGGATAGACAAAAACCTCGAAGAAAAGTTCATCTTCTGGTTTTACATATATAAAATCCTCATTATTGCTGCTAGAAGACCCCTTCCTCTTTTGTCCTATCTTCTGCTACAGGCAGAACACCAGGAGAATGCAAAAGATAAATGTACATGAGAGCTGTACATTGAACTTGTTTGCTGAGAAGTTACCAAGAGGACAAAGAAGAAAACAGAATTGAATTACCTTATATATTCTAGTGACCAGTATATAATGTTTGAAGCGAAATGATTCACGGAGATCTTTTGTTGGCTTCAGCAAATGCAAAACAAAATGATCAGTTTATTTAGATCACTACCAGTCAAAACACGTAGAAACACAAGCTTTTAAAGATAAGATAAACTTCATCTAACCTCATCTTCAGTAGCCCACAAAATTTCATCAAAAAGGGCATTGTAAAGATGTGGCAGAAGCTGGGGAGGAAGATTCATAACACGCTGGGAAACCACTAGACCAACATGGTCAGCTTGGTCTTCTAGAAGTCTTTTTAGCTCACCAACTACATTCTTTTCCTCGCATACTTTAAGCAAGTAGTCTCTTATTTCAGTGATACACTTATTATCCTGGCATCATAAGAACCCAGAATCATTAACTTAGTTGATTGATCGAGTATAATCAATATAGAGCAATTTGACAGATCAAGCAATTTAAAGGGTCCTTAATAAAATTCTAAAGGGACAAGCCACACTGACAATTGAAAATGAGACACCTATTGTATCTTATATCTTCCTAAGTTCAAAGCTGTAAGAAGTGCAAACAATCCCTCATCTTCTATCTTGACCACAGAGCCCACTGTTGTCTGTGCTAATATTAAGTCTACAAAACCACTCAAGTCCCACACCTTATCATTAAGATAGCTTTGTAGCAACATCTTTAATCCATGAAAGTCATCAGGCTTGGGGTCCAAAAAAGGCAAAATCTGCCTGAATTAATTCCTTTGAGAAGAAATCAAAACAGAGAAAATAATTAGAGCAAATAAAGACAACTGGAATGGAAGCATTCAGCTAGAATGGACATTCACAACAACCAACAACAATTAAATGCTTACTTCAGGCGCTTCTTCTTCAGACGATAAAGATTCTGAACTGTTCTCCTTCAAATTGTGCTTCCTACTACATCTATTGGCTGAAAATATAATAGAAAAGATTTCCAAAAGTCATGTTAGATCAACACATGAATTCCCAATCATAAATAGAAAACACAGGGCACCTATATAGGACAATGTTTATAATAGAAAAAACACCTATTAGTTTTGAGGAAGATGTTCTCTAGATTTTGAATTAGAAACTTTGTGCTTTGATGAGCAAGCTGTGGCAGCTCTAGTTACTGAACGAGCAAATGGTGAAAACGCAAAAGGTCGAGGCACCAGCTGGCCACTTCTTCGTGGTTTTCGAGGCATCCCCTTATATCTGTACATAAGCAAAATATTGTTAAAATCCATCTTAAAACATCATACTTTTTTCACCCTTATTTTCTCTTTATGAATCCAAATGAAATGGGAGAATAGAATCAGGCAAAGAGCATCAAAGCACTCCAGCAGTAAGAATTTCAGCTAAGTAATAAGTTTAATTGGTACAAAGAGAATGTACTATGTTACAAACATAACTCAAAAGTTAATCTCATACGCATATCTTATCTACACATCAAAGAAACTAAAACGTCCATAAGACACAAACAATTCCCTAAAGCTCATCATACCATTTTACAATATTTAACAATGACCTTTTTCAATGATTTTTTATTTTTATTTTTTTATAGTTAGAACCTATTACTGTGAAAGGACCTAAAGCTCATCATACCATGAAACCGAAACTCATAACACTAAAGGATGTAAAACTAACTACACCTCCATACATCCAAACCGCTAAAATTAGCAACACCCATCTAGTAAAAAATCAATAATCTACTAGCTATAGTCATTGAATTGGAAACTCCAATCTCAAATATTTAGGCTCATCCATGAATTATTTTATTGCTCAAGAAAAATGCATTAATAAGACAAAAGTAATTATTACCTTCCAAACAACTCAACACCATAAGGACGAACATCGAATTCAAACACCCTTATCAAACCACCTCCTCAAAACCTTGCCTCTTGATCCCCTCAAATAAATATACATAGTAATTTGTAATGCACTTATGCAAACAAAACAAACCCACATAGAACTATCACAGAACAACTAGTCTACCATATTACCTTAAAACAACAAACCCAATTTAACCAATACGAGCAGCCCCGCCCCCGAGCCAGGGCAAGAGGGGCGGCTGCATTTAGCCCCAGGAGAAAAGGTCCATTTTTATAGTTCCCTCCTAACATTAAAGGGTTATAAACAAATTCCTACAACACAATAGCAACCAAATTTGACTTAATTATCAAATTACTCCGAAAAAACCACACAAAATTCTTCCCTTTTAAGCATATCAAACGTAAACAGCACACAGTAAAAGAGTAATTTTAATCAATAGTTCAATTATACACCTTAGAAGAACCCTAAATTGACTAATGACAATTAAATTACTGATAGTGTGAAACTAAACCCTTGATTGGGAAATTAATATACGATGAATCGATATTAATGATAATGAAATAAAAGGAAAAAAATCAGCTTACCTCAGAAGCCGCTTCGATGGAGGAGAGAAATCTCAGAAGCCGCTTTAATGGAGAACACAAAGTACTCTTCAATGGAGGAGAAAGGGGTGTATAGCGCCCGAGTGAAAAGCCACACGCATACTACTTTGACGTTATAATTAATTTTCATCTTAGGTTTTTTTTTTTTAAAGAAAATTTTCTTTTTAGATTTTGTTATCGTCTCTCTACTCTTAGATTTTTTTTATTTTTATCACTCAGGCGCTGTTCACTTCACCTTAAAAAAAATAATATTCAGTTCAGTAAAAATAATTTCAGTTCAGCAAAAATAAGTTCAGTACAGTAAAAGTAATTTTAATTCAGTTAAAATCAGTAGCTTTAAAGAAGAAATATAACATGGAACCAGTAAAGATAATTTCAATTCAAAAAAAATAATTTCAGTTCAGTAAAATTAATTTCAGGTCAGTAAAAATAATTTAAGTTCGGCAAAAATAATTTCAGTTCAGTAAAAATAATTTCAATTCAGCAAAAATAAGGTGAAGTGAACGGGACCTTAATTATAAAAAAATCAAATTGTTTTTTACCACCTAAACAAAAATAAAATTGTATTTTACCACATTAAATTTTTTTTTAACATGGATTATAAAACTTATGCAATTTTTAATTGTGTTTAAATAGTAAAGTTTCCAAAAGTTTAATATTGATTGTTCGACAACATTATAGATTTTTATCTCCTAATTTAGTGTTACTAGATGAACCCCGTGCGATGCAAGTTTGTTTGTATTTTTTCAAATAAAATATTAATAAATATATATTTATGTAATAAACTTTGTCATATTCGCTTGCTTACTACTTGAATTTTAAATTATAAAATGAATTATTAACTTTACCATGTGGTCGGGATTACTTAGTCAGGAGTTACTTGGTTAAGGGTTACTCAATCAATTAAGGGTTATTCGGACGGTTAGGGGTTACTCGGTTAGTGTTTGGGTTTGTCTCAGTCAGTCACATGATATGGCCAGCCACACAAAAAAAAACGCGCTAATTTTATTTTTATAATTAGTTAAAATTATTGATCGAAAATAAATTCCAATTTTTTTTTTCATTGGCTAAAATATAACTATGTGACGCTCTAATATTAATCTTACGTGGCATAATACTATTGTAGCGTTTTAAAATTATTAATCCTATGTAGCATTTTTTTATGGAAAAATTGTCATAAATAATACGACCTTTCAGCGGTCCGCCAAAAATAAGTCAACCTTTTAATTATTTCTGAATAATACGACCTTTGGGGTTGTGCGCTTTAAAAAGTTATTAAACTTGCAACCTGAATGACCGGTTAAATTTCTTTTTCTTTTTAATAACTTCATTTAATAATGTAATTAACTATTAATAACAACTTTAATGATTGTTAATTACAATTAAAAAAAAAATTTAAATTAATTTTTTTTTCCCATTCTTCTTCTTCCCTTCAAACCTCCATGAATGCACCATGAATAATGCAACATCTCCACAACCGACCTCCACCACCACCCCCCCTCTAAAATCCGACCACCAGTAACTACCACCCCATCCCCTCCAAAATCCGACCACCCCCACCCTATCCCCTCCAAAATCCGACCACCCTAACGGCCTAACCCCCTCCCCTCTAAAATCCGACCACCACTGGAAATTCACATTCTTTCATCCAGCAAACCAATTTCACTACTCCAATCATCAATAATAAAACAAATTTACAATCCCAATTTTTCTAATATCTCAACTCTCTAAATAAACTATCGAACCCAACTTTCTAATTTCTCAACTCCCCAAACCCCAAACCCTTTCCTTTAAAACCAGCCCCATCTGCTCGCGACACCGCTGCTTTCGTTAACGCTCGAATTGACTGGAAGGAGATATCTGAAGTGCACGTGCTTAAGGTGGATCTTCTAGGAGTGAAGAAGGAGGAGGTCAAGGTTAAGGTTGGCTATGGTGGACTGTTGGTTATGGGCTTGCGGCGGATGAGAGAGAATTTGACGGTGGTGCGGATTTGGGAATGACGGTTAGGGTATGGTGGAACGAGGATGAGGTTTGCTATGGTGGCCTGGTGATTGCCAAGAAGAGGTGCTGGAAGCCTTGGCAGGGAGGGGAAGAGGTGGCTGGTGGGGGAGGGGTTTTTTTTTTCTTACAAAAATAATAATAATAATTAATATTATTACCAACTAAATATTAAAATATTAAAATAAAAAACAAATTAAATTTTTAAAACCCAATCAAACATTAACACATGTCCCATATACCTATTAATCAAGTCAACAACAGGTCATGACTTGTTTAAAGCGGACAACCCCCAAAGGTCGTATTTTTCAGAAATAATCAAAACGTTAACTTATTTTTGGCGGACCGCTGAAAGGTCGTATTATTTATGACAATTTTTTCTTTTTTTTAATTATAATCCTACATAGCGCTTTAAAAAAACTAATCTTACGTGGCATAATCTGATTGTAGCATTTTAAAAATATTACGTGGCGCTCTAATAATTTCTTAAAAAATAAAATCCTACGTGGTGTTTTAATAACTCAGGAAAAAACTCCCCTTTATATTTGTATACATTAGATTAGATTTTTGACAAAACTAACAAGCGTCCCAAGGACCAGGACAACCTAAAAGAGTTCAACACAATTTTTTATATAGCCACAGTATATAAGACCCAAGCATGAAGCATGCAATCCAATTTGTTATAACGGAGTCCATTACAGAGCAGTGAGAGCACCGTTATATTTCTTTTTTTATATATATAGATTTTTTAACTCCTCACTTCCTCTTGTATATTAACAAAGTGAGTAAGTGACATTTCTTCTTTCTTGTGTCTTAACTTTTTCTCTCTCCTCCATTTATATATCATTCAAATTAATTTCTCCATTATTGTTATTTATTTTCTCTCTCTTAACTTCAATAATACTATCCTTCACTTTTTTTTTCTGTTCTCCATTATAGATATTATAATTTTACCTCTCTTTAATAAATACACCATAATCTATCGATTTAGAATGAACTTGGAATCGCAATCAATCGAAATTCAGAATAAACATGGAATCGCAATTGAATTAAATCGATAATTCAAAAGTGCGGCACGGAATCGCAATGGATCGCACAAGTGCGGCACCATCGTTTTTGACCTCTGTTGAAATTCAAGCTTTTCCATGTTTAATTCAATAATTTGTACGAGTTATATGTAATTTGTTATAAGTGTATTTCGTATGAGGTTACTATATCGTAGGGGTTTAATACCCCATATATTTTACGATTCTTTGTTCAAATTCAAGCTTATGCCATTTTGTGTTTTGAATTTCTCTCTCCTCCATTGTATTTTTCTACCATTCTCTCTCCTCTAAATTCTTGTTTTTCGTTTATTCAAAAAAAAAATTCTTGTTCTTCGTTGCACTATGACTAAATATAAGGATTACTTGTTAACAAAAATGGGGTTACTTGTTAGTGAAGCTGGTTATTGGATAGGGTAGCCCAGTGATAATGGGTTCGGGTCAAGCTTAAAGGGCTTTTAATGCACAGGGCCTTTAACGGATAGGGCCCTTATTAGGTAAGCTCAATATCAGGCCAAAATGTTACTTAGTATTTATGGGGTTACTTAATCGGTAATAGTTGGGGTTATAATTAATTGGTCAGTAAATTAGGGATTACTTGAATTATGGGTTGTTTGAATTTAGGGTTTACTTATAATATGGGTTACTTGAAATTAGGGGTTACTACTTGAAATTATGGGTTATTTGAAATTAGGGGTTACTAATGAGTGGCGTTTACGCCACCATTTCACCCTTTTTCACTAGTGAATTCCCCCTATTTATCACTTGTTTGTACCTCTTCTTACTGTTTTTACCTTTGTTTTAGTTACTTTCGTTCTTTCTCGTGTTTTCCCTTTTTCTTTTATCTTTTCTTTTGATTTTTACCCTTTATTTGTTCGCTCCTAGCACTCGTGGGCGGAATTAGAATTGCTAAGCAGAGTCGAAGTTGCTAGAGTATCTTGTTCCAAGGAAAGCAAATGCAAAAGGGAGAGGGCGCACTGCCACAGCAAGCCGCGGGCGCGGACAGGAGTGCTATGTTGCGTGCGCGGGTTCCATTGCCGCGGGCGCGGACAGAGATCCTGAGCTAAACACCCAGTTTCAAGAGATAGCATGGAGATGGCAAGGAGAGGGCGTGGCGAGCTGGGTTTTTCCAACTACGTACCCACAACTGAGAGGGTGCGACAACCTTGCTGGAGAGGCCTCTTCCTCACCCATTTTCTTTGTTTTATCAAGAAACTATGTATAGTCTTTAGCTTGAATTTCATGACATGGGGGAACTATTATTCACTATTCCATTGCAATACTTTGTAGAGTGAGAATATCAACATTAAAAAGAGAGAAAGTAGCTTAACCTTCAAGTTTCAATTGTTGTAATCAAGACCTTTTTAAGCTTCCTTAAAGTTTTCATCTTTCAATACAACTAGTCCATGTTTGCTTAATCCTTCAAGTTTAATAGTAGTAATCTCTTTATCCCTTATCTTTTATTTGGTTTTATTGCTCTTAATAGTGTTTATTTCCAAAAATTTCCTTCCTTTTACTTATTTCATTGCTTTTCCTTTGATTTTGAATCATGTTTAGTTTTGTTGGGATTGAATACATGTTTAGTTTAGTTGATATGGGTATCTTCCTTTCTCTAGATTAGATTTCTAGCTAGGGAAGGGGGTGAAAATCATGATTGATTGAGTTTATATTGATGATTGATTGGGTTTTGCCTTGTGTTGATGATTTAGTGCTTATTATGTTTGGAGCTATTGTTGTGCACCTCTAGCCCCAATATTTGAGTTCTAGATTAGATGCATGAGAATGATCTAGTTTAGGCTTAACCGATTTCATTGACTTGCTTTGAGTGATTGCATGAGAATGAATCATTTTGAGTAGAGTTTGTACTCCTTGGCATGAATCCATGATGATTATCATAGTTGTATTAGTAGATCATGATTGGAACCCCCTCTCCCTAGTGTTTTTAATCATATTTCCATTAAAATCTTATCTTTCATCTTTATTTTGGTGATTCTAGTTTAATTCCTTATTTTGCTTGTTTTAATTTCTTCTTAGTAGGTAGTTTAATCTTAGATACTCTCAAAAACAAACCAATACACCCCTTGATACTTGCAATAGATTCTTTATTTCACCTTGATTGTGCAATACCCCGTTTCCTTGTGGTTCGACCCTAGCTTGCCACTATCTAGTGCAAACTTGATAGAGTTAGGTTAGGAATATAAATTATTGATTTTATCTAGGATAGTAGACACGACCTATTGTCCCCCGATCAAATTTTTGGCGTCGTTGCCAGGGAAACGACTTGTTTTGCACTCTCACTATGTTATTATTGGATTTGTTGCTTTTTATTTTGTTCCTTTACTCTATTGATAGTCATTGCTAATTGTTTGCTTAGCTTTGGTGGATGCAAAGGAGATCTCAAGGACTACCTACACATTACATTGACCACGAAATCGATCGCACTTTGAGACAAGTCCGTAGACTTTATCAAGAAGAGGGGCGAGGTCTCGGTGTTATTGTTGATAGTGAGAGTGATTCTTGGTCTTCAAATTCTCAAAGTGAGGAAATGGCGGGACAAGAAAATGATGTTTTGTTTCGTGAGTTTGGGAATCCCGAGGATTATGAGCCCACGGGAGGGATTTCGCTACCCGTCACGGAAACCAACTTTACCATTCATCCTCAATACACTAGAATGGTACAAGCGGAACAATTTTCGGGTTCTCCAAGTGAAGATCCTATCGAGTACCTTGATAGATTCCTTGAGCTTTGTGCCATGATCCAAACCAATCAAGTTTCCCAAGAATACATCCGTATACACTTATTTCAACAATCTCTTTCGGGTAGGGCAAAGAAGTGGCTAAAACAAGTCAAGCCAAACTCTCTTACAACATGGAGAGAGATAGTAAAGGCATTCTTAAAGAGGTTCATTTCCGAAGAAAAGACCGCCGAAATGAGAAGGAAGATTGCATCATTTGAAAAAGAAGCGGATGAGAGTCTTAGTGAAGCTTGGGAGAGATTCAAATAGTTGGTACAAGCATGTCCTCACGGCGAATACAATCAAAGCTTGCTCATGCGGTTCTTCTATGATGGATTGGAACCTATATCTAGAGCTAACTTGGATGCGGGGGCGGGTGGCCAATTGATTAAGGTCCCCCAAAATGAAGTTGAAGCAACAATTGAAGAGGTAGTGAAGAACTACTCTCGGGGTGGTAGAAGGAAGAATGCACCAAAAAGGGTGGAAAGTATGAATTGGAGAAGGTTGATCAATTGCAACATCAAATTGAGCTTTTGACAAAAGGGATTTCAAAGTTGAATACGAGTGTCAATAGTGTGGCAAGCTCCTCTCAAGTTAATTCTTTCTCTTGTCAAAATTGTGGTGGAACAAATCACGATACATCTTATTGTGGAGGTTTAAACCCCGAGCATGTGGCGGCATACAAAACAGGGCAAGATGGATATAGGGGAAGTGGCGGTGGAGTATCTTGGAGGCAACCACCACCTGGATTATCACATCAACCTCAACAATGGAACCAACAAGCTCAACAATCATACAACTCCAACCCTCCATACCAAAACCCACCTCCATTTCAAAATCAAAACCCAAGAGGAAACTACCCAAGAAACAACCAACACAATAATCAAAACCAATACAACAATCAAAATCAAGCGTCTCAAAGGAGCCAAGAGCAAGCATCTCAACCCGATTCCACACAAAACCAATTTCTTCAACAACTTCAAGCCATGAATCAACAAATGCAAGAGGTCAAGGCTCATAACAAGATGGTTGATTCACAACTAGCTCAATTGGCCGAGAGAGTCCCTTTCAACTCACCTTCTACTCTACGCAGACAATCACAAACTAACCCTTCCAACATCAGGAAACCCGACTCTTGCAAGGAAATCACATTGAGATCGAGCACATCCTATGAGGGTCCTAAGAAGGGGGATAGTGAGGAAAAGAAGGAAGGAGAAGAGAGTGGGGGTGAAGACAAGGAAATTGAGGAAGAGAAGGTTGTTGAGAAAGAAAAAAGTATGGAGAAGAAGAAGCTTAGAGATGAGAAAACAACTTCAACTCCTAGTGAGGCTAGGAATCTTGATGGGCCGGTTCCATTTCCTGGTCGACTTGCGGAGAGGAAATTGAATGACAAGTTTGCAAAGTTCCTTAGTGTGATGAAGAATTTGCACATCAACCTCCCTTTCATCGAAGTTGTCACTCAGATGCCTTCATACTCCAAGTTCCTCAAGGATATTCTCACCAACAAGAGGAAGCTCAATGATGAGCTCATCATTATTCCCCATCAAGTGAGTGCACTTGTTCAACATAAGATGCCTAAGAAGCAAAAGGATCCGGGAAGCTTCACTTTGCCGGTAAGGATTGGGAACATGGAAGCTAGGGGCGCCTTAGCTGATCTTGAAGCAAGTGTTAGCTTGATTCCTCTATCCATTTCCCATAAGCTTAACATTGAAATGATCCCTACAAGGAAGACTATCCAATTGGCCTACCGTTCGGTGAAGTTACCTTGTGGTGATCTTGAAGACGTTCCCATTCAAGTTGGGCATATTTATGTACCTTGCAATTTTGTAGTGATGGATATGGAAGAAGATGTCGATACTCCTTTGATTTTGGGTCGTGAAGCTCTTTAGACTTTGGGGGCGGTGATCAATTGCAAGAACAACACCATTACATGTGAGGTTGCTGATGAAAAGATTGTGTTTGAGTTCTCTAAGTTGCTCATGACCCCCATTGTTGAAAAATGCTATAGGGTTGATGTTGTGAATGAGGAGTTAGATTGCTTGGAATGGGTTATGATGAAGCCTCAAGATCCAATGGTTGAAGATCTTACATGCAAGGAAGAGTATCACTCTCAAGAAGCAAAGGAGTTTGTCATGGCCATGGAAGAAATCCAAATGGAAGAAGACCATAAACAACAAGAAGATAAAGATGAGCTTGAACTAGAGGAGAAAGTGGAGGAGAGTTCCAAACCTCCTCCCAAGGTAGAACTCAAATCCTTCCCCCCTCTTTGAAATATGCTTATTTTGAAAATGAAGGGAATACCCTATTATTGTCAATGCAACCCTTGATGGTCTTGATTTGGAAAAATTGCTTGTTGTGTTGAGAAAATATAGAAATGTGATAGGGTATAGCATTGATGATATCAAGGGTATTAGCCCCTCTTTGTGCATACATCGTATTCATCTTGAGGATGATCAATCCACCTCGATTGAACCTCAAAGGAGGTTGAACCCTAACCTCCAAGAGGTTGTCAGGAAGCAAATCTTGAAATTGCGTGAAGCGGACATAATTTATCAAGTGGGTTAGCCCGGTTCACGTGGTTCCAAAGAAAGGTGGAATAACCATTGTCAAGGGAGAAGGAGGAGAGGAAATCTCCACCCGGACGGTGACCGGGTGCAGAATGTGTATTGATTATAGGAGGTTGAACAAAAATACAAAGAAATTCCATTTTCCTCTCCCCTTCATGGACCAAACGTGGGAGAGACTTTCTTACCATGCTTTCTTTTGTTTCTTGGATGGATATTCCGAATTTTTCCAAATCACTATCCACCCAAATAACCAAGAGAAAACTACTTTCACATGTCCATATGGAACATTTGCGTACCGAAGAATGCCATTCGGGTTATGAAATGCTCCTTCAACATTCCAACGATGCATGACTTCAATTTTTTCGGAAATGCTTGAAAATGAGATTGAAGTTTTTATGGACGATTTTAGTGTTGGTGGCTCGTCTTTTTTGACACTTGTCTTTATAATGTTGAATAAGTTTTGAAAAAGTGTCAAGAGAAGAGTTTGGTTTTAAATTGGGAGAAATTTCACTTTATGGTTGAGGAGGGAATTGTCCTAGGCCATAAAGTGTCAAAGAAAGGCGTTGAGTTTGACTCAGCCAAAGTTTCGGTGATTGCAAAGTTGCCCCCTCCTACTTCCGTTACGGAAGTGAGAGCTTTTCTAGGGCATGCCGGTTTTTACCGGAGGTTTATCAAAAAAATTTCATCAATCGACAAACCTTTGACCGAATTACTCAAGAAAGATGTTGTGTTTAGCTTTGATGAGGCTTGTCTTGAGGCATTTAAAAAACTCAAGGAAGCTCTCATTTCCTCTCCTGTTGTGCAAGCTTCGAATTGGAGCTTGCCTTTTGAGCTAATGTGCGATGCGAGTGATTTTGCAGTAGGTGTGGTGCTTCGGCAAAAGAAAGATGGAAGATCTCATGTCGTCTACTATGCAAGTAGAACACTTGATGAAGTTCAAAAGAATTACATAACGACGGAGAAGGAAATGCTTGCGGTTGTGTTTGCCATGGACAAGTTTAGGTCCTATCTTATTTGCTCCAAGGTGATTGTGTACACGGATCACATAGCGGTTCGCTATCTTATGACCAAAAAGGAAGCAAAGCCAGTCCTCATCCGTTGGGTTCTTTCTCTTCAAGATTTTGACATGGAGATGAGAGATAAAAAGGGAGCGGAGAACTATGCGGCGGATCATTTGTCTAGGCTTCCCTTTGAGAACAAGGAGGATGTACTAATTAATGAAGAAGTAGGATTTGAAACTCTCATGGCTATGGCTTCAACATCTAGCCCATGGTATGCGGATATAGAAAATTATCTTGCTTGCGGGGTCATTCCCCCGGAGTTTTCTTCTCAACAAAAGAAGAGGTTTTTCAAGAAGGTGAGGAGGTACTTTTGAAATGACCCCTACTTGTTTAAACAGTGTGGAGATGGCCTTTACCAGAAATGTGTTCCTAACCATGAAATCGAAGGATTTCTTGAGCATTGCCACTCGTTGCCATGTGGAGGACATGGGGGAGTTGATAAGACGGTGGCAAAGATTTCTCAATCTCTCCTATGGTGGCCGACGATGCATAAGGATGCCCAAAGGTTTGTTTCAAGATGCGACAAGTACCAAAGAAGTGGTGGCATAACCAAAAGAGAAGAAATGCCTCATCAAAACATTTTGGAAGTTGAGCCTTTTGATGTTCGCGGCGTCGACTTTATGGGGCCTTTAGTCTCTTCATGTGGGAATTTATACATCTTGGTAGCGGTGGACTATGTGACTAAGTGGATTGAAGTTATACCCTCCCCTACCAATGATCATAAGGTTGTGCTTAAACTTCTCAAGAAAATCATATTTCCGCGGTTTGGGGTCTCTAGGGTGCTAATTAGTGATGGAGGTTCTCATTTCGCCAAGAAGCAATTCGAGGCTCTTCTCAAGAGGTACGATGTTAATCACAAGGTTGGTCTACCTTATCATCCTCAAACTCAAGGACAAGTGGAGGTGTCAAATAGAGAGATCATGAACCTTCTTGAAAGGATGGTGAACAAGTCTAGGAAGGATTGGTCCCTCAAGTTTGACGACACACTTTGGGCCTTGCGGACGGCGTACAAGACTCCAATTGGTACAACCCCCTATCGATTGGTCTATGGGAAGGCTTATCATTTGCCGGTTGAGTTGGAGTATAAAGCTTGGTGGGCAATAAAGGAGCTTAACATGGATATGTCGTTGGCCGGTGAGAAGAGATTGCTCAAGCTCAATGAACTTGAGGAGCTTCGATATGATGCCTACGAGAACTCAAGGTTATACAAGGAGAAAACCAAGAAATGGCACGACCAACATATTAGGAACAAGAGCTTCAAGGTTGGAGACAAAGTGTTGTTGTTCAACTCCAGGCTTCGTTTGTTTCCTAGAAAGCTCAAATCCAAATGGTCGGGGCCTTTCGTGATTTCAAGGACTACTCCTTATGGGTCTTTTTAGTTGGAGGCAGGTGACAACAGGTTCATGGTTAATGGTCATCGTTTGAAGCACTACTTTTGCAAGGATGAAGTTAGTTTGGTTGAATGTATGAGGCTTGATCCGATGGATCTTAAGCCACCCTCTGGATGACAATTTCTCATGGTCAAGCTAGTGACCTCGTAAAGAAGCGCTTCTCGGGAGGCAACCCGAGTTCTCATCTCTTTTGTTCTTTATTTCCTTCATTTAGCCGATTTTAATTAATCTCTTTTATGTGTTTTTTTTTTTTTTTTTTTTTTTTTTTTTGGTAAATAAGAGAAATTTTATTACCAAAGAATAAAAGAATACAACTTACAAGCTAGAAGTTGTAAACTACAAACTACACACAACCCTAAGGCCACCCAATCAAAAAAGAACAAAAACCTCCCAAGCCTGTAAACAACCACCTTCTAGGAAGGGTGCTAAAAACAGCAAGGGGGAACTAACTAGCCTCGGAAAATGAGGCACCTTCTAGGAAGGGTACACCAAAACTGGGCTAGTACACAAAAGGAAAACAAGCTACAACCACCAGGATCACAAAACAAAACTACTACAAAGAAAAAGACGGAAAACAGAAATAGAACGTAGTAGCACAGGACACAACCAGGAACTCAGCCTAAACTGGAGTTACAACCAAGACTAGCAGACTATAATAGCAGCCTTGATCAGAAACAGCATCAGAGAAGACTGACCAAGTAAACAGAGCTTGCAACACTCCCAGGCTACACAAAACAGAACAACCAAAATAGACCAGGAACTCAACAGCACAAACACTCACCAGCCCAAACGACCAACCAGCAACACAGAGCACTCAGGAGAAGACAGCAACTCAGGGCTTCAGCAACCAGAAACAGAACTATAGAACAAAGCATTGCAACACATTAGGCCATAACCCCCTATAAAGCAGAACGAGCAGAACCTGCCAGCACACCAAGGGAGAAGCAGAGCAGCAGCCCTGTAACACAGAACAACACACAGCCCGACATACAGCAGTCAGCAGCAGCTAGAAGGCATCCTGCTTTTAAGCGACTGTATCCACTTACAGTGACTTCTGGACCAAGAGTGATCAATCAACTGCTGCACTCTATTTACTACTTCCAAACAGATTGACTTACTCAAATGACTAGGGAGGATCACAGCCTTATCCCAGAATGCATGGTTCCTGGCAAACCAGACATAATAAACACAAGCAGCCAGTGAAGCTCCAAAAATTCTCTTTTGGATCAAGTCATTTCCCTGTCTATACCAATGTTTCCAAGAGGCAGTCAGATTGAAATGTTTCTCAGTGCATCCGAGCCAATTAATGATTACTTTCAGACAATTCCTACTTAAGGGCACTTAAAAAATAGGTGCTTATGAGACTCAGGAGCAGCCCCACACAATAAGCAGTTGGTATCCAGATTGCAGCCAAAAGAGTGAAGCCTATCTGAGGTTTTGAGTCTCTCCTAGACTTCCAATCAATAGATAAAGGAATGCTTAGGGCTATTAAACCTATTCCAAACCCATTTATCCCAAGTCACTTTTGTCTAGACTCCTTGCAACCAGGTATAACACTCACTAATCTTGTAATTTTTACTAGTCCAATTACCTGACTCAAAACCTTGCCGTAAATCATATTTCACCAAGCAAAGCCTTCTCCAAGCCCAACCATCACTTCTCTTGGGGCTATACCCCCACCAATCACTATCTTTCAAATATATACTATGAATCCACTTAACCCATAAGGAGTCCTCCTTCTTGGCTATTTTCCACACATACTTCCCTAAAGCAGCTTTATTCCATCTGTTACAGTCCCTAATTCCCAAGCCTCCAAACTTCTTAGGTTTACAAACCCATTCCCAGGCAATAGGAGGGGCACCACTAAGGAAGCAGAACCATTCCACAAAAAAGCCCTGCAGAGTTGGGTAATTCTCTGTATAACTCCTTTAGGCATGAGAATACATTGAGCCCAGTAGGTATGCAAACTGATTAAAACACAATTTATCAGAGTGACCCTGGCATTGTAAGACAAATTCCTACTAGACCAACAAGTAATTCTAGTAAGCATTTTATCAATAATACTGTCAAAATTAGAGATCCTCATATACTTGGCATTGAGAGGGATACCAAGATAACGAAAAGGGAAGGATCCAACAATAGAGCCAGTGTTACCTAAAATTTCATGCTTCATACTACCTCCATGCTACTAAAATACACTACAGTCTTCTCTGAATTTGCCACAAGCCCTGAGATTTTCTGAAAAGTCTTGAGAGCTCTAGTGAGAAAGGAGAAAGATTGTTTATCACCATGACCAAACAACATAAGATCATCCGCAAAAAACAAGGTGAGTCAAACCTAGCCTCTTACAGCCCTGATGAAATTTGAACTTCCTGAGTCCACCAACCTTCTTCAGGAGCCTGGATAATATTTCATGACAAGAACAAAAATCAAAGGAGATATCGGGTCACCCTGTCTGATACCTCTCTTGCCCTTAAAGAAGCCATGCAAGCCACCATTAATCATGAGAGAGAAAGAGGGGGTAGAGATGCATTCCATAATCCAACCAATGAATTGATCAAGGAAATTGAGAGCCTTTAGCATATCTGTAATGAAGGACCATAGAACCGAGTCATAAGCTTTCCTGAGATCAACCTTGATAGTACATCTAGGAGCCTTCCTCTTATTATTATAGTTTTTCAACATATCCTGGCACACCAAAATGTTATCAAGAATGGACCTTCCTTCGATAAATGCACCCTGATTCTCACTAATTAGCTCAGGCAACACCAACTTCAGTCTTGAGCAGATTAATTTAGAAATGAGTTTGTACAAGATATTACAGCAAGCTATGGGTCGATATTGTGAAACATAAATAACATCCTCTACCTTAGGAACCATAGTTAGAAAAGTATAATTAACTTGTTTAAGAAGGCAACCATGAGTAAAAAAAAAAGATAAAACAACCTCACACAAGTCCTGATTAGGGGATTTTTATCCACCAATCACCGTCTGACAAGTGGACCAACCAGGTTCCGCCACGTGTCCTTCACGAAGGCCAATAGGAGCCTGCCACGTGTCAATCACAGATACGTCCTCTACGGACCAATCGAGGCACGCTACGTGTCCACCCATGCCAAATGGGAAAACCGGCCAACAAGGCCCAATCCTGTCTAGAGGCCCGGTCAGCCCTAGGTTTACCCTAAACCTAGAGAGTGGCACGCTTCTCAAGACTATAAATACTTAATTAATCCTCATTAATTAGGCAGTCAAGAAAACATCAGGCAATCAAGCAATTGATCAAGCAATTAATCTCACCTGAAGAACAGAGAAGAACAGAAATATTACGGAACACTAATAACCGGCTAATCTCGCTAACAAAGCAGATTACCAACATTAAACACTCTCACCTAGAGAGGTCTTATTACTTTAATTTCCGTATTAATTACTCCTTAATCAGGTACTAACTTGACCGTTGGAGGCGGAGCTCTAAGGAGTCTCCGTTATTTTGCAGGTACAGGCGTCCGGTTCCAGTCTCGGAATTGTAACTCTCCCGCAGGACATCAGAAAACCCCGAAACATTTGGCGCCGTCTGTGGGGAGAGTACTTCAGAGATGGCATCCAAGTCTGTACCGACTCCTGAAGAGAGGCGTCCCCTAAACGACCCTCAAGTTCAGTCGGACCATGACACCGAAAGTGAATTTGAAGTGGAAACTCATACAGCTCCAGACGGGACCCTAAGGGCCCGACGTACCCGTCATACCGAAAGGAGGGAACGGGAGCATCTTCAAACAGGAAGCGAGCCAGCAGGCGCACCGCCTGCTCGGCAACAGCCGACTGATGGGTCTGCTCCCATCACAAGGAACGAACTCATGACCTTCATGAGGGACTTCAAGGGAGAGATTCAAGAGTTGATCAACAAAAAGCCGCCTGCTTCAGTCAAAGAGCAGTCGGCCAAAAAACCTTCCACTTCATTGAAGAGGAAGCCAGTTCAAGGGCGAGAGGCGACTCCTCATCCTAAATCCAAGAAGCGGGAGCCACCTGCTCTTGATTTCACAAAATTCCGTTATCCTACGGGAAATAGGAAACCGGTTCGTCATATTCAGGCGGACGGGTCAAAGCAAACGTTCACAGATGCTCGGCTACTGCTAGAGCAGAAGAAGAGTGACCGATTGTCAGAGTCGGCTTCTACTTCAAATTTTCAAGACAGTTTGCGAAATGCCTCGATGAGGCATACTCAGTCGTACCATGAGAGTCAGTCAGGCGGCACCTCCCGTCAGTCCGGCTTTCATAGTGCCCAGGCGGTACCAAACTTACCATTTGTGCCGCAACAACAGTATTTTATGCAGCCACCTCCATTTGGTGGACCTGCAGCAAAAAACGTCCAACCTATGGACTGGCAGCTACGGTTGCTTAGACTTGGTGAACAGCCGTCGGCCTTCTATAAGGAAATTACTGAAGCCGCTCAGCCGGCCAAAGTAAAAAATGTACTAGTAGGCGCCTATGACGGCACTACTAACCCAGAAGACCATCTGATGGCATTCACCAACCTGATGTACCTTCAAGGGTTGGATGATCCCACTTGGTGCAAGTGTTTCCCAGCGACTCTCAAGGGAATCGCACAGCAATGGTTCGGCAACCTGCCGACTGGTTGTGTAAACAGCTTCAGGACGCTTGCTTACTTATTTGCCTCCAACTTCGCCATGAACATCCCTGCGAAGAAAACGACCCTTGATTTGGGAACAATTCAGCAGGGCGAGAAGGAGGGGCTTCGTTCTTACATCAGGCGGTTCAACCTGATGAGAATACAGATTCAAGGGTTACCGGATGAGGTAGCTTATACTGACTTTTTTAGAGGTCTCAAAGACGGGTCTACCTTCAAATTTGATTTAGTTCGAAAAAGGGTGGCGACTCTTCAAGAGGCCTTGATTGAAGCAGAAGCCTATATACAGGCGACTGATCTGTGTACGATAAAACAGTCGGACGGGAAAAGGTTCGACAAAAGAGAAGGACGACAGAAACAGTCGTCTAACAAAGATGAGAAAAGAAAAGAGGTATGGGCGGTTGATTCCACTAAACAGCCGGCCCAGAAAAAGAAAAAAGAATTCAAACCATACTCCCCAAAGTATGTGTTTAACAAGGATAACCAGTTTATCCTAAAAGAAATAAAGGGACGGTTCTCAATTGAGAAGCCGGTCCCCATGAAGGGTTCTGCAAACAACCGGAACCAAGACAAAATCTGTGCTTATCATGATGACGTTGGTCATCACACCAATGACTGCATCAGTCTCATGCGGTACCTAGACCGCTTGGCTGAGCAAGGTGATCTTGACACTTATGTCAAGAAATCTACGGGGAACACTTCCTCAAAAAAGCAGTCGGCCAAAAAGAATCAACAGGCCGACAGTTCCGATACAGATGATGCAGTCGTCTACACCATTGCAGGCAGCTTCTCAGGAGGCGGCCCCACTATTAGGGGCAACAAAGATAATATAAGGCGGTTAGATGTAAATTCCGTTCACCAAGAACGGCCGTCCAAATATACATTTCCTGAGATTGTCATCACTGAAGAGGATCTAGGAGGGGTAAGGGGGCCGCATGACGACCCTCTCGTTATTGAATGTAAAGTGGCCAACCAGAGAGTTGGCCGAATCCTCATAGATACCGGGAGCTCCTCAGATCTCATCAGCAGCAAATGTCTGTCAAAACTGAAATATCAGACGGACTGCATACATCCGGCCTCCCACCCTTTAATAGGGTTTGGAGGAGGAGTCGTCCACCCACTAGGACGAGTAGATTTACCCATTCGCCTAGGCGAAAAAGGGGAAGGACGACACATGGTAGTCCGGTTCCTAGTAGTAGAGGAACTCTCGGCCTACAACATGATTCTGGGTCGACCAACCCTGAATAATTCCAAGGCTGTTATAATCCCGTCTCTTATGCTGCTTAAGTTTGAGAGGGATAATGGAACAGTCGGCTCCCTAAGGGGAGATCAGAGGATGGCCCGAGAGTGCTATCTCTCGGATGTCAAGCCCACTGTTATGGCCACTGGGTCAAGTGGAGAAAAAACAGACCTTGACAATGTCAAGGAGAGTGCGCCTGTTCAAGAAACAGGCGACAAAAAGAGAAAGGCGTCCCAGACAGAGTCCGCAAGAAAAGCAAGAAAATAGCAATCATTGGCAGAGGAGCGGCCGGATGAGTTCCGCCCTCAGCCGGCTGGTGAGCATGCGGACCTGATCTTAGACGATTCACGTCCTGACCGAACAGTCAAAGTTGGGACGACTGCTCTGAGAAACCTTGGTGACGACTTTCACAACCTATTGAAAGAATACAAGGACATCTTTGCATTTGAAGTCCATGAAATGCCAGGCATTAGTCCTGATCTGGCAGTACATAAACTCGCTGTGGATCCGAAAAAGAAGCCGGTACGGCAAAAGAAGCGGAACCATGGCGAAGAAAGAAGTCAGGCGGCAGCCGCCGAAGTTAAAAAATTACTTGATGCAGGGTTCATTCGGCAGTGTTACTTCCCAGACTGGGTTGCAAATGTGGTGCTTGTTAAAAAGCCGAATGGCACCTGGCGAATGTGTGTAGACTACACAGACTTAAACAAGGCGTGCCCCAAAGACAGTTACCCTCTGCCTAAAATTGATAACCTGGTCGACTCAACAGCCGGCCATGCTTTGATGAGCTTTATGGACGCCTACTCTGGTTTCCATCAAATTCCCTTATGGAAGAAAGATCAGGAGAAGACGGCCTTCGTCACTGATCAGGGGTTATACTGTTACACGGTCATGCCGTTTGGTCTTAAGAATGCCCCGGCTACCTTCCAACGAATGATAAACACAGTGTTCTTTGATCAGATTGGGAGAAACGTCGAGACATATATTGATGATATGATTGTCAAGACTAAACTTCAGAAAGATCATCTGACGGACCTCCGAGAAACTTTCGCCACACTCAGGCGGCACCATGTCATGCTCAATCCCAAGAAATGTGTATTTGGAGTTGAGTCTGGGAAATTTCTCGGATTCCTTATCAATCAGAGAGGAATAGAGGCGAACCCTGAGAAGGTGCAGGCGGTCATTGACATGCAGTCGCCTCGTACCATCCGAGAGGTTCAGAAGTTAACAGGTTGTCTGGCGGCCTTGGGGAGATTCCTAAGCCGATCAGGCGACAAGTGCCTATACTTTTTCCAGGCAATTAAGAAAAAGGCAAGGTTTGAATGGGGGCCGGATGCTGAGGCCGCCTTCCAGAAATTAAAAGTTCACTTGCATTCCTTGCCGAGGCTGGTCAGCCCTTTGCCCAAAGAGGATCTCTACATGTACCTGGCCGTCTCTGATCATGCGTTAAGCGCTGTGCTCCTTGCTGAAAGGGACGGCTGAAAAATGCCGAGTTGAGGTATCCCCTAGTGGAGAAATTTGGTCTTGCACTCTTCATGGCTGTTAAAAAATTGAAGCCCTACTTTTTGGCACATGCAGTCATCGTGTATACCGACCAACCAATCAAGCGGCCCCTTACCATCATGGAGTCGTCAGGACGAATGATCAAATGGGCCATAGAAATACAGAGCCTCGAAGTCACTTTCGAGCCTAGAAAAGCAGTGAAGGGGCAAGCCTTTGCTGACTTTATTGTAGAGATGACTCGTCCTCCTGACTCTCAAGTTCCAGACCAAGTCTGGAAGGTATATGTGGACGGAAGCTCTACTTCAAATGGTTGTGGAGCAGGCGTCGTATGTCAATCTCCAGAGGGCGACAGGTTCGAGTATGCTCTACGCTTCAGTTTTCAGGCTTCAAACAATAAGGCAGAATATGAAGCTTTACTAGCCGGGATCCGCATGTGCAAGGCGGCAGGGGCAAGAAAAATAGACGCCTGTTCTGATTCACAATTGATAGTGAGTCAGTACAATGGCGAATACGAAGCAACCCATCCGGCCATGATCAAGTATTTACAGGCGGTCCGACAAGCAGTCGGCTCCCTTGAGGATTTCCATCTGATCCAAGTGCCGAGATCAGAAAACAACCAGGCAGATGCACTGTCAAAATTAGCATCATCCGCTTCCTCCGATTCTCCTCAAAATGTTTTTTGGGAAGTAATGGAGAAGAGAAGCATCGAGGAAAACCCTATTGGAATCCTAGACAGAAGCTCAACCTGGATGGATTCAATCAGGGCATATCTGACAAACGGTAAACTGCCGGATGATCCTCAACAGGCGGCAGCACTGAAAAAACGAGCCTCCTGTTTTGAAATGATACAGGGAGAACTTCACAAGAGGGGGTACCTTCAACCCTTCTTAAAGTGTGTTACTCCTGAAAAGGGACGAGAGATACTAGATGATCTTCACTCTGGTTTCTGTGCTTCTCATATAGGTGGTAGGATGCTTGCTCAAAGGGCAAGGCGGCAGGGCTACTTTTGGCCTACTTTGGAAGCAGATGCAATGGAGATGGTGAAAAAATGTGACAAGTGCCAAAGGTTTGGCAAATTAATTCACCGTCCGGCTACTGACCTCACTACCATTCAAAGCCCACTACCGTTTGCTAAGTGGGGCATGGACATTCTGGGTCCATATACGCCTGCTACAGGCGGCAGAAGGTATATACTTGTTGCCGTTGACTACTTCACTAAATGGGTAGAGGCGGAGGCTGTAAAGGGAATCAAGACGAAAGATGTAATTTCATTCATTTGGAAAAACGTCATCACTCGGTTCGGGGTTCCCATGTCTATGGTTTTTGATAATGGTCCCCAATTTGAGACGCCTGTTCTCAAAAGCTGGTTGGGAGACCAAGGAACTGCACATTACTTTGCATCTGTCGGCCGTCCACAAGCAAACGGCCAGGTAGAAGCCTTTAATAAAATCATCTCAGACGGTCTCAAGAAAAAGATTGAACGAGCAGGCGGCCTATGGGCGGATGAACTACCACATGTTCTCTGGGCCATTAGGACGACTGAAAAAGGGGCGACTGGAGAAACTCCATTCCTCCTAACTTATGGTGCGGAAGCTGTTCTTCCAATAGAACACTACGAGCCGACTCTTCGAGTAATGCTATATGACGAAGAGGCAAACTGGGAAGCCATGCGCCTGGCATTAGACTCACTTCCTGAAAAGAGGGGCAATGCTGTTTTGCGCCATGAGATCTATCGCCTGAGAATGACTAGATCATACAACAAAAAAGTACACAGGCGTCCACTCAAAGTAGGGGACTTTGTACTTAGAAAAATGGAAGCAGTTGGTAGGGCTAATGAGTCTGGCAAACTAACTCCCAACTGGGAAGGACCCTACCGAATCTATGAGGAAGTCAGGGACGGTACCTACCGTCTGGAAACACCAGACGGACAACCGTTGCCTCGAACTTGGAATGTAGATAACCTTAAAAAATATTTCTTCTGAATGATGTAAAGTAAAGAGTTACTTAATAAAGTTTGCACTTACTATTCAATTTTGTATTACGAGGGGCATGCCGTCTGTACCTTTACAGTCGGCTACTCTCCATTGAGTTTTTCACTCTATCTTCAGAGGGGCATGCCGTCTGTACCTTTACAGTCGGCTACTCTCCATTGAGTTTTTCACTCTATCTTTAGAGGGGCATGCCGTCTGTACCTTTACAGTCGGCTACTCTCCATTGAGTATTTTACTCACAATACTTAGCTAAAAAGATTAGGGCCTGGCCGACCCTGTGTCTAACAGGCGGCTACCCTTCTTTTACTTAGCACCTACGTTCACCAAGAACTTACCAAGGCCACCGGCCGAATGATCAGACCAGTTGCCAAGCCACCTGATCAAATCTACAAAACTAATACGACCTGTCCCAACATCATAGCAGGCGTCCGACGGCATCCCTCCGGATGAAATTCGTCGCAGAGAGCAGCTCCCTTTTGGGTGGAACATTGTTCTATAAACTAATTACACGGCACCTATACGACTGTCCCCAAGGGCAACCACGTAGCCGTTTTTGAGACAAGGATAACTCTATCACTAACCAAACCAGTGGTAGCAGTTGACATCTGAGTCAGATGACCGCCTGTATTACTTGGGATAAATACAGGGGGTACCTATTGAGTTAATAGCCAACAAACATTGACGAATCAAGGGGTCTAGCCGGCCTACGCCGCCTAGTACCTCTACTACTCAATCTAGATTGTGACGAAGACTAAGTAACTCCTATGTTAACTTAATAGTCACTCAAACTTAGTATGGAGCCTAAAAGGTATGAGTCGTCCGCCTGTTTTTAATAAACAGGGGCTCTCAACCACTACTCTTGCTAGGTTAACAAATTACGAGTTAAAAGCCAACATTGGCAATAAAGGGAAACAACCGGTGCCCGCCGCTTGTTATCCTACTTAATTCCTTGGCGACTAGGTAATACTATTTACTTGGTCAGACCGATTGAATGAATAGTTCGAATACCGATTGAATAAATGGCCGACTGATCGTCTATCCTGGAAACAGACAACCAGTCGTCCAGGGGCATAGGCGGCGTACTTACTATTTGTACCTGTCTGCAACGTTCGGCCATACACAACAGTCGGTCTAGTGAACAATGGGATATTAGATATGGAATACTTAGACAAATTTGAATCAAAACAAAAATTTGATTAAAAATAAGCCGGTCATTAAAGACCAGCAGAATATTCAAAGCCCCGGCCCCCTGGCCGGGTAAATACAAAGCAAACGGCACGCAGGCCGTGGAAAAAATACTTTAAGCTTAAGAAGGGGGCAGTTCAGTATTAGCAGCTGCCGCCTGGTCAGCACTCTTCTTGCTGGACTCGGCTTTAGCTGCACCCTCTTTTGATGCCTTACCCCCAAGTGGCACAAGTGCCACAACCGGCTCTTCCTCCTCCTCCAACGTACCTTCCAACGCCTCTTCTTCAGCAGCCGCCAGGATTTCTTGATTATATGTTTCCGAACACTGGCGGTACGTTCTTTCCCATGAGGCAAAGTCGGCATTGGGGAACAGGCGGCCCCAGGTCATGCGCTGGATTTGAGCGGAGTCTTCCACCATCTCCCGGACGAGCTCTTTCTTCTCTTGCTCGGCCTTTTCCGAGAGCTCTTGGGTAAGACTCTTCTCTTGGCTCACCAGGCGTTCTTTTACGTTGGCCAAAGATTTCTCCATGGCTTCGTAATAGTGCATTTTTTGGCGAAGAGGTTTCAGCTCGGCCTTAAGATTTGTGACGGTCGCCTCCAGCTCGTCATTCTTCTTCTGGGCCGCCTCTAACTGAGCCCGAACAGCGGCGGTAGCCTGCGCCTGATAATAAAGAATATCAATGGTCAGTACTTCATTTTGGGCAATTTGAAACATTGCCTTATCACAGTTGGAGGCGGCCATAGCTTTTGCGGCTTTTACCTCTTTGTTTTTCCGATCAATCGGCTTGCGAAGGCTGTTAACTCGGAGCAGGGCCTAAGTACAAAAAAAAACAGGCGTCAGTTTCCAAACAAAAAAGATAACAGGCGTCCTGGAACTCAAATACTCAAAAATATGCTAAGTATACCTTAGCAAGGACCCCTGCAATCCCATCAAGGTCAAGGGTGTCGGCACCCCTGACCGCCTCCCTTTCAGATGGAGGAACTGCTTTGATCATGGACTTGGCTACCTCAACCAAGTCAAGCCCCTGAGGGCCGGCTGCATCAAGCGTAAAAAAGCAAGTTAGACCTAGTCAAGAAGGAAGCAAGTGTGAAAGTTTTTACAAGTGATTGTCCATACTTCTAGGCGGCCCCGCCGGGGTTTTAGAAGAAGTGGCCGGCTGCTTCTCAGCCGCCACTGTTTTCCTGGAAGACCCAGGAGAGCTTGCAACAGTCGTCCTCCGGGCCTTGGGGTCCGGCTGTTGCGAGGAAGAAGCTCTTGGAGTGCCAGACTGAAAACAAAAAGAGTTAGTATATGCATAAGACAACTCCTAAAAGAGGAAGAGTTTTCGAAGCCTACCAAGGGTGCCCCCTTGTTGGGGGAGTCGGCACAAGACTGTTGCATGAGAGAGGCCCGCAACATGGCCGCCGCAGTCTTGGATGCTGTTATTTTACTCATGGCGTCAGCTGCAAGAAATAAACAGCAAAGTTAGTAAAGATCCCAAGTAAACAAGGCGTGAAAAGAAAAAACAGAGTATTTGTCAGGCCGGCTACCTCTAGAGCACCGACTGCTGAGGCCACAGGCGGCCAAAAAGTACTCGTCATAGAGCCACTTGAAGCTCGGGACGCAGTTTAGGGGTACTTGCTCTCGTACCCCTGAAGTAGAGTTCACCCTAGTCTCTACTTTGAAGAGTCCTTTGTCTAGGATCTCTCTTTTAGCCTTTGGGGGAACAGGCGGCATGCTGCGGCCGCCTGCGAGAAGAGGCGGATCCCTATTCCACTTGTTAAAACGTTGGTTCAGCTCCGTGTCTGAACCCTCAATGATAAGGAAGGTGTTCCGCCAATCCTTCCATTTGTTCGCCTTACCTCTCGTCATGAGGTAACCCCTATGGCTTGTTAATTGATACCAGCCGGTACCTCCCGACTTAGGGGTCCGGCTGAGATAGTTCATGTGGGCGAAAGCCTCAAAGCTTGGCTCCACCCCGTACATTTCGCACCCGGCCACATAGCCGAGTACATTTACCCAAGAGTTGGGGGCTAATTGCCATAACCCCAAATCATACCCATCTAAAATCCGCTGAACAGCCGGATGTAATGGGAAGCGCAGTCCAGCTTTGATGGCCGCCACATAGCAGCCAAAGCAGCCGTCATCATAGCTGGTACCAGCCGGCCAGACGACAGTGTCTTCTGGATCCGGCACGAACAATAAAAATTCCGGGCCCATTCTGTGGTTAGCAATAAAGCTCTCCACTTTGTCTTGCATGGTTGCGATCCGGCCCCGGGGTACCATGCAGTAGTAGGGGGCGTTTTCCTCTCTGTAAGAGGCGGACGGCTCCGCCCAATTGTCCCCCTTCTCAACTGCATGAGAAAGTCTCGCCTCTTGTAGGCGGCTATGTCTTTCTTCTGAGCCTGGAGAACTGTGGCCAGAAGAGCTGGACTCGGACTCGTCCTCTGACGAGTCCGAAGAGGACGACTCCTCCCCTCTCCCAGAGGGGCCCGCCTCCTCTCCCTTAGAAGGAGCAGGAGGAAAATTAGACATATCGACGGTAAGATGGGAAGGGACCACCTTGGCCCCTCTCTCAGAATTGTCGGCTTGGAGGCCGCCTCGTTTCACTTCTACATCTGGCGCCTGGTCAGATGTTTCACTAATGAGCACCCTTTGGGAGGAGCCGTCTGAGTTTGATATCATAGCAGTCTTTTTTGTTCTGGCCATCACGTTCTGCATAGACACAGATACAGTCGGACTTTGTATAAAGGGCAAAGATGGGTCCAGAAAAGGGCAGGCGGCACTCCTAGTCCTAGATTCAGCCGTCCCCGGTGACCGGCTGATCACTAACTTAGGTCGTGTCGTGTGCTTCCGTGGTGCCATTTCAAAAAATAAAAAGAAAATTAAGAGTAAGAGAACTGAGTTACCTGAACGAGTGACGGTTGATGAAGTTCTGGAAATCCGGTGCAGTCGGCTTGTCAGAACAGGCGGTAGGCAGAAAAGGTCCGAAATGTCAGAGCAAGTTCAGGGGTCCGAATGTTCTCGCAAAGTTCTCAAATGTGAAAATGACCGAAGTCAGCACTTCCTTATATAGGCAAAGTGAGAAGGCGAAGGGTCGCTTCCAAATTCAAAATTTGGGCGGGAAAATCTCTCGGCCGTTTGCAAGGTGACACCTGTAGCAGGCCGTCGCCTGTCACCGTGCGACACCTGTCACAGGCGACACGTGACCAGTCACGTGCCACCTGTGAGGGGCAAATGATTAGGGGATTTTTATCCACCAATCACCGTCTGACAAGTGGACCAACCAGGTTCCGCCACGTGTCCTTCACGAAGGCCAATAGGAGCCTGCCACGTGTCAATCACAGATACGTCCTCTACGGACCAATCGAGGCACGCCACGTGTCCACCCATGCCAAATGGGAAAACCGGCCAACAAGGCCCAATCCTGTCTAGAGGCCCGGTCAGCCCTAGGTTTACCCTAAACCTAGAGAGTGGCACGCTTCTCAAGACTATAAATACTTAATTAATCCTCATTAATTAGGCAGTCAAGAAAACATCAGGCAATCAAGCAATTGATCAAGCAATTAATCTCACCTGAAGAACAGAGAAGAACAGAAATATTACGGAACACTAATAACCGGCTAATCTCGCTAACAAAGCAGATTACCAACATTAAACACTCTCACCTAGAGAGGTCTTATTACTTTAATTTCCGTATTAATTACTCCTTAATCAGGTACTAACTTGACCGTTGGAGGCGGAGCTCTAAGGAGTCTCCGTTATTTTGCAGGTACAGGCGTCCGGTTCCAGTCTCGGAATTGTAACTCTCCCGCAGGACATCAGAAAACCCCGAAACAAGTCCTGTTTCACAATTTCCCAAGTAGCCTTAAAAAACTTACTTGAGAATCCATCTGGGCCAGGGGCCTTGTCATCTTCAGTGCTCCATAAGGCTTCTTTAACATCAGTCTCTGAGAAAGGGCAGTAGAGCATATCCTTCTGAACTTGATTTAACACCTTTCCCTCCTCAATAATAGTAGTATGCACAGATCTTTCAGGACTGTAAGACATTCCAAGAAGGTTCTAATAGTAAGTCAAAAACGCATCCACCACCTCATTAGGTTCTTGCACAACCTGAACATTCTGAAAAACACTACAAATCCTATTCTGAACACGCCTCTTTCTAATGTAAGAGTGGAAAAAAGTTGTTTTCATGTCTCCCTCTTTTAGCCAGTGCAATTTAGCCTTCTGTTTTAAGAACATATACTTATCAGCATGGGCCTTCTGGTACAAGGTTCTTGCCTATTTCTCTTCAGCTATCAGGGTCTCATTACACGGGTCCAGATGCAACTGTTTTTGCACACTCATCAATTTGGAGGAAGCTTCCAAATCAGCAGTCTCAACAGTCGATAAAGAGCATAAGTTCTCAGCCTTGATAGCCTTCTTGACCGCCTGTAATTTTTTAACCACCCTGTACATTGCTGTGCTAATGATCTGAGTATCCCAGTGTTGCTGAACAAGTCTCAAAAAGCCTGGAGCTATAGTCCAATGTTGAAAATTTTGAATGGTTTAATAGACCTCTCATCCAACCCAAAGATGTTCATCACACAAGGATAATGGTCCATAGTACCTTCTGACAGAAAAAACAACAGTTGCTTTTTCAAATTTATTCAACCATGCATTGTTCACTAAGACTCTATCAATCTTAGACCAAACTCTATGATGCCCTTCCTGTTTATTATTCCACGTGTAGAAAAGCCCACCAACCTTTAAATCAAATAGCTCATTTCTATTCAGACACTTTATAAAACCTTAAACCTCATCAAAAGTGCAAGGGGAGCCAATCCTATCCTCAAGATTAAGGATATTATTAAAGTCACCACCAATAAACCAGGGTTCTTTAGAGACCTTAGCTATCTCAGTCAGCTGATCCCATAATTCAACTCTCCTTTTAGGATCATTTAACCCATAAACCATAGAGACAAGAAAATCACAATTTGAAGCTCTATGTTTGACAGCCATGTGAATCAATTGCTCCTCTACTCTGATCACAGTCACCTGAAAAATAGCAGGTAACCATAACACCCAAATCCGACCTTTATCATTTTTAGAGTAATTAGCAATCACCGACCAATCATTACCAAAACTACTAAAAACAGCACCAAATTTCCTCTTTTTGACCTTTGTTTCCATGAGCCCAAATAAGCCCAAGTTGTGATGGTTCATAAACCACGAAACATCACATCTTTTATTAGGCAAATTTAGGCCTCTCACATTCCAAAAACCCACACTATCCATGAGAAGAGTAAGAGCATTCCCCCTCCTCAAATACCCCATACACTTCCTTTCCTTCATCAATGCTATGCAATCTAACATAATCAATAGGAATATGATTTGAAACGCCTGGTGGGATAGAATTGCTATCATCATTCTCCTCATTTTCCAAACAAACAAATATGTTCTCTGTTATCACATTAACAGTCACCTCATCTTGCTGTGTCTGATGGTCTCTGGTATTCTAGGCAGTGGTCTGAACACGTGACTGAACTGGTCTCCAAACCCTCTTCACAACACCTCTATTTTGGGCCTCTTTGTTTCTAGCCTGTTGTCTGGACCATTGAGAAGGGCAGTCTATCTCACTATGACCCATTCCTGAGAAACTCTTATAGTGTACTGGCTTCCACTCATAAACCAATCTCTGATTAACATTCTCTCCATTTTCATCCAAAAAATCAACTTCAGCAGGGAGTTCACTATCCATAGGAACTTCTACCATGAGGCGTGCAGAATCCAGCTTCTCTTTGTTAGCTGTAACTTTAGAACATCGATTCCACGCATGGTGCGCCAGCTTCTAGCTTGCGATGCTTGGCATGCGCATGCTACTGAGTGCGAGGCACTAGCATGCTAGCACGCTAGCATGCATGGTGCGCCAACTACTAGCTTGGCTCGACATAATGCTACTGCTAGGCCCCTGCTAGCCCAGCGATGCTTTGGTGCGTGCTGGTGCTAGCTTGCGTGCGACCAGGCGCACTAGCCCTGCAAGCATGCTCGACCAGCAAGCCTAGCACGCGCATGCATGCTTGGTTTGCGGCACAACCATGCTTAGCGGTTGGTGTCCTATGCTAGCCTAGCCTTCGCATGGCTAGGCCAATGCGAGGCTACGGCTTAGCTTTAACTTGTTGTTTGCTTGATTTCTCGTCTCGCCAAATCCTAAATTCGACTCGACTTACGACGCTCGGTTTGCTGGCCGCTCTAAGCTCGACATCCGACGTCTTTGTTTGTAATACTCTAATGACTCATTTAATCCTTCGGATTAATTCGTCGTTTCGGTTCGGTTACTCAATTGGGTGTGACCCGAAGGGTTCAGTCAAGATTTAGCTGTAATATTAATTATGCATTAATATTACTGATCGGAAGTGGCCTCCAGCTAGGCATTCCGATCACTTGACCTTACTGAATAATTAGCTTTCTAATAATGCCGAACCCTCTATCAGAATAATACGTTAGGAAAGAGATAAAGAGCAAGGAGGTAAAGAAAGATGGTGATAATGTGAAGGCCAGTTTAGTTGGCTAGTTTTTCGGACAAGGTAAAGCAATATCGGTGTAAAGAATAAGAGAGCATGAGAAAATTTACTTACACTTTGTTTGGATTCAAGGAAATGGAGGGAAAAGAAGGGAAGGAAAATGGAGGGATTGATTATCTTTCATTTGGATAACAAATGAGGAAGGAAAGGAATTGGAGGGGAGAGAAATGGAAGGATAAAAAAATACAAAAATTAATCTCTCCAACAATGAAGAGATTTGGAAAGAAAACTCATCTTTCTTCCCTCCCCTCCCTTTCTCTTCCCTCCCCTTCACCTCCCTCCCCTTCTTTTCTTTTCCATTTCTTTATCCAAACACACCATTAATTTGAGTGAGAGGGTAGGAGTGACTCGGAAATGGTAGGTATGTGTATGAGTCGAATGATGTTGCCAATGAAATGACGGTTGGGAAAGATTACACTTAATATCCGATGTAAAGCAGTTGTTCCACGACAGAACTCATCAAAATTAGTAATAAAATGCTTGTTGCCAAGGAAAACAGCAGAAGACGCGATTTGTACATTAAAGAGACATTTAAAAATACTCACACATTAATCAGTGCTATTATATTTTTTGTATTAATATAAATAAGTACTTATACACCACCAAAAATGCCACATTTTGCAAATTTTATGAATTTTATCCGAGTTCGAAAATATTTTCTTATACAACGTCGAGATTGGATGCAAATGACAGTATGAGCATTTGGCTTTTTCAGAATGGCAGTGCAGAAGCTATATTATGAAAAGATTGGTAAATGAACATTAAGCCAAACCTTAAATGGACACCTGCATCAGCAGAAAGGAATACAGAACTATTGCTAAAAGTGCTACGTTCATAGATAAGCCGGTTATAAAATCTCACATAACACCTTGATTATTGAACAAGGATAATAATTCTCTCAGAAATAACTTCAAACAATGACCATCATCTCTTTAAGATTGAAGAGCAACTGGCATTCTAATAGTTAGTAGACATGCAATGCCTGCACGTGTTAATTTATTGCTCAGTCCACCTATAATTATAACGATCCTGTGTATAGACCAGGGATTCAGTATACTAATATCCTGACGCTGCATGCAAATATCATACCATACCAATTACAAGATATAGCCATATAGGTGTGACATCCCATAGAATTGGGTTAATAAAGAGACGAAATGAGTAAAAATAGGGTATTTCCTAGCATAAAGTAGGTGCCAAAAACATTCCCTTGCCACCATAAGGAAGCAGTGAAGCACCATCAGATACGAATGCAGGGCAACAAGCAAATTAGGTAAACAATCAACATTGCCACCTCAGTCAACTAAGCCCTTAGGTGCAGTATACAACGCAAAAATCTGATTCCAGCCCTCGTATCATGAAATGCTGTCTATACTACTTTACCATGTTGGTCCAAGGTTGGCCTGCAAAGATAAACACTGCATTATATAAACGATACCAATAAATGCAGCTACATGAGATTAAATTAAAAATTTGATGTTGTCACATATCTGAAAAACCTATAGAGCAGGTAAAGCTCCGATGGACAAATTCTAACATTTAGAAATGAGAATTTGAATCCCATTTCATTACCCCGTTACTGGATTCACTTTCACCACACAAGTACACAACTAACTTGCATAATTGGAGTAAACCTCCAAAGTGATGCTTCCCTTACTGATTCTTACATATAAATGCTAAGATCTGAAGAACGGCAATCTGAACATTTAATGCATCATCTATTACAATGGGTACCAGCTTAACTGTAATAACAGTTGACAATGTCAGCTATTGGCACTGTCATAAAGCATGTTCTCATGGCACTATTGCTATATTTTCATATCTCCCACAAAAATACACATTAATTCAGAGCTAGGGTTAAAGTTTTAGTTCTTTCATGTTGCTGAGAGGTCAGGGATCAACAAAGAAATTGTACCTACCCACATAAGTCAAACCTGCAAAGTTTTCAACTCTAGTTGTAGGACTTTTTCAGGTCGGGGAGGGGGAGGGGGATGGGGAGGGGGAGGGTGAGGGTGAAGGGATCAGTCGTTCATCACATAAGAAAAAACGCAAGGCAAAGATACCAGTCATTTCATGTAGAGACAAAAAGTACAGCAACAGACAACTTGTGATATAAAGAGACGATGTTAACACTACACAAGCAAAGAAATATAAAGAGAAGAGTTAGCCTGACAGGCAGTCCAGATTGTTGCTGATCAGCAAAGGGTCTCAACTTTGATCAATGCAGCAATCACAAAGGCATCTACTTTTGTTTAAGAAGAAGTTTTAACTATTATTTGTAGCAATATTATTGCTGCAAATCAACAGTAGAGTAAACTCTCAAACCACCAAATTACAGGCATTGCCCTAGAGAGATTTCCTAAACATCTGCAACTAAAAGACACCAATATTCTATTCAGTCTTTCACATTTCTGCTTTCGTTCTTTCACGTGTAAAGAGTATTGAAGGTCAACAGACAAGCAATATTCAAACAGATTTAACAATGATCCACAGATCCACACATGAGAATATCGTCACACAAGCACTTCCAAATTCTTATTCTTAATAGCTACTATTGAAACAAATTCTAACTGTTTTAAAAACCACATTACACACACCAAAGAATAGGCTGGCACTTCCACAAATAAAAAATGATGAGTACTCAATTACCCATTCAATAAGTAACAACTTTCTATGGAATTGAACCAACTAATCTGGAAAGCATAGCTGCATAAGGCATCATCAGGAAAATATATAAACAAGAAAAATGAAACAGAACATGTCTAAAAAATTCCGAGTTTCTGACAAAGTAACATTTGGAAAACCTGTAAGCTGATTGCTAATATGTCAAAACAATTTTAGCAATAAAGTACACTAAGTCTATGTTAATCAAGACCACCTATTCAAAATTACCTCCCACTCATTCATCACTCATGCTACTACACCTGTGCTGCATCAGGGTTATCACACAATAGCAATACTGCCCATGGATTCAAGGATGACATAAAATTGACGCATGCAGTCATCATAAGCTCTCTCAACCTCTTAATAAAGTACACAAGACTTGAAGCAACAAACGCACTTTTTAGTTATTATGTAAGCACTAACTGCCACTAATAAGCTTTCAACATTGATTACATGCCACAGCAATACAGCATAGCAGTAGCGACTCACCAACTGAGAAATGCTATCAGCAAAAAATAGAAATTCTTAATTAATTTTCCAGTGCAGAAACATGCAATCAATAATGAAAAGGCAATCAGCATACAAAACACACAATGCAACTATTTAATACACAGCTCTTACAAGCATTTCCATGTGGTGAGATATAGTCTTGATGCTACATCATAGAATCGAGATATAAAAATACATCATAGAAGCAATATACGAAAAAAAGCATGATACTTTACTAAAATTCATAAGAAATCACTCACAGATATAATGGTCCGCTTGCTAAAGCATTGATGTGACAAGAAGCATAATATACTTCAAAATACACACATCTATCTAATTTCTAGTGTATCTTTCTCACTAATTATTCTTGAAGTGATAAGTCTTGTAGAGAAACAATAGCATATACTATTACATGTTCTTAAGGAGGTCGGGGAACTAGCTGTAGCCATACACATCACTTTCAGGTTACAATTAAATTTACTAGAATTAAGTAACACCATTATGACTTCAAAGACCCAGTGAAATTAACAAAATACATTATTTAATCTTTATACAATATATATACAAGTGCCCAATTAATTACTTATGAAATAAGCACACGGTATTCAGCACCAAAGAATTAGGAAAGGAAATTACCCTCTCCTGATAAAAACTTTAAACACAACAACCTTCTTCACAGTTCACATGGGTGATCGTCATGTGTTATGCATTCTTATTCAAACCCAAAAAGAATTACCAAAACAAGCAGCAATTACATGGAAAAAAAAAAGAAAAAAGAGTAATAAACCTCATTCTAACCTTATGCTGCTCCAAAACTCTGGAGCTTTTCACAATGTGGAGTTGGCAGATTACGACTCCACTGACGGCGTTGCAGTTCAATGTGGCAATAGCGTCCCAGCAAGTTCTTATAGTCCTGTATAACATTTTCCTCAATATTTTCTCTAGCAGCACTTCCTAAAGGATAACTTCGATCAAAGTCCGGTGATTTCACAAAAAATTCAACTCCATATTTCTCAGTCACTCTAGGAAATTGATAAGAATAGTTTCTTTGCAGAGAGTATTCAGGCTCTGAGAATGGCAGATATGCAAGCAACAAGATCAACAAGAATGGCACCAACTGTAAGAACACCATGAGATTAGGCCCTCCACCGTTACCCTCTGCCCTTTGCGGAGTGCCCATTCCCCTAGTCCTATAGACATGAGATGTATGGAACATGTTTGTCTGACCAAAAAAAGGCCCTAAATATTTCATCAGGGTCAAACTCATCATCAAAAAAGTCATTATTAGTCCTTCGTCTACGCCTTCGAACATTATGCTGTTGATTATACTCAAAATCATCAACCAAACCAGTCTGATCATACTGCCTCCTCGAATCCTCCTCACTCAAGCACTTAAAAGCCTTGCAAACCTTCTTAAACGCCTCCTCCGCACCTGGAGCTTTATTCTTATCAGGGTGAACCTTCAAAGACAATTTCCTATAAGCCTTTCTAATCTCCTCTACAGAACATGTTTTTTCTACCCCAAGTACCGCGTAATAATCCATATTCTTGGTAACCTGCTTAATCAATTTCACATGCTCTTCGGTATAATGCCGCTCCCCATTGGAACCCTCACCAGATTTAGCTCCCGATGAAACCCCGGTTTCACTCTTATCAACATGACTACCATTGTCAGAAGGGCCATAAGCCGAGGAATCCATCTTTTCACACGCCGCAATCAAATCATCAAGAGACAAAGCGCTATTAAGCCGCTGCGCAATTCTAATGAATTTAAGAGCACGATCCTTTTTACCAGATGCAATCGCTTCCTTAGCAATACCAATACACTTTAAAGCCTCATCCTTGTTACCATCCATGACTTCCACCACTAATAATACCAACCTAACTCAATCAATCAAACAAACAAACCCCTAGAATTCAAAATTCAGAACCCTGAAAAAACCCAATCAAAAATTTGAAATTGGGTTCAACAGGGTAAATTCTACAGCTGCGATCGAAAGATTAAAAGCAGATCTAACTATGTATCAAATTCCGATCAAGTTGACCTAAAATTCGCAAAAAAAATCGAAATAAAATTAGGGGTTTGAAGGTGATAAGCAAGTAATCGTACAAAACTGAAATAATTTGGAATAATCAGAAATTCAGGTATTGATTAATTAGAAATTTAAAGGTGTAGATCCAATCATAAATAGAGATTAGAGAGCAAATTGAGTTACCTTAGAGACGAGTCCATGAAATCGAGCGCGGATGTGTGTTGGTAAGAGGAGAGAGTCAGGAAGATGGGAGATGGAGGAATAGTATAAATTGCGAATACAAGATTACAAGTCTCGCAAGGAAGTCAAATATCTATGCATTCTTTTTAAGATTAGAGAAAAGGAATTGAGGGAACTGTGAAATAGTCCCACCTGCCAAAATCGTAAATAAATCAATAAGTTTGTACTCAGTATGTGATTTGTATCTAGGAGCCCGTCTATAAAAACTCAAATCAAAAGCGTGTACATTTTTCTCTTTAATGTAGCCCTTAAGGCTATGGATAAACATTTAATAACTTTTCTTATTTGGTATTAATTTAAGAATGTATAACAAAATATTGCGCAAATTAGTGTAATTAATGTTATATTTTTATTTTTATTTTTTTATTTTTAGCTCCTTATATTGTAGCCCCAAGGGCTATGTATAACATTTTCCATTTTATAAAACACTATATTTGTGACTGGGTGATGTCCGAGTTGTTAATTGAACTTTTTGATAAACTTTGACTTGAATTTCAAATCTTAACAAATACAAAATATCTTTGATGCAAATCATATTTTACAAGAGATATACTACGTATAATTTCTTTTGATGTCAGGTATATTGATACAAGATACCTTGATTTATTGTAAGAACATGTATTATATAGAAATATTACTGACGAACCGTGCGTATGTGGCAGAAATCCATTTCTCATGATATGAGATGTGAGAAAAAGGATGATATGAAACCCCTTCAAGACAAATCAATGCGCTTATTAATTATGCCCAAATAAAATATGCTAACACATATGTAAGCAAGGTTAATGATTAGCTATTAGCTTGTGATTTAATTGAGCCTTAATTTGTTGAGGCTTTGTACATTTAATTTTAGTAATCTATCAACCTATCTTTTTGACAAGTTTTTCCTCAAGCAAAAGCTTGGCCAAGCTAATTTAATTTTTTAGCTACAATGATCAAGCTAATAGGTAGAGTATTTTTTTAAATTGCAAGCAAGTCCCTAGTTACAACTATTGAAATTGCTCTAATAGACCAAAAATGCGTCAAATATAGTGCCTAGGTCGAACGAGTCTTCCATTGTAAAAACCGAGCTAATTTGACTTATGTTTAAGGTAAGGGTAAAGATTTCCCTTGCTATGTGGATGAATGAGAAGTTGACTTGTGGACCAATGAAATGTTTATATGTACTAACCACAACATGACAAGTGTCAACAGAGGAAAAATCTAATGATGAGATTTGATTTCAATCTACCTCATCAATCAACTTTTATGAAGCCAAAAGTAAGTTTCAATCCTATACTCTTTAAATTCAATCCACTCCTCCTCTTAATCACTCAAAATACATTCTCTCTGTTATAAATATGTTAGTTATTAAAGTATCATATTGTTCTTCCTACTTTGACCAATTTTGTCTCACAAAAGAGTTTAAGTAAGAAGAATGATTTGAAATGGGGGAGTAAATTATTTATGACTTAATTCAAAAAAACATTATAATTTGTAAAATTACTGATAATATAGCATAATAATATAAAGTACATGTGTAGGCACATAAATTTTATATAAGTGCCACATTAATGTTAATTATACGAGTCAAAGTCAAATTATTGACTCGATGTTATTTGACTGTTTATTTAAATTAATTAATTTAGGTGAAATAAATTAAATTATCCCAATTTAATTATTTTGGTTAAATTGTTTCCATTATATATGGGTTATAAATAGTCAAGACAATATTGAAGGCCCAACTCCAATTTACATCAAACCCTAATCCTAGGGGTGTCTCTCTCTATAAATAGGGGTTCTCTATTTCATTTGAAGGGGGGGAGGAAACAAGAAAACTACATAAAAAAAAAACAGAGAAAAGCTCTCAAAACCCTAAACCTCCCCAAAGAAAAACTCTCAAAACCTAAAAGAAGAACAACTCTAGAATATCATCCTTAGACGAATCAAGCCTCACCGGCCCTCGACAAAGGAGAAGAAAAGAAGAATTTCGAAACATCAAGCGCATCACAAGTTCGTGCAGTTTAACATCTACATCAAATAGTCATTGATCAAGATCAAGCCTTGTCGGCCCTCAATCAAGAATTCAAGTCAAAAGGTCTACATCATATATCTTCGATAGAGATCAAGTTTCGTCGACCCTCAATCAAGAGCACGAGTCAAAGTTCTGCATCAACTATCATTGATCGAGATCAAGCCTCGACGCCCCTTAATCGAGAATCAAGTCAGCCCGCGAAACAAATCATAGTTAAAGTGGAGATTGAATCAGAGGAGGAAATTAGAGATTGTACCCAAAATTATCAAATTAATAAATTTAATACTTTGTTGCATTTGTTTTGAAGCTATATATTGCAGATTTAAAATTTGTGTTTACAATATGACAAAAGATATTAGATTTTCATATGAGTAAATTTTAAATTTTTTTTTTTAAAACCTCAAGCATTAATAATTTGTTGGGTTTTGCGGTGTTCGACATCGCGCGGAAACAAAATCGGCAAAAGGATCGCATGCATAATTATTACAACTAAACAAAATAACATACAATTATTGAAAGCATAAACACATAAAGAGAAGAGAGAGAAAGTAAGAATAAGACTTGCTCACCCTCGACGCGTGTTTCTCACGAACCCCAAGTACGAACACGAAAAAACTCTAGACCCGCAAGTGCAAGCCCTCCTCCGTCTCACACCTCACTCCCGAACGGGTCCCTACCTCGTAGCTTAGACGAGGCTAGACTAAAATAAACTAGAGTATTACGAACTTAAAGGCTTTCTCACTTTTGGGAGATACCTTATTGAGTTCAACTCAAGTGAATAATCCCACTATCCAAGGTGGGTATTTATAGGAAAATGCTCCCAAAAACTTCAATCAACTTTCCATGTGGGAAAGTTGTTGAAATGAGATAATGAGTAATTAATTTAATTCCAAATTAATTAATTTCACAAATCAATTAGCAAACATAAAGTGGCAAGAGGAGAGGGAGGGTAGGTGAGGACCACAAGAGGAGGACCACACCTCCCCCTTGCTCCCCAAGCAAAGCCCTCCTCACCAACCTACTCCAATGAACATACGCCAGCTGGCGGGCTGCCTTGGCCACAAAGGCTGCCTCGCTAGCGCTTGGTGCCTTGGCTGGGCTTGTCAGTTGGCCTACGTAGCTACAGGCCCGCATTAGCAAGCCTTGATTCAATGCGGGCTGCTTGTACGCTGCTGCTTCTATCTCGCGCAAGGCTCAGCAAGCCTTGCTAGCTGCTGGCCTTGCTTACGGGGTTGGCTGGCGCTTGCCGGCTGATGCTAGCCCTACTTACATGCCAGCACGCTAGCTTACGACAAGGCTAGGCACCTCAGTAGCGCATGATGCGTGCTGGTGCTTGGCGTGCGAGCGGCTAGGCGCACCAGCACACATGCATGCTCAGCCAGCAGGCCTAGCTCGCATACGCTTGCTAGGCTCGTGGCACAGCCATGCCTTGCGGCTGGTGGCCATGGCTAGCCTAGCCCTCGCATGGCTAGGCTAATGCGAGGCTACGGCTTAGCGTTGATTCGTTGTTTGACTAATTTCTTGTCCCGTCGATTCCTAAAATCGACTTGACTCTTGACACTCGGCTTCGACGCTCTAAGTTCGGAATCTGATCTCTTAGTTCGTAAAATCTCTATCGACGTATTTAATTGTTCGGATTAATTCGTCGCCATTGTTCGATTATACAATTTGGTGTGACTCGAAGGGTTCAGTCAAGAGTAAGATGTAATATTAATTATACATTAATATTATTGATCGGAAGCGGCCTCTAGCTAGGCATTTTGATCACTTGACCTTACTGAATAATTAGCTTTCCTAATTAATTCAGAACCCTTTATCGGAATAATACACTTGTACGAAGGACATTGTCCCTTTCAATCTCCCACTTCTGCGGAAGGACAAGTGTGCTGTATGTGTATTGCCTTTTTCCTATGTCACTTAATGCCTCTTCATGAACTATAAAGTAAGATTCTTCATCATCCTTATTACGTCTAGAATTGTTTCTCGATTTCCGAGTTCGACTGTTAATAAGCAGATGATTTCTAAAATTCATATGAGCACAACCATGCATTTTCACAGTCTTACTCTTCGAGAGGCCTTGTAAACAATAAAGACATGTTCCCTACTGTTAATAGGAGGACATTCCCAGTCTTGCATTGTTAGCTTCCCTTACTAAGAGGCCCTAGCAGCCTGAGTGTTGCCTTTATAATCCCCATGTACGGTAGATGATTAACAACATCAAAACGGACTAGTACTTAAACAAGAGAACAAACAATACTCATGGTTGAGGAAAGAGGTTCCGATAACCATTATGAGTAATATACTTATGACGATTGTTAAATCTCTTAAAGTATTCTCATAGGTCGATCCGGTATAGTTCCAAACTAATACCTGTGCAATGATTTATAACAATTGATTAGGGGATTTAACCCCGCCATGTGGCCTAATGAGATCCTGCCACATGTCATCCACGTGGACCAACCAGAGCCCGCCACGTGTCACCCCGTGAGAGGTCCAAGGTGGACCAATCAGGCCACGACACGTGGCAAACAGATTGCCAACTAGAAAAGTGGCCTTTAACGGCCTAAATACCTAGGCAAGCCTAGTCAGTCCTAGGTTTCTGAAACCTAGTACTAGGCACGCATTACGAGACCCTATAAAAGGGCGATGTTCCCCCTGAGGAACATCATTCAGAAATTATTAAACACTCGTGTACCTAAATTGCACTACTTGAGAGCTAAGGCTCCGATTTTGAGGTTATCTCAGATAACCGGATAATCACTTCTCTCCTAAGAGGAGTCTGATCCTTTCTACATTCCGCACTTTTTTACGTCCGAACACGTTCTAACTTGATCGTCGGAGGCGGAGCTCCCACCCACAGGAGTCTCCGTTGTTTTGCAGGTACAGTAGTCCAGAGGCTAGTCTTGGTGTTGTAACTCTCCCGTAGGACATTCAAAAAACCCCGAAACAACAATCTTGTCCTAAACAACAATCTTGTCCTTGTAGCACAAGAAACAGTGCTATAAATCATACTACACACTAATCTCGCGCGGTCATTATTCGTCCAACTTTCAAATGACCTCGATTAGGGATGGTTTTGATATGATATTCAATGTTCACTTAATAGGTGCTTCTTTATCCAAGACATTGTCTTGATACCCTATTTTGAATATTCTTAAATAAAATGGACTCCTTATTTAATTCTAAACCATAATTAAATTGAAATGGAATAATAATTTGCAAAAAATTAAAATTACTCTATAAATGAATAGTTTAACTTAGTGTTTTACATTAAGATCTCAAAACTTAATTAAAACACATAAACAGGGAAATTAAGCCAGTTTCCGACATGCCTAATTCCCATTGCCTCAATGTGCTTGTTGTGTTTCACTTAAAGCAAAGGTTTAGTGAGTGGATCAGCTATGTTATCGTCCGTTCCAATCTTGCAAATTTTGATTTCAATTTCGGTCTTCATCATGTGAAATCGCCTCTTGACATGTTTGACTTTCTGATGTTCCCTTGGCTCCCTGGCCTGAGCAATAGCTCCACTACTATCACAATAAAGGTCTATTGGTCCCTTTATCGAGGGCACAACACCAAGTTCACCAACGAACTTACGAATCTAAACTGCCTCATTAGTTGCTTTTGAAGCTGCTAAGTATTCGGCTTCAGTTTTAGAATCTGCATTCGTGCTTTGCTTAGCACTCTTCCAACTCAATGCTCCTCCGTTCAAATAGAACACGTATCCTGATTGCGACTTGAAGTCGTCTCTGTCAGTTTGGAAGCTTGCGTCGGTATAACCTTCAACGACCAAGTCCTTACTTCCACCATAAACCAGAAATTTATCCTTAGCTTGTTCCTTTTTAGGTACTTTAGGATATTCTTGGCCGCTGTACCATAAAAGAAGTTCTGAGGCTGACCGGCTGCTTAGCCGCTCTTGGACGGTTTCTGTCAAGATCAGGGGATAAGTGTCGTTACTTCTTTCAAACTATCAAGAAAAAAGCAAAGTTCGAGCGGACCAAAGAGGCCGAGGAAGCCTTTGTTTAGTTGAAGAATCATTTTCATACATTCCCTCGGCTCGCTAGTCCGCTCAAAGATGAGAAGCTATACATGTATCTTGCAATTTCTGACCACTTCTTAAGTGCCATCCTATCCTTGTGTATTTAATCAGCCATGTTTTGCACATTGTCGAGCTTAGGCACCCATCCATTTAAAAGTTCGGCTTGGCATTATCTATGGCATCAAAAAAGCTAAGGTTATATTTTCTTGCGCTCTCGATTTTGGAACAGTTGAAGAAGCCGTTCACAACATTGGAGGCCGGTTGAATGCTAAAATGGGCCTTGTAACTAAGGGGATTCGATATTACATTCAAACCAAAGAAAGCGATCAAGGGTGAAGCCTTTGTAGATTTTTGGCTGAAATGACACGGCCGAAACCTATAGCCGGTAGGGGATCAGATCTGGAAAGTTTTTGTTGATGGAAGTGCAATAGCGGCCGGATGTGGTGTTGGTATCATATGTCTATCTTCGGAGGGAGATAAGTTTGAATATGCCTTTTGATTTCATTTTCAAGCCTCCAACGACAAGGCCGAGTATGAAGCCCACCTGACTGGCCTTAGATAGTGTAAGGCGGCAGAGGCAACAAAAATTGATGCTTGCTCGGACTCCCAGCTGATAGTCAGCCAAGTGAATGGTGACTACGAGGCTCGGGAGTTGAAAATGATGAAATATTTACAAATAGTGAAGGATGAGGCCAAGGGCCTAGAGCATTTCATGCTGAAGCAAGTTCCTCGGTCCGAGAATCATCAAGCGAACGCCTGTCCAAGCTAGCTGCCTGGACATCATGTGATACTCCGAGATATGTGTTCTGGGAAGTTAAAGAGAAGCAGAGCATTAATGTCGAGCCCGTAAAAATCATTGACCAAAGCTCCACATGCATGGACGGAATAATCTCCTATCTCAAAGATGGGGTTCTTTCGAACGACCCAGTGGAGAGTTGGGTAATGAAGAAAAAGGTGGCCTGATTTGAGATGAAGGGGGAGAGCTTGTTCAAGAGATTATTTGTAAAACCATACCTGAAGTGTGTTACGCCTGAGAGAGGGAATTAAGTACTAGATGACCTCCACTAGGGGCCTTGCGGATCACATATAGGCGGACGAGCCTTAGCTGAAAAGGTAACCCACCTGGGGTATTACTGGCCGAGTATGAATTCAGACGCCATAGAGATGGTGATAAATGTGACAAGTGCCAGATATTCGCAACCTTCATCCACCGTCTGCTGGCAAACAACTTGTCGGCCATAAGTAGTCCACTTTCATTTGCAAAATGGGGCATGGACATCTTAGGGTCGTATACTCCTGCATCAAGGCAGCGATGGTAAGTGTTAGTAGCAGTTGACTACTTCACAAAATGGGTGGAGGCTGAGCCCGTCCAAGGAATTAAGTAGAAAGATGTATTTGCCTTCATCTGGAAGAACATAATCACACGTTTTGGTGTGCCTCAGTCAATGGTTCGATAATGGACCACAATCTGAGACCGACCATCTCAGGGATTGGCTGAATGACCAGGGTGTTTTGGGGTTTTTTAGTCCCTCGGGAGAGTTACAATACGGAGTATGCGCGCCTGACTTCTGTACCTGCAAAACCACGAAACTCCGGTTGGGTAGAGTTCCGCCTCCGATGATCAAGTTAGTATGATTTACGGATGGGTAATAGTGCGGAAGGTAAATAGGTTTTTCTCACTGATTCAGAGAGATTCCGTAATTAATATTGCTCGGGTTTCGTGTATGAACTTATGAATCCCCAATAAATGAGGAGGATTCCTCTATTTATAGTGGGGGAGACATGTTCCCTGATTAGGGTTTTGATGCCACATGGCAGCATCCGATTGGATCCCATTGGGCCTTTAGTGGGCTGCCACGTGTCACGATTCTACTGGGCCACGTGGCATAGGGTATTTTTACCCTAAACATTTTCCCCTCACAGGTGTGACGTGGCATAGCCACGTGTCACCTGTGACAGGTGTCAAGCAAAGAGGAGGCGACGATTGAGTTGCTTCCCGCCTCTCTCTCCTGGATTCGAAATTTAAAAGGTTTAAGTCAGAAGGTGGCGATTCGCCTTCTGGTCTTTGCCTATAAATTAAGGCGCACACCCTCTCTCCTCTTCACTTTACAATTTTTTTCAGAATTTTCTTGAGAGTTCTGACACCGGCTGCTAGTTTGTGCAACCAGTTGCTTCATTGAAACGCATACGGATACCGGTTGAGGACTTCACTTAATTCCCCCAGGTACCGTCTGACTTGATTCTCTTTCTTAACTTGGGTAGAACCACAGACGGTCATACACCATCTGGGACTCCATAAGCCCTTTTTATGCCTTGCATTTGGTAGACACGCAGACGGTGTAGACCGTCTGGGGAATCTTTAAATCATGATCCTCAAAGGTAGACCCTCAGACGGTGGTGGGCCATCTGAGGTATCCTTAAACAATGGACTATACTCTGAATGCATACCATAGCCCCTCAGACGGTGAATACCGCCTGTGCACCTTTACACTGGTTTTCATGTAGTTGCACTTAAAAGACCTACAGTCGGTTACATGCCGGATGGGGCATCTTTAAACCTTGCTTTCAAATGAGGAGGCATACAGCTGGCCGGCAGTAAACAACCAATTGGAAGCGTACATGAGCGACCGGGACGTTGTGACATTAAATGCAACACTCGAAGCTTTTCTGAAAAAGCGTCCGGTAGGGGACGGCTGGGAGTTGGGTGTCCCGCCTACGAGCTCGTCAGTTCTCTGGGAGGATGACTTGAATCATGCCGATAACTACTTCGGCTGCTATAAGGCGGCATTCAAAGCCGGCCTCCGCTTCCCCCTTCACAGATGCTTTAAAGCCATTTTAAGAGGCTACGACTTGGGGGTCTGGCAGCTGACACCCAACTCTTGGGTGAACATCATCGGCTATATTGCCGGCTGCGAGATGCAGGAAGTGACGCCTAGCTGGGAGGCGTTCGTGCATATGCATTAATTAAGCCGTGCCCCAGGCGGCTGGAATGCCTGGTACACTCTTACCACGCATCCGGAATACATGATGACCTTGGAGAAGCCCTCTAAGTGGACGAGCTGGAAGAGCAAGTTTTATTACGTCTCTTCCCCTTCAACGGCTGTTAATCACCGGATGCGCCGTTACAATAAGAACCCGACTCTTCTAGGAAAGAAATGCGCCCTACCAAGGGTTCCGGCTGAGGCTTAGGATTCCATAATGGAGCCAGGGTTGTTTAAGAAGACTACCGAGCCTTTGGATGATGGGAAACAAATCATTGTTCCTCTATTCTGGGTCCCTCATCCGGACTGGTTAAAGAACCAGGCGTTCCTCTCCGCTTGTGGTCTCAGCACCTTGTATGACAAAGGTCTACTGCTTAACCGGCAATTTATGCCGTTTGTATGATATGCAAATGATGCTAACTTTTTCTTGTTATTTTTTAGAGGAAGGTTTAGAAATGACTCCGCCTGAAATGACTCACCGTTTGCTTATTTTGTCAATAACCTTGATTCTGACTTATGGATTGTTTTTTTTACAGACGGGAAGCCAGAATGTTCCCCGCTCAATCCGCCAGATGGTGAGACCGGGTGGGGAGCTTCTATAACCGCCTCCAAAAAGGCGCAGGGTCTCAGAAGGTCCTACTTTGCCATCAGCCGGCAAGACTCTGGCTCCTGTGAGGCCCACTACTGCAGGCAAAAGTCTGCAAAGTCTTGGCCTGAGCTCTGAGCCGGCTGAGACCGGATCTAGGGAGCCTGCTCCTTCTAGCCGGGTGCCTGCTATTGCATCCGACTCCAATGCGGCTGGGGGTGGTGGCACCCCTCAGCTGGATGACCAAGGTATGGACTCCGCTTTTGACCCCCCCTGGCCGCTTGGGCCAGTTCGAGTCAAGTCTCATACTTCTCAGTCGAGAGACTCGGTCCGGAACCGACTGAATGTAGGAGCCGTTTATTCCCAACACTTAACCGATATGTCTCATGATGCAGATACCGCTTCTCACTGGCCGGACATGCAAAACTATGCTAGGAGAATGATAAGGACCTTGACCAGGTCCGGGAGGGAGGTTGTGCCGGGTGTCAGCCAGGTCAACCTTGACCGGATCACCTCATTGCTGGCTAAGGTAAGTTGCCGGATGTAGTAGCTTTGCACAATATGCTGTTTTACCGGATGAGGTACTTTTGTGCAAGATTTGGTAGCTGATGGTTTTAAGTTCAATTTTGCTAACTCAATTACCGGTCGCTCTTGCAGGCGATGCTAAGGGTGGATGGGTTAAAAGCCCCCTTGCGAAAGAAGCAAGAGGAGGTAAGGGATGCCCAGAAACGGGCAGCCGATTTAATTGATGTATGTTAGTACAACTCCCTAATGCTTGAAATCCACACTAAAGCCCGGGAGATGAAACAGGAGGAACTCATCCAGCAGCTGACGGCTGCTGCTGACACTGCCAACAAGACGGCTGCTGACCGTCAACTCCAGATCTACCAGCTCAAAATCGACATCCAAGCTCTGAAGGATGCGGAGAAGGAGAAGACTGGGTTGAAGGAGGAGGTCACCCGGCTGCGGGGGGAGCTGGACAAAGCCAAAAATGATTTGGTTAAGTCTAAGAAAGATGCTCTGGACCAGCTGGTGGCTGAGCAGACCCGGCTGGTGAGCGAGAACGAGCGTGACTACGAAGCACGCATGAAGATGGCGTGGTCCATGATCCATCCGAAAACCGACTACGCTTTCTTTGACTTGAGGTACAAATACGCAACTGAAGTATTTGATGCTCAAGTTCTCGGGCTTCAGCAACAGGCGTCGTTTGATGAGTGGGCCGGCGTAGGGGAGGAGCAGACGGAAGGAGAGGTGCCGGGTGAGGGAACTCAAACCCAGCAGACCCAAGATGCCCCTAACGCCGGTCAAGGCCAGCAGCAACAGCAAACCCAGCAACATCAACAGTAGGATTTTTCTTTCTTTTCTCTAACCGGCCTGCGAGCCGTGAATTTCTGTATCACTTTTCCCGGACAGGGGTCCGGTTAACATTTGAAATATTTTTAATATATTTGTGCTGACTGTGTCGGTTTGCTTTGCATATTTGCAATTCTTGCTTTTTTTTTTTTTTTTTTTTTTTGCATCAAATCATTAAATCATGCGATATGTCGGATGCGTGAACCCTGCTTGCCCCTGGATGGTTGTTCGCTTATAGTTAACTCAAAGCAGGCAGCCGTCCATATACATCCGGACAAACGATTAGGCGGTCCTTGACCGTTGTACAGCAGGGGTGGGTTAGTTGAATTTGTTGGCTGGGCTGGCTCAGTTCAACGTCCATGTGGACGGAATCGTACCGGAAGTATGCGTCTTGAATGGTATCCAGATATATATAAATATGTGGATTACCGCCTGTATTGCTTTTGAGCAATAACCGAGCACAAATGTAATTGACATTGTTGTCAATTGCTGGCTGTGTTACCTAGGGGCAATAGCCGGTTGCAATATAAGATGTTTATGTCGGATTTATGGCCTTGAGGCAATAGCCAATGTCAATTTGAAGATGATTTAGTGAAAATCGGGATAGAAGCGGGGTCCGGCTGTAGTGCTTTTGGGCAAAGCCGGCTGCTTAGTAAGATTTAAGTTACCGTCTGTATTGCATTGGGGCAATAGCCGATTTTATCTTGTTTGCGATAGGTCATTCAAACGTACATGGGTTATCTTCAACCTAGGCGGTTGAAGCCGTTTGAGAATATGACCCATAGAACAATGTGCCACCCGGAAGGGAGATGTTCTCTTCAACGAATTCACCCGGATGGGTGTCGCCGGATGCCTGTTTTGTATTTTAAGCAGACAGTTTAAGATATATTGGCTTTGTGCCTTTATTCAGCTAAAGTAGGTACTTAGGATGCCCGGTTGTGCATTGCACAGGGGATTTTTAGAGGTGCCCGATTGTGCCTTGCACAAGGACTTTGAATGGTGCCCGGTTGTGCTATGCACACGGGACTTTTAAAAGGTGCCCGGGTGTGCATTGCACATGGGACTTTAAAAGGTGCCCGGGTGTGCATTGCACACGGGACTTTAAAAGGTGCCCGGGTGTGCATTGCACACGGGACTTTAAAAGGTGCCCGGGTGTGCATTGCACACGGGACTTTAATAAAAAAATTGAAATAAAGTATCCTTTGTTCATTTACTCTATTTACAAAAAATAATTACAATTTCCTTAGAAGTAGTACTTTTTCAAGTTGTCTATATTCCAGGTTCTGGCTAAAGGCCTGCCGTCTGGGGTTTCCAAGCGGTAGGTGCCGTCTCTAATTTCTTCAAAAATCCGGTAGGGGCCCTCCCAATTTGGGGTTAGCTTTCCTTGCTCATTTGCCCTACCGGTTGACTCCATTTTTCGTAGCACAAAGTCCCCCACTTTGAGGGGCCGCTTGTGTACTCTTCTGTTGTAAGCCCTCGTCATTCTCAGACGGTAATATCTCATGACGCAAGGCAGCATTGCCCCTACGTTCCGGGAGAGAGTCCAATGCAAGACGCATGGCCTCCCAATTAGCCTCTTCGTCATAAAGCATGACTCGAAGTGTTGGCTCATAAAGCTCAATTGGTAAGACGGCTTCAGCGCCGTATGTCATGAGAAATGGGGTTTCACCGGTTGCCTCCTTTTTGGTTGTTCTGATGGCCCAAAGGAATTGAGGTAACTCATCCGCCCAAAGACCACTGGCTCTTTCAATCTTCTTTTTTATGCCGTCTGAGATGAGCTTGTTGAAGGCTTCAACTTGGCCGTTTGCTTGGGGCCGGCCAACAGATGCAAAACAATGTGAGATCCCCTGATCTCCCAACCAATTTTTGAGGGTAGGCGTTTCAAATTGAGGACCGTTGTCAAACACCATATACATAGGGAACCCAAACCGGGTGATGATGTTCCTCCAAACGAAGGAGATGACATCCTTTGTCTTGATGCCTTTAACCGCCTCTGCCTCAACCCATTTGGTGAAGTAGTCTACGACCACCAGAATGTATCTTCTGCCGCCTGTGGCAGGCGTATAGGAACCCAAGATGTCCATGCCCCATTTTGCAAATGGAACCGAGCTGTAGATAGCCGTAAGATCAGTTGCCGGACGGTGTATGAGCCAGCCAAATCTTTGGCACTTGTCACATTTCTTCACCAAATCCATGGCGCCTGCCTCAAGGGTGGGGAAAAAGTAACCTTGCCGCTTGGCCCTCTTTGCAAGAGACTTGTCGCCTATATGTGAAGCACAAAATCATGCAGATCCTCTAGCACTTCTTTTCCCCTTTCGGGGGTAACACACTTAAGTAACGACTGGAGGTAACCCTTTTTGAAGAGTTCTCCCTTGTACATTTCAAAGCTTAAAGCTCGTTTCTTAAGTGCTGCCGCTTCTGAAGAGGCATCCGGCAAGGCGCGGTGTACCAAATAATCCCGGATGGGGTCCATGAAGGTAGAGCTTCGGTCGAGAATTCCAATGGGGTCATGCTCAATACTTCTTTTTTCCATGACCTCCCAGAAGACTGACCTAGGCGCATCATAAGTGGCGGATGAGGCCAATTTGGATAGAGCATCCGCTTGATTATTTTCTGACCGGGGCACCTGACTCAGATGGAATTCGTCAAGGGTTCCCGCCTCATCTTTGACCGCCTGAAGGTATTTGATCATTGCCGGATGGGTGGCCTCATAGTCACCATTGAATTGGCTAACAATCAATTGAGAATTAGAACAGGCGTCAACTTTTCTTGCCCCTGCCGCCTTACACATGCGTATTCCGGCTAACAGGGCTTCATACTCAGCTTCATTGTTTGAAGCTTGAAACTTGAACCGTAGTGCATATTCATAAGTATCTTCTTCCGGAGATTTACAAATCACGCCTGCACCACAGCCGTTCGAGGTAGAGCTTCAGTCTATGAATAACTTCCAAACCTGATCGGTATTCTCCGGCTGTGCCGGCCTAGTCATTTCAACAATGAAGTCGGCAAACGCCTGACCTTTCACTGCCCGCCTTAGTTCAAAAGTTATCTCCAAGCTTTGCATTTCAACAACCCACTTGATCATTCTGCCGGATGACTCTATGGTAGTCATTGGACGCTTGAGTGGCTGATCAGTATAGACGGTCACCGGATGATCCAAGAAGTAGGGCTTCAACCGCTTGACAGCTTTGTAAAGAGCCAGCCCATATTTTTCGATTAGGTACCGGAGCTCAACATTCCTGAGTATATGGCTGATGAAATACACCGGGAGCTGCTTGCCGTCTCTCTCGGCAAGGAGGACGACACTAAGGGAGTGTTCTGAGACGGCTAGGTACATGTAGATAACCTCCTTAGGCGAGGGGCTCACTAGCCTTGGCAAAGAATGCAAGTGTTGCTTTAACCTCTGAAAGCCCGCCTCAGCCTCTTCTCCCCACTCAAATCTAGACCTCTTCCTGATTGCTTAGAAGAAGTAAAGGCACTTTTCACCTGACCGTCTGAGGAATCTTCCTAGTGCCACAAGGCAACCGGTTAGCTTCTGGGCCTCCTTAACAGTGCGAGGTGACTGCATGTCAATCACCGCCTGCACCTTATCCGTATTGGCCTCTATGCCTCTTTGATCAATCAGAAATCCGAGAAACTTCCCAGACTCAACACCAAAGACACACTTTTTGGGATTAAGCATGACCTTATGCCGCCTGAGGGTGGTGAAGGTTTCTCGGAGGTCGGCTATGTGACCCGCCTGTTGCTTGGATTTGACTATCATGTCATCAATGTACGCCTCTACAAACCTTCCGATTTGATTTATGAAAACCGTGTTTATCAAACGACATCACCGTGTAACAGTACAACCCCTGATCAGTGACGAAGGCCGTCTTCTCCTGATCCTTCTTCCATAGGGGGATCAGATGGAAGCCTGAATAGGCGTCCATGAAACTCATCAAGGCATGGCCGGCTGTAGAGTCAACCAGGCTGTCGATCTTTGGTAGGGGATAACTATCCTTCGGGCATGCCTTGTTCAGATATGTGTAATCTACACGCATCCGCGAGGTACCATTCGGCTTCTTGACAAGGACAACTACCCAATCCGAGTAGTAGCATTGCCGAATGAACCCGGCATCTAGAAGCTTTTTGACCTCGATGGCTGCCGCCTGAGACCTTTCCTCTCCATGATCCCTCTCCTTTTGCCTAACCGACTTTATTTTGGGATCAACAGCTAACTTGTGGACAGCTAGATCCGGGCTAACGCGTGGCATCTTTTCCACTTCAAAGGCAAAGATGTATTTGAATTCTCTCAGAAGTAGGAGCAAGTCTGCCCCCAACTTTTCTTGAGCAACCGTCCCAACTTTGACTGTTCTGTCAGGGCGGCTGTCGTCTAGGACAACATCAATGCTCTCACCAGCCGGCTGGGGTCGGGATTGATCCGGCTTTTCCCCGGTTAGTGATTGCAATTTATTTTTTTCTGGCGGGGGCCAACTGGTCCGCCTTTCGCTTTGTGCCGGCTGCCTTGGGGCAGGCACTTCTTCGAGGTTAGCAGGCTCCTCGTTATGACCGGCTGCTGTTACAGTCGGCCTGACGTCTGAGAGGTAACACTCCCTAGCCGTCTTCTGATCTCCGCTTAGGGCACCAACTGATCCATCATTCCTCTGAAACTTGATCATCATAAGAGATAGGATGATGACAGCCTTGGACTCGTCGAGGGTGGGGCGGCCCAGAATAAGGTTGTAGGCGATCAATTCCTCGACCACCAAAAACTTGACGACCATGTGCCGCCCTTCCCCTTTACCGCCTAGCCAGATGGGTAAGTCAATCATTCCCACCGGATGCACTACTCCTCCCCCAAAGCCGACTAGGGGATCGGGAGCCTTGTGCATGCTGCTAGGCTTGTACTTGAGTTTTGTCAAGCACTGGTAACTAATTAGGTCAGATGAGCTCCCGGTATCGATTAAGATCCGGCCAACTCGTTGATTGGCAACTTTGCATTGGATGACCAGGGGGTTATCGTGAGGCTGCCTGACCATGCCCCTATCCTTCTCAGAGATGAAGACCTCAGGGAAGGTGTCTTTTGACGCCTGGCCCTCATCTTCTGGGTTGGATAGTTTCCGGATGTTATCCTTGGCACCCCGAATAGTGGGACTTCCGCTTGCGAAGCCGCCTGCAATGGTGAAGATATGTTCTTCATCCGTTTCAGAGCTAGCAGCAGGCTTCTTGGACGTCTGTCCCCCACTTGATTTGGGGTTGCCCTTGGTTTTCACCAGATAAGACTCCAGGACCCCTTCGTTAGCTAGACGGTTTAATAGCCGCCTGATGCTATAGAAACCATTGGTGTCATGGCCAACGTCCTTATGGATCTGGAAATACTTGCTTTTGTCTCTGTTCTTGAAAAAGCTTTTCATTGCAGCCAGTTTTTCGATTGTCACCTGGACTTTTATCTTCATGAGGATGGAGGAGCAGTCTTTGTTGAACTCGTACTTTGGGACGTACGGTTCCAACTTCCTTTGTTTCTTCTGGGACGGCTGACCTGGGCGGTCAGCTGCCCAGACTTCTTTTCTTTTATTTTCTTCTTTTTTGGCCGTTTGGTTAGGCCGGTTGTCTCTCCTATCGGACCGCTTGGGCTCCGACGGATGCCTGATAGAGCAGAGCTCAGTTGCCTGTATATAGGCCTACGCCTCCATCAGCGCCTCTCAGAGGGTGGCTACCCTCTTGCGGACTAGGTCAAATATAAAAGCTGACCCATCCTTTAAACCCTTGAAGAAGTCTGTATATGCCACTTCGTCAGACTGCCCCTGAAGCTAAATTCTCATCAGATTGAACCGCCTGACATAGGACCGAAGTCCCTCCTTGTCACCCTGCTGGATAGCCCCTAGGTCGAGACTTGTCTTTTTAGCAGGGATATTCATGGAAAAATTGGACGCAAACAGGTATGCAAGCGTCTTAAAATTGTTGATGCATCTAGCCGGCAAGTTGCCGAACCATCGCTGGGCTATGCCCTTCAATGTAGGCGGGAAGCATCTACACCAGGCGGCGTCATCCAACCCCTGTAGGTACATGAGGTTGGTGTATGCCATGAGGTGGTCTTCCGGGTTGGTGGTACCGTCGTAGGCACCAACCAACACATTCTTAACCTTGGTCGGTTGTACCGCCTCAGTTATCTCCCGGGAGAAGGCAGAAGGCTGTTCCCCAAGGTTTTGCAGTCGGAGCTGCCAGTCCATGGGCTAGACCTGGTAGACCGCCTGACCCCCGAAGGATGCCGACTGCATGAATAGAGATCCATATTGGGCGTATGGCTGTTGGGGCACATACGGGGCCTGCTGCTGGATCACATGAGGGCCAGTACGTGCAAATATACTGACTGACTGACTCCCCTGTTGTGTCTCCGAATGCTTCATTGAAGCATTTCGGAAACTGTCTGAGTAGGTCGACGTTGAGGCCGACTGAGACACGCTCTGACTTTTCTTCTCCCGGATGAATAACCGGGCGTCAGAGAACATCTTCTTTGACCCATCCGGCTGTGTATGCCGGATGGCCTTCCGTTGCCTCGTTTCGGGGAAACGAAGTTTCAAAAGGTCGATCAGGGGTCCATCCGTCCCCTTGTGTTTGGGATGCGTAGTAGGCACTCGGTCTTTGATTTGCTTCTTCCCGGAGGGAGAAGGCTTCTTTACCGACTGACCCTTGCTGGAGCCAGCTGACTTCCTGATTATATCTTTGATTTCCCCCTTAAAACTAGTCATGAGGTTCATGAGTTCGTCTTTGGTGACGGGGGCAGCACCCTCCGCCACCTGGGGTTGTCCAACAGGCTTGCCGCCTGGGTTGCTGGGACAAGCTTTGTCTTGGCTCCGTTCCCTTGTTTCCTTGGAACGGGTGCACCTAGAGCGGAATGATCCGTCTGGGGCCATGTAGGTTTCGACGTCGTAGTCGTCCCCACTGCCATTCTCATGGTCCGTATGGACCTCGGGGTCAGCCAGAGGCCGGCTACCCTCTGCATTCGGTACAGGATCGGATGCCATCTCAGTAGTATTCTCCCCACAGACGGCGCCAAATGTTTCGGGGTTTTTTAGTCCCTCGGGAGAGTTACAATACGGAGTATGCGCGCTTGACTTCTGTACCTGCAAAACCACGAAACTCCGGTAGGGTGGAGTTCCGCCTCCGACGATCAAGTTAGTATGATTTACGGATGGGTAATAGTGCGGAAGGTTAATAGGTTTTTCTCACTGGTTCAGAGAGATTCCGCAATTAATATTGCTCGGGTTTCGTGTATGAACTTATGAATCCGCAATAAATGAGGAGGATTCCTCTATTTATAGTGGGGGAGACATGTTCCCTGATTAGGGTTTTGATGCCACGTGGCATCATCCGATTGGATCCCGTTGGGCCTTTGGTGGGCTGCCACGTGTCACGATTCTACTAGGCCACGTGGCATAGGGTATTTTTACCCTAAACACAGGGCATAGCACATTGCTTTGTCTCGATCAGATGCCCAAAGGCCAATGGCTAAGTTGAAGCATTGGACAAATTGATCTCCAATGGCATCAAGTAGAAGCTTGAGAAAGCAGGCGGCCTATGCGCTGATGAGTTGGTTAATGTGCTATGGTTCATTCGAACAATGACAAAAAGTTCAACAGAGGAGACCCCATTCTTTCTAGTCTATGGTGCTAAGGCCGTGCTTCCGATTGACATGTACGAGCCCACTCTATGAGTGATGCTATATGATGAATCGGTCAATTGGGAGGCCATGAAGACCGCCCTAGACTTCCTTCTAGAAGCTTGGGGCAATGCGGTGCTTAGACACGAAATATATTGTCTAAGAATGACAAGAACAAATAACCAAAAAGTGTCTAAGTGACCGCTTAAGTTAGGGGATCTTGTTCTGAGAAAAATGGAAGCGATGGGCCGAGCGAAAAAAGATGGCAAGCTAACCCCTAATTGGGAAGGGCCCTACCGGATTAAAGAGGAAGTACGAGATGTTACTTATCGTCTTGTAGCATTGGATGGCCGTCTTATTCCCTGTACGTGAAATATGGACAATCTCAAAAAATATTATGTATAAAGTTTTTTGTACTTAGCCGTATAGTTGTATATACAACTAGGTCTAACGATCGAGCAATGTAATTAAAGTTGATGGCCAAACAATGTAATCTTGATTAAATTAATGAAAGTGTTACATTGTTATTAAATTTGTGCATACGTACGTGTAGCTGATATTAAGCAGAATTGGCACCTAAAAAAGGAAACAAAGGTTGCTTGCAACATAGTAGCTCGGGCCTTGACAAGGCAGGGTTGAAAGGCCGGGAAAAATGCCTAACCAAGGTTTCTCCCAACAAAGCAACTCGGCCACAATGCTCAAGTATCTGGTCGGACGGTTAAGAAATAAGGTAGCCTAAAATTTGTCTAAGGCAATTTAACCTTAAGGGCAAGGGCATACCTAGGCTATCAAGCCCTATGAACATTTAGAAATTCCAGGTTGAGATAATACTTAAAATTTTATGAGTACGTCTGAGAGATAATATCAAAGGATAACTCGGCAAAAGCCAATTAAACGACCGCATAATTCGTTCGACATTTGCCTAGTCCAAGGGTGTTACAAGATTTTTTTTGGAATCCCTCGGGATACAGGTCTTGAATACAGCCGGACGGTCTTAGACACCTATAAAATAATGAATATTCAGTTTGACAGGATATTCGCCTTCGACGATCAAGTCAGTGATCGAAAAACGAAGTAATTTTAGAGAGAGAAAGTAGAGAGAAGTTGGAGTATTTTAATACTCTTAAATTATATGTCTTAATCCACCACTCCCATCATATATGATTGGCGTATTTATAAGGGTGGGAAAGTGTGCCATTTAGGGTTTGATGACCTAGAATGGTGTGCTCAGATTGGCGGTGCAATTAGGAGAGGACACGTGTCCTTTGGGGGCGCCGCTTTTAGCGCTATTCTTAGGATTTGGGCCTTCTGATGTAAGGAGGCCTTTCTCTCATTCAGGTGCCCTTAGGGTTGCCACGTGTCATCTTCCTATAGGGGCATGTGTCGCCCTTTTATTAGGCCACGTGTCACTATGGGATTAGACCACGTGTTTGGGGTATTTTTTACCCTAAAAATTTGCCCCTCAGAGGGGTGGCTCGTACCCTACGGGCCGCCTGCTCTGAACTTTAATTGTTTATTATCGTTTGAATATCGGGCTGATAAAGAATCATATTAAAAATAGGCAGACTGTTTCGTCCATCTAGTCATGGGATTATTCCTTTGGGCTATCTACCTTAATCGGTCCGCCTGGTTTCATAAGCAGACTTAGGTCTTAAAATCAGGCGGACAGGTGATGCCGATTGGTATTAAGTGGGACACTTGACTTTCGTATTTTTTGGACTGACGGTACGAATTCTGCTGTCCTGGCCATTTATTTTGACGCGCTATTAGGTTAGTTGTACATCTTCCCATCATAATTGACATGGCGGTTTTTTAACCGTTCAAGCTCCTATTTTACACTTTTTTAAAAGTGACCATTTGAGCTTCTGGGCGGGAAAAGTGGTTTTACCGTTTTTCCCTCATAAATTTTGCCGAAAAATAGAATCAGTTTAACTTCATAAAAACATTTTGGATTTTTGTGTTTTTTAGAGAGAAGTTAGAGCTTCTAGAGAGAGAAAGTGATTTTCTTCCCAAATCTTCGAGAGCTCCGCCATGCCTTTCACTTTTTCGTTCGAGTTTTCTTGAGTTTTTCGGTTAACATTCAAGATATTCAGAAATTTTCAAAGTTTTCTTCTCGTGCAGAGGTAATCGTCTGCTTTCCATTACTTCTTTTTTCATACTTGTTTCACTTTTTAAACACAAACTGGCATAATACTCGGCTTCGTCCATTTCTCCTCATGAGGTCGGTCGTTCGCTTGGGACTAAGGAGTCTGGAGTGGACGGAGACGATTCCTCTCTTTAGAGTGGGTCCATTTCTAGTGCGTACCAACTCACCCACAGTTATTCTTCTATGTCCCTGCAATCAAACATGGCGCGTATGAGACAAACGTAAGAAGAGGATGTCCCTAGAAATCCAGACGACAGTATGGCGGACCCCCTAGTCCCTTATGATCCGAGTAATACGTACGGGGAGAAATACGGACACCACTGTTAGTGGTAGTGCATTCTCTTTAATAGAAGTTACCGTCTCCTTTTCTAAGCGCCAAAATCAGCAAGGCACTTCTTCTTCTAGGGAGGCGTCCGGGCAAAATCAGGTACAACGCCTATCCCAATATACCAGCTCGGTCTTGATGTCGTCCGAACTGCCATCTTCTAAAAGGCATCCATCAGGAAATCAGGCGGACATTAGGTCCGGCCGTGTGGGATCGTCTGACCTAAATCCCCAACAACCCTCAATCCCAACTACCAGGTCGGCCAGGCCTAGAACTGACATTCACATTGCTGAGCCGACCGACCTACCCCCTCGCAGTGCTCCTCTTTTTGGAAATCCGATGGACGCTTGAGGAAAATAAGATAAGGGCAAGAAACCCTTGGTGCCTGAAGGCACCGTTGTCACTAAGGGTGGCCAAGGTTCAAAGGGAGGGAGCTCGGTCGAAGCTGCTAAATTAGACACAGTGTTGTCCTCTGAATTTAGCTTGGTTAGGGTCCCTGCACTCCATGCCGCCGTGGGAGAAGCTGAGATCCCGGACGCTGATCAAGCGGCCGAGGAGGCCAACGTCGATAATTAAAAGGACCTGTACGCCTGTACGGTCGGTGATGTTGCTTTGGCTTTCCTGCATCAGAACTTTGAGAAGTTCAAAAAGTACCTCCATTTGGTAGAAGGCTATCTACAAAATCGTGGCGCCAACCTGCTCTTACTCAGTGGCTACCTGGTTGAGCAAGAGGCAGCAAGAGAAATGTTTTAGTGTCTACTGTGCCACCTTGGAAGTAGGCGATCGCTTTCTCTTACATTCATTCGTCCAGGCTCTGTTGGATGAATACAACATTGCTATCTTCCAGCTGGTGCTAAACAGTTGGGTGAATATTTTTGGCTATCTGGTGATGTGCCTTTGGAAAGGCTTTAAGCTGGTCGTCCCAGTGTTTTGTAAAATGCATTCCATGGTCCGCCTAGATTCTAGGATGGACGGCTGGTTTATCTTGAGCACCTAGAAAGAGTATCTGGTGATTCTTAATAGGCCGTCCAAGTGGCGAGACTGGAAGCACCGATTCTACCGCATCAAGACCAAGGAAGAAGAATTTAATTTGCAGACGAATCGATTCGACGCCGATCCAATTCAACTCGGACGCGGGCAACACAGACCCTCGAAGCCACCCGTCCATCCTGACAACTTTCAACTAGATTACTTCAATGTCAAGAAGGTAGTCAGGGATGAAAAGACGGTGACTGTGCCGTCCAATTGGATCCCCCGGTCGATTGGCTTAGGAAACCAGTATTTATGTCGGCCTGCGGCCTATACCGGAATTACCCTCAAGGTGGAACCTTGTGACTTGACCGTTTGAATGCTCTTTGCATCCCTAAAATCTTCTAACACTTTCTTCACTTTTCTTATTTTCAAACATAGCTCTTGGTATGTTGGATCCCAAACAGAAAGGAGAGACCGACATGTCCGACCTGGACGTGATGCGGTACAAACTCCTCCAACAACAGCACGAATAGGCCAAGGGGGTACTGATAATATCTTTCTTTCTTTGTTTTTTTTTTTTTTTTTTTTTTTTTTTGTGCCGAGCTGGTATGTTGGGAAGGATATCCTTTCCTGATTTTCTCGGACATCATCTTTTAACTTTGTTTGCTGAGCTGGTAGGTTGGGAAGGAGTTCCTTCTCAATTTTGCTCGGACACCTGTTTCATTTTCTTCATTTTTTCGTTCCTTTCAGGCGGCCACTCCCACTCCTCGGACGAAGAGGAAGCATTCAGCCTCGGCTTCCAAGGACGGCCAGTCGTCCAAGGCTAAGAAGAAAACAACTTCGAAGGCTATGTTTTCCCTTAATATGGTCAAGACCACGCCGTAGGCTGCTATAAAGCAGTCTAAAGGAGAGCCACCCAACTGTTACCTAGTGGGGTCTCAAAGTCCGTGGAGCCGTAAATTGATGCGGTCCACGATGAGTCTAATCATGTGGGCGAAGAGGGTAAGTTTTCCCCAGCTAAAATGACCGGCAATTCGGCCTCGACTCCGCATGTCCAGGTGATTGATAAATTTGAGTGGCAGAAGGATTCCTCTCAGTCAGCCAAAGAATAACTCGCTCGAACTCAGGAGGAAGGGGATCAATCGCTGCCCCTTTATCCCTCTACATTTCAAATTCCATCTCCTCCATCTTTCTCGGACGGTATGTTGAACATCCGTATGCTTCTTACTTGTGTTTTCATGAACTTGTTTGGTGAATCTAACATCCTTTCTTACTTGGCATAGACATTGCCGAGGAGATGCATATGAGACTACCAAGCCAGTCTCTCACAGGCGCCGACTGGGTGGCCATGAAGCGGGCTGTCCCTAAAGAGTAACGGCACAAGTTCCGCGGCATTGATGAGGGCTTCCTCGACCTTATGATAAACTGCAGCGCCGAGGTAATGTCTTTTATCAGCACTCAGCCTATTTTTATGCCCCAACACTTGGTTTATTTTCATATTTTGCTCTTGCTAACTTGTATCCATCGAATGCAGATCTTCCTCAAGCTCAGTGTCTTCCTGGAGTGGAAGGCCAAATAAAACGAGAAGATTAAGGCGGCCATGGCCACCATAAAACGAATAACTGATGGAAACACCGACACAATTGCTATGCAGGAGATTCGGTACAAGGCCAACATTAATGCACTGTCCGAAAGGCTGCTCGGCAAGCAAAAGACATCATCAAGATTGGCGATGCTCTCAAGCGGGAGCGGCTGGCTCGAGAGGCGCTGCAGCTGGAAAGGGATGAGGCGGTCGCGAACGTCACTCAGTGGAAGGAGGGCTTTGATGCCTTCGAAAAACTGAGGAACGAGCTGGTCTCCTCCCAAGGAGCTCTCTAGACGACCTTAGACGAGTAGACTCCCTCTGGCTTAAGGTTGAGCGGTTGAATAAGTCCATTGCGGACTTGTCTGAGAAATTGAAGACTCCTTGGCCGATTGATCCTGAAGAGGCCATGCGCACTGAGCATAAGGCCGAGGAGAAGCTGAAGAGCCACTTCTACGAGGCCTTCTCCATGATGGTTAACAAAGGCGAGACGACCTATTATCAAGAGCGCTTTACTCGCCGTCTTAAGCACTTCTGCCTCAAGGAAGAGGCAGAAGCTACCGGCCAACCTCCTCCCGAGTTTGTTGAGACTTCCTTTGGATTCAAGGTGGAGGAAGATGATGAAGGAGAGGAGCCGAAACCGGCCGAGGAGGAGGAGGAGCCTGCTAAAACTGATGAAGAGTCGGCTAAGGCCAATGCTGATGGAGCGCTGACCGAGTGAGGAGCTCGCGTCCCCTACTGTAGTTTTCAAGCTTTCTTTACTTTAATTTTTATTTCCTTGCTTTGAACAATTTCAACTTTTGCCGCTTGTTTTGAGCGGTCATGTAATATACTCTCTTTTTATTTTGTTGTCGGTTTTGAATGGTTTTAATTTATGAAGTTTTCTTCTTTCATCCATAATTAGCATTTTTGAGCAAATTTTCATGCCTTTGTTTGCTTTTGCGTACGAATGATTTTTGCTTGCTTGGGGTATGCCCCTTTATTCAGCATTTTCCTAGTCCATATTTAAAGAGGTTTGATATAGTATATTTTATACCTCAAAAGGGTATGACGACTAGTAAGTTATTTAAATCATAATAACGATTTCCCTTGAACTAGGTGAATGCCAAATGAATTTTAGTTATATGGCCGTTTAATGGGCTTGTGCCGAGTCGTCCTTTGATACTATCGCTCAGACGCACTCGTCAAATTTCAAGTATTATCTCAACCTGATTATTTCTAAGTATTTGTAGGGCTTGGGAGCCTAGGTATGCGCTTGCCCTTAGGGTAAAAAATACCTTAGGAAATTTTTTGGACTACCTTATGTTTCATCTGTTTGACTTGTCACATGGTTGGATGGAGCTAATAACATTTTGACCATTATGGCTGAGTTACTTTGCTTGGGAATGCCCTTGTTAGGCGTTTTACTCGGCTGCCTGAACATGCCCCTATGAGGGCCAAGCTGCTATGTTGCAAGCAGCCTCGTTTTTGTTTTTTAGGCGGAATTTCTACTTATCACTATAATGGAAAAAATTTTATAACAATGTTTGACTTTTCCATTAATATTGTCAAAATTACATTGTTTTTGGCAGTACGGCTTTAATTACATTGCTCGGTCGTTCAGACCTACTTGTATATACAACTTTTTAGCTAAGTACAAAAACATTATACATAATATTTTTTGAGATTGTCTGTATTCCACATTCGGGGAATAGGATGACCATCTAAGGCTTCAAGACGGTAGGTACCATCTTGCACTTCTTCTTTAACTCGGTAGGGCCCTTCCCAGTTTGGGGTTAGCTTGCCATCCTCTTTTTCTCGGCCTACCGCTTTCATTTTGCTCATAACCAAGTCTCTGATCTTAAGAGACCGCTTTGACACTTTACGATTATATGCCCTCATCATCCTTAGACGATATATTTCATGTCTAAGCGCCATATTGCCCCTAGCTTCTGGAAGGAAGTCTAGAGCGGTCTTCATGGCCTTCTAATTGGCCAATTCATCATATAGCATCACACTCAGAGTGGGCTCGTACATTTCAATTGGGAGCACGGCCTCAGCACCATAAAACAAGAAAAAATGGGGTCTCCCCAGTTGAACTCTTCACTTTCGTTCGAATGGACCATAACACATTGACCAACTCATCAGCCCATAGGCTGCCTGCTTTCTTAAGCTTCCGCTTGATGCCATTAGAGATTAACTTGTTGTATGCTTCAACTTAGCTATTGGCCTTTGGACGTCTGACCGAGGAAAAGCAATGTGCTATGCCCTGGTCATTCAGCCAATTCCTGAGATGGTCGGTCTCAAATTGCGGTCCATTATCGAACACCAACACCATTTATTGCGGCACAGCAAAACGTGTGATTATTTTCTTCCAGATGAAGGCAGATACATCTCTCTATTTAATCCCTCGGACGGCCTCGGCTTCCACCCACTTTGTGAAGTAAGCAACTGCTACTAACACATACCGCCTCTGTCCGGATATAGAAGTATACGGCCCCAAGATGTCCATGCCTCATTCCGAGAAGTGGCTATTTGCCGGGCGGTGAATAAGGGTTACAAATCTCTGGCACTTGTCACATTTTTTCACCATTTCCATGGCGTCTGGATTCATGCTCGGTTAATAATACCCCACATGGGTAACTTTCTCAGCAAAGGCTCATCCGCCTATGTGGGATCTGCAATGCCCTTGATGGAGGTCGTCCAGCACCTCATGCCCCCTATCGGGCGTGACACACTTCAAGTAAGGCTTTACAAATGATTTTTTGAATAAGTCCTCTCCCTTCATCTCTAACCATGCCGCCTTTTTCTTCATCAACCAACTCTCCTTGGGGTCGTCCGGAAGAACTCCATCTTTTAGATATGAGATTATTCCGTCCATCCATGTGGAGCTTCTGTCAATGATTTGCATAGGCTCGACATCGATACTCCTCTTTTTCTTGTCTTCCTAAAACACAAATCTCGGAGTATCACCTGATGCCGAGGAGGCTAGCTTGGACAGGGCGTCCGCTTAATGTTTCTCGGAATGAGGGACTTGTTGCAGCGTGAAATGTTCTAGACTCCCGGCCTCATCTTTCACCATTTGCAAACACTTCATCATTGTCGGCTCCCTAGCCTCTTAATCACCATTCACTTGGCTGACTATCATCTCAGAGTCCGAACATGCATCAATATTTGTTGCCCCGGCCATCTTACACATTCTAAGGCCGACCTGAAGGGCTTCATACTCAACCTCGTTGTTAGAGGCTTGAAACTGGAATGTCAAAGCATATTCAAACTTATCTCCTTCGGGAGATAGATATATGATACCAGCGCCACACCCGGTCACTGTTGCATTTCCATCCACAAAAACCTTCCAAATTTGATCCCATGCCGGCTGTAAATCTGGCCGTGTCATTTCATCCAAGAAATCTGCAAAGGCTTGGCCCTTGATTATTTTTCTAGGTTCGAATTTGATATCAAATCCTCTCAATTCTAAGGCCCATTTGAGTATTCGACCGCTAGCCTCCAATGTCGTGAACGGCTTTTTCAATTGTCAGTCCGTGTAGACCACAATTGAATGAGTAAGAAAGTATGGCCTTAGCTTGTTTGATGCCATGAACAATGCCAAGCCGAAATTTTCAATGGGTGGATACCTAAGCTCGGCATTGTGTAGAACGTGGCTAATGAAATACATCGGGATCTGATGGTTGTCCCTTTCAGCAAGTAGGATGATGCTTAAGGAATGATCTGAAATAGTCAAATACATGTATAGCTTCTCATCTTTGAGGGGATTGACGAACCAAGGAAGGGTATGCAAATGATTCTCCAACTTTACGAAGGCTTCCTCGGCCTCCTCTGTCCACTCGACCATTGCTTTTTTCTTGATAGTCTGGAAAAAATAGTGACACTTATCCCCTGATCTTGACAGTAATCGTCCGAGTGCAGCTAAGTAGTCGGTCAATCTTTGAACTTCTTTAATGGTTCTGGGCGATTTCATATATAAATCCGCTTGGGTTTTTTAGGGTTGGCCTCAATGCCGTTCTGATCAATTAAAAATCCGAGAAATTTGCTTGACTCAACACCAAAGACACACTTCTTTGGATTTAACATTATCTTATGCCGCTTGAGTTCGGTAAATGTTTGTCGGAGGTCACTCAAATGGTTGGCCGACCTCTTTGATTTAACAATCATATCATCAATATAAGCCTCTATGTTCCGGTCGATCTGATCTCTGAAGACTGTATTTACAAGTCTCTGAAAGGTGGCAGGGGCATTCTTTAGGCCGAACGGGATGACTTTGTAGTAGTATAGCCTCTACTCGGTCACAAATGCTGTTTTTTCTTGGTTTTCTTCCCACAAAGGGATTTGATGGAATCCGGAGTATGCGTCCATAAAGGTCGTCAGGGCATTCCCGACCGTTAAATCAACCAAGTAGTCAATTTTAGGCAAGGGAAAGCTATCCTTGGGGCATGCCTTGTTGAGGCCAATGTAATCCACACACATCCTCCATGTTTCATTCGGCTTTTTGACAAGAACTACATTGGCCACCCAGTTAGGGTAGTAACATTGTCGAATGAAACCAGTGTCTAGCAGCTTCTTTACTTTGGCTGCGGCCGCCTGATTCATTTTTTCACCATGATTCCTCTTTTTCTGACGGATAGGTTTTACAGTCGGATTCACAACCAGCTTATGAACTGCTAAGTCTGGACTGATACCCGGCATCTCAGGAACTTCAAACGCAAACACATCTCTGAACTCTCTTAACAGATTCACCAAGTCGCCTCCAAGCAAGCCCATGGCTATAGTGCCCACTTGACCATCCGATTAGTCTTGTCTAGGTCAAGCACTATGTCTGTATGATCATCGGCTGGTTGGGGCCTTAACTCTTCTGGTCGACAGACGGTCATTAGCTGCTATGCTTGCTCTTTCTTGATCGACTTGCGCTTTTTGGCGACCTAGTATGCTTGGAGTGACCCTTCTTAAGAATTTTGCTCGGACGCTTTTCCCTGTCCGTGCGCTGTTGGTTTACAACCAGCTGATTATATTCTTTGGCCATTTTTTTGATTTCCTTGTATGGAACATATCTTCCCATCCGACTGCTCAAACTTCATCAACATCAAATGAGAGACTATTACTGCCTTTGTTGATGTCTAAGTTGGGCGGCCAATGATAACATTGTAGCCGGTGAGCTCCTTAACAACTAGGAAGCGGACGACTATGTCCCTTCCTTCTACCTTCTGCGCAAATCAAACGGGCAAGTCTATTCGTCTGACTGGGTGGATAATGCTCCTACCAAACCCAACCAACGGGTGGGAGATATCTTTTAGGGAATCCTCTAGAAACTTCAGATTCTTTAAACAAGCTAGAGTGATTATGTTGGACAAGCTGCCTGTGTCTATTAGGACTTGTTCGACCTTCAAATTGGCGACTTTCAAGATGAACACCATGGGATCATTATAGGGGGCTTATATTTTGCCTCGGTCTGCCGCACAGATCGTCACCTCTAGAAAGGGCTTGACCTTCACCCCCTTAGCGTGCATAACATTCCCCAAATTCCAAGCGTCCTGTTTGTTTCCCTTCATGGTGTGGCCGCCTACAGCAAAGCCGCCAGATATGACGGCCACAAACCCTGAGTCTGTGCTATTTCCATAGTCATCTTTTTCTTTTCTTTCTTCTTCTCGGACTTGTTGTCTGTCTAAGAGTAGGTGAACTCGGACTTCAGAATAAATGAGTTGAGCATGCCCTTCTCGGCCGGCTTATCCAATAACCTCTTCAAATTGTTGCAATCGTTCGTGTCATGCCCCACATCCTTGTGGTAATGACAGTACTTGGTCTTGTTTCTGTACTGGGCCGGCCCTCTCAAAGGCTGGGGCTTATCAAACTCGAACTTATCTTTGATTTCCATCAAAATTGAATAATAATCTTTGTTGTACTCATACTGCGGCTCGTATGTCTTGGCTTTCTTTAATTTTGTCTGTTTGGAGTCGGCCACCCAGACCTATTTTCTTTTGTTGTTTCCTTCCTTCTTTTTGCCGGCCGAGTCTTGATGAGAAGATTGTTTCTTCTTAGCACCCTTGGCCGACTCTTCTATTTTTATAAGCGAACAAAAATCAGCTGCCTAAATATATGATTCGGCCTCCCGCAGAACAATACACCTGCGTATGTCTGAATCTTTTTTCTGATCAGATCAAATTTGAAACCATTGTACCTTAATCCTCGGAGGATCTCCAAGTAGACCATTTCATCTGGTAGATTCTGGATTTGTGCCTTCTCCATATTGAACCTCTGTACGTACGAACACATCCCTCTTTCTTCCCTTGGACGATGGTCGCCAAGTTAAGACTAGTCTTGCGGGGTGGTATATTGTAGGAGAAGTTTCCAACGAACAATAAGCTGAGAGTTGTGAAGCAGTTGATGCATCCGGCTTGCAGACTATTGAACTAGTCTTGAGCCACACCCTTACGGGTGGCTAGGAAGCATTTGCACCAGGTGACATCATCCACACTTTGCTAGTACATCAAATTTTATACGAGGAGATGTGTTCTTCTGGGTTGCCCATACCGTCATAGGCGCCCATAAGTACACTCTTCACCTTAGCTGGATGGGAGAGTTGAAAATTTCTTGAGAAAATGGAGGTGGCTTGTTACCAAGATTCAACAAGCGTATTTTCCAATCAGTAGGCTGAGGTTCTACGGCCGATCCGCCCAATTACGCGTCTTGGTAGTGTGCTTGCTCCTGCCGCTTGTGCCGGAGATAGTCTCTAGCATCTTTCTAACGTTGGGATAGCTCGTTCGACTTCCTCTGAGGCTGCTTGGTCTGCCCCCAAGCCGACTGTGTTTTCTCAAGTAGCCTGGACCAGTTCATCCGGGGCACCCTTGGTGACCTTGCATGTCTCCTGAACGGAGTATTCCCGGCGTCCTCAATATTGGCCGTCTTGCCCTAGGGTTTCTTTCGGACACCCTCTCCTTCTATTCTAGACGGTTGTCTAGAAGAAGAGATGATCTTACCCTCAAGCTCCTTTTAGAGCTTTTCCAAGGTGACCTTCAAGGAAGCAGCCGTGACAGGTGGATACTCTGCATCATGAAATGAAGCGTTCAAAGGATCGCTAGTGTTAATTATTGCAATGAGATTTTCTACATGGCCGTCTTGGCCAGGACCGAGTGTTTGACCATCTTTAGCCATTTCAGACGTGTATCCCCATAGACGGCGCCAAATGTTTCAAGGTTTTTTGGAATCCCTCGGGATAAAGGTCTGGAATATAGCCGGACAGTCTTGAACACCTGCAAAATAACGAATATTCTGTTTGACGAAATATTTTCCTCCGATGATCAAGTTAGTGATCGGAAATCGAAGTAATTTTAGAAATAGAAAGTAGAGAGAAGTTGGAGCAATTTAATACTCTTGAATGATATGTCTCAATCCATCCCTCCCATCATAAATGATTGAGGTATTTATAGGGGTAGGAAAGTCTGCCATCTAGGGTTTGATGACCTAGAATGGTGTGCTCTAATTGGTGGCGCAATCAGGGGAGGACATGTGTCCTTTGAGGGCCCCGCTTTTAACGCTATTCTCGGGATTTGGGCCTCCTGATGTATGGAGGCCTTTCTTTCATTCAGGTGCTCTTAGGGTTGCCACGTGTCATCTTCCTATAGGGGCACGTGTTTCCCTTTTATTGGGCCACGTGTCACTATGGGATTGGACTACGTGTTTGGGGTATTTTTTACCTTAAACAAAGGGCAATCATTATTATGATTTGATTAAGTTGTTGGGTTTTGCAGTGTCCGACACCGCGCGGAAACAAAACCCAAAAACCGGAGCGCATGCATAATAATTACAACATAAACAAAAGCATGCAAATAAATAAAACACAAACACATAACGAGAAGAGAGAGAAAGAGCTCACCCCTAGATGTGTGCTTCGTTCACTAATATAGCTCGGACTTGGAAAACTTCAAGCCCTGCAAATGCAAGACCCTCCGACATCTCACACCCTCGATTACCGAACCGGCCCATACCCTGTAGGTTAGACGGGGCTAGACCAAATTTACTTAGAGTTTACGAACTAAGGTTTTCTCACACTTTGGGAGATCCCTTAGAGTTCACCAACTCAAGTGAAATTCCCAATACCCAATGATTGGAATTTATAGGGAATTATTCCCACGATTTCTCATCAATCTTTCAATGTGGGATAGTTGGTGAAATGCCAAAAAGAATGAATTAATTTAATTCTAAATTAAATTAAAATGGCAAAATAATTATCAAACAACAAGTGTCATAAGGAGATCAAGGGAGTTGGTGAGGACCACAAGGGAAGGACCCCTTCCCCTTTCTTCCAAAGCAAACCCTCATAAAACCAGGTGCAACGGTGTGGCACCAGCTAGCGGCCTGCCTTGGGCATCAAGGCTGCATCGTTGGCGCTTGGTCCCTCGGCTGGGCCTGCCAGCTAGGCCATACCGCAACACAGCCCGCGCTGGCAAGCCTCGGTAGCATACGCGGGTTGCTAGCGCTGGGTGCTGCTTTCGCTAGCGAGGCCCAGCGAGCCTTGCTAGCGAGGGCTTGCTGCTAGCCCACATGCGCAAGCTCGGCAACACACACCCAACCAAGCAATGTGATGCTTGTTGGGTTTGCGGCCAAGCATGCGCCATGCGGCAGCATCCCGGCTAGGCATTCTATGTTGGGTTTTACGGTGTCCGACACCGCGCGGAAACAAAACCCGAAAACTGGATCGCATGCATAATAATTACAACATAACAAAATAGCATGCAAATAGATAAAACACAAACACATAAAGAGAAGAGAGAGAAAGAAGCTCACCCTTTATGCGTGCTTTGCTCACTAATCAAGCTCGGACTTGGAAATCTTCAAGCCCCGCAAATGCAGGACCTCCAACGTCTCACACCCTCGATCACCGAATTGGCCCCTACCCCGTAGCTTAGACGGGGCTAGACCAAAATTACTTAGAGTTTATGAACTAAGGCTTTCTCACACTTTGGGAGATTCCTTAGAGTTCACCAACTCAAGAGAGTATTCCCAATACCCAAGGTGGGTATTTATAGGGAAATACTCCCAACAGTTTCCATCAACTTTCCATGTGGGAGAGTTGGTGAGATGAGAAAGTAAGCAATTAATTTAATCACAATTTAAATTAAATAAGCTATGCAATAGTCAAATGACAAGTGTCAACATGAGAGAGGGAGTAGGTAAGGACCACAAACCCATCCTTAGAGAGCAAGCACAAACCCACCAACTCACACTTGGTCAACACAAGGAAGACCGGCCTCAAGCCATGGCCTCCAAAGCACGCCTATCTGGCGGCCTTGCCCTTGGCTTGTCTTGCTAGCACGCCGCAAGCCTACGAGAGCTGCTGGGCGCTAATGGACTGCAGCTAGGCTTGCTTGCGTGCTTGCGGGCTGGTGCTAGCGCTGCTAGCATCGGCCTGCTCGCATGCTTGCGAGCTGATGCTAGCTCGCCCAACCATGCTTGTGAGGCCTTGTGCTGCTAGCTAGCTAGCTCGGCTAGCACTGCGTGGCTGCTGGGCTTGTGGTCGAGGCTAGTCCATGGCTAGCAGCCATGCTAGCTAATGTTGCCTAGTCCTCGGTTGGCTAGGCCAATCCGAGGCTAGGTATTTTGAGATGACTTGTCATTTGACTTATTTTCTCGTCTCGTCGCTTACATAAATTGACTCGACGTTTGACGCTCGGCTTCGATGCTCTAAGCTCGGAATCCGATGTCTTAGTTCGTAAAACCTCTATCGACTCAATAAATTCTAAGTATTAATTGGTCGCCTTGGTTCGGTTACACGATTGGGTGTGACCCGAAGGGTTCAGTCAAGAGCAAGCTGTAATATTAATTATTCATTAATATTACTGATCAGTTGCGGCCTCCAGCTAGGCATTCCGATCACTTGACCTCACTGAATAATTAACTTTCCTATTTAGTTTCGAACCCTCTATCGGAATAATACACTTGTTCGAAGGACACCATTCCTTTCAATCACCCACTTGTCTTTCCGGACAAGTGTGCAGTTTTTGTATAGCCTTTTTCTATGTCACTTAATGCCTTTTCATGAATTGTAAGGTAAGATTCTACGTCATCCTTATTACGTCCTGAAGTGTTTCTCGATTTCCGAATTCGACTGCCAATAAGTAGATGATTTCTAAAATCCATCTGTGCACGACCATGCATTTTCATAGTCATGCTCTTCGAGAGGCCTTGTAAACAACAAAGACATGTTCCCTATTGTTAATATAGGGACATTTCCAGTCCTTCATTGTTAGCTCCCCTTACTAAGAGGCCGTAGCTGCCCGAGTGTTTCCTTTATAATCCCCTTTTACGGCAGACGTTTGACAACATCAAAACGGACTAGTACTCAAACAAGAAAACTTACAATACTCATGGTTGAGGAAAGAGATTCCGATAGCCATAATCAGTAATATACTTATGACAATAGTTAAATGTCTTAAAGTATTCTCATAGGTCGATCCAGTGTAGTTCCAAACCAATACTTGTGCAAACGATTTATGACATTCTTGTCCTTATAGCACAAGAAACGGTGCTATAAATCATACTACACACTAATCTCATGCAGTCATTAATTGTCCAACTTTCAAATGACCTCGATTAGGGATAATTTTGATATGACATTCAATGTTCACTTAATAGGTGTTGGGTTTTGCTGTGTTCGACACCGTGCGGAAACAAAACCCGATAACCGGATCGCGTGCATAATAATTACAACATAAACAAAGCATGCAAATAAACAAAACACAGGAGAAGAGAGAGAAGAGAGAGAAAGAACACTCACCTTAGAAGCGTACTTTGCTCAACCGATGAGTTCAGACTTGAGAGCTTCAAGTTCTGCAAGTCCGAGAACCTCCGATGGCTGACACCCTCGCTATCAAACTGTAAACGGTCCCTACCCTGTGGCTTAGAAGGGGCTAGACCAAAAATAACTTAGAGTTTACGAACAAAGGTTTTCTCACTTATGGAGATCCCTTGGAGTTCACCAACTCAAGTGAAATTCCCATTACCTAATGATGGGTATTTATAGGGAAATGTCCCTAAGAATTTCCCATCATCTTTCAATGTGGGATGGTTGGTATAAAGGCAAAAAGAATGGTTTAATTTAATTCCAAATTAAATTAAATATGAAAAACAATAAGCAAACAACACTTGTCATAATATTAGGGAGGTTAGGTAAGGACCACTTACCATACCTTGGAGAAGAAGCAAAGAGCTAACAACCCCAAATATCCCCATGTGGCCGGCCCCAAACATGGGCCTCCATGGCAAGCCCAACCGGCTGCGATTACATGCGGCTGGGCTGCCATGCCGCCGCGGTCCATGTGCTAGCCACTACACGCCCAGCAACCATGCGGGCTTGGTACGCTAGCAGCCTCGGCCAGCTAGGCTAGCTAGTGTGCATGATCTGCTGGGCTGGTTGCCATGCTGCGCATGGTGGCACGACCTTGTAGCCGTACTACCACTTTGCGGCTAGCACCCCATGGCCTAGCCCACACATGACTAGCACGAGGCTAGGATAATGCGATGCTACGGCTTTGGAGTTTTGGCTTTAAATCGTATTGCTTGATTATTTTTCCATCTCGTCGATTCATTGAAATGACTCGACGCTTGACGTCAAGCTTCGATGCTTCAAGCTCAAAATCCAACGTCTTAGTTTGTAAAATATCTATCAACTTATTTAATCCTTCAGATTAATTTGTTGCTTCGGTTCGGTCACACGATTGGGTGTGACCAGAAGGGTTGAGTCAAGATTAAGCTATAATATTAATTATACATTAATATTACTGATCGAAAGCGGCCTCCAGCTAGGCATTCTTATCACCTGACCTCACTGAATAATTAGCTTTCCTAATAAGTTCTGAACCCTCTATCGGTATAATACACTTGTTTCGAAGGACACCATTCCTTTCAATCTCCCACTTTTCCTTTCGGACAAGTGTGCTGATTGTGTATAGCCTGTTTTCCATGTCACTTAATATCTCTTCGTGAATTATAAGGTAAGATTCATCATCATCCTTATTACGTCTAGAAGTGTATCTCGATTTCCAAGTTTGACTGTCAATAAGCAGATGATTTCTAAAACCATATGAGCACGGCCATGCATTTTCACAATCTCGCTCTTCGAGAGGTCTTGTAACAACAAAGACATGTTCCCTACTGTTAATAGGGGAACAATCCTAGTCTTGCTTGTTAGCTTCCCTTATAAAAAGGCCCTAGCCGCCTGAGTGTTGCCTTTATAATCCCCTTATACGACAGACGTTTGACAACATCAAAGCGGATTAGTACTCAAACAAGAGAACTAACAATACTCATGGTTGAGAAAAGAGGTTTCGATAGCCATAATGAGTAATATACTTATGACGATTGTTAAATCTCTTAAAGTATTCTCATAGATCGATCCGGTATAGTTCCAAACCAATACCTGTGCAAATGATTTATAATATTCTTGTCTTTGTTGCTCAAGAAACGGTGCTATAAAAATCATACTACGTGGTCATTAGTCGTCCAACTTTCAAATGACCTCGATTAGGGATAATTTCGATAAGATATTCAACGTTCACTTAATAGGTGTTTCTTTATCCAAGACATTGTCTTGATACCCTATTTTGAATATTCTCAAATCGAATGGACTCATTATTAAATTCTAAACCACAATTAAATAGAAATGGAATAATAATTTACAGAAAAATTAAATTACTCCATAAATGAATGGTTTAAATTAGTGTTTTAAATTAAGATCTCCATAACTTAATTAAAACACATAAATAGGGAAATCAAAGACAATCTCCAATATGCCTGATTCCCATTGCCTCAACGTGCTTGTTGTGTTTCACTTGAGGCAAAGGTTTAGTGAGTGGATCGGCTACATTGTCGTCCATTCCAATCTTGCAAATTCTGATTTCACCCTCGAACTTCCATTCCCATATCATATGAAATCGCTTCATGACATGCTTCACTTTCTGATGCTCCCTTGGCTCTCTGGCCTGAGAAATAGCCCCACTATTATCACAGTAGAGGTTGATTGGTCCCTTTATTGAGGGGATAACACCAAGTTCACCAACGAACTAACAAATCCAAACTGCCTCCTTAGTTGCTTCTAAAGCTGCCAAATATTCGGCTTCAATTGTAGAATCTGCAGTTGTGCTTAGCTTAGTACTCTTCCAACTAAACGCTCCTCCATTTAGACAGAACACGTACCCTGATTGTGACTTGATGTCGTCTCTGTCAGTCTAGAAGCTTGCGTCGGTATAACCTTCAACAACCAAATCCTTACTCCCACCATAGACCAGAAATTTATCCCTGCTCATTTTCAGTTGTTTTAGGATATTCTTGGGCGCAGTCCAATGCACCTCTCCTGGGTCTGATTGGTATTGGCTCGTAGCACTCAAGGCATACGATACATCCAACCTAATACATATCAAGGAATACATGGTTGATCCAATAAATGAAGCATATGGAATCTGACTCATTTTTTCTCGCTTATCAAGTGTCTTAGGACATTGTTTCTTGCTGAGAATTATGCCATGAAACATGGGTAAGCGGCCCCTCCTTGCTTCCACCATATTGAATCGTGCTAATACCTTATCAATATAAGTACTTTGGCTCAATCCAATCATTCTCTTAGATCTATCCCTATAGATCTTGAGGCTTAATAAATAATATGCCTCTCCCAAGTCCTTCATTGAGAAACATTTTTCAAGGCAAGTCTTTTTAGACTCCAACATTGGAATGCTGTTTCCAATGAGCAATATGTCATCGACATATAAGACAAGGAATGTGATGTCACTCCCACTAACCTTCTTGTACACACAAGACTTGTTTGGATTCTTGATAAAACCAAACTCACTAATGGCTTCATCAAATCGAAGATTCCAACTTCTGCTTGCCTAATTTAGTCCATAAACGGACTTCTTAAGCTTGCATACCTTCCTAGCATTGTTTGGCTCTATAAAAATCTTTCGGCTGTGTCATGTACACAATTTCTTCCATAATCCCATTAAGGAAGGCGGTTTTGACGTCCATTTGCCATATCTCATAATCATAATATGCGACAATTGCTAGGATAATCCAGACGGATTTAAGCATGGCGACTTGCGAAAAGGTTTCATCATAATCAACGCCGTGAATTTGCCTGTAACCTTTTGCCACCAGTCTAGCTTTGTATACATATATAACTCCATATTTGCCGGTATTCAACTTGAAAATCTATTTGTAACTGATAGGTGTGTAACCTTTAGGCAAATCAACTAAGTCCACAGAATTGATTTTCAAACATGGAGTCCATCTCGAATTTCATGGGTTCTTGCCATTTTGTAGTGGCGGGGCTCGTCATGTTGGGTTTCGTAGAGTCCGACTCTACGCGGAAGAGAAACCCGCCCAAGACCCGCCCACTAATTAAGGCAACTAAGCATGCATGCACATATTAAATAACAATTAAGAGAGAAGAAAAAGACATTCATACCCTTGGCGCGTGCTTCGCTCAATCCCGAGCTCTTACTTCAAAACCCGAACCCCGCAAATGCGAAGGTCTCCAACGGCTCGTACCCACGAACCCGACCCGAACGGTCTTAGTCCTGAAGGTTAGTCGAGACTTGACCAATAAAAACTAGAGTAGTACAAACTTAAGGTTTTCTCACTTGTCTAAGGAGATACCTTTTTAGTTCCACTCAAGTGTTCTTCCCAAATCCCAAAACTTGGGTATTTATTAGGAAATGAACCTTAGTTTCCCATTCTCAATCAATGTGGGAGATTTGCAATTTCCCTATTTTATTTTAATAAAAAAAAAATGCAATTCAATCAACAAGCTACAAGTGGCATAAGATGGAAGAGAGAAGGTGAGGACCACCTAAGGGGGGGACCAAGTCACCTTGCTCCCTAAGCCAACCACTATCCCTTGGTCCCCTCCACATGATCGGTTGACCAAGCCACGTGGCAAGCTGGTAGCCTGCCTTGGTTGCCAAGGCAGCCAGCTGGCGCCTAGCACCAAGGGTGGGCTGCTGGCCAGCCTGCCCACGCACACGCACACGTACAGCCACACAACAAGCCAACGCATGCATCGCTGGGATGCTGTGCGTGATGCTGTTGGGTGCTGCTCGCTAGCAAGCATGCTGAGCAACACACACGCATACACAGCACGCTGCTGCAATGCGTGTGCTGCGCGAGTGCACTGCTCGGTGCGAGGCTACGATGTGCTGGGCGCCTAGCATGATAGCAAGGCCTAGCCTTGCGATGGGTGCTTTGGTAGCGATGCGCTGGGTTCCTGGCCTAGCATGCTAGCAAGCACGCAAGGCATCATGCCTGCGATGCTTGCGGGCTTTGCTAGCACGCACAGCCACACACACGCACGCATGGCTTGCGATGTTGCGTGTTGTGCTGTGCGAGGCCCAAGTATGTTGCGATGCTTGGTAGGCTTGCGGATGGGTGCATTGCCCAGCACACTAGCACGCTAGCATTCTTGCGGCCAGCAATACCAGCCATGCTAACACGCTTGGCCTATCACGCAATGCATGATAGGCTTGCGGCTAAGATTGCAATGCGCATGATAGCTCAAGCTAGCCTAGCACTCGCATGGCTAGGCCAATGTGAGGCTACGCCCTATCTCGAACTTGTCGCTTCTTAAATTTGCGACGCTCGGTCTCGAAGCTCTAAGCCCGATATCCGACGTCTTTGTTCGTAATACTCTGATGCCTCATCTAATCCTTCGGATTGATTCATCGTCTCGGATCGGTTGTTCGATTGGGTTTGACCCAAAGGGTTCAGTCAAGATTAAGCTGTAATATTAATTGTACATTAATATTTCTAGTCGGAAGCGGCTTCCACCTAGGCATTCCGATCACTAGACCTCACTGAAGAATTAGCTTCCTAATAATTCTGAACCCTCTATTAGAATAATACACTTGTTGGAAGGACACCATTCCTTCCACGTCATAGCTTTGTATGTCGCTTGCTCATCTTCATCCATAACTAGGATGTCTTGATTCTCGGTTAAGACAACACCAAGGTATTTTTCTAGTTGAGATCTTGGCCTTTGTAATCTACCCAGGGTAATAGAATGAGCATTTGCTTTGTCATTTTGATTTTGAACATTGTCGGTTTGACTCTGATCATTGTCAACAGCTGCTTCTAAAGCACTTTGATTGTTAGTTTTTTCTAGTTGACTTTGTTTCTCATCTTCTCGAACTTCATGAAGTTCGATTTTCCTCCCACTTGTCATTTTGGAAAGATCATGGCCTTTTCCAAAAAAGACACCATCTCGACCAACAAATACTTCGTTCTCAGTTTGGTTATAGAAGTAATACCCTTTTGTTTCTTTTAGATATCCCACAAAGAAACATTTGTCAGATTTTGGTGCAAGCTTGTCAGACATGAGTAATTTGACATATGCTTGGAAACCCTAAATCTTAATCAAAGACAACCATGGAGGTTTCTTCACCCATAATGAAATGAATGGTTTTCTTCCAACAAGTGTATTATTTCGATAAAGGGTTCAGAATTATTAGAAAGCTAATTCTTCATTGAGGTCAAGTGATCGGAATGCCTAGGTGGAGGCTGCTTCCGATCAGTAATATTAATGTATAATTAATATTACAACTTAATCTTGATTGAACACTTCGAGTCGCACCCCAATCGAGTAGCTGATCCGAGACGATGAATCAATCCGAAGGATTAGATGAGTCGTTAGAGTATTACGAACAAAGACGTCAGATATCGAGCTTGGAGTGTTGAAACCAAGCGTTATAAGTCGAGTAGAATTTAGAATTCGACGAGACGAGAAATCAAGCAAGCGACAAGTCCGAGCTAGGCCGTAGCCTTGCATTTTCCTAGCCATGCGAGTGCAAGGCCAGTGTAAGTTACCAACCGCATCGCAAGGCATGCCATGGCCGCAAGCAAGCTAGCAGCTGGCGCGCCATGTGTGCTCGCATGTTGGACCTCGCACCCAGCCACTCGCAGCATCGCAGCAGCTGGGCATCGCTTAGCACTCGCACAACGCAGCTCGAGCATCGCAAGTAGCGTGCTATGCATGTGTGCGCTGTGGTTGTGCATGCTTGCTAGCATCGCAGCACCAGCCACAAGCAACAGCGGGGCCTCGCTAGCACACGCAATGCAGCAGCAGCAGCAGCCCGCATTGCGTGCGTGGCTTGCTTGGTGCGCTCTTGCATATGCGGGCTGGCCTGCTAGCCAAGCCAAGGTGCCAGGTGCCACCTAGGCAGCCTTGGCAGCCAGCTATCCGTGGCCTGCTCACGATCAATGGAGGGGACCAGTTTATGGGGATTGCTTAGGGAGCAAGGGGATTTTTGTCCCCCCCCCCCTTTAGTGATCCTCACCTACCCTTGCTCACCATTTGCCACTTGGCGCTTGTTGATTCATTTGCATTTTAATTTTTTTTTTGGATTAAAATAAATTGAGCAAAAATGCAATTCACCCACATTTATGGGAAATAGGAAATCAAGGCTCCCTTCCTTTTAAATACCCATTTTTCTGGTTTGGGAAGAAGCACTTGAGTTGAACTCAATAAGGCATCTCATTATAAGTGAGAAAACCTTTAAGTTCGTAATACTCTAGTATTTCTTTGGTCTAGCCCAGACTAGTCTTCGGGGTAAAGACCGCTCGGGTTGGGTCGAGGGTGCTAGCCGTCGGAGGCTTACACACTTGCGAAGCTAGAGCTTTCAAGTAAGAGCTCGTAAGTGAGCGAAGCACGAGTTGAGGGTAAGACCGTCTTTTCTCTTTCTCTCACTATTGTTGTTTAATTATGTGATTGCATGTTTAGTTACATTAATTAGTGTGCGGGTCTTGGGCGGGTTTCATTCTGCGTAGTGTTAGACACTATGAAACCCAACAGCGGTATCGGAGCCGCGCTCATTTTAATTATTGTAACTAATAGTTAATTAAGGTGATTTAAAATGGATTTAAATTTCTAGTTTTGCTTTCTAATTGGATTAGAAGCTCGTTTTAATTAGATTTAATCTCGTATTTATACTAATTTTGACCAACGAACCCAGATTTCGACCCAAAACTAGTAATTTTGGGTGGAATCGATGTTCTAAATCGTTTTTGATCCTTTAAAGGACTGTACAGAAGCTAAAATCCACCCAGAAACATGTTTTTAGTGGGGTTTTTCGTTTTTGACGAAAAATTTTAAATCTTTAAATCTTGATTAATTATGGCATGTTAAAGGCAGATTATATGTATGGTTGCATCATTAATCTACTGCAATAATAAACCTTATTAAGTATGTTTATGAAGTCATATTTGGTACATAATTTGATGAGTTCATTTTTCACATAAACTTGTAATTTCACATTTTTGCAAATCAATTGCTTCAAGTGTGAATTTTTATAGTGAATTTGTAATTTTGAAGTCCCGTAAAAAATGTTAAAGATCTAATCTAAAATTGTTTATTTGGTTAGAACTTTACTTTCTAAATTCCATGTTGAACTAATTTTAGATTTAATCATTTTTGAGTTGATTAAAGTCCTAAGAGTTCAAAACTTGTGATTGAATTCTAATTAATCTTCATTTTGGAAGATGTAATTTTTCAATTTTACTCAAGTTAGTGTTGGAAATTTTTCATTAGATGAATGGGTTTATTTTTCCAACCCCTTTAGTTTTGTCATATCTCATTATTAATTTATATATGGTTAAATTAATTGTGAGTATAGCCCTTCAATTTGTGGCATCAAGATGAACCTAAAAAAATTTAATGAATGGTTCTTGAATTTATTTTGGTTTGTGCGTTAAAATTGAATTTATTTAAGTTGGACTTGTTTTATTTTCATTTTCCTCAAAATTGGTTCTAAAATAAATTTAGAATCAATTTTATGCCACACATATATCAGGACTAAATCCCTCGACAAGTGCACGCAAATCGAGGCAAAGACCGCCTAAAAACACACCCTTCGGCTAGCCTTGCCACGATGGTGCGCTAGTGTGTGGTGTGTGCAAGTATGGTGCACACTTGGTGCTGCAATGTGTGTGCAAAGGCTACAGTTTTGTGCGGCAAAAGGGGCAGAAAGCCATCAAGTACTAGCAGGCCAGCCACAAGCTGCAAGCGCCAGCAGGCGTGGCGTGCGTTGCTAGCTTGGCAGGCCAGCACCCCAGCACGCATAACCAAGGGCCTTGGTGCCTAGCAAGCCTAGCCCATGGCTTGGATGCTAAACACTCGGCCGTTTGGTGGCCTATCTGTTTGCGTTAATTGGGCCGTTGTAATTATTTTATTTAATTATTTTAACGGGGCAAGGCCTCGGTTTTGCCAGCACTTGCAAAATTATTTGGCAAAATTCGGGTTAATTGGCTTAATTAATTGGATTAAATAAGTTTGATACGGAATTTAGTGGGAGCTTCGTTAATTGCTTGAGCTAATTTTATTGCGTTTTAATCACATAATCGCTTAACAACTTTGACTAGTTTTAATTAGGCGCGTTAATCGGATTAACCACCTAAGTTAGTTACTAGTTTGCGCGTGCTATGCATTGTTCCTTGTTTTTTGTTGTAAAATGCATGGACCATTCACATATAGTGAATGGATGAATAGAATGTATATTGTATCACAGGTTTTGTGAAAATGACAACTAGTGGGCCTGATTAGGACAGTAAATACGGACTGCGATCCGTTATGTATTTTTGTAAATCTAAATACGGTCTGTGTACCGTTGCGTATTTTTGTACCTTAATATTTAAATTAGTCCTAGTGTTAGAATCCGCCTCTTTCTCTATGTATTCCCCTTCCTTTTTCCTTGTATTTTCCTTATGTAGTGTCTTCTACGTCTTTGTTTTTGCTTTCTAGGATCTAGGTGAAATTATTGTGTTACTGTAGTTCCAGCGTTCACTAGTATTTATCCATGTAATCAATATAAAGCTCTTTATGGGGCGAATGGTTAAATGAATGAAAGCTCCTATCCGGATCGCCTTTGCTTTAAGACTTGTGTGTTGATTTAAGCCTTTATAGATATTGTGCTTGCCTTGTTTTAAAGCCTCCCCACCAAACCAAGAGAACCTCAAAAGACGCCTTCCTTATTGTAGGTCCCGCTTGTGCCCGCTTCGAAATATCGGCCGTCACAAGCCCCGACTCAGCACTCGTTGTTGACGAATGCTTCGTTGAGATACCTTTGGTCTGTGTTGCTGTGTGACACGAACCCCCCTTCGCTCTAGGCTTGTGTCCTTATCGTCAATAGACAAGTGCGCGTTAGATCCAGTGTCAAAACTCTCGGACCGTGACAGTTGGTATCTGAGCCAAGTTGCTCGAGATATGCCAAACAAAGAGATGCCAGGATATACGTTGGAAGAAAGACTTGCTTGGCTTGAAGGCAAGTCAGAACAGTGGGCTATGCTGGAAGAAAGGATGCCCAAGCTCGAGGATATTGTAATAAAGCAAGCCGAGCAAATGGAGAGGCTCGAGTCGATGGTGGATGGGTTGACGGAGCAGCTTAACTTTGTGCAAGGCTTAGCTGATGAGGCACAAGACAAATGTGCCACCTTGATGCGTGCCCAAAGAGGGCTCGGGGATAGTGGAGGTACTAAAATAAAACCTCTTAAACTTCGGACCTTTAATGGCACGAGAGACTCGAAGGAGGTTGACAACTTCATCTTCGACATGGAGGAATACTTCCGTATATGTCGGTTGGAGGATGAACTGAAGGTTGATACTGCAACGATGTACTTAGTGGACGATGCTAAGCTTTGGTGGCGCACCAAGTACGCCGATATTCAAGCTAAGAGAACGTCGGTAGACACTTGGGAGGATCTAAAGAAAGAGCTGATGGCTCAATTTTACCCCGAGAATACTGAGTTTGTCGCTCACACCAAGCTTGCAACCCTGCAACATAAGACCTCTTTTCGGGAGTACGTGAAGGAATATTCGGCGTGCATGTTAGAGATTCATGACATGTCAGAGAAGGATCGCCTATTCAACTTTGTGCGAGGTCTGAAAGATTGGGCTCAAAGGGAGATATGGCGCCAGAAAATTGATACCTTATCGGGTGCTATAGCTGCAGCTGAAAGGTTGATGGATTACTCGTCAGACAAAGCACCCATCTAGAAGAAGGGAAATAGTGGGTCGACATCAAGCACCCCAAGGAGCACCAGTGGTAATTCTCAGGTTAGCTCGAACAGTGTGGGGAATAGGTTCAGGAATGGGGGAGAAGACTCGCGGAAGAATGTCTTCATCGCGTCTACAAACAGAGGTGGGTCCTCGGGCTCATCATCATCATGGAACAAAACCCTCACTTGTATACTTTGTCGAGGGCCGCACAAATGGTTTGAGTGCCAACATAAGTCAAAAATAGACAACCTCCAGAAGAAACTCTCCTCAATGTCCTCTGACCCTCATAAAGGAGATGACAAAGAGGAGGACGTGGGAAGTGAAGAAGAACCCTCTAAGTTAGGGGCAGTGTATTGCATGTACGCTATGGGAAAAGAAACGTCGGAAGATATGGGTCGGGCTACCAGCCTGATGTACGTAGATGTCTGGATAAACGGGAAGAAGGTTCGGGCGATGGTTGATACAGGGGCCACTCATAATTTCATCATGAAGCGCGAGGCAAATAGGTTAGGGTTGAGAGTCGTGCATAGTGGTGGTCGCATGAAAGTGGTGAACTCCAAAGCACAACCAACTTGTGGCGTAGCAAAGAATGTGAATACAAGGATTAGGGAATGGAGTGGGGGTCTGGACTTTACGGTGTCAACCGTGGACGATTTTGAACTGGTCCTTGGGATGGATGTCCTGCACACTAGCAAGGTTGTTCTGATGCCCCACCTAGGGTCCTTACTTGTGACAAGCCACCAACCGTGCCTCTTACGAACACACGCTCAGCCTGAAAAAGGGAAAGAGTTGAAAGGCCCCTGCTATCAGCAATGCAACTCAAGAAGGGGATGAGGAGAAATGAACCCACGTTCCTCGCCACTCTCTCGATGAAAGATGAGGAGGTCGAAGGTGATATCCCGGAAGTGATAGGAGAGTTACTTGGGGAATATGCAGACATCCTTCCTAAGGAGCTCCCAAAATCTCTTCCTCCTCGAAGGGCCATAGATCACAGCATCGAACTGGTGCTAGGCGCTAGACCACCCGCGCGAAGCCCCTATCGGATGGCCCCTCCGGAACTCGCGGAACTGCGTAAGCAGCTAGATGGGTTGTTGGAAGCTAGCTTTATCCAACCCTCTAGAGCTCCCTATGGGGCACCAGTCCTCTTCCAGAAGAAACAAGATGGGAGTTTGAGATTGTGCATTGACTATAGAGCCCTAAACAAGCTGGCAGTGAGAAATCACTATCCAATACCGTTGGTGGCAGACTTGTTCGATCAGCTGGGGGACGCTGTGTACTTCACAAAGCTTGATCTAAGGTCTGGCTACCATCAAGTTCAAATTGCTCAGGGAGATGAACCAAAGACGGCCTGCGTCACCAGATATGGCGCGTTTGAGTGGTTGGTCATGTTGTTTGGGCTAACCAACGCGCCTGCAACATTCTGCACCTTGATGAATCAAGTCTTCCACGAATACCTTGATAAATTTGTGGTCGTTTACTTGGATGACATTGTGATCTTCAGTAAAACCCTGGAGGATCACTTAGAACACCTGAGGAAGGTGTTTGAGAAATTAAGACAACATCACCTGTTCGTGAAGCGGGAAAAATGCACTTTTGCGAAGGAAGAAGTAAGCTTCCTTGGACATTTTGTAGGAGGAGGCCGCATAAAGATGGATCCTAAGAAAATCCAAGCCATCAGTGATTAGCAAGCTCCGAGGAACGTCTCAGAGTTAAGGTCGTTCTTGGGGTTGGCTAACTACTATCGCCGCTTCATTCAAGGATATTCAGAGATAGCAAGTCCCCTCACGGACTTGTTGAAAAAAGATAACAGGTGGAGCTAGTTGGAGAAACAACAAGGGGCTTTCCTCAAACTCAAAGAAGCAGTGATGAAAGAACCGGTTCTAGCCCTCCCTAACATCAACAAGCCGTTTGAAGTTCAGACGAATGCGTCCGACTATGCATTGGGCGGGGTCTTACTCCAAGAAGGTCACCCTGTTGCTTATGAGAGCCGGAAGTTGAGTGGAGCCGAGAGAAGGTATGCTGCCCAAGAAAAAGAGCTATTAGCCATTGTTCATTGCTTGAAGGGGTGGAGACACTACTTGTTGGGAGGGAAGTTTATTGTTCGCACCAACAACACTGCGGCCAGCTACTTCCTCACCCAACCTAAGTTAACGGGGAAGCAAGCTCGTTGGCAGGAGGTCCTAGCAGATTTTGATGTGGAGTTCATGTATAAGACTGGAGCTAGTAATAGGGTTGCTGATGCCTTGAGTCGTCGTGCCGATCTGGCCCCCGTACAGAGACTATCCCCCATGTCAGCCAGCAATGTCACCACTTCAGTCAAAGAGAAAGTCAAGTAACACCTCTCAGAAGACCCCATGATGAACACTATTAAGGGGCTGATAGAAGAAGGAAAGACAAGACGCTTCTGGATGGAAGACGGGCTCATTTTCACAAAGGGTAACAAGCTATTCATACCAAAGGCAGGAGGCCTACGGAATATGCTCTTGAAGGAATGTCATGATACCCTATGGGCCGGACATCCAGGTTGGCAGAGGACGTTAAGCTTACTCTCTTTGTGGTATTATTGGTCGAGAATGAAAGAAGATGTCATGAGTTACACCCGGACCTGCTTGGTTTGTCAATAAGACAAGGTAGACCGTCAGAAACCTGCAGGCCTCCTAGATCCTCTTCCCGTGCCGACGCGTCCGTGGGAAAGCATATCAATGGACTTCATCAGTGGTCTCCCCAAGGTGGACCAGTACTCCGCAATGATGGTGGTGATTGATAGATTCTCCAAATATGCCACCTTTGTTCCCATGCAGAAGACTTGTAGTGCGGAGGAGACGGCGGCTTTGTTCTTTAAGCATGTCGTGAAGTATTGGGGGTTGCCCCAAAGCATAGTCAGCGACCGAGATACTAGATTCACGAGCATATTTTGGACAGAGTTATTTCAGCTGATGGGGTCAGACTTAAACATGTCTTCAAGCCACCACCCTCAATCTGATGGCCAAACAGAGAGATTCAACGGTCTTTTAGAGGAATACTTGAGACATTTCGTCAGCGCCAACCAGAAGGATTGGGTGAAGCTCCTTGATGTCGCCCAACTTTGCTTCAATTCCCAAAAGAGCACTGCATCCAATAGAAGTCCGTTTGAACAGGTGATGGGCCAACAACCTCTCCTGCCTCACACCATAGCAACATCAGAAGATGGGAGGAGCCGCGAAGCACGAGAGTTTAAGCGAGAGTGGCAGCAAAACATGGAAGTTGCTCGCGCATACTTGGAGCGAGCATCGAAGAGAATGAAGAAGTAGGTCGACCAGAATAGAAGACCGGTGGAGTTTGATGTAGGGGATATGGTTATGGTGAAGGTCCTCCCTGAACAGCTCGAGTTCCTTAGAGGAAGAGATTGCAGGCTAATCAGAACATATGAAGGCCCCATCCGCATCACTAAACGGATTGGGAAGAGTGCGTACAAGGTTGAACCGCCTACGTGGATGAAGATACACCCTGTCTTCCACATTAGCCGCCTCAAGCCTTATCACCTAGATCTAGAAGACAGCAACCGCAACACCAGCAACCGCGCCAACATCAGAACTAGGGCGAGAGCCACACCAGCAACAGAAGTGTGAAGCTGCTATTTCTTCTTCTTTACATATATGTTTTGTTTTGTAAGTCGACGAGGTCGTCGACAGCTTAAGTGGGGGAGGATGTTAGAATCCGCCTCTTTCTCTATGTATTCCCCTTCCTTTTTCCTTGTATTTTACTTATGTAGTGTCTTCTACGTCTTTCTTCTTGCTTTCTAGGCTCTAGGGGAAATTATTGTGTTACTGTAGTTCCAACGTTCACTAGTATTTATCCATGTAATCAATATAAAGCTCTTTATGGGGCGAATGGTTGAATGAATGAAAGATCATATCCGGGTTACCTTTGCTTTAAGACTTGTGTGTTGATTTAAGCCTTTATAGATATTGTGGTTGCCTTGTTTTAAAGCTTCCCGACCAAACCAAGAGAACCTCAAAAGACGCCTTCCTTATTGTCGGTCCCGCTTGTGCCCGATTCGAAATATCGGTCGTCACAAGCCCCGACTTTGCACTCGTTGTTGACGAGTGCTTCGTTGAGATACCTTTGGTCCGTGGTGCTGTGTGCCACGAACCCCCCTTCGCTCTAGGCTTGCGTCCTTGTCATCAATAGAAAAGTGTGCGCCGCACGATCCAGTGTCAAAACTCTCGGACCGTGAAACCTAGTCATAGTAGCTAGTAGTTGGATATTTGGTGGAGATGTCTAAAAGAAGTCCTTGCTAAGAAGACGAGCCAAGTGGATGCATCGAAGACCCTTAAAGACTCGAAGACTCAAGAGGTTATGCTAGTTGCCAAATGCATCTTTGACTTATGTTTTCTATACACAATCACGCTTATGTATATGAATGATATGTTAGATGCATGTCTAGGATTTCGAATGTTGTGATGATTAATTAAGTTCACTTAATTCAACCAACATAGAAACCCTAAGTCCCTAAAATATTGAGCCAAATTTGTCGTTCCAAGAAAAACACCTACCGAACTAATGCGCGTAGTGATGGGCTACGCCAAAGCGAGATATCACTACTTCCTTAGGAACGTAAGGTATACTAGGTATACAAGTTTGTCTTGGTTAAGCTCAACGATATCGGTAAGGAGTCCTTAGATGTCGTGGTAATGGAGATAAAATGTCAAGGAAGCATTAGATGCGACATTTTATCTAACCTAGAGTAGCTTAGAGCTATTAGCATTTGGATTCTTAGCTTAAAATATTAAGTGTTAAAACAAGCCAAAGCATGCTTAATCACTTTTTAATTTTTGGGATCTTGGAATCATTTTAATCTCGCCTAAAAGGGGCAAATTAATGCGGGGATAAAACGCACAATAAGATTGAATATTTGCATGTATACTTTAAATTTAAAACTTATTGGTTTTTTGAATGGTTTTTCATTTCAAATTATTTCAATTGTAGAAACATGTCTGCATCAAACAACAACAAATTTATGTGCCCGGAACTTAATGAGTGGCGTTTATGCCACCATTTTACCCTTTTTCACTAATGAATTCCACTTATTTGTCACTTGTTTGTACCTCTTCTTATCATTTTTACCTTTGTTTTAGTTACTTTTTTTTCTTTTGCATGTTTTTCTTTTTCTTTTATCTTTTCTTTTGCTTTTTACCCTTTATTTGTTTGCTTTGATAGCTCTTAGCACTCGTGGGCGAAATTGGAGTTGCTAAGCGAAGTTGAAGTTGTTAGATTGGCTTATTCCAAGAAAAGGAAGTGCGAAAAGGAAAGGGCGCGCTGCAACAAAAAGCCGCGGGCGCGGGTGCAATAGCCACGTGCGCGTATAGGAAGCTTTTGAGCTGAACACCAGTTTCCAGAGATGGCTGGGAGAGGGCGCGGCCTAAGTGGCCGCGGGCGCGGCGTGCTGGGTTTACCCAACTTCGTAGCCACAGCATAGAGGGCGCGATAGCTTGCTGGAGAGGCCTCTCTCTCACCCCTTTTTCTTTGTTTTATAAAGAAACTATAAATAATCTTTGGCTTGAATTTTCATGACAACTATTATTCACTGTTCCATTGCAATACTTTGTAGAGAGAGAATATCAACATTTTAGAGAGATAAAGTAGCTTAACCTTCAAGTTTCCATTGTTGTAATCAAGATCTTTTCAAGCTTCCTTCAAGTTTTCATATTTTCAACTTAACTAGTCCATGTTTGCTTAATCCTTCAAATTAAATAGTAGTAATCTATTTACCCCTTATCTTTTGTTTGGTTTTATTGTTCTTAATAGTGTTTATTTCTATAAAGTTCCTTGCTTTTACTTATTTCATTGCTTTTTCTTTGGTTTTGAATCATGTTTGGTTTTGTTGGGATTCAATCCATGTTTAGTGTAGTTGATATGGCTATCTTCCTTTCTATAGCTTAGATTTTTAGCTAGGGAAGGGGGTGAAAATCATGATTGATTGAGTTTATATTGATGATTGATTGGGTTTTGCCTTGAGTTGATGATTTTGTACTTATAATGCTTGGAGATATTATTGTGCACCTCTAGCCCCAATATTTGAGTTCTAGATTAGATGCATGAGAATGATCTAGTTTAGGTTTGATCGATTTCATTGACTTTCTTTGAGTGATTGCATGAGAATGAATTATTTTGAGTAGAGTTTGCACTCCTTGGCATGAGTGATTATCATAGTTGTCTTAGTAGATCATGCTTGGAACCCCCTTTCCCTAATGTTTTTTATTATATTTTCATGAAAATCTTATTTTTCATCTTTATTTTGGTGACTCTAGTTTAACTCCCTATTTAGCTTGTTTTAATCCTTTCTTGGTACATAGTTAAATCTTAGATATTCACAAAAACAAACCAAAATACCCCTTGTTACTTGCGGTAGATTCTTAATTCCACTTTGATCGTGTAATACCTAGTTTCCTTGTGGTTCGACCCTAGCTTGCCACTATCTAGTGTAAACTTGATAGATTTAGGTTAGGAATATAAATTGTTGACTTGATTTAGGATAGTAGACACGACCTACTGTCCCCCGATCAAATTTTTGACGCCGTCGCCGGGGAGACGGCTAGTTTTGCACTCTTATTGTGTTATTATTGGATTCGTTGCTTTTTATTTTGTTCCTTTACTCTCTTGCTAGTCATTGCTAATCGTTTGCTTAGCTTGTGGATGCTAAGGAGATCTCAAGGACCAACTACACATTACATTGACCACGAGATTGATCGCACTTTGAGACAAGTCCGCAGACTTTATCAAGAAGAGGGGCGAGGTCTTGGTGCTATTGTTGAGAGTGAGAGTGATTCTTGGTCTTCAAATTCTCAAAGCGATGAAATGGCAGGACAAGAAGATGATGTTTTGTTTCATGAGTTTGGGAATCCAGAGGATTATGAGCTCACATGAGGGATTTTGCTACCCGTCATAGAAACTTATTTTACCATTCATCCTCAATACACTAGAATGGTACAAGCGGAATAATTTTCGGGTTCTCCAAGTGAAGATCCTATTGGGCACCTTGATAGATTCCTTGTGCATTGTGCCATGATTCAAACCAATCAAGTTTCTCAAGAATACATCCGTATGCACTTATTTCGACAATCTCTTTCGGGTAGAGCAAAGAAGTGGCTCAAACAAGTTAAGCCAAATTCTCTTACAACATGGAGAGTGGTAGTCAAGGCATTCTTAAAGAGGTTTATTTCCGAAGAAAAGACCGCTGAAATGAGGAGGAAGATTGCATCATTTCAACAAGAAGCGGATGAGAGTCTTAGTGAAGCTTGGGAAAGATTCAAGGAGTTGGTACAAGCATGTCCTCACCATGAATACAATCAAAGCTAACTCATGCGATTCTTCTATGATGGATTGGAACCTATGTCTAGAGCTAACTTGGATGCGAGGGAAGGTGGAAAATTGATTAAGGTCCCCCAAAATCAAGTTGAAACAACAATTGAAGAGGTAGTGAAGAATTACTCTAGGGGTGGTAGAAAGTGGAATGCACAAAAGAAGGGTGGAAAGTATGAATTGAAGAAGGTTGATCAATTACAACATCAAATTGAGCTTTTGACAAAAGGGCTTGCAAAGTTGAATACGAGTGTTAATAGTGGGGCAAGCTCCTCTCAAGTCAATTCTTTCTCTTGTCAAAATTGTGGTGGAACAAACCACGATACATCTTATTGTGGAGGTTTGAGCCCCGAGCATGTTGCGGCATACAACACAAGGCAAGATGGATATAAGGGAAGTGGCGGTGGAGTAGCTTGGAGGCAACCACTACCCAGATTTGCACACCAACCTCAACAATGGAGTCAACAAGCTCAACAATCATACAACTCCAACCCTCAATACCAAAACCCACCTCCATTTCAAACCCAAAACCCAAGAGGAAACTACCCAAGAAATAACCAACACAATAATCAAAACCACTACAACAATCAAAATCAAGTGTCTCAAAGGAGCCAAGAGCAAGCGTCTCAACCCGATTCTACACAAACCCAAATTCTTCAACAACTTCAAGCCATAAATCAACAAATGCAAGGGGTCAAGGCTCGTAACAAGATGGTTGATTCACAACTAGCTCAATTGGCCGAGAGATTCCCTTTCAATTCACCTTCTACTCTACCCGGACAATCACAAACTAACCCTTCCAATATCATAAAACCCGACTCTTGCAAGGCAATAAAATTAGGATCGGGTACATTCTATGAAGGTCCTAAGGAGGAGGCTAGTGAGGAAAAGAAGGAAGGAGAAGAGAGTGTGGGTGAAGATAAGGAAGTTGAGGAAGAGAAGGTCGTTGGGCAAGAAAGAAGTATGGAGAAGAAGAAGCTTAAAGATGAGAATACAACTTTAACTCCTAGTGAGGCTAGGAATCTTGATGGGCCGGTTTCATTTCCCGGTCGACTTGCGTAGAGGAAGTTGAATGAAAAGTTTGCAAAGTTCCTTAGTGTGATGAAGAATTTGCACATCAACCTCCTTTTAATCGAAGTTGTCACACAAATGCCTTCATACTCCTAGTCCCTCAAGGATATTCTCACCAACAAGAGAAAGCTCAATGATGAGCTCATCAATCTTCCCCATCAAGTGATTGCACTTGTTCAACATAAGATGCCCAAGAAGCAAAAAGATCCGGGAAGTTTAAATTTGCCGGTAAAGATTGGGAACATGGAAGCTAGGGGCGCCTTAGCCGATCTTAGAGAAAGTGTTAGTTTGACTCCCCTACCCATTGCTCAAAAGCTTAACACTGAAATGATCCCTACAAGGAAGACTATCCAATTGGCCGACCGTTTGGTGAAATTACCTTGTGGTGAGCTTGAAGATGTTCCTATTCAAGTTGGGCATATTTACGTGCCTTGTGATTTTGTAGTGATGGATATGGAAGAAGATGTGGATACCCCTTTGATTTTGGGTCGTGAAGCTCTTAAGACTTTGGGGGCGGTGATCAATAGCAAGAACAACACCATTACATGTGAGGTTGCCGATGAAAAGATTGCTTTTGAGTTCTCTAAGTTACTCAAGACCCCCATGGTTGAAAAATGCTATAGGGTTGATGTTGTGAATGAGGAGTTGGATCGCTTGGGAAGGGTTATGATGAGGCCTCAAGATCCAATGGTTGAAGCTCTTACATGCAAGGAAGAGTATCACTCTCAAGAGGCAAAAGAGTTTGTCATGGCCATGGAAGAAACTCAAATGGAAGAAGATCATGAACAACAAGAAGATAAAGAAGAGCTTGAACTAAAGGAGGAAAAAATGGAGGAGAGTTCCAAGCCTCCTCCCAAGGTAGAACTCAAACCCCTTCCCCCTTCTTCGAAATATGCTTATCTTGGAAATGAAGGGGAATACCCTATTATTGTTAATGCTACCCTTGATGGTCTTGATTTGGAAAAATTGCTTGTTGTGTTGAGAAAATAAAGAAATGTGATAGGGTATATCATTGATGATATCAAGGGTATTAGCCCCTCTTTGTGCATGCGTCGTATTCATCTTGAGGATGATCAATCCACCTTGATTGAACCTCAAAGGAGGTTGAACCCCAACCTCCAAGAGGTTGTCAAGAAGAAAATCTTGAAATTGCGTAAAGCGGGCATAATTTATGCTATCTCCGATAGCAAGTGGGTTAGCCCGGTTCACGTAGTTCCAAAGAAAGGTGGAATGACCATCGTCAAGGGACAAGGAGGACAGGAAATCTCCACCCGGACGGTGACCAGGATGAGAATGTGTATTGATCATAGGAGGTTGAACAAAAATACAAAGAAAGGCCATTTTCCTCTCCCCTTCATGGACCAAATGTTGGAGAGACTCTCTAACCACGCTTTCTTTTGTTTCTTGGATGGGTATTCCTGATTTTTCCAAATCCCTATCCACCTAAATGACCAAGAGAAAACTACTTTCACATGTCCATATGGAACATTTGCGTACCGAAGAATGCCATTCGGTTTGAGAGCTTTTCTAGGGTATGCCGGTTTTTACCGGAGGTTTATCAAAAAATTTTAATCAATCGCCAAACCTTTGGCCGAATTACTCAAGAAAGATGTTGTGTTTAGCTTTGATGAGGCTTGTCTTGAGGCATTTCAAAAACTCAAGGAAGTTCTCATTTCCTCTCCCGTTGTGCAAGCTCCAAATTGAAGCTTGCCTTTTGAGCTATTGTTCGATGCGAGTGATTTTTGCAGTAGGTGCGGTGCTTGGGAAAAAGAAAGAAGGAAGATCTCATGTCATCTACTATGCAAGTAGAACACTTGATGAAGCTCAAATTAATTACACAACAACGGAGAAGGAAATGCTTGCGGTTGTGTTTGCCATGGACAAGTTTAGGTCCTATCTTATTTGCTCCAAAGTGATTGTGTACACGGATCACATAGCGGTTCGCTATCTTATGACCAAGAAGGAAGCAAAGCCACGCCTCCTCCGTTGGGTTCTTTCGCTTCATGATTTTGACATGGAGATGAGAGATAAAAAGGGAGCGGAGAACTATGTGGCGGATCATTTGTCTAGGCTTCCTTTTGAGAAAAAGGAGGATGTACTAATCAATGAAGAATTAGGATTTGAAACTCTCATGGATATAGCCTCAACATCTAGCCCATGGTATGCGGATATAGCCAACTATCTTGCTTGCGGAGTCATTCCCCCAAAGTCTTCTTCTCAACAAAAGAAGAGGTTTTTCAAGGAAGTGAGGAGGTACTTTTGGAATGACCCCTACTTGTTTAAACAGTGTAGAGATGGCCTTTTCTGGAAATGTGTTCCGGACCATGAAATTGAAGGAGTTCTTGAGCATTGTCACCCGTTGCCATGTGGAGGACATGGGGGAGTTTGATAAGACGGTGGCAAAGATTTTTCAATCTCTCCTATGGTGGACAACGATGCATAAGGATGCTCAAAAGTTTGTTTCAAGATGCGACAAGTGCCAAAGAAGTGGTGGCATAACCAAAAGGGATGAAATGCCTCAACAAAATGTTTTGGAAGTTGAGCCTTTTTTATGTTTGGGGTGTCGACCTTTTGGGGCCTTTTGTCTCTTCATGTGGGAATTTGTATATCTTGGTAGCGGTCGACTATGTGACTAAGTGGATTGAAGCTATACCGTCCCTTACCAATGATAATAAGGTTGTGCTTAAACTTCTCAAGAAAATCATATTTCCGCGGTTTGGGTGGGTGCTAATTAGTGATGGAGGTTCATATTTCCCCAAGAAGTAATTCGAGGCTCTTCTCAAGAGGTATGCAGTTCATCACAAAGTTGGTCTACCTTATCATCCTCAAATTCAAGGGCAAGTGGAGGTGTCAAATAGAGAGATCAAGAATCTACTTGAAAGGATAGTGAACAAATCCAGGAAGGATTGGCCCCTCAAGCTTGACGACACACTTTGGGCCACGCGGACGGCGTACAAGACTCCAATTGGTACAACCCCCTATCGGTTAGTCTCTGGGAAGACTTTTCATTTGCCGGTTGAGTTGGAGTATAACCCTTGGTGGGCCATTAAGGAGCTTAACATGGATATGTCATTGATTGGTGAGAAGAGATTGCTCAAGCTCAACGAACTTGAGGAGCTTAGATATGATGCCTACTAGAAATGAAGGCTATACAAGGAGAAAACCAAGATATGGCACGACCAACACATAAGGAACAAGAGCTTCAAGGTTGGAGACAAGGTGTTGTTATTCAACTTTAAGCTTCGTTTGTTTCTTGGAAAGCTCAAATCGAAATGGTCTGGGCCTTTCGTGATTTCAAGGACTACTCCTTATGGGTCTTTTGAGTTGGAGGCGGGTGACAATAAGTTCATGGTTAATGGTCATCGTTTGAAGCACTACTTTTGTAAGGATGAAGTTGGTTTGATTTAATGCATGAGGCTTGATCCGATGGATCTTAAGCCACCCTCTGGATGATAATTTCTCATGGTCAAGCTAGTGACCTCGTAAAGAAGCGCTTCTTGGGAGGCAACCCGAGTTCTCAACTCTTTTGTTTCTATATTTCCTTTATTTGGTCAATTTTGGTTGATCTCTTATAAGGTTTTTATCTTCTAGTCTTTGGTTTTTCATTTGTAAGTACTTGAACTTTTGGGCATTGCTTTTGTAGATTAAGGTTTGAGGGTGTTTTCACCTCAAGGGAGTCCTTTTGAACAGCCAACATGGAGTTATGAAAGAATAAAGGGCCGAATTTTAGGTCTCAAGAGCTTAAAGTGCATGCGCACTAAGGAGAGCCTTCTCCAGGGACCCGTGGGTGCGGAAAAGAGACCCACGGGCGCGGACAGGAGGACCCGCGGGCACGACTTCATGAGGAGAGGGCGCAGACAGAGAAAGGAAGCCTCTCCTCAACTCTCTGGAGATGCCTCGCCGTGCCCCAGGAGAGGGCGCGGATCTACGTGCCATGGGCGCGACGGTAAGACTCGCGGGCGCGGACAGGAAGACCCGCGGGCGTGGCTTTTCGGGTCTGCAAAAATATCAGTTTTCTTATCAGCAGTCCGCCACTCATTCCCCCCTACTTTCGACATCTCTCTTCTTGACTCTCTCCAAAGCTTCATCCCCCCTCAAACCCTAACCTCCCAACCTCACATATTCATCACAAATCATCAAAATGAACAAAAATCCATCAAGTTTCTTCACTCTCCTTTGATTTCCTCATCAAAATTCTGAAATTTACCATTCAAGACATGCTTTGAGCTATTCTTCTCGTGGTCCTCTCGGGTCTCCATTGCTAGATTTCTTGAAGGTAGCTTGGATATTTTCTTCAAAGGGCTAGTGGGAGTGGAGTATGATCACTCATTGTTGGTATATTTCACTCTTTCTTTAGTTTTAATTGAAATTTGAAGCAATTTCTTTGGTGAGAAACATTGTTGTTCTTGTAATTTTGTTTGGGGATTTTTGATGTTTAAATGCAAATTCATGTTGAATTATCTTCGTAAGCTTGGTTGTTTGTTGACTATTTTTTGATCTTGTTGATTGTTAGAGAGTAATATTGATTGTTTGGTGTTGTTGAGTGAATTTCGAAGTATGGAAACTGTGAAAGCTTGTTGAATTGGGTGGATTATTCTTCTGATTTAAGTTGTGATTGATTGAACTTGGTTGTTGTCAAGATGGTGTTTGACTCAAAAAAGAGAAAGAGTGGGAAGGAATCCCAAAGTTCTATCTCCCAAATCCCCAATCTGATGAACAACCACCACCACCTTTTCCACCTCTCAAATTCCACAACAAAAACCACAAAACCATCTATGACAACTTGCAAAATCGCAAGTTTAGACCCACCAAAAATTACCACCAACCTTCTACAACCACGTTTGGCATCGATGACGATTGTTGGTTTCAATTCAACAATCTAAGGCTGGGCTCTTTTGTGGCAAGTGCTTACCGAACATACAAAGAGCCTACTCTTGAGTTTCTAGCCTCTTTCGAATGCCACGCCGCAGGAGAAAGGGACCTCACCATCTCCTTGCAACTCTTCAATAAAAAAGAAACAGTAAACCTTCGTCAATTCAACCAACTCCTAGACCTCAACCCTAACGCCGACATGTTCTTCCCTGAGCACGAATCTCTTCATGATTATAACCCACTAGAGTGGTGGAAATGCACCTCGAGGATGGATGCCTTCAATGCCAAATATTCATCGGCCAGTCAAATCATGCACCCTGCTATCAGACTTCTTCATAGAATACTTGGGTACATGGTTTTCAACAAGCAAGACTTGAGAAAGATTACCCTGAAGAGATCCGAATTTTTTGGCTAGCTACAAAGCCGGAATTGGGGCGTAGAGTGAATTTTGGTTTTCTTTTCACCATGTGCATTGAAGGAATTCTCTCGGGGACAAAGAATGGGGAAGTTCATTGTGGCGGGATGGTCACAAGGTTGGCTGAAAGGTTAGGCCATATGGATAAGTTGCGTTCTTGCACCCTCATTGGGAGAAGTGATGGAAGTGACATTTGGTTAGACATTGACCAATTGGAAACGATGAAGTTTATTGGGGACACGGAGGATAGAGGAAGGGCTTGGAGCTTGCTTGTCCCCCATGAGCATCATTGATGTAGGGTTTCGTAGTGACCCGACATTACGCGGAAGGAAACCCACCAAGACCCGCCCCTTAATTAAAGCAATTAAACAAGCATAATAAACTTAATCAAACAAGATTAGGGACAAGAATTATACCTTTGACGCGTGCTTCGCTCCTAAAGAGCTCTTACTTCAAAATCCCGAAAAGACAATATCTCCGACGGATCGTACCCTCGACCCGACCCGAGCGTCCTAAGTCTTGAAGGTTAGTCAAGACCTGGACAAAATAACTATGAGTTTTACGAATCAAAGGTTTACTCTTTTCTAGAGTTGCCTTTTTAATTCCACTCAAGGTTCTATCAATTCCCAATAAATCAATAAACAAATGCAATCACAATTCGACAAGTGTCAAGGAGGGAGAGAGTGTTAGGTGAGGACCATGGAGAGGTGGGGGGACCAATGCCTTGCTCCCCTAGGCTTTCCCAAAGCCTTGGTCCCCACTCTCCTCATAAACCGCCTCACCCTAGCATGCTGCCCAGCTGCCAGCTAGCGTGCCAGCTGGCTGTGCCAGCTAGCCTAGCATGCTAGGACAAGCCCAACAGCATCGCTGATGCTCGCTGGTGCGTGCTGGCGCTGGTGCTGGCTAGTGCGTGCTGGCGTTGGCGCTGGTGCGTGCTGGCGCTGCTGCCAGCATCCCTCGCATCCTTGCTACTCGCATGGCCCAGCATGCGTGCTGCTAGCGAGCCACGCATGCTGCCACTTGCCACGCACCGCACTCCTACACCATGCGCACCACGCATCTCTCTCGCACACAATGCCTAGCATGCGTGCTGCTAGCGAGCCACGCATGCTTGGCTTGACGTTGCTTGCTAGCTTGCCAGCCCCTCGCACACACCCTCGCACTCCCTCACACATCAGCCTCGGCACTGCGCACTATGCACGCACATGCCTCGCCCAGGCACCACGCACCACGCATGCGCCAGTGCCTAGCACTAGCTGTGCTTGGTGCGTGTGGTCCTGCCATGCGCCCAGCACTATGCTAGGGCTGCTATGCCATCAGGCCATCCTAGGGCACGCAAGGTGCGCCTAGTGATGCTGCCTGGGTTGCGATGGCGCCCAGCCATCCTAGGCCACGCATGGTGCGCCTAGTGATGCGTATAGGCCCTGCGATGGGCTGCTGGCTTGCGATGGTGCCTAGTATCATGCTAGGGCTGCGATAGCGCCTAGGCATGATGCTAGGGCTGTGCTGGCGCGCCTGGTGCTAGCGACATCCAGCCATGGTGCCTAGCCTTCATGCTAGGGCTGCCATGGTGCGCCTAGTGACTATGATGAGCTAGCCTAGCCTAGCTATGTCTACGCTCATACTTGTCAATTGTGATTTTGCGACGCTCGGTCTCGACGCCCTAGGCTCGATTTCCGACGTCTGTATTCGTAAAACTCTGTCGACTCATTAAATCCTTTTAGATTAATTCGACGTATCGGATCGGGGCTTCGATTGGGTTCGACCCGAAGGGTTCAGTTAAGATTAAGCTGTAATATCAATTGTACCTTGATATTACTGATCGGAAGCGGCCTCCACCTAGGCATTCCGATCACTTGACCTTACTGAAGAATTACCTCTGTAATAATTCTGAACCCTCTATCGGAATAATACAATTGTTGGAAGGACACCATTCCTTTCAATCTCCCACTTGTCCAAACTTGCTGATGGCTTTATCAAATCGCATATTCCAACTCCTGCCGGCTTGCTTTAGTCCATAAATGGACTTCTTCAGCCCATAAATGGACTTCTTCAGCTTGCAAACAGGATCGACAAAACCTTCTGGCTGTTTCATATACACAGTTTCTTCCAAAATCCCATTAAGGAAGGCAGTTTTGACATCCATTTGCCGTATTTCGTAATCGTAATATGCAGCAATCGCTAGGATGAACCGGACGGACTTTAGCATTGCAACTGGTGAAAAAGTTTCATCATAGTCAATCCCGTGGACTTGTCTATAACCTTTTGCCACCAGTCTAGCTTTGTATACCGATACATTTCCATCTTTGTATGTCTTCACTTTGAAGATCCATTTGCAACCAATGGGTGTATAACCCTCGAGCAAATTCACCAAGTCCCAGACTTGATTTTCAGACATGGAGTCCATCTCGGATTTCATGGCCTCTTTCCATTTTGCAGAGTCGGGGCTCGTCATAGCTTGCTTGTATGTCGCCGGCTCATCATCATCCATAACTAGGATGTCCTGATCATCAGTTAAGACAATACCGAGGTATCTGTCTGGTTGCGATCTTTGCCGTTGCGACCTACGTAGGGTAATCGGTTGAGCATTTATATTGTCTGTTTGACTCTGATCAATCTTCTCAGATGCTTCCAAAGTATCTAGATTGTCAGTTTTGTCAGGTTGACAGTTGCTCGTCCTCTCGAACTTCATCGAGTTTGATTTTCCTCCCACTTGTCATTTTGGAAAGGTGATCCTTCTCCAAAAAGACACCATCATGAGCAACAAACACTTTGTTCTCGGATTTATTGTAGAAGTAATACCCTTTGGTTTCTTTTGGATATCCCACAAAGAAACACTTATCCGATTTGGGGTGAAGTTTGTCCGAAATTAATCGCTTGACATATGCTTCGCATCCCCAAATCTTGAGAAAAGACAACCTGGGAGGTTTCTTAGTCCATAATTCATATGGAGTCTTTTCAACAGCTTTTGACGGAGCTCTATTCAATGTTAGTGCTGGTGTTTGTAGCGCATGTCCCCAAAACGAGATAGAGAGTTCACTAAGACCCATCATTGACCGAACCATGTCTAACAAGGTCCGATTCCTCCGTTCGGACACTCCGTTCCATTGAGGAGTTCCAGGAGGTGTCAACTCTGAAAGAATGCCACATTCTTTCAAGTGATCGTCGAATTCATGGCTCAAATATTCGCCACCTCCATCCGATCGAAGTATTTTAATTTTCTTGCCAAGTTGATTTTCAACCTCTTTCTGAAATTCTTTGAACTTTTCAAAGGATTCAGATTTATTCGACATTAAGTAGATATAGCAATATCTACTATAATCGTCGGTGAAGGTGATGAAATATCGGTGACCTTGCCTTGCGGGTGTGCTCATAGGTCCACATACATCCGTGTGTATTAGACCTAATAAGTCACTTGCCCTTTCTCCCAGCTTGGAGAATGGCTGTTTGATCATCTTGCCTAATAAGCATCCTTCGCAATTTTCAAATGACTCTAAGTCAAATGAGTCAAGAACACCTTCTTGAAGAAGTTTCTTGATGCGTTTGATGTTAATGTGGTCAATACGACAATGCCACAAGTAGGTTTGATTCGACTCGATGGTCTTAGCCCTTTTGGCAGTATTCTCAATGTTATAGACCTGTTTGTCTAGTGACAGCACATAAAGACCATTTTCTGAATGTGCCTTTCCATATAAAACATTATCAAAATATATAAAACAACTATTGTTTTTGATTCGAAATTCGAATCCTTTGGCGTCCAACGCCGATATTGAAATAATGTTTTTGGTCACTCTAGGAACATGATAAAAATTTTCAAGTTCCAGAATAAGCCCAGTGGGAAAAGACAAACTGAGAGTTCCAACGGAGACGGCAGACATCCTTGCTCCGTTGCCAACCCGAAGCTCGACCTCTCCCTTCTCTATCCTCCTACTTATCCTTAGTCCCTGAGCATTGGAACAAAGGTGTGAGCCACATCCGGTATCTAATACCCATGATGTTTTGCTAGCGAAGTTTAAGTCTATAACGAAAATACCTGATGAAGAAGCAACGTTCCCGTTCTTCTTATCTTCCTTGAATTTGAGGCAGTCCTTTTTCCAATGTCCCTTCTTCTTGCAGTAGAAACATTCGGAATCTGACTTAGAAGAAGCTGCCTTCTTGTCCTTGGCAAACTTGGACTTAGGCGGGAATTTCTTCTTTTTCCCTTTAAAGCTCTTCTTTTTGCCCGCACGTTTGAACGGCTTGCCCTTCCTCACCATGATCATGTCATGCTTTCCCTCATCCTTGAGGGTTTGCTCGGCTTGTTTCAACATACCATGAAGCTCGGTGAGGGTTTTCTCCATACTATGCATGTTATAGTTCATTTTGAACTGATCATAGCCTTTATGAAGGGAGTGGAGAATGATGTCAATTTCCATTTCAGTTGAATACCCAGCATCGAGCCTTTCCATGTTTTCAAATAATCCAATCATTTTGAGAATATGTGGGCTGACTGGCTCTCCTTTCTTGAGCTTGCTCTCAAGGATCTGCCTGTGGGTTTCGAACCTTTCAGTTTGGGCCTGCTCTTGGAACATATTCTGAAGCTCAAAAATGATCTCAAAAGCTGTCTTTTTTTCAAAGAAATTCTTTTGAAGGTCCGGAGACATTGTGGCCAACATGATGCATTTGACATCCCGATTGGCAGCCATCGGTTAAGGGCTGCCTGAGTGACCTCCTCATTGGGAGCGTCGGGCATTTCCTCATCAAGGACATATTCCTTTTGCTCCTGCATTAGCACAATGCGGAGATTTCTTTGCCAATCAAGAAAGTTTGGCCCGCTCAACTTCTCCTTGTCGAGAATTGAGCGCAAAGAGAATTGGTTGTTAATTGTGTTACTTGCAGACATGATTTCTACAATTGAAATAATTTGAAGTGAAAAAACATTCATACATCAATAAGTTAAAATTTAAAGCGTTCATGCATTTATTCACACTTATTGAACATTTTATCCACGCATTTTAAGATTGTCCCTTATGGGCGAAAATAAAATGATTCCGAGATCCCAAAGATCAAGAAATGGATAAGCATGCTTTGGCTTGTCTTAACCATTAAATATTTTAAGGTAAGCAATCCAATTGCTAATAGCTCCAAGCTACTCTCGGTTTGATAAAATGTCGCATCCAATGCATACTTGACATTTTATCTCTTTTGCCACGACATCTAAGGACTCCTTACTGATATCGTTGAGCTTAACCAAGACAACTTTTATACCTAGTATACCTTACGTTCCTAGGGAAGTAGTGATGCCTCGCTTTGGCGTAATCCATCACGTACGCGCATTAGTTCGGTAAGTGTTGTCCTTGGAATGGAAAATTTTAGCTCAATATTATTAAGGGACCTAGGGTTTCTATGTTGGTTGATTTAAGTGAACTTAACTAATCATCGCAACATCATAGAAATCCTAGACATGCATCTAGAAAACATATATATAATAACAATATATAAGGCATAAAAATAAATGCATTTGGCAACTAGCATGACCCCTTGAAATCTTCAATTTCCATGGGTCTTCATCTTGGCTCGTATTCCTCGAAACACCGTCTTGAGACTTCTTGGCCAAAATAAAAGAAGCTAGCTAGAATGACTAAGATTAATCTAAATAGTACAAAAATACTTAACGGTTCGCAGACCGTATTTAGATTTACAAAAATACATAACGGAACGCAGTCCGTATTTTCTATCCTAGTCGGGCCCCACTAGTTGCCTTTATTCAAAGAACCTGTTTTGAAAGCAATCTTTCATTCACCCGTTCACTATTTGTTAACGGCCCATGCAATTTTATGAAATACATAATTAAACATGAAAAACTAGTAACTAACTTAGGTCGTTAATCCAATTAACGCGCCTAATTAAAACTAGTCAAAGTGGTTTAATCCATTATTTCTAAATGCAAAATGCTAATGCATTTAATCAAGCTCCCACTAAATTCCGCATCCGTATTTAATTAATCCGATTAATTAAGTTGGCATAACCCATAATTTGTCAAAATTTTGCAAAATCAAAATCGAGGTTTTTAGCCTCGTTAAAATAATTAATTAAAATTATTAAGACGGGAAAAATCGCAAAATCATAGCTCAAGCTTAGGAAAAATACCCCCACACTACTTGGGTGGATGCGCACCATGGCTGCTACGCAGCCCATGGCATGCTGCGCATGCTGTGCTGTGTGCCAGCATCCACGCCTAGCATGGCATGCTGCGCCAGCCAACACTAGTAGCTCGCTACGCATGCTGTGCATGCTAGCTTGCTAGCTGGTGCCTGGCAGCGTCTGGCAGGCTGGCTGGGGCTTGCTGCCTCGCTGCCCAGCAGCATGCACAAGCAGTTCTAGCAGCCTTGCCATGCACCTAGCACTACGGCAGCATACCTCTCCCACTGCCATACTGCCACGCATCCATGATGCTCAGCCATGCGAGCACCACAGGCAGCCTACATGTGGGCTGCTAGGCAGCCCGGCTAGCCTTGGTGACGCTCGCGGTTTTGCATCGTTTTGCGTGCATTTTACTCGGAATTTATTTCCGATTTGTGTGTGACAATAATCAATTCTAAATCAAATTTTAGAATTAATTTTGAGAGAAAAATAAAATAAAACAAATGTTAAGTCTAACTTAAACAATTTTATTTTAATTGGTGCACAAGCCTAAATTTATCCAAAATTATCAATTTTGAACAAAATTAGGTCAACCTTTATGCTTAAAATAAAATGAGCTATGTCCAAATTTAATCTTGCCAATATGCAAATTAATCATGGATTTGACAAAAAGGGAGTTGGAAAAAATAAATTAATCATCCAATGATAAAAATTTTCCAACTTGCATACTTGTGTAAAATACCAAGATTACATCTTCCAATATGAAGATTAATCAAATTTTACTCCCAAGTAATTGAACATAATGGATTTTAATCAACCAAAATATGAAAAAATCCAAACTTTGTTCAACATGGAATTTAGGGTTAGGGTTCCAATCATTTAAACACTTAAAGATTAGAACATTACTTGGGAACTTTAAATACAAAATCACAACAAGTTTTCACACCTCATTGCAATTTATTTGCAAAATTGTGAAAAACAAGTTTATGTGATTACTTGGTATATCAACTTAAGCACTAATAAACATTCCATTATTATGCTCAAGGATATTTTAAAACCAGTAGATTAGTGATGCAAATGTGCATTTAATCTAACCTTGTAATGCTTGCATTAATCAAGGCTTAAAAAGAATTAAAACTTTCGTTGAAAAACGAAAAACCCCAGAAAAAATGTGTTCCTGGATCGAATTTGGCTTCTGGACAACCCTAAAAGTATTGAAACAGTTCCAGAATGTCGATTCCACCCAAAAACCACTATTTTTGAGCCAAAATCTAGGTTCGACAGCCAAATCGATTATAAAATCGAGTTTTAAAATTTAATTAAAACGAGCATCTAATCTAATTAGATTAACATGAACCAGAAAAATAAATTCTTTAAAACACCTTAATTGAACAATAATTGCAAAATTAAAAGGAGCGTGGCTCCGATACCGCTGTAGGGTTTCGTAGTGACCCGACACTACGCGGAAGGAAACCCACCAAGACCCGCCCCTTAATTAAAGCAATTAAACAAGCGTAATAAACTTAATCAAACAAGATTAAGGAAAAGAATTATACCTTTGACGCGTGCTTCGCTCCTAAACAGCTCTTACTTCAAAATCCCGAAAAGACGAGATCTCCGACGGATCGTACCCTCGACCCGACCCGAGCGTCCTAAGTCTTGAAGGTTAGTCAAGACCCGGACAAAATAACTATGAGTTTTACGAATCAAAGGTTTACTCTTTTCTAGAGTTGCCTTTTTAATTCCACTCAAGGTTGTATCAATTCCCAATACCAAGCTTGGTATTTATAGGGAAATGATCCCTTGATTCTCATTCCCCAACCAATGTGGGAGAATGTTTTATTTGTCAATTAATTTATTTCTAAAATAAATCAATAAACAAATGCAATCACAATTAGACAAGTGTCAAGGAGGGAGAGAGTGTTAGGTGAGGACCATGGAGAGGTGGGGGGACCAATGCCTTGCTCCCCAAAGCTTTACCAAAGCCTTGGTCCCCACTCTCCTCATAAACTGCCTCACCCCAGCATGCTGCCCAGCTGCCAGCTAGCGTGCCAGCTGGCTGTGCCAGATAGCCTAGCATGCTAGCACAAGCCCTGCAGCATCGCTGATGCTCGCTGGTGCGTGCTGGCGCTGGTGATGGCTGGTTCGTGCTGGCGCTGGCGCTGGTGCGTGCTAGCGCTGCTGCCAGCATCCCTCACATCCTTGCTACTCGCATGGCCCAGCATGCGTGCTGCTAGCGAGCCACGCATGCTGGCCACTTGCCACGCACCGCACTCCTACACCATGTGCACCACGCATCTCTCTCGCACACAATGCCTAGCATGCGTGCTGCTAGCGAGCCACGCATGCTTGGCTTGACGTTACTTTCTAGCTTGCCAGCCCCTCGCATACACTCTCGCACTCCCTCACGCATCAGCCTCGGCACTGCGCACTATGTACGCACATGCCTCGCCTAGGCACCACGCACCACGCATGCGCCAGTGCCTAGCACTAGCTGTGCTTGGTGCGTGTGGTCCTGCCATGCGCCCAGCACTATGCTAGGGTTGCTATGGCATCAAGCCATCCTAGGGCACGCATGGTGCGCCTAGTGATGCTGCCTGGGTTGCGATGGCGCCCAGCCATCCTAGGCCACGCATGGTGCGCCTAGTGATGCGTATAGGCCCTGCGATGGGCTGCTGGCTTGCGATGGTGCCTAGTATCATGCTAGGGTTGCGATAGCGCCTAGGCATGATGCTAGGGTTGTGCTGGCGCGCCTGGTGCTAGCGACAGCCAGCCATGGTGCCTAGCCTTCATGCTAGGGCTGCCATGGTGCGCCTAGTGACTATGATGAGCTAGCCTAGCCTAGCTATGGCTACGCTCATACTTGTCGATTGTGATTTTGCAACGCTCGGTCTCGACGCCCTAGGCTCGATTTCCGACGTCTGTATTCGTAAAACTCTGTCGAATCATTAAATCCTTTTGGATTAATTCGACATCTCGGATCGGAGATTCGATTGGGTTCGACCCGAAGGGTTCAGTTAAGATTAAGCTGTAATATCAATTGTACCTTGATATTACTGATCGGAAGCGGCCTCCACCTAGGCATTCCGATCACTTGACCTTACTGAAGAATTACCTCTGTAATAATTCTGAACCCTCTATCGGAATAATACACTTGTTGGAAGGACACCATTCCTTTCAATTGCCTCCTCCCCAAACCGGAGTTCACTTCTTTTGGGAGGGAGTTAATGACCCATGGTGGGTGAGAAAGGATTCGGGTGTCCTCCCGGTTGCAAGAATGGCGATTGGAGAACGTCTTGAGGATGATGATGATAATGAGGTTGATGAAAATGAGGTGGAGGTGATCACTCCGATTCAACAAAAACAACAACAACATCAACAAGGAAGACGAAGACAACAACAACAACAACAACAACAACAACAAAATCAACAACAATTTGACTACCATCAAGAGATGGCGGCGATGCGGGCTCAAATGGAGAGCATGCAACTCGGTATGCAAGGTATGATCGCCTCCCAACAACACCATTTTTTTTCAAACCAATGCCCTTTATGATGCTAGCGTGCGTATAGGGGATGTCACTCCCCCGGTAAACTATCCATATGTGTCGGCCCAACAAGGGCCCATGCCATTTTTGGGGGGTGACAACCAACGTACGTACCCAGGGTCCCCGGACCCCAATGTGCCAGGGCTTGACTTTCCCGATGAGGCCGGTCATTATAGCTACCGGGTTTTGGGTGGGAGTGATTATAAGGGTGACCCTAACAACCCCTACATTGATCCGTCTCACCCTTTGCCTCTAGCTCAACTCGAGCCATTTGACCAATTATCCGCATCCCAACTAGACCTTTTCAAGGGTTTCTATGGGTGGCCTTCCGGTTACACTGGAGGTTAGGATCCCCATGGCGCCCCTTTGGGCTTTTCATATGATAGTTGGAATGCGGATGACAATGATGCCAGCCCTAGTGACCAATAGTTTCCCCCTTGGTCTGTTTGTTTTTTCCCTCCCTTTTTGGTCCCTCCCTTTTTATTTCATTTGCATGTGAAGCATCGAGGACGATGCTCTTATCTATTGTGGGGGGGGTGTTTGAGTCAAAAGGGAGTGTTTTTGGGTAAGTGTGAGGGAAGGCACCAAGGACTCATGGGATTGATAAAGGGAGTTGTGTGTTTTGGTCTTGTTGTTGGGTGTTGTTGATAAGCGTTTTGGTAGCATTGTTTTTGTTTGGGTTGGTCAATGATATCTTGATGATGAAAATTTGAGAATGAGTTGAGTTTGAGTAGTTGGTTATGCCCAAAGTTTGAGTTGGTAGATCTTTCTTTCTTTTTCTTTCTAACATTTTTCTTTGTATAGTGTTTGTTTTCCTTTTATCTCTCTCTTTTGTAGCTTTGAAGAAAATTTGAAGAAACTTTAGGAGCCATGTAAATTGTAAGGTTGCTTTATTATTCTTCAAGAGACATATGGTGAGATCTTTCCTTTACTTTCTCTTTTCTTTCTTTTGGCGTGCTTAGTTTAGGATTAGTATAGGAAGAAGTTGAATGGTTCGAGGTTGTTTGCATTTGGTTCTAAGGAACCTGGGATCGTTGGTGTTTGATACTGAACGATCATTGTATGTCGATTGGGATTTATTTGGATTTATATGCCTCATTCGCGAACCTTTTTTATTTCTTCCTCCTTCTCTTGTTTTGTTTTCATTTTTGTATGACAAACATGATCATGACAAGATGATATGAATGTGTTTTGGAATTTGCTTGTACATTTGGACTCTATTTCCTTGATGATGCGCCTTAGAATGCTTGTTTCTTCTTAACATGATGATGGTATGCACGGTTTTAGATTGCCCTTGGTTGAATTAGACGAATCTTAGCTAAGGTAGCAAGGTTAAGAACTTTTGAGGACATTTGAACCATTAGTTCAAGGGAAGTGGTAAGATGGAGTTGCTCCCTATAGTGGATTTGAAGCCCTTTAGTTGGCATTTGCTTACCATTTCATCCCTTCTGAGGTTTATATTGTTCGAGCCTTCATCACTTTGTTGTGTGGCATTTTAGGATCCTCAACTATGCGTGTCTTTATCCTTGTGTTGATTTCTAGTTCCCGAGATCGTGACCTAGCACCTTTAGATGAGGAAAAGGGCACCTTTTCTCATTTTCATTTATATCCTTTTGTTTAGTTACAAATTTGATTTTCTATTTTGCATTAACCTACTTGCTAACCAATTTGAGCCTAATGTTTCCCTTTCTTGTCTTCATCGCATTACAAGCCTAATAACCTATGTTTTACCAACCCTTTTAGTTAGTGAAGCATTGGACATGTGAGGTTAATGTTTTGAGCGTATTGATTATGAGCAAGAAATGTTTTGAGAAGTGTTAAACAAAGAGTTGAAAGTTGAGCTTGAATATGAATATGCAAGAAAAGTGTGAAAAGAAAGATGCAACGCTAGAAGATCAAATGAAGTTTCAAAAAAAAAAAATTAACCAAATGAGAGCTTTGAAGTTCCTTTCCCTTGAATAAGGGTGGTATTGTAATGAAATCGAAATGATGGTTGTCTGTTTGAGTTTTGGTCGTTTCTTAAGTTTGTTTATGAGAATTGGCCACCACTATTTCAAATGATCTCCCTACCTTTACCTTTAGCCAAGTCATTACAACCCTAGTAAAGACCCTTAGACTTTAGAGGGGCGTGGTCAAAAATCGGTGGAGGGAGATGGATTTCAACCCTATGGAGAGAGCATGCATAGTTGAGATGTCGGGATGACCTTATACCTCTTCAAAATGAATCTTTTTCCGATTCCTTCGTGGAATCATGAGGAGCCAACTAGGGGGATGATTTGAAGCTAGTGGGGAGAACGCGGACCGTTTTGGAGGGGACTAGGACGGAGAATGAATCACTAGTTCTCTATGCTTAGCTTAGGCTTAACTCTTGCAACCATTGGCATCTTGGGGCGTGTTTACATCATGTAATTGAGAAAGGCTATTATTCTTTGGCGCTTGTCTATCCTTTTGAGTTCGAATAGAGCATATGTTCACCCTAAAACTCGATTTGCTTTTCTAAGCCTTGCCATGTTGTGTTTGTCTTTGTAGTGTTTCCTTTGTCTTTTTTACTTAGTTTTTCTTGAGGAAAAGCAAGAGGCAAGTGTGGGGGATTTTGATGAGTGGCGTTTACGCCACCATTTCACCCTTTTTCACTAATGAATTACCCTTATTTGTCACTTGTTTGTACCTCTTCTTATCATTTTTACCTTTGTTTTAGTTACTTTTGTTCTTTCTCCTGTTTTTCCTTTTCTTTTATCATTTCTTTTTCTTTTTACCCTTTTTTTGTTTGCTTTGATAGCTCCTACCACTCGTGGGAGGAATTGGAGTTTCTAAGCGGAGTTTAAGTTGCTAGAGTGGCTTATTCCAATAAGAGGAGGTGCAAAAAGGAGAGGGCGCGCTGCCTCAGCAAGTCGCGGGCACGGGTGCCATAGCTGCGGGCGCGGACAGGAAGCTTTTGAGTTGAACACCAGTTTCTGGAGATGGATGGGAGATGGTTTGGAGAGGGCACGGCCCTGGTGGCTGCGAGCTCGGCAGCTAAAGGCCACGGCCCAGCAGTCAAGGCCGCCGGTAGCCCAACTTCGTACCCACAGCAGAGAGGGCACGACAGCTTGCTGGAGAGGCCTCTCCCTCACCCCCTCTTATTTGTTTTATCAAGAAACTATAAATAGTCTTAGGCTTGAATTTTCATGACAACTATTATTCACTATTCCATTGCAATACTTGTTAGAGAGAGAATATCAACATTTTAGAGAGTGAAAGTAGCTTAACCTTCAAGTTTCCATTGTTGTAATCAAGATCTTTTCAAGCTTCCTTCAAGTTTTCATCTTTTCAATGTAACTAGTCCATGTTTGCTTAATCCTTCAAATTAAATAGTAGTAATCTCTTTAGCCCTTATCTTTTGTTTGGTTTTATTGTGCTTAATAGTGTTTATTTCTATAAAGTTCCTTGCTTTTACTTATTTAATTGCTTTTTCTTTGGTTATGAATCATGTTTGGTTTTGTTGGGATTGAATCCATGTTTAGTGTAGTTGATATGGCTATCTTCCTTTCTCTAGCTAAGATTTCTAGCTAGGGAAGGGGGTGAAAATCATGATTGATTGAGTTTATATTGATGATTGATTGGGTTTTGCCTTGAGTTGATGATTTTGTGCTTATAATGCCTGGAGCTATTGTTGTGCACCTCTAGCCCCAATATTTGACTTCTAGATTAGATGCATGAGAATGATCTAGTTTAGGTTTGATCGATTTCATTGACTTGCTTTGAGTGAATGCATGAGAATGAATTATTTTGAGTAGATTTTGCACTCCTTGGCATGAGTGATTATCATAGTTGTCTTATTAGATCATGATTAGAACCCAATTTCCCTAGTGTTTTTGATCATATTTCCATTAAAATTTTATTTTTCGTCTTTGTTTTGGTGATTCTAGTTTAACTCCTTATTTAGCTTGTTTTAATCCTTTCTTGGTAAATAGTTAAATCTTAGATATTCACAAAAACAAACCAAAATACCCCTTGTTACTTGCAATAGATTCTAATTTCCACTTTGATTGTGCATTACCCCGTTTCCTTGTGGTTCGACCCTAACTTGCCACTATCTAGTGTAAACTTGATAGAGTTAGGTTAGGAATATAAATTGTTGATTTGATTTAGGATAGTAGATACGACCTATTGTCCCCTGATTAGAACTCCCCAACAAGTTGGCTCTTAGCCTAAACTTAGTCAACTTTAAGGAATGGGAAGAGGAACTCCGGAAAACTCTTCGGAATTGTTCCATGCAGTACATCCTTGATACTCCCATTCCAAGCTTCTTCTCTAAGGGAATCATGACCGATGAGGCTCATGATGCATGGTCTTCCGATTGCAAAAGGGTCTCACGACTAATGGCTAATTTAATCCTGGAAGAATGGAAGGAAAAGTTCTCCTCCTATTTTCCAGACATGTTCCTCAAAGCACTTGAGGACATTGTCAATGTGAGAGTCACCAAGAGTCTCAATGGCAAAAATGACGGACTCGTGTTTGATGTGACTAGGTCACTCTCAAACATGTATATAAAGCCACCGAAAAAGGGTTGCCTTGCTAAAGAGAGGTACCGCCTTTGGGTAAGGGTCTACAATACCATGTTAAGACCCAGTATGCCTCTCTAACCTCATGTGCTTAGAATGATTAGGCTCTACAAGCACATGGAGCTTCTCGGAATCCCATTAGAGGATGAGATGGCGGGTCATATCTTGCTTGCTTCACTCCACTCGGGCTATGATGAACTTAGGATGCATATAGATGTGAAGGAGATACACTCTTTAAGAGATGTAGTGTAACTACTACGCCAAACCACCTCCTATGAAGCAACCAAAAGGCCATTGAGAGCAAAGAAGAAGGAGTTCAAGAACAAAGCGAAGATGCGATGCTTCTATTGTTGTGGGCAAGGCCACTACAAAAGGAAATGCAAGATCTTCCAAAGGGATGAGGAGGAGAGGAATGTTTCATCTACCTCAGGTATCTTCATTAACACTTGTGTTTAAAGCCATTCATAGGTATTGGATACCATGGTTAACTAACTTTATGCTCCCAATTTCAGATACCAAGTGAGAAGGGCTTTACAAGTGGATGTGCAACTACGAGCGGACAATGAAGTTAGTCTTTCCGTCGTGATTGTAGGCACATCATTTGTTTTTGGCTTGTAATGAACTAATTCTTGTTTATTATGCTTTGAACATATTTTGATCTATGGCGTTAGACGCCGGGTTATTTGATCATAAGACTATAACAATGGTTGTTTTGAATGTCTTGCTTATATGTTCTATGAAAATTGCATATTTTACATGTGATTAGACAAAAGTTAATGATACCACCAAAATAGCTAGGACCATTGAGTCGAATCAAACCTACTTGTGGTATTGTCGTCATGGCCACATTAACATCAAACGCATCAAGAAACTTCTTCATGAAGGTATTCTTTACTCATTCGACTTAGAGTTGTTTGAAAATTGCGAAGGATGTTTATTAGGCAAGATGATAAAGCAACCATTCTCCAAGTTAGGAGAAAGGACTAGTGACTTATTGGGTTTGATACATACGGATGTATGTGGACCAATGAGTACACCCGCAAGGCAAGGTTATCGATATTTCATCACCTTCACCGACGATTATAGTAGATATGGATTTGTCTACCTTATGTCGAACAAATCTGAATCTTTAGAGAAATTCAAAGAGTTTAAGAGTGAAGTGGAAAATTCAGCTTGGCAAGAAAATCAAAGCACTTCGATCGGATCGAGGTGGCGAGTATTTGAGCCACGAATTCGATGATCATCTGAAAGAAAATGGTATTCTCTAAGAATTAACACCTCCTGGAACTCCATAATGGAACGGAGTGTCTGAGAGGAGGAATCGAACCTTGTTAGACATGGTTTGATCAATGATGGGTCTTAGTGATATTTCTATCTCTTTCTAGGGATACGCACTTTTAACCGCGACACTAACACTAAACCGAGCTCCATCAAAAGCCATCGAAAAGACTCCATATTTTTAAGTTCAGTAATGATCTCAAAAGTTGTCTCCTTCTCAAAAAAAGTCTTTTGGAGATCTGGAGACATTGTGGCCAACATGATGCACTTGACAACCCGATTGGCAGCGTGCCATCGGTTTAGGGCAGCCTATGTGACCTCCTCATTAGGAGCGTCGGGCATTTCCTCATCAAGGATGTACTCCTTTAACTCTTGCATGAGAACTATTCGTAGTTCTTTGCCAATCAAGGAAGTTTGTCCCATTCAAATTCTCTTTATCAAGAATAGAACGGAGTGAAAACTGGTTGTTGTTGGTGTTAGTTGTAGACATTTTTCTACAATTGAAAGAATTTGCAATGAAAAACCATTCTTAAAACTAATAAGTTTGAAATTTAAAGCATACATGCAAACTTTCAATCTTATTAATCGTTTTATCCACACATTTAAAATTGTCCCTTTTAGGCGAGAATAAAACGATTCCAAGACCCCAAAAATAAAAAAGTTACTAAGCATGCTATGGCTTGTCTTAACACTTAATATTTTAAGGTAAGCATCCAATTGCTAATAGCTCTAAGCTACTCTTGGTTCGATAAAACGTCGCATCTAATGCTTTCTTGATGTTTATCTCCATTGCCACGACATCTAAGGACTCCTAACTGATATCCTCAAGTTTAACCATAACTAACGCATATACCTAGTACACCTTACGTCCAAGTAGTTGCTTTGGCATAGCCCATTACTATTCTCATAAGTTCGGTTGGTTGATTTAGGGAACTAAACTAATCATTCAACAATCGAAATCCTAAACATGCATCTAATCATCGCAAATATATATGAGCATAAGCGTAAATATATAAAGCATAAATAAAGATGCAATTGGCACCTAGCATGACCCCTTGAAACTAGCATCTTCAAATCTTCAAGGGCCTTTATTGCAACTTCTTAGCTTCGTCGTCTTAGAAACATCGTCTTCGAGATAACACCACTAATTATGCAACTACTAATAATACTAGGACTAATCTAAATATTAAGGTACAAAATTACTCAACGACACGAAGTCCGTATTTAGATTTACAAAAATACATAACGGAACGCGGTCTGTATATACTATCCTAGTCGGGCCCCACTAGTTGCCATTTTGTAAAACCTGCATTAGAGTATCTATTCCATTCATCCATTCACTTCTAAAGTGAATGGCCCAAGAATTTTAAACAATGCATGACGCGTGCAAACTAGTAACTAACTTAGGTGGTTAATCCAATTAACGTGCATAATTAAAACTAGTCAAAGTTGTTTTTTGATTACGTGAATTAACGTAATAATAATAGCTCAAACGATTAATGAAGCTCCCACTAAATTCCATATCCAACTTAATTAAAATTAATCCAATTAAAATTTTGTCAAATTATTTTGCAAGTGCCGGGAAAAACCGAGGCCTAGCCTCGTTTTATTTAGAACAAACACCACAAAATCGCAAAATAATAGCCCTTCAACGGCCGAGTGCCTAGTAAAGCCCTGCTGCCATGCGTGGGTGCTACTTGCACAGGCATAGCAGCATGCTAGCGCCCCTACTGGTGCTGGCCGAAACCTTGATGTGTGGGCTGGCGCTATCTAGCAGTCGCAGCATTGCACCACACAGACGCACTGCCTCACCAAGTGCTGCTGCTCGCACGCACTCACGCACCAGCACGGTGCACTCCCTCAGCAGCCACATGTGGGCCACACAAGCAGCCCAGCTAGATGAGGGTGGTGCTCAAGGCTTGGGGCCTCGTTTTACGTGCTTATGCCTCGGAATTTTATTCTGATTTTGTGTGTGACATAAAAAATTGATTCTAACTTGATTTTAGAACTAATATTGAGCAATAATGAAAATAAAATAGGTCCAACTTAGATAAATTCATTTTAGTGCACATACCAAAATTAACTCAAGAACATTTCCTTAAATTATTTTTAGCTCAACTTGGTGCTACAAAAATTGAGGGCTATTCTCACAATTAATTTAACCAATATAAATTAATAATGAGATTTCACAAAAATAGTTGAATAAATAATCATTCATCCAATGAAAAAATTTATCCAATACTCACTTCTGCACATTTGAATATTGTAATCTTCCAATATGAGAACAATAATATTTCAAGCACAAGTATGAACATTTAAGATTTTAATCAACTTAAAATGATTTAAACCAAAATTAGTTCATTATGGATTTTAGAAAGTTAAGATCCAACCAAATAAACAATTGAAGATTGAATCTTTAACACTTTAGGGGCTTCAAAAATACATATTCACCATAAACATTCATACTCCAAGCAATTAATTTGCAAAAATGTGAAGTTGCAAGTTTATGTGAAAATAAGAGCTAACCTAATTAAGCACCGATTATGACTTCATAAACATGCTTAATAAGGGTTAAAATTGCAAAAGATTAATGGTATAATCAAGCACATAATCCAACAATTGCATTCCATAATTAATCAAGGTTTAAAGATTTATAATTTTTCATCAAAAACAAAAAAACCCTCGAAAAACCACTTTCTAGGTGGATTTTGGCTTTTGGAATGCCATTTTTAATCACAAAGTGGGTAAGTCCAATTTAGAAAGTCGATTCCACCTTAAATTTACTATTTTTGAGTTAAAATTGAAGTTCGTAATCCAAAATTAACATAAATACGATTTTAATCCAATTAAAAGCGAGCTCCTAATCTAATTAGGCAGCAAAACCAGAAATATAAATCCATTTTAAATCACCGTAATAAATTTTTAGTTGTAAAAATTATATGCAAGAGGCTCTTATACCGCTGTTTGGTTTTGCAGTGTCCGACACCAAGCGGAAACAAAACTCGATAACCGGATCGTATGCATAATAATTACAACATAAACAAAATCAAGCAAATAAATAAAACACAAGAGAAGAGAGAGAAAGAATACTCACCCTAAAAGAGTGCTTTGCTCGACCGATGAGCTCCGACTTAAAAACTTCCAATTTCGCAAGTGCGAGAACCTCCGACGGTTTACACCCTCGCTATCGAATCGTAAACGGTCCCCACCTCGTAGCTTAGACGGGGCTAGACCAAAAATAACTTAGAGTTTACAAACAAAGGTTTTCTCGTTTTTGGAGATCCCTTAGAGTTCACACAAGTGAAATTCTCAATACCTGAAGATGGGTATATATATGGAAATGTTCCCAAGAATTCCCATCATCTTTCAATGTGGGATAGTTGGTAAAAAGGCAAAAAGAACGATTTAATTTAATTCTAAATCAAAGTAAATATCAAAAGCAATAAGCAAATAACCACTTACCATGCCTTCGAGAAGAAGCAAAGAGCTAACAACCCCAAAATTATCCCCATGTGGCCGGCCCCAAACATGGGCCTCTATGGCAAGCCTAACCGGCTGCCATTACATGCGGCTGGGCTGCCATGCCGCCGCGGCCCATGTGCTAGCCAACGGGCTGCTGCTAGCCACCACACGCTCGGCAGCCATGTAGGTTTGGTGCGCTAGCAGCCCCGGCCAGCTAGGCTCGCTAGTGTGCATGGCCTGCTGGGCAGGCTGCCATGCTACGCATGGTGGCACGGCGTAGGAGCCCTGCTAGCACCCTACGGCTAGCACCCCATGGCCTAGCCCACGCATGACTAGCATGAGGCTAGGACAATGCGATGCTACGGCTTTGGGGTTTTGGCTTTAAATCGTATTGCTTGATTATTTTGCCATCTCGTCAATTCATTGAAATGACTCGACGCTTGACATTCAGCTTCGATGGTCTAAGCTCGGAATCCTACGTCTTAGTTCATAAAATCTCTATCGACTTATTTAATCCTTCGGTTTAATTCATCGCTTCGGTTCGGTTACACGATTGGGTGTGACCTGAAGAGTTTAGTCAAGATTAAGTTGTAATATTAATTATACATTAATTATACTGATCGAAAGCGTTCTCCAGCTAGACATTCCGATCACATGACCTCACTGAATAATTAGCTTTCCTAATTAATTCCGAACCCTATATCAAAATAATACACATGCTCGAAGGACACCATTCCATTCAGGTGTTTCATTATCCAAGACTTGTCTTGATACCCTATTTTGAATGTCATGAAGTCGAATGGACTCATTATTTAATTCTATACCATAATAAAATAGTTTGTGGAATAATTATAAAAATTTTATCCTACAATGAATTTTTCCACTGTTTCATCTTACGATAAATGTTTTTTCCAAAAAGTTTTAAGAGTAATACTCTTTACAAAACTTTATAGAAGTCACACCCACATCTAATATGCTTTATTTCTTTAATGCAATTGTGAATGTTGTGGTTCACAAATTGCATAGGTTTAGTTATGATCACTTTGCAAAGCTTAGCATTTTTATTATGAAAAACTTTCATAATAAGATGATAAGTTTCAAGAGTGTTATGGATTATATGTGATTTTGGATTTATTGTCCAAGTGATGGCTCTTATTCGTTTTCATGATTTAAAATCTTCAACTTGACAACCTTCAATCATTAGAGTTCAACAACGAACTATCCATTGAACAACTTCCTTATTATTGCCTTTAAGGCAACAATGTTCTCAACATATATTTTAGTAGATTTCCTAATGATGCTTTGCTTGGATTTCACTTCAACCGACTCACAATGATTTAGGATCATGGAAATTTACATTAAATTCCCGCACACCACACATGGATGCAGCTCCATGTTGCCATTCTCAAGCCACCACGCATCTAAGCTTGTACTTATAAACGACCTCCTTATTAAGGATCTAATCCATGCTAAGGTTGTGCTTGCAACATCAAACTCAAATTATATTTGTTTCCATGCATCAAGAACTCATCCTCTTCACTTATCCAAGTACTTTGGATGTTCTTGATCATAATCTAACGATCCATTACTTAGATTTAACTTGATTGGTACTTTATACTTCACATGCTCTATAAATGCAAGTTATGTGACGATTCCATATCGTAGTACACATGATGGATTCAATAACAGAATTATTTCGAATTTCATGCCATTCATGTGACTATTAGCTCATCCAGTTTCACCGAGTCTTGCTAAATTGTTTGCTATATGATACGGTTGAATCTCTACTAGAGTCTTTCTTGTTTGACTTGGTATTTGCCTAGCTTATACTTTGTTCAAACATATACTTAGTTTTATACACATGGGTCGAAAGCTTTTCAAGTCCATGTTTAACACGGTAAATTCCCTTACTCGTTCAAAATTTTATTAAGTCTATCCAATAGATCGTAATTCCCACTATGTACTAAGTATCGCTTTAGCTTAGTCCATTATTGAAAAATACTTTCAAAGCTAAACACTTGGCATTTGATAGTTATTTTCAATAGAGTTCGTAAACTTCTTATTAGACCTTATTGACTTTTGCTCCCACTAAACTTCTTATCTAAAAGAATTTCTATGTATGCCATAAGCCAAACCTTTTATTAACTTTATGAGAAAACGCGTTCCAATTCCTGCATGCAATGCTTTCCTAAATCCACTAATGAATTTCTTGAGCTTTCTTTCAAATCTAGCATTGTTTAGATTTACAAAACCCTTAGACTATATCCATAGTCTCTTCCAAAATCTTATTTCAGGAAGGTGGTGTTTGGTATCTATTTTGCCATATTTCATAAGCACAATTTTGCTAGAATAATCACGAAAAGACTTAAGCATTCCGATTAGTGAATTGGTTTTACCAAAATCAACGCCATGAATTTAATTGTAACCTTTTCAACCAATCTAGCTATGTATGCATATACATTTCCATATTTGTAAGTTTTCTACTTGAAAACTTATTAGCGATTGATGGGTCTTTACCCTTCATGCAAATTAATCAAGTTTCAATCATGATTTTCAAATTGGAGTCTAGTTCGGATTTTGTGGCCTCTAACCATCTTTTAAATTTGGATTTGTCGTAGCTATCTTACAGGACACTATTCCCTTACTATCTAATAGTAAATAATATGCTTGTAAGTCTTAAGTTTATTTCTAACTTCATAGAAATTTATAGGATTCAATCCAAGCCTTTGGTGAATCCTATACCTATACGGGGTAATTGCATCAAACACTGAGTTTCAAGGTGCTTTTAAAGCCCTTTGATTATATTGATCTTACTCCAACACTTCTAAAGTTTTGTGAGTAATGAATTCTCTCTTAAGGAACTTGTAAAGTCCTTTGAGTATTCTTGATTAATCATTCTCATGAGATGGATCAAAGGTTTCTCTTCTTTCACAAAGACCTCCGGATCATGAACTTGTCCCAAAGTTCATAGACAATATGTCTCCACCATACAAGTTCCATTTACAATACCTTGGTTTAGACACATTTCGTAAAGTCTATACGGATGGACTAGATATTTAGGGAGGATCTCACCTAAGTTGGAAACGAACAAACCTCGAAGACGCAATCTCAAGAAGTTTTCAATAATTCAAGATGTAGCACCCTAGGTCTTGTTTTGTTTCTTCCCTTTTTGTTTTCCTTATGATAAACTAAGAGATTCATGATGTCGAATCTACTTATTATGTACTCTCATTAACTAATGAATAAAAAAAATTCTAATTTCAAGTACATCTATCTTTTTCTCTTTTCAATCACTTTGTTGTTATTTTCTTGAATTGAATGGAATACACATACAAACAAACAATATCAAAAAAGACATACATACTCAACTCTATAAGAATCTTGATGGGCTTTGGCATACAAGATTTATCGAATGAAAAGAGGCCTATTATTGGCCCATTAATAAGGAATATGATGATTACACCAACACATGAGGCAACTTGAAACCCCAAAAAGATAATCCCGTGTTTTAACCCTAAACCAAAATCCGTCTTTTTGGCAGCCCTTTTGAGCCTCGTCGATTGAACCTTATCTTTTCAACCTATATTATTCCAAACCGTAGGATGGGAATGGTGCAAAGAAACATAAATGAAAAATTGGGGGAACGAAAAATAAGAGTAGCACACAAAGTTGGTCTAAACCTGAAAAGAAAAAATTCAAATGCAAAAGCCAAAAATTGTTCTAAATCCAAAACCAAATTTTCCCATAAAAAAAAAAGAAAAAAAAAAAAGAGAAGACAAGACTAAAGCACTTAATGTAGGAGCTGTCAAATACACTAGAAAGGGTTTAATTTGAGAAGCACCAAAAGTAATGGATTAAGGAAGTATACTTGAGCCTGTCCATTTTTCATAACCCCGATCCTAGCCACATTACAACCATAACCATGTACCACGAAAATCATCATTCTACAAAAATATGGCCCACTTTAGGCCTTTGCACATATGAACCTACTATATTGAGAAGTTATGCCCATACATAAAGTGCATGAAGTGTCCAGCAATGATTACAAATTTAAAGAAAAATCAAAAAATTTTGATGATTTGATAGCCAAATCATCATTTTTAGTAAAGCAATCGAATCAAATTCGATGTTTCCTTATCTTTTGCCAAGAAATAAGATGACTATCACTTCCAAAACAATCATCTTATTTTCTATTAATAATAGGGTAATGTATTACTTAGGTGATTCATGTTCTGCATACATTGCCTAGAAGGAAACGAGTGAATACAGTAAATTGATTTGATATATCGATAGCCTCAACGTTAACCATAGACGTCTTTTACAACTCTTGAGTATACATGAATTTCAAAAGCCACCTAAGTCCACACTTGGGGGCTAAAAAAATAGGTCTATCCTAACTTTCGTTTTGAATTAAGACCATATTTTGGATAGTGATCCAAATAATTTTGCAATTTCTAACACTCTATCAAACCTAAGTTTGGTAATATTAATTATCAAACTAAGGTGTCTACTTAATTGATAGAGCTTCACTTTCAATTAGAAAAAAAATGACGATGATAGCAAACAAAAAAAAAGAAGAGACGACACGATTAGATAGTTTGCTCACATTTCATATCATCAATGAAATAAGTTGCATGTACAACTGATTGATTTGGAAACAAGAGTCACATACATTTATGAGCTAGGCTCTTCTTTCCATTTCGGGTCAAGGTTTGAAAAATAACATGTTTATATATTTTGTCTGCGAGAAATAGTAGCTCCACTTTTGTTTTCAAAACAAAACTTTCATTATTTTAATTTATTAGACCCTTTCCAAATTTTGAATTCTAATTTGATATAATGTGTCTTCTATTCTTCGTAAAATAGTCTTCAAAATTCCTTTTCTGAATTTTGTTCTATTTTCCAAAAATAAACGACTTTTCAGATTTTTCATAACCTTTTGGACAAATACACGCATATATGTAAATACTTCCAAAAGGAATGAACTAAGATTTGACATCTTCTCAACTCGAACTAGTTCTCGCCTAATCCTCTTGCGAATATTGGCTTAGGGATGGTTAACGAACCACTTATGAGACAAAAATCAAAGATTGATAAGAACGAAGAAAAATATTTGAGATGTTCTAAATCAACTTTGAGAATAATATTACCTCAATGATCTCTACAAACATTTTGACATTAGGTAAAGTTTAATAAAAACCTCAACCACAATTGTTTTTGGTTATAAACAAGTAAAGAGCTTACTTGCTAAAAATACATAAGCCATATTACTATCCTAAATGTTCTCAAAACACAAAACATGGGATACGTAGGCTGACTTCCACATCATTATGAGATGAATGTCCTAAACAATAGCAAGTTGTTGGACCTACCCCATTAAGGGCTCATACACTTGAGAAATAGCAAGAATGCACATAACCCGACACATGGGGCCTCTAATATCTACAGTAAACAAAATGAGATATTCATGCCATTAGCGCTACTTTCGAGAATCGTCTAAACTATAGATAGTTTACATAGATCTCGAGTGATTAGAATTTTTAAATGCATCACAATGATTTAATAATTATTATGTTCATTTGAAAACTAAGTTTGCAACTGAACTTGACCGTAGAACAAACTACAAACATATCACACATTCGAGCCATTTTCAAGTTCAACTTCAAAAACTAATCTTAGTGCATAATTGTTGTTTAGGGTAAAAAATACCCTGTCCACGTGGCCCTATAGCATGCTGACAAGTGTTAGCCTCAGAGAGGTCCTAGGGGATCTAAATCCTCTACTAACACGTGGAACTTTAACCTTAAAAGGAAAATTGTTCCCTTTCCACTATAAATAAAGGAAAATCCTCATTTATTACACATTCATAAATATACACACAAAACCAAGAAATATTAATTGCAGAATCCTCTCGGAATCCGAGGGAAAAACCTTTACATTCCGCAGTTTTATACATCCGAAAACGTTCTAACTTGATCGTCGGAGGCGGAACTCCACCCTACCGGAGTTTTCGTGGTTTTGCAGGTACAGACGGTCGGCGCGCATTCTTGGAATTGTAACTCTCCTGAGGGACTCCAAAAACCCCGAAATATTTGGCGCCACCTGTGGGGAGAGTACTTCCTAGATGGCATCAGAGTCTGTACCATCTGTTGAGGGTAGACGGCCTATGGAAAAAACTGAGGTCCACACGGACCAACATAGTGGTGACGACTTTGTGGTCGACACCTACGTGGCCCCATACGGGTCGTTTAGAACGAGACGCACCCGTTCTAAGGAAATAAGGGAATGGGGCGAAGACAAAGCTGGTCCTAGCAGCCCAACCATCAAGCCGGCTGGGGGACCCCAGGCGGAGGGTGCTGCCCCTGTAACTAGACTCGAACTCATGAAATTCATGACGAGTTTCAAAGGGGAAATCAAGGACCTAATAAATAAGTCAATTGGCACCAACAAGGGTCAGTCCGCTAAGAAGCCTTCTCCCTCCGGGAAGAAGCATGTGAAAGATCGTGTGCCTACTCCTCACCCTAAACCTAAAGGGGAGAACGAGCCCATGATCGACCTATCCAAACTTCATTTTCCTGAATCAAGGCAAAGGAAGGTCATCCGGCAAGTTCAGCCAGATGGGTCAAAAAGGACTTACTTAGATGCCCGAATTTTAATCCAAGAGAAGAGAAGTTAACAATTGTCTGAGTCGACCTCAACGTCGACTTACCAAGACAGTTTCTTGAATACTTCAATGAAGTATTCGGAAACAAAACGAGAGAGTCAGTCACCCGGCATGTCCGCACGCACTGGCCCTTAGATTATCCAGCCGGCCCTGTATGTTCCCCAATAGCCATACATGCATCCGACCCTCTTTGGGGGTTAGGCGGCACAAAATGTCCAGCCCATGGACTGACAGCTCTGACTGCTAAACCTTAGGGAACAACCGTCGGCGTTCTCCAGGGAGATAACCGAGGCGGCTCAGCCGGCCAAGGTTAAGAACGTGTTGGTTGGTAGCTATGATGGTATCACCAACCCGGAAGACCACCTAATGGCTTACACCAACCTCATGTACTTATAAGGGTTGGATGATGCCGCCTGGTGCCAATGCTTCCCAACAACATTGAAGGGCATAGCCAAACGATGGTTTGGTTATCTGCCAGCCGGGTGCATCAACAACTTCAAGACGCTTGCATACCTGTTCGCGTCCAACTTCTTTATGAACATCCCTGCCAAAAAGACAAATCTGGACATGGGGGCTATTCAGCAGGGAGATAGAGAAGGACTAAGGTCCTACGTCAAGCGGTTCAATCTAATGAGAATTCAGATTCAAGGGCTATCTGACGAAGTTGCCTACATAGACTTCTTCAAGGGTCTGAAGGACGGGTCGACCTTTAAGTTCGACCTGGTCAGAAAGAGGGTTTCTACCCTCCAAGAGGCACTAATGGAAACCAAAGTCTACATACAGGCGACGGAGCTCTGTGCCATCAAGCAGCCGTCGGATCCTAAAAAGTTCGATAAAAAGGAGAGCCGGTCTGCTCAGCCGGTTAAAAAAGAAAAGAGGTCTGGGTGGCAGACCATTCTTGTCAACCGTCTCAGAAGAAAAAAAGAGAGTTGAAGTCGTACATCCCCAAGTACGAGTTCAACAAGGACTGCTCCTCCATCCTCATGGAGATCAAAGACCTGTTGACCATTGAAAAACCGGCTGCTATGAAAAGTCCCATCAAAAGTCGGGACAAGAGCAAGTACTGTCATTTCCATGAGGATATAGGCCATGACACCAATGGCTGCTATAGCTCAGGTGGTTATTAGACCGTCTTGCTGATGAGGGGGCTTTGATGTCCTATATGCTGAAGTCCAAGGGTTATCCCAAAACAAGCAAAGGACAGCCGTCCAAGAAGCCTGACAACCTTGCTATAAGCTTTGTTACTGATGAAGAGAAGATCTTTACTATAGCAGGCGGCTTCGCGGGAGAGGGTCCTACCATCCAGGGTACCAAGGACAACATCTGAAAGCTGGTCAACTCATGGGATGAGGGCCAGGCGTGAAAAGACACCTTCCCTAAGGTCATCATCTTTGAGGAGGACCAGGGCAAGGTCAGGCGGCCTCATGATGACCCTATAGTCATCGAATGCAAGGTTGCCAACCAACGAGTAGGCCAAATTCTCATTGATACCGGGAGCTCGTTTGACCTCATAAGCTATTAGTTCTTGGCGAAGCTCAAGTACAAGCCTAGTAGCATGCACAAAGTCTCTCACTCCTTAGTTGGCTGTTGGGGAGGGGTTGTGCATCCGGTGGGGAGGATTGACCTACCCATCCGGCTAGGAGAAAAGGGGGAGGGACGGCACATGGTCGTAAAGTTCTTGGGGTTCGTGGAATTGACCGCCTATAATCTGATTTTGGGTCGTCCAACTCTCAAAAAGTCCAAGGCAGTCATCATCCCATCCCTCATGCTTATCAAATTTGAGAAGGATGATGGGTCAGTGGGTTCCCTGAATGGGGATCAGAAGACGGCAAGGGAGTGTTATCTCTCAGACGACAAGCCTACTGTGGCCGCAACCGGCCAAGTCAAGGAGCCCATCAATCTTGATGACTTCAAGGAAGCCGCGCCTGCTCCCAAAGCAGCCGGCAAAAAGAGGAAGGCGGGCCACCTGGTGGCCGTCAAAAAAGAGAACCAATAGTAATCACTGATCGGGGAGCGGTCAGATGATCTCCATCCCTAGCCGACTAGTGATAATATTAATATTATTTTAGATGACAGCCATCCGGAACAAACCGTTAAAGTGGGGACGGTTGCTTTTACCATGTTGGGTGCAGATTTGCACCAACTGCTGAAGGAATTCAAAGACATTTTTGCCTTTGAAGTGGAAGAGATGCTAAGCGTCAGCCCGGATCTTGCTTTCCGAAAACTCGCCGTGGATCCGGTTAGGCAGAAAAAAAGGAACCATGGCGAGGAAAGATCTCAGGCTAGCAGCCGCCGAGGTCAAGAAGCTGCTAGATGCCGGGTACATTCGGCAATGCTACTACCCGGATTGGGTAGCAAATGTTGTCCTTGTTAAAAAGCCGAATGGCACCAGGCGGATGTGTGTTGATTACACAAATCTGAACAAGGCATGTCCAAAGGATAGCTATCCGCTTTCAAAGATCGACAGTCTGGTTGACTTTATAGCCGGACATGCCTTGATGAGCTTCATGGACGCCTATTCAGGCTTCCATCAGATACCCTTGTGGAAGAAAGATCAAACGAAGACGGCATTCGTCACTTATCAAGGGTTATTCTGCTATACAGTGATGCCATTTGGGCTGAAGAATGCGGCTGCTACCTTCCAGCGAATGATTAATAAAGTCCTCATTAATCAAATTGGGAGGAATGTGGAGGCGTACATTGATGACATGATAGTCAAATCTAAGCTCCAAACGGATCACCTTGCTGATCTCCAAGAAACCTTCACCACCCTCAGGCAGCATAAGGTCATGCTTAATCCCTAAAAGTGTGTCTTTGGTGTTGAGTCTGGGAAGTTTATCGGATTTTTGATTGATAAATGGGAGATAGAGGCCAACCTAGAAAAGGTACAGGCGGTAATTGACAGGCAGTAATCGGTTGTCTGGCGGCTTTGGGAAGATTCCTCAGCTGGTCAGGCGACAAGTGTCTCTACTTCTTCCAGGCAATCATAAAGAAGACTAGATTCAGATGGGGGGAAAATTCTAAGGCGGCATTCAAGAAATTGAATAAGCACCTTCACTCATTTCCACGGCTGGTCAGCCCTCTAGTAGGAGAGGTTCTCTATCTGTATTTGGTTGTCTCAGATCATGACCTTAGTGCAGTTCTTCTAGCTGAGAGAGACGGCATCCAGCTCCTGGTCTATTTCATTAGCCATGTTCTTCAAAATGCTGAGCTGTGGTACCCCTTGGTTGAAAAATTTGCCCTCGCCCTGTTCATGGCAATCAAGAAGTTGAAACCATACTTCTTGGCACATCCGGTGGTGTCTACACAGACCAACCTCTCAAGCGGCCTATGAAAATCTTGGAGTCATCCGGCACAATGCTCAAGTGCGCTATTGAAATGCAAAGTCTGGAAATCACTTTTGAACCAAGAAAGGCAGTGAAAGGTCAGGCGTTCGCCGACTTCATTGTGGAAATGACTAGGCCGGCTCAGCCGGACAATGTTGATCAAGTCTGGAAGGTTTATGTAGACGGGAGCTCTACTATGAATGGCTATATAGCGTAGGCGTAATTTGCAAGTCTCCGGAAGAGGACCAATATGAATATGCACTACGGTTAAAGTTCCAAGCCTCAAATAATGAGGCGAAGTATGAGGCCCTGCTAGCCGGTATCCGCATGTGTAAGGTGGCAGGGGAAAGGAAAGTTGACGCCTGCTCATATTCTCAGTTGATCGTTAGCCTATACCATGGTGACTACAAGGCCACCCATCCGGCTATGATCAAATATATGCAGGCGGTCAAAGACAAGGCCTGGACACTTGACGAATTTCATCTAAGTCAGGTGCCCAGGTCAGAAAATAGTCAGGCGGATGCACTGTCTAAGTTGGCATCATCCGCCTCTTGTGATGCGCCTAGGTCAGTCTTTTGAGAAGCCATGGAAAAAAGAAGCATTGAACATGATCCCATTGGAATTCTTGACCGAAGCTCTACCTAGATGGATGTCATCCGAGCTTATTTGGTAGACGGCACTTTGCCGGATGCCCCTTCAGAAGCGGCTGCATTGAAAAAGCGAGCCTCAAGTTTTGAGATCTATAAGGGGGAACTCTTCAAGAAGGGTTACCTCCAGCCGCTGCTGAAATGTGTTACCCCAGAAAGGGGGAAAGAATTTATAGAGGATCTGCACTCGGGCTTTTGTGCATCACATATAGGCGGCAAAACTCTAGCGAAACGAGCCAGGCGGCAAGGCTACTTTTGGCTCACTCTTGAGCCAGACGCCATGGAAATGGTGAAGAAGTGCGATAAATGTCAAAGATTTGGCCGCCTCATATACCGTCCGGCTATTGATTTGACGGCTACCTACAGCCCGGTTCCATTTGGAAAATGGGGCATGGACATCCTAGGTCCATATATGCCTGCTACAGGCGAACGTAGATATATCTTGGTGGCTGTAGATTACTTCACCAAATGGGTTGAGGCAGAGGCGTTCAAGGGCATTAAGACAAAGGATGTCATCTCTTTCATCTGGAGAAACATCACCACACGATTTGGAGTATCTATGTATATGGTCTTTGACAATAGCCCTCCGTTTGAAACACCTACCCTCAAGAGCTGGTTGGGAGATCAAGGGATCTCACATTGTTTTGCATCAATCGGCCGTCCCCCGGAAATGACGGCTAAGTTGAAGCCTTCAACAAGCTCATCTCAGACGGCATTAAGAAGAAAATTGAAAGGACTGGTGGTCTATGGGTAGATGAGTTGCCTCATGTCCTATGGGCCATCAGAACAACTGAAAAAGAGGCAACCGGTGAAACCCCGTTTCTCATGACGTACGGCACTAAAGTCTTCCTGCCAATTGAATATTATGAGCCAACACTTCGAATCATGCTCTATGATGAAGAGGCAAATTGGGAGGCCATGCGTCTAGCATTGGATTCACTCTCGGAGCGCAAGGGCAATGTCGCCTTGCGTCATGAGATATACCGTCTGAGAATGACGAGGGCCTACAACAGGAAAGTACACAAATGGCCCTTAAAAGTGGGGGACTTTGTGTTACGAAAAATGGAGGCAACCGGTAGGGCTAATGTGCAAGGAAAGTTATCCCCTAATTGGGAAGGTCCCTACTGGATTTTTGAAGAAGTTAGAGGCGGCACCTACCGCTTGGAAACTCTAGACGGCAGGCAGCTACCCAGAACTTGGAATGTAGATAACTTGAAAAAGTACTAATTTTAAAGACTTGTAAATTTTTGAAAATGGAGTATATTAATGAAAGAATGCTTTATTTTCATTGTCTTTTGTACAAAGTCCCATCTGTGCAATGCACAACCGGGCAACCGTCTGCTCTAAACTGAGTAGACGTAGGCTAAGTATCAAACTTAGCTATTTATAAGGCCAATGGCCGGATATATATTAAATCGCCTGCTCCAAAATGAGCATGCAACCGGCGACGCCCATTTGGGTGAATTCGTCGAAGAGAGCATCTCCCATTTAGGTGGTACATTGTTCTATAAATCATAACTCAAGCGGCTTTAACCGACTATTTAGGTTAAAGTTAACTCATGGACTTTGAATGATCAATTGAAACCAAGATACAACCGGTCGTTGCTTCAAAGCAACACAGACGACAACTCAAATCTTGGTCGAATGTAACTGGTCTTTACCCAAAAGCACTACAGCCGGTTACAAACCCAAATTAAGCAAGGTCAAAACCTTAGCAATTAATTCACAACTTAGGTATGATGCATACACCCGGCCATTGGCTGCCTGCATCCCAGCAACCGGCAATGACGGATACCCAAAGGGTAACCCGCAGATGTTAAAGGAAAATCTAGGTTGGCCCTAGCCGACACCGTCTGCTAATCCAACTTAGGATAATTCTACTCCTTTAAATACGATCAATGACCGCCTATCTATCCGTCCGGATGCTTGTTTGGACGGCTGCCTGCTTAGAGTTGGGTATATTAAGCAACAACTGTCCAGGGGCATGCAGAGCCAATGCATTCTGCATACCGCACGCACCGAATCAAATTGCAAAAAGAAAAAGATTTGTACGAGCAAAAAATGCAAAAATTGAATCAAAAAACATCAAAGGAAAACCCGACTCAGTCGGCAAAATATATTGATAAGAAATGATTGTCAGCCGGACCTATGCCCGGGGAAAGGAGATACATCTAAAGTACACGGCTCACAAGCCGGAAGTAGAAAAAAGAAACAAATCAAGTTACTGCTGCTGGTGTTGCTGACGTTGAGACATCTGGCCCTGGGCGGAAGGAGGAGCGTCTTGAGTTTGCTGGGCTTGAGCTTCGTTAGTCTCACCCGGCGCTTGGTCTTCCGCCTGCTCCTCCTCTTCTTCCTCGGCAATGTCGGCCAATTCCTCAAAAAGAGCCAGCTTCTCTGTTCCGAGAACCTGGGCATCGAACAACTTAGTGGCGTATCTGTACCGCAGGTCAAAGAAAGCCCAGTCGGTGTCCGGATGGATCATAGACCAGGCCATCTTCATGTGCTCTTCACAATCGCGCTCATTCTCGGTGATCAGCCAGTCTTGCTCAGTCGCCATCTTTTCTTTATGGTCCTCCTGGGTCTGGGCCAACTCATTCTTCAGGCGGTTGACCTCTGACCACATCTCAGTGTTCTCCTTGTCAGCCTCCCCCAATGCTTTGACATCAACTTGGAGGTTTTTGACTTGAAGTTCAAAGTGGGCTACCTTCTTGTTGGATGTGTCAGCAGCAGTCGTGAGCTCCTTAATTAGCTCCTCCTGTTTCATCTCCCGGCTTTTAGTTTGGATTTCATACATAAGGGTGTTATATTGGGTAACATCAATAAGGTCGACTGCCCTTCTATTGGCATCCCTTACCTCCTCTTGCTTCTTCCGCAAGGGGACCTTCATGCCGTCCACCTTCAACATCATTTGCAAAGTCAGCTGGAAAGGAGTTCATATTTCCATTAGGCTACAACCGGCAAAAGACTAAAGTGGCACAAAAGCACCCCAACTTGTCAATTACCTCAGCGAGCAGTGAGTTGATGCGGTCTATGTTGACTTAGTGCACACCCGGCACCGCCTCCTTCTCGGACCGGGTGAGGGTCCTCAGCATTCTCTTGGCTTAATTTTGGAGGTCCGACCAACGAGAAGGGGCATCTGCATCAATAGATTTATTGGTTAAGTACTGAGCATAGGCCGCACCTATATTCTGCCACTACCTGAAGAATCCCCTGATTAGGTAGCTTGGGACTTGACTCGCATAGGCCCAAGCGGCTAGGGGAGATCAAAGGTGAGATCCGTGCCTTGATTTTCAGGCTGAGGGGTCATTCCACCCCAAGCCGAATTGGATCTGGATGCTACAGCAAGCACTCGGCTTGAAGGAATTTCGGGCTCCCTTGTTCCAACCTCAGCCGGCCCTGTGCTTTGGCCAAGGTCTTTCAGGCTTTTGGCTGCTTAGGTAGGCCTCTCAGGCACAGGCGGCCTTCTGGTAGAGGCAAGGGCAGCCGGAACCCTTCTTGATATGGAAGCAGGCTGGGAGGGCTCCTCTCTCGGTCTCTTCAGAATCTGTCTTAAAGAACGAGGAACATTCTTGCTCCCCGTTTGAAAAAGAAAACCAAACAGCGGTTAATATCAAAATTAGCTTCAAACCATACAAACGGTAAAAGAGTTCAGCTGGCGCTTACTCCATCATCTTTGGCCGCCAGTTAGGCCCTCTTTTTCTCCAACTGATCCTTCCGGATCTCTGCAGCAAATTAAGTCGTTTTCTTATCGGGAGGCACCATCTCTAATCCTTTCTCTGCAATAAAAGAAAATCAAAAACTTAGAATCCATTCAAGCATGATACAGACGGCATAAAGTGCCAATTAACAATCAACACACGTCTGCTAAACATCGTGTTAAGGCCACAGGCGGAAAGGAACACCTCGTCCTTTAGCCAGTCCGGATGAGGGACCCAGTTCTTGGGGACAATGACTTCTGTCCAATCATCCAAAGGCAAGGAGGTCTTTTTGAAGAGTCCCGTCTCCATTATTTGTGTCCAAGCCTCTTCCAGCACTCTAGGAAGGGCGCACTTCTTCCAATGAGAGTCGGGTGTGTATTGTAGCGATACAGCTGGTGGTTTAGTGGCAGCGATGGGGAAGAAACCATGTAAAAATTGTTCTTCCAGCTGCTCCACTTTGACGGCTTGTCAAGCGTCATCATGTATTCCGGATGCGTGGTCAATTTATACCACGCATTCCACCCGCCTAGGGCACGGCTGAGGTAGAGCATATGTGCAAACGCCTCCCAGCTAGGCGTTATGTCCAGCATCTCACAGGCGGCAATATATCCTGGTATATTCACCCAAGAGTTGGGTGTTAGCTTCCAAACGCTAAGGTCGTATCCCTTTAGATTGGCTTTTATTGTATTATAGAGGGGGAACCGAAGGTCGGCTTTGAACGCCGCCTCATAGCAGCCGAAATAATCATCTGCATGATCAAGGTTGTCATCCAAGACGACGGTTGCCTCCACAGGCGGCACCACAATCTCCCATCCTACCCCAATCGGGCGCTTTTCCAAAAATGCGGGCAAGGTGGCATTTAGAGTGACCACGTCCCGAACTTTCATGTGCGACTCTGTTGGATTGTTGATGGAGGGCCATTTATATGCCTCCTCATCCTCTTGGGGGGCATCTGGTTCCATAGTCGACTCTGTAGAGTCAGATTGCTGGTCGGTCTCCTCGTCGCTTGTGTCCGTTGATTCGTCCAAGATATGATCTCCGGGCGTGCTAGGAACACCCGGCTGGTCATAAGGTACAAAGTTAGCCGGAGCTTTGACTGAGCCGTCTGACTGATATTCAGGGTCTACAGCCGTTCGTCTCGTCCGAGCCATTCTGTCCTGCACATGAACAGAGACGGTCGGATTTACAAAAGAGTAAGGGTGGTCCAAACACCCCAGAAGACATCCCTAGTCCTAGACTCAGCCGTATCTGGTGACCAGCTGACAACTGTCCTAGGTCGTGCCGTGTGTGTGTTGGGTGAGTCTATTATTCTTTACAAGCTATACAACCTGAAAAACGCACAAAAGTTGCAAGGGGTAGAGATGGTACCTTGAAGTTGTACAAAATCTTAAGACGGTTGACTCCTTGAAGTCAGCAGCCGGAAATCCTTTTTGTTGCTTGATGATACCCCAGACAATATCCCGAATGTACCCCCTTGAGGAGCAACTGAATTTCACTGAAGACCCAGACATTTTTCTGGAAGTTTGCTTGAAGATACCCCATACGGTTGTGATCGGCTGTGGGTGTATTGGAAGCTAGGGAAAGGTCAAAGGGTCCTCAGGCGATTTGAAGTTTGTATTGGGCAAAGAGCACTCAGAAGGACGTCGGATGAGTGAAAGAGGGGAAGTTTTTGCAAATAAAAGCAGCCGGTCTCAGAGCTCTTTTCTCAGGAAGTTTTTTGCAAATATGTGAAGTGTTGAAAATGAGGGGGAGGGTTTCTACTTATAGAAGAAGAGCCACGAAGGCGAACCGTCACCTCCCCATTTCAAATTCAAATTCAAATTCAAATTCAAATTCAAATTCAAATTCAAAAAAAAGAGAGAGAGAGAGAGAATGAGACGAAATGTCACCTTCTCAGAGCGTGACACCTGTCACAGGTGCCACGTGGCAAGCCACGTCACACCTGTGAGGGGCAAATGTTTAGGGTATAAATACCCTGTCCAGGTGGCCCTATAGCTTGCTGACAAGTGTCAGCCTCAGAGAGGTCCTAGGGGATCCATTCCTCTACTGACACATGGCAATTGAACCTTAAAAGGGGAACTGATCCCCTTCCACTATAAATAGAGGAAAATCCTCATTTATTACACATTCATAAATATACACACAAAAACCGAGTAATATTAATTGCAGAATCCTCTCGGAATTCGAGGGAAAAACCTTTACATTCCGCACTTTTATACATCCGGAAACGTTCTAAATTGATCGTCGGAGGTAGAACTCCACCCTACTGGAGTTTTTGTGGTTTTGCAGGTACAGACGGTCGACGCACATTCTTGGAATTGTAACTCTCCTGAGGGACTCCAAAACCCCCGAAACAATTGTTGTTTCAATACTTCAATTTACTCTAGAGATTAAAGAGTATGACTAGTATAGAGCAAAAGAAACAAAATCATGAGTATCAAAATAACGAAGAACTCAAATGCATACGACATGTCTGCTCATATGAAAGTTTAATACTTAACCATTCATCATGAAAATTGTATCGAGAAACTTTATTAACGTAAGACAAACAATTTCATAAGTCAAAACGCGAATCAAAGACTCCTAAGTCCAAAATTAAGAGGGCTTCATTTAAATCCCCTATTGTTGCACGAATGATTAAATTGAAAACATTGGAATTTCGCAAAAGGGATGATATCTATTTTCTCGAACTTCAATCGGTAACGAAAAGGAAAGATTTCGAAAGTAGCGAGAATGGAGGAAAAAGTTAAACAACTACATTTCATTTTCCCTTTTTACTTGTTCTAACAAATGACCAATATTACTAGACTTAGCAAGTTTCCTTTGTTAAAACTATAAATGGTCAAAAAATTTAAACACACTGGTTTAATCGTTCCCAAGATCCTAGTTGTTATCATAATAAGACGAAACACGGGATTTCTAGACCCAATTCAAGCAACACGAATGAAATTATAGGGTCTAATGAAAAAAAATATACAAGTCATTGAGCCACCCAATACTGGGGACTACGACACCCAAAATTATAAAATGGGGGCTCGAATGCCCGGAATATAGCTAAACTAAACCAGTTCTATGATGTCTTCAAAAATTTCTTAAACTAACTAGTTTATGCAAATCTTGAAATCCTAATTTTATAAGTGAATAATAATAACTATTGATTATTGTTATCATTGATAAAACCAATTTTGCAACTTAACCATGGCAAAAAAAAAAAAAAAAAAAAAAAAAAAAAAAAAAAAAAAAACCCTAGAACAGTTTCATGCCATTAACAAAGTCCTAAATTTCGTTCGATCCTAATTTTAATGCATAATTGTTGTACTAACACTTCAATTTACATTAAATTAACAAGTATAGTCCATGTGAGCAAGAAAGAAGTAAAGTTCAAGCACAAATTCAAACTCAAATGAAGAAAAACGCATATACGCTTGTATATGCTCATAAAGAACTCGATACTTGACTATTTCACATGAAATTTGTTACAAGATATTCCTTAAACTTGTCATAACAACATAGAATAAACAAATTTATGAAAAACAAGCCTAATAGAAAACCCCCAATTTCTAAATTAAGGTTCTTTATTCAGTTTTTCCCATTTTATTGACCAAGTTCAAAGTTTGGCACAATAAAAAGGAGCAAGATTTACTTTTGTTTTCTTCAAACTATAACAAAAAATGGGAAAGAGATTGAAAATAGCAAATGAAGAGGAAGAACACGAGTTGCAGATCGTGTTTCTTCCAGAATTGTTCGTTGTTAAGTTCTACGCACAACTCAAAAAGTTGTGCGAGACAGCAGCGCACAACTTCTAATGTTGCATGCGACACCCTAGCACAACTCTCAAAGTTGTGCGTGGTTATTGGTCAGTCAAGTGACATTTCCCGGTTTTTGTTTCTTCCTCCAAACCAAATGTTTTAGCTCTTTGAATTCGCGCCTTGACAGGATTTCTCGTGAAATTTTCAAAACTTTAGAAACCTTTTATTACTTTGCATCTAGTAGTTTCTTTTCTTCTTCGATAAATTTTTGCATCATCCTACATGCACACCGTACTTTGTGCCTTCCCAAAAATACATTTTGGATATTTTCTCGGAAGACGTTGGTAAAATATCACGTAGTGGTGCTTTACGTAAAAGCTCCAAGATAGTTTGGTATTTTTCCTTTACTGCCCTTTAAAAAATGCCATGTTTTAGTATTATTGTCGTTACTTAACAAAAATATCGCGCAATATATGGTGTAAAATTGTATAGGGCGTACATACAGCGTAAAATTATATGGCGTAGATGCTGCGTAAAATTGCACTAGCAACGTGATCTGCCTCTTGTAAAAAACGGTAGAATTTTTTTTTAGGCGTTAGCTTTCTAGTCGACAAAGCGCGCTGACCATCGGGGCAATGTCTACCCCCGTTGGGAGAATATGCAAATACGGTTAGCTTGAAAACGGTCTTGCTTCACCGGACAATTACGGTGTTCGTCCACCCTCTAGATAAAGTGAAAGGAATGGTGTCCTTCCAACAAGTGTATTCTTCCGATAGAGGGTTCAAAATTATTACAGAGTTAATTCTTCAGTAAGATCAAGTGATCGAAATGCCTAGGTGGAGGCCGCTTCCGATCAGTAATATCAAGGTACAATTGATATTACGGCTTAATCTTAATTGAACCCTTCGGGTCGAACCCAATCGAATCACCAATCCGACACGACGAATTAATCCGAAAGGATTTAATGAGTCGACAGTGTTTTACGAATACAGACGTCGAATATCGAGCCTAGGGCGTCGAGACCGAGCGTCGCGAAATCACAAAGCAACAAGTATGAACATAGCCCTAACACTACACTGGCCTAGCCATGTGGGTTGCTAGGCAAGTCGCAGCCCTAGCATCATGCCTAGGCGCCATCGCAGCCCTAGCATGACGCCTAGGCGCTATCGCAGCCCTAGCATCATGCCTAGGCGCTACCGCAGCCCTAGCATCATGCCTAGGAACTATAGCTAACCATCGCAAGCACTGGGCGCAACAGGGGCACAAGACAGCCCATCGCTACGCAGCAGCGTGCTTGCCTGGATGCCTGGGTGCGCATGGCAGGAGCCACACACACACCAAGCACAGCCATCGCAGTGCTAGGCACTGGCGCATGTGCGTGTGCATGTGCGTGTGTGTGCGATAGCCAGGCAGCAGCGCCCAGCGCCCAGCACAAAGCGTGGCTCGCTAGCAGCACGCAAGTGTTGGGCTGGGTGATGCGTGCCAGCTGGGCAGACTAGGCTGGCTGTGCTAGCTGGCCAGCAAAGCAAGCTGCCAGCACAGCATGCTTGAGGAGGTTTGAGGGAGCGGGGACCAAAGGGCTTGGAGCATGCCTTGGGGAGCAAGGCAATGGTTTCCGCCCCCCCCCCCCCCCCCCCAAGGTTCATGGTCTTCACCTAACCCTCTCTTTCTCCCCTTGACACTTGTTGCATTGTGATTGATTTAATTAATAATTTATTTTGGAAATAAATTAATTATCAAAATTATTTATTCTCCCACATTGGTTAGGAAATGAAGTTCAAGGGTGCATTTCCCTATAAATACCAAAGGCATGGGTATTGGGAAATACACAACCTTGAGTGGAATTAAAAAGGCAACTCTTGTAATTAGAGTAAACTTTTGTTCGTAAAACTCATAGTTTTGTTTGTCCGGGTCTTGACTAACCTTCAAGACTTGGGACGCTCGGGTCGGGTCGTGGGTACAATCCGTCGGAGATCTCGTAGTATCGGGATTTTGAAGTAAGAGCTCTTCGGGAGCGAAGCACGCAACAAAGGTATAATTCTTGTTCTTAGTTTTGCTTAATTATGTTTATTATGCTTGTTAATTCCTTTAATTAAGGGGCGGGTCTTGGGGGGTTTCCTTCCGCATAGTGTCGGGTCACTACGAAACCCTACATAAAGAGAGGCCCCAACTAAAGTTGCACCCATTTAGACACGTGCCCCCAATCCTGAGACGCATGTTTTCATCTTGTGGACAAAACTGCTGAGAGAGTTTCTGATTTTCATCTCTTTTTGGATTTGGATGCATGCCTTCAGTCCTGAGACGTGTATTTCCATCTTGTGGACATCGAATATTTGTTTGGTAGCGAATGTCAATCTTTTAATCAAGTGTTAGGCTACGAATGTCGAAACACCCTTCTTTTATCATCTTTCTTTTGTTAAAATCATTGACTAAAGTTTCAATGACAGATCGAGAGACTTTGGACCGCCGATGCCATATGGAGAGGGTATCATCCTCTTTTAATCTTTTTAAACCCGATACCTTTTCATGACATGACATCACCCAGGACGGCCTTTATTTGTAAAGCGTTCTATACTTGCAAAGGGTCAACCGATATTCTTTAGCGTGCTAAATTCAAATTACTTTGATCTTAGTAGCTACTTGTCTTGAACATTTAGCGAACTAAAAATAGTTTTAACATTCTCAACACTACTGAAAGATTCCTTATCTTTAAGGAACTTCGCAGAATGAATCTCGAATTTACTTCCTTGACTACTTTGATTTTTTTCTATTCTAGACTAGATCAAAGTGGGGGCTAACTTTAGACACCTACTTTTGGCCTCCTGTCTCGACAGGAAGTGTTATGATGATACAAAAACTCGTTCTTCATGCTAGATCAAAGTTGAAGTGTTTATGGACTCCGAAACGCATTATGAAGTAAGTTAAAACCCATATTTGAGACCTAATTATCTTAGATCCTAGTCCCATTACTAATTAGGCCTAAAACGTTCTCATACATGTTCAATTTTAATTATAACGAACCCAAATGCGTCAAATGCAATGATTGGATCAAATAGATCTTACATTGTTGAAAACTGAGACAATCATAACTATTAAGCACATAATATCATTTCAAAGCCTATACAGATGGATAGCCCTTTCAAAGATCTTTCCAACGGTATATTATAAGCCCAATTCTGAGTTAAAACGAAAAAGATATCATCAAAATACTAAACCGAGCCCTAAAACCGACACCCTTGCACTCAAACGGCCATATCTTTTGATCCATAAAAGATTTTAACCTAATTCTAAAGGAATTGGAAAGTAGGAATTCAAAGATTTCCTAAGATATCTTATTTTCCTTAATCCAACTTCATAATAAAATGTTACAAAAGTTTTAAAAACGCATTTTTGTATAAAGCAAACCGCGTGCAAGTCTCAAAGTTGCGCTCGGAACTCTAGCTCAACTTTGAGAGTTGCGCACGCCCCCTAAAGCCACAGCTCTAAAATTCTAAACCTAGATTCCTACGCCTAAAAAAAAGGGTCTTCGCTTAGATATAACCACAACAGAAATATCAAAATTTAAGTCCTAGAATTATGAAAACCATAATATTTCCAACCCTAATTTATTCCATGGAGATACGAAGAAGAAGGAAGGTCCATAAACATCTAAAACGGAGATTTGGCAAGAAAAGATGAACAGTTTGTATCCTGAGCACTTAGATCATTACCTTTTCTTTTCTTCTTGTTTTAAATAACTTTAATCAATTAATTAGTGTAATTTGATCACTTTAAATGAACTCAGATTAATAAGTTCCACCTAATATCTTGCGTTAATTAAAGACTAGAATTGAATAATTAATTGCTGTTTAATCACCCAAGTTAAGGCAAATATAGTTTATTTTATTCTTTTCACGAATTTAATTAAAAAGGAATAACGACATTCGTTGCAATGTTGACTTTTTGTGATTAATGCTTGTAAATAAAATCAACTAACTTAGATTTTAGGAATTGCGTTGCATAAATTATTTGGTAATGAAATTGTGAAAAAGGAAGAGCTAGTAGAGGCCGCACTAAGGCTAGGAATGTAATTCTTAAAGAGAGCGTTTTTCCATTACCCTCACTCCCAAACTCATTTCTGGTTTAATAGAATAATTTGGGCATGGGTAAACTTATGATTCATGCTAAATATCCCTTGAACTCTATTTGGGAGAAAAGCATGAACAAGGTTTATGGGTTTTTGTAAAACTCATTGGCGACTCTCTATTGGTTACTTATAAAAAAAAGTAAAGACAGACTCAATTCTAAATCAAGTTCTGTCAAACAGTCAAGAATTCAAATCCTAACACACTCTAAAAGGTGTAAAGTCCTAGACTTTTAAAAGGCCAAGGGCATAGAGGAAATTGGATCCCCAACGACGGGCCACCCTCCTCACAATATCGTACACAAATCTAAAATATATTATATTTTTTCATAAAATTTAAAATATATTATGTGTTTTTATTGAAACATGTACAAAATTATCATCTTTAAAATTGTGTGAAACTTGTATTTACCTACAAAAGAAAAAATATATACAAAGTATAAAGGGAAAAAAAAAACCTGTGTGGACCTGATTCACCATAATATTATTGTAGACCTAAGGTTTATACGCGAGCGCAACTGATGTAATATTTAACATAGCAACCTTAATTTATTATATTATGACAGGTATTATGGAGAAATAGTTTTACATATTAATTTTGGTAACCTGCTTACTCTATAATTACATAGTATAATATGTTCAAAAAAAAAAGTGAAGAATGCACTACATATGAGTCATCTAGGCGCATAGGAACTATTTGCAAAGTTTGTAAATAGGAGGTTAAATTCGTAATCTTGGCCGCTAGTTGAGACAATAAACATTATTTAGTTTCCTTTTTTTTTGTTGACCTTTTGATGACCCCATTATTTTTTGAAATGTAATGGAGGAGTTTTTGACAATTGAAAAGTCATATTACTTTTTAACTTTTCAATATTTTACTTGTTTCTCTCTCCTTGGTTCCCATTTGTTTCTCTCTCTTCGAATTCTCTAGTTTCTTTGTCTCTCCTCTTCTGACCTTCGTTGTTTACGCTTGGACAGTTCAGCAGAGCTTCAACGGTGGTTTCGTGTTGAGTAAAGTTGCGTTTTGGTGTCGTTGAAAGTACATATTTGTTGGTTTTTTTAGTTGAAATTGTTTGGGTGTTGTTATATTCTTTTGTTGGCTATGTTGTTGTTAGATTGTACAATTGCAATTGGAAAGGATGTGCATTCCCTTTTGCCAAATTGTTTAGTCCTTTATCTTTTGTAATTTATTAGCTTCAAATTTCGGGAAATGCACGTGATTTATGGTTTGTGATTAGGGTTACAAATTCTTAACTTATTATTCCAAATTGTTAGTGGTGTTGTAAAATGTGTTTTTTGTGGGTTGTTCATCAGTTTATTATATGTGCAAGTGTCTAGGTAATTGTTGAATGTTAGATTGAAGGTAATGGGATTTAAATTGAAGTGTGGTGTGGACCTAAGTCAAATGTGTTTTATAGTGTCTGTTATTAAGTTATTCATGTATGAAAAGGTTTGAAACCTTAATTATAAGTGTATTTTGCGAAGGAATGTTGAATATGTAAAATTTGGGGTGTATAAATTAGGAATGTGTAGGGGAGAGCAAGGGACGGGTACTCGTTCCAATAACGTTATTAGTTCGGGTACCCGATAACCGTTAAGGCTAAAACCGATACCCGAAACCGTTCCGATAAGGTTCGGGTACCAATAAATTCGGATACCCAAAAATACGGGTACCCGAACCAAATATCCGAACCAAACCAATAAGCTGACTTTTTATTTTTAATTTTTTAAATTTTTTTTTTTAAACAAAGCTGAATTTTTATTGTGGGTCTTTTTTTTTATTTAACACTTGCTTTACAACTGGATTTATGCTTTTTACTAGTTTTTTATACTTCCTTTTTTTATTAACTATAAAAATTCAACTTGAAAACCTGAACAGTACCTAAAAAAAATCCATAATAATAAATATAACCACCACCTGATAGAGAACCTAAAAAATAAAGTCCATGAGTTTTAAAAAATAACGACCTGATAGGCTGATATTGAACCTGAATACCTGATACAAACATAGAGTTTCTTAAAAAAAAAGTCCATAGTTTAAAAAAAAAAACTAACTACTATGGACTTTATAAAATGCACAACCAATTAATGTATGACAATAGATACATTCAGCCTTGTTTTCTCCATCCTTCTTTATAAAATGCTCCCAATGAGGAGAGCGCCTTTTCCTAGCTTTTTTTAAAGTTTCACTTAAGGGGGCAGCAACATCAGCAACTTCAGAAGGTGTCATTATTTTCCGTCATTGGACAAGGGTCATACTCCCAAGGGTCGAGAGGAGGACTTGGAATTAGAGGAGCTTGACTTGTAACCGATGAGTCTTCTATATTATCCCCACTACTTCTAGATTTCATAAACTCCTACAAATGAAAAAAACAAATAAGTTCAATCATGTATACACAAATAACAAGAATGAAGAAAAAATCTAGTTAGTAACAAGACACAAAACAATGTTCACCAATGGTATGCTAAATTGCTAATAGGTTTAAACTAAATTCAATAGGAAAAAAAAATAAAAAAACAAGGTCGATTGAATGAGTAAGCATAAGTGCAGATAAGTATCCATGAAAGTAAGAAAATTTGAAAATGAGATGTTGATCTAAGAGTAACCACAGAAGACAAAGAAAGGATTAAACTAACCATCATCAGGGTCTGTTTCCGAGGTTGTAATAGAAGTTTGTACACATATCATAAGTAGGCAAATTGCTACCTTACGACTCATTACAAGCAACAAAACGAAACTATATAACATAAACACTCGAAAGCCTCACAGCATAACTGTGGCAACAACTAAATTTTACAGAAAAGTTGAGGAATTTCCAAAAACTCAATGACTTATACAAGCTCGCCCAATGAGATCGGTCAACCTGTGTTAGTTTATTCGACTAAATTGCAGTATTCATACTTTCATAGTAATGCATTTAGTTAAGAAACATCAAATTTTCAACTATATACTCAGTCAAATGATGTCAATCACTAAACAAGATATTGAGCAACAAAACCCACTAATAGTAAGCATTTAACTATGACAATAAACTATAAACATGTCAATAAAAAAGATTTAAACATTATATAGAATATAGAATTCACCGAATCGAATGAACCAGAAAACACCCAAAAAATAACTAGACAATTATTAATTTACAGTATATTACAATTTTCTGTTATTATAAACAATATTTCAACAATCCGGCTTCGAAAGTTCGAAGAACCCTAAATTGGTTATACTAACTTTTCTGAATCAACGATAAACCCAATAATATGGAATTGACATTCACTGATTTTATAATAATAATAAAATTACCTCAGGAGTTTCTTTGACGGAGGAGTGAAAGCTCAGAAGCCGCTTCAATGGAGAAGTCGAAGTACGCTTCAATGGAGGAGAAGAAGGGGTTGGTTATACTAACTTTTCTAAATCAACGATCGGAGAAAACAAGGGTTTAGGGTTAATTGAATTCATTACAAATAATTAGATCTGGGAAAGGGATAATTACTTGAGGTTAGAGAATGGAGATCAGAGAACTAGAGATAGAGAAGAAAAGGAGAGAGAGGGGGATGGAGGCTGAGTGAGTGAGTGAGTGAAAAATGAGAAAAGAACGACAGATTAAGGTTTTTTACTTTTTTTTTTTTTTACTAACATTTGAGATTTTTGGGTAATTCGGGTACCCGAAACTGTCTTAACAGGTATCCGATACCCGACCCGTTAATTTCTTATCAGTTCGGTTACCTGTCCCAAATTCTTTAAACGGTTCGGGTACCAAATTATTAGGAACGGTTGCGGTTCGGGTTTTTGGTTTTTCGGATATTTTTGCTCAGCCCTAGGAATGTGAAGATAGGATAATGACCTCCCTTGGTATGTGGTCTCCATTGTTATGTGGAATGTTAGTAAGATTGTTTGTAATCCTTTTTTAAAGTCGTTGGTCATTGTAGAACTAAATGGTAAGATTGTTTGTAACCCTTTTTTAATGCTGGTGGTCAATGTAGAACTAAATTATTGCATAATTGACATATATTGATTCCATTGGTGTGTAAAAATCGATGAGTAATTGCTTGTGTTAATATGGCAGGATAGGATAATGACTAAAAAGAAATCTTCAAATGCTTGTAGAAGTGGTTTGGCTGTTTGTTTAAGGTTTATGAATAATTAATTGCTTTCAATACTGTAATTTTTGTAGGGTAAATCAGTAATGGTGAATGATGGGGGTAGAAACAAAGGTGTTAATAAAGGCAAGAAGAAGGTAAAAGTTGATCTTCTGTTTGAGCAAGAGGAATTGGAGGATTCCGATAATGAGAATGGGTTTGAAGATGTTGGATCTGAAGATGATGGTTCAGACTCAGCAGATGGTGATTGATGGTTCACACAGCCTTTCTAGGCATCCGCCCGATCAGGCCCGGTCTTTTTCTTAGGCCGAGTCTTCTTTTCTTTTCTTCTCTTGGGCTTCAATCACTTGCGGCCCAAATCCTCTTCCTTGGTCCATTACTTGGACCAATTCCATGAACCAAGCCGTTAGTCACCGAAATAATCGGCCTTGGGCTACAAATGACGGTCATGAATGTGATCATAGCTTCAATATCTTGTAGTGGTCGGAAAACCATAGAAATCACCAACAAATCGGGGAAATTCCTACAAAACAAATGCCAACTCTACAAAACACTCGAAAACACACATTAGTACTAAAAATAGCTCCGTAGAGCTCAAATATGCATAAAAATGACCGTGGCCTGGGGGATAATTTAGTATATAAAACATATATATCAACCTTGGTGTTTTCCTCAACAATAGACAACAATGAGGAAGCATCCTTATCGTTGTCTATTAGGCGAAATGCTCCATCATAACCCATGGTGGCACATATATTAGAGAACGAGTCATTGTTGAGGATAACATCGGAACCTTTGCATGGCACAACCTTGACCCTTTGCCGAGTTGAGTGATCATACACAACACACACATAATTTTCGAATAAAGACATCTCATACATTCGAGTGTTATTTCGAATCATTAATAGTGTTGGATCAAACTTGTTACTATTGGTGGAGATGGTGTTTATAGAGACAAGTGGCTTATGATTGGGAAGAGGATTGTTAGTAATGCTTGGTTGGGTGTTTTTAAATTTATCAGAGGATGCCCCAACTAAAAGTCTTCCTCCATCAACCAGGTCTTGAATACAGTGCTTGAATGTTGTGCAATTTTCAATATCATGCCTACGCCCTTGATGGAATTTACAGTGTTCGTTGGTTCGTGTTGTTACTGGGAGGAGGATTTCTTGGGGGTGGCCTTGGGTTCAAAGGTTGAACAAAGTTGGCCTTTTTTAGTTTGGAAAAAGCTTGAGCATAAGTCATGTTTAAAGGACAAAAATTTCTCTGTGGCCTGACCTGGAATGCTGGAGTGGCGCCAATATTATGTATCAAGTTTGCTGGTTTTTAGGGTATTGAGTCATTGTTATTGGTTTTCGTATTGCCCCCAAACTTAGGACTGTAAGAGGTGTTACTATTTCTATTGTTCCCCTCATCCTTCTTGATGTCTCCCTTTTTTATGGCATCCTCCACCAAAGCTCCTGTTAATATGAGAGCCTTGAATGACGGAAAATACAGGAAAGTTATTCGTCCTTGATAAATGGGAAAAAGATTCTTAAGAATCATCTGTAAATGTTCTTCATCATTTGGCCTATTTACCATCTTTGCAGATTTATTTCTCCACCTAGTGATGAAGGCAGAGAATGTCTCATTATGGTTATGTGCAGTAGTCTCCAAATCTCTCCTTGTTACATCAATTTCTTCATTATATTTGTATTGGCTAGAAAATTCTTGCACAATGTCAGCCCACAAAGATTTCTTTGAGTTTTCAAGATTAACAAACCAATGAGCAGCATCCCCATCTAAATATTGTTGAAACAATTGTGCCATCAAAGGTTCATCAACACCCCAAGGACTAATGGCCCCTACATAAAGTTTCAAGAAATTGGTGAGACTTCCTGTACCATCAAACCTCGTGAGATTCGGCATCTTAAACCTGGATGGCAGCCGTGCCTTCGGAAATAAAGTTAGACCATGAATATCCAACCAAGGTTCTGCTTTTGTCATACCCTTCAGTACTTCCTTGAGCCTGAGAATATCTTCCTCGATCTTGGTAGGAGCTTCTCTATCACCGTTTCTATCATCTAAACGTAATGGTGAAGCTACCTCTGAGTCATGAAGAGGAGGAGGAGCACTTGCACTCTGTCTTAACAAGCTCTGTTTTGTTTATTCCATAGTATCTTGACGATCAAGGATAGCTCGCATCATTCCTCGAAGATCGTTAGATGGATCAGGGTTTAGCAAACTTTCATAACCATGAATCTCAAACATTTCGCTCAGTGGTGGAGAATGAATTTCCCTTGGCGTCAAATAATCGGGGGAAAATGCTACTGAATCGGATTGTAAACTGTAAGAAGAGGTTTGACGGATAAGCCTAGATCCTGTGCGGGTCCAAGTGGATTTCTTAGGGTCAAACGGGAACGTTACTGTAGACGAACAATGAAAACTTCCTTGACAAGCTAAAATAAATAATAAACGTAAATAAAAGGTTTTAAAAGAAATGAACACCCCTTTTGAAAACAGTTTTTTAAAGAAAAACGTTTTAGACTTGGACTCTACTATAAAGATTCCTTGTGTGTTAATGAACACACTACTAGTTCTCGACTTATAAGAACCTAAAACCTGAATAAGGATACTTCACTTAAACTTCTTCTCTCCCTAAAATCCGAAGTGTTATCTTTTGAGATTTTTCTCACTTTTCTCAAATCTGAGTTATGGATCCTAATGCCTCACGCGTTAGAGATTTAATTCATTTCTTCTCTGGCACTTCGCGCTCTTCTCTCCAAGGATTACGAGAAAGGGAACGCAATGAGATTCTTGGTTCAACATGACCAGAAGATCATCCATCTCAATATTCTAGGGAGAACCTTTCTCTCCCATACGATCAAAATCCTCGTACTATTCCACCTACGGTTCCTCTAGTGAAACTCGCACTAGTGAGTGGTCTACCTTAAGTATTTGAGATAAGTAGCTCTCTAGAGTCACTTTTCTTATTCGTGGTAGATACAATAGTATTAGCTATGTCTCTTTCTCTACGCTTCCCTATAGAGTTGGTTTACTCAATTTTGAATACTATAAGGCAACAAAACCTCCCCTTCGCTAGCTAACTCGTAGAGAGCCCGAACCTACCATCACATTTCCCTTCTAATCTCCCTATGTTCTCGTCTCTAAGGTTATTGTTTTGGGATGCTCGTGGGTACTATGCAAGTCAAATATTAAGTAACATCTCGATATTACTTAAAACCTATCTCCCTAATTGTTTGGTTCTACTCACCTCTAATTCGTCAATCCAAAAGGAGGTCTATCTCTGAGAGTCTAGGCATGACAATGTCTTGTACTCTTTCGGGGCATGATTCTCTCCCATCAACACTATTCTTATGGAGTGATACATGTTTCTTTTTGCTTACTCAATTGACCGAGGGATCAATAGCCATAACAGTTTATAATACTCCTTGCAGTGTTTATTCAATAACTTCCTCACGCTAAGGGAAGGTTCATCTCAAAGTTCAGTCAATTATCCTTGATTGGGTATGTTAGATTTCATAACCTATAGTCATTTAAAAATGAAGATGGATGGTCCTTCCAACTATCAAGAGTCTAAGGAAAATTTCCTTCGGAAACTACCTCCTTGTAAGAGATATTACATATCTTATCTCCTTGAGACTTTATGGATAATAGGTCAAAGGAGTCTCTTCATAATAATAGATAGATTAACTAGGGCATTGTCAACTACATCTTGGTTACAAGTAGATCCTCACACTCTATCTCTAGCTGCTTTATCAGATGGCTTAGATGGATATAGAGGCAAGTATACATTACGAGAACCGGGGCATGTTTGGAAGTTGGGTTTTGGTTCAAAGCTTAGGGGGCGTAGTTTTTCCTTCTTCTCACTATGTCTACTGCAATATGGGTTACAAAAGGCTCGCTCTCTAAAGGTGAAACAATTAGAAGTAATGGTGGATGTCAATTGCTTCATCTCCTCTCTGGCTAGACTAGATGTTTACCTAGCAAATGTTGAGCAAAAGTTATGTGACATTCTAATCCTAATGCGCTCTCGTGGTTGGGAGTTAGTATTCAACATTCCCCGCAAGACATGCTTCGAGGAGCTCGACTCATTGTCGTTCATTGCCAAGGGTTACTTGGGGTCAAACAGAGGTATTTGAAGCTCCAGCATCTGCTGAGATTAGGTTAGGGCCTTTTTGACCATTGTATTATGTCTCTTTTTTAGTTTATTATTATGGTTTTACTTTTGCGACTACATTCAACGTGAGCTGCCTACGTAACCTGTTATAAGATTTTTTTTCTTTTTCATTTTTCATTTTTTTTTCATGGATCGAGTCGCTCGTAGTTCAAATATAAAAGAACTTTTTATAACAAACTTTATTGAAAATGTAACAACTATTATTACCATACATCTACTTCCCTGGTCAAAAGTTGCTTCTCCCATGCAGCTTTCCGTTTGGCAACATATAAAGGGTTATCTTTTTTATCAAAAATCCATGATGCCCATGCTTTACACACTACCATGCATGACTCTGTTGTAATAGGATTGATGTTGTCGAGGAAGATATAAGGTTCCATGATTTCTCGTAGGGATGCACTTTGTTTGCAGATGTTTCAACCCCTTCACAAGGAACCACTATATCATTGTCATAAAGCCATTTAAATCTCCTTCAGATATCATTAGCCTTTGCCTTATTCGGCATCCAATTCGGCTTGTCCTGTTCATCTTCCGAAATAGGAAAATATATCGTTCATTTTGCAAATGGTGGGCGCCTTATCTCAACAACTTCATCATTTTCTATGTTGACCTTCTGTGTTTATGGTGTTTATCCAACCACTATATTGAGATGAGCCTTCACCTCTATAGGCTTCCCTACTATAGTCACCACATATAGTGATGATGCCCCAAGACGCTCTCATCAAGCTTTTGGTGTAAGCTAGATGAGACTGCTTTACACCCGTGCAGCCAAGGTCTTCATAGTAACAAGTTTCTTGTGAGTCAAAAATCCACTACCATAAACTCTATGTTAAAAAGAACATCCTCATGTACCAAAGGTAAGACTATAGACCCCGTCACTTCCCTTGGCGATTGATCAAAAACCCTGACGAAAATAAAGCAGCAAGTGATATGTAAATCATTTTACCCCATCTTGTATAAGTATTCAGGAGAACAAAGATTGACGTCAGCTCCTGTATCAACCAATATATGATTAATATAACTTGAACCGTGTCGGAGAGTGATATGTAGTGGCTCATTATGATAGTGATTTGGGGGTAAATCACTATCTGCAAAGGTGAGCCCTGGAACAACATCGTGATGTTCAATATATTAACCTTTTTGTGAGGAAGAATGAAAAGCGTCTAAGGTTTTGAATACGTTTTCAGAATAAATTGATTCGTGGATAGGCACATCATATAGTAGTTCGGGGCCTGTCTGACGAAATTGGGGAATTGTGTTTTCTTAGCGAGAGGCTTTGGATTGCTCAATGGTGGAAACCTTTGGGTACGGGTTTTTATTATTTGGTGGTTTAGGCCGTAAGGTTAAAATCTTAGAGCCATCTTGGAAGGTCAAAGATTCTTAAAGTTGTGTTGGCATCTTTTGGGATTGAACTAACATAAGGGGATGAAATTCGTAAATCCAAGGCTGGCCAAGTTTTATATCATAAGGCATTCACATATCACAAGTTATGAAACTTGTGGTGAAACTTACACCTTTGTACTTAAAAATAGCATCAATTTTACCACATACATTTTCAAATACATCTTTGTTACAAAATCGTCTACTGTTACAGGTCTAAGTTCTTCCTCCTCAAATCCCCACTCAACAAATGTATGGTATGGGCACATATTAATGAAAGATTCTTCATCGATGCGAACATGATGATACTTGAAGTTATGACATATCATTGCATGGTCTAGTGAGTCCTTTATAAAACCCTTTCTGATCAAATCATCTTTGACCTGGTAAGGATCAAGTTTGAAGATGTCCCTCAGATCTCTAAAAGGGGTTGTGGCATTTATGATTTTTCTTTTAAGATAATCACTAAAAGCCTCGCTATACATTCAAGAGCTTGATAGCAAGTCCCATAATGATCTTTCATACTTGTCTTTTCTTGACCTCGAAGTCGAACTTTCCCCAAAACTCACCATTTGCACACCGTGGTTGTCATGTTTGGTAAGACTTCATCCCCAAGAATAGTTATCACACAATCCGGGGTTGAAAACCTGACCTTTTGATGAAGTGCAGAGGCAATTTCCTCTATATGTTGTAACCATAATTTTCCCAAGGTAAAGGTGAGGTTTTTCGGATCATCAATTACTTGGAATTCGACGTTACAAACCCAGTCATGATATCCTAGTGGCAGGGTTATTTCTCCAATTGCTTGCATAAGAGTGTGATCGCTTGTTCTAACAATATTATTTGAGGGTCTTAAAGAAGAATTTTCACACCCTATTTTCTCGAGAATATTTTTGCTGCAAATGTTGAAGGCGAATTCACTGTTTACCAAAATTCCTGAGACTTGGTAACAATCCGATACCAAAGTAACGGTCGATCATTATTGTAGTCATCTGGTAAATCTGCATTTGTGAATCTTAGAGTAGGTGGAGTCCACAATCTTGGAATTGGAATTTTCCCATCATCAATCAATTGTTGGACAACATGTCTAAGATCACTTCAAACATTTGTATTGTGCCCATAGTCATGACAATAATTACAATAGCCCCAGCAGACGGCATGGTGTAGTTATTATGCTTTAATTTGAGGAAGCCCTGCAATTTCAGCCGATGAAATATAGCACTCAGTGATTCGCACCTCCTAGAGTATATTTGGCGGATAGAACCCCAACAGCCTCCTCCACTACACATTTGTGCTCCTATATCCATATCTCGGTCTCTAAACAATAAGTGAACTGTAATTTGATTGACAAGAACATGGTTAAGAACAAACCTTTAAGGTATTGAGGGGTGTAAGACTTTCCTTTGAAAAGAAAATTAACTCATATATTATCTTATCAACAGTGATTAAACCATTCTTTAAGTTGAAAAGATTTTAACAAAAGATATTTGGCATCGCTTAAAATGCACCACGTATGGTGTTTATTAGTCCTGGAAAGTTAAACTCTCTTGAGATCACGTGAGGAAAGATCTAAGGCTAATTCTCGATTTATTATTGGGTCCATAAATAACCTTTGTAAAAAGCGGTTTCACTTTTAAAAACAAAAATGAGTTTTAGGTAAAAATGAAAAATAAGAAGAAAAAAAAAACCTAATGACAACACGAATGAAACATTAACACTAATGACAGCAAAGACTTCATGTATGTATTGATGACATGCTTCTTAATCTAAAGGGCAATCTGTTTTGAAGAAATTATTAACCAAGTGGCCTCGTATCACTTCCAACTGTGAACACCGAGGGTGGACGTTCCTTACATAGTCGATTGCAGTATCGTACGGATGTAAGTTTACGCCCTTAATTCATTAATTTTGTTGTCTAAATCCGACCTTACCAATAGGCAGAGGTGTCGGCCTAAAAAATAAAAGAAAGTTCATGCTCATGACAACTGATGAATGACCACATACACAACATGCTTATAAGCACACTTAAACAATTTAACAACGCAATTTCAGGTTTAAATCACACTTTATATAGAAATAAAATCCCCACCGGAGTCGCAAGACTGCGGTACCCGGTTATTAGTGGAAAATTAGTCTATAGAGGTTCCACTTAGATGTCTGATAAGACTTTTAATTAAACTTAGAGCCGACACCTTATTTTTACACGAATAAGGACGGATTTTAAAACAGCCAATTTTAAGAAATAAAATTAAAAATCAACTACTAACTCCATTAAAAATAATATTTAAGGCACTGTCTTGGGTTTGGGATTTAGGTTAAGAGAATCAAACGTTTGGAATTCGTCTTCCTTTCCGTTCTAGAGAACGGGCTCTTACTACAGCGTTGTTTAAAGTCATGTTTTAAGGCATGTTAGTCACATAAAATGATATAATAATTAGTATAAGGTAGGTTTGAGCACCACTACGTGACCAATCATAGTAGGATTTGAATCCAGTCACGGATCAAAATCTTCGTAGTCAGGACAAATGCCATATTTTAAATAACCAATTAGATTAGGTTTTTAATTTGGGTAGTTGACATAAGCGTCATTTTTGTAAGTGGGATTTTAGTGATCTTTGACGGATTCACTCATAAAAGTAAAATGAACCACCTTGGTTGAGGAAAATCACACCAAGTAGTGATTACCAAAAATGTCCTCTGAACAAGACAATTCAACAAATGCATCCCAATTGATGACTTTTTTAGTGGGTCAAGGTATTTTTTGAAGTGAAACGATAATGGTTCACTATATAATCTCACTTTAGGTTTTAAGATCAATCAAGGGTAATTTTGTAATGGTTTAAATTAAAGGTTATGTGTTTAGGCTAATGGAATTGACCAAATAAAACGCGACATCTGTCAAGGCCTTGCTTCCAAATAAAAGGAAACAATAAACTATTTAATCATATCCGATTGTCAATTAATCCATCGTATAATTATAATGGGATGTCGGATTATTTTTATGGAGATGGATAATTGTTAAAACCTTATACAACTAAATAATTAGTCTTAACCTCATGTTTGGAAATGAGGCCATAACCTTATATTAATTATCATTAATTATGAAAACAAGTATGCAAAGTTATGATTCATTCTTGTATTACAAAAGGGTTTGAAATAAAGTGTTCACAAAATTATAAAAGCTTTTATTTCTAAAATCATCTTAAAATGAAATTAAAGTTTATTAAAAACATATTTTATTTCGAAAGTCATCTTTAGACAAGATTAAGTCTTCTTAAAAAGAGCACTTAATTAATAAAGCTTATAAATTAAAATTACATAATGTAGTGTAATATAAGTTGCATGACACCATTAGTTTCTTAAAAATAATTTAATACAATTTTTAAAAAAGTAATTATGAGAAAAACATGCCATTTTTACATTTTAGATAGCTTGAACGAAAAAAAATCATTAAAAATCATAGAAAAATTGAAAATATCATTGTGGGATATGGATGGAAAGCTCTTGAAAAATCCTATCATTAGAGCTAAAAAAAGGGAACTGATTCAGGACGTAAGAGGTGTTACGTTGGAGATCTTTAGGACGTGGTAGGTTACTCTTTATCCTTGAACATTCTTTACATAAATTCTTACTTCCTTAGATCTTTAAACTCACCTTAAGAAAGAAATTATTCTTAATATATATTTTAGAAAAACACATGATTGCATTAACACTTTACATTTTAATACATTAAACAAAGATGAAATGCAAATGCAACTAAACCCCCCTTTTTTCCATATCCTATCACCTCACCAGTAGGCTTGGTTTTCTAATATGGAGTAATGAAATATTTAGGGCTAATTTAGCACCTAATATCGTCACCACTCCTATTGGTAACATCACATGAAAACAAACACATTAGTTAAAATAATAATAATAATAATAATTAAGGAAATTAAGAAAGGAAAAAGAATAATACCTTAAGCTAGATGTAGCTATTTTTATATAACACCTTTGGCTTACCAAGATTAAACGATGATATCTCCTTAATTAAAGTGAATCAATAGTAGGCTAAGTGATATTTTTTTGGGAATTTTTGAGATTAAGAGAAACTGGTGAAAATAAAGTTAATGAATCGTTTTTTTGGATTTTTTATTAAAGAAAATAAACTTGAATTAATTCTTTAAAAAATAATGTTAGATCTTGAGCAATAAACTTTTTATTTTTGTTTTTAATATAGACTAGGAATACTTAAGAAAATAATGTAATTTTTTGTTTTTTTTTTTGTATAAACAAAGATAAGAAATAACAATAATACTTGAACTTAAAGTAAAAATATTTTTTGTTGTTTTTTATAGGAATTAGAGATAATAACAATACTTAAATAAAAATTGAAATATTAGTTTATCTAGATGATGCCTTTTTATAAGCTAATAAAGCTAAATTAGAGACATTTTAACTAAAGCAAGAGATTAGCAAAGGAGTTTTTAGAGAGAATTTTTAGAGAGAGATTAAGTAGGATATTTTTTGGTGTCTTGAAATGAGAAAATTAGGGGGTATTTATAGGAAAATAAAAGGGTTAATTTGTACATAAATAAATAACTAAAAGATAATTAAAGGATTTAAATTGTAAATATCTAGATTTTGGTAATAATGAAAATCTTTTATTATATTCCTTTGTTTTATATGTAACAAACTAATTATTCTATTTTACAACACTTAAACTAATAAAATAAAGAAATCGTGACTAAATCAGACTCTAATAATCATATCAAAAGGTTCTAAAATGTCATGGTATTACAAAAAGAAAAATATATAACTAAGTCACGCCAAAACTCAAAAATACTCATGTCGTATACGTATGACAGAGTACCTAAACCACTTAAATTAAGTGATTATTCATGAACCTCATAATTCATTACACTCACCAAGATATTGAAACAATACTTATAAAATAAACAACTCCCTAAGATATCATCTCTGAAATTTACTCAAAGGCATAAGGTTACAATACTAGTAGGGTCAGACAAAATATTTTTAGAGCTTATGTATTCATAAGAAATTAACTTCTTCCCCTATTAGACAATACATATAAATTTACAAAAGGACATCTAATCATGCGACAAAATCTGATAAGCACAAGTTTTACAAACAATAAAAAAATGACTCTTACTAACAAAGGTGCGGTATAAAGTAATGTGAATTACCTTATATATAATATATGCTATGTAAAGTCATACAATATAAAGTTGACTTTGTCAAAGGTAAAATATATTCCCTTAGCCAGACAACCTTAAAAAGTATAAACTTTTATCATGTCTTACGCTATTCAAACACTAATTTATATTTATCACGATCGTATTATTCACTATCGATAAAAAATATTGATAAAAGATAAAATTAGATCAAAATAACAGAAATGCAAATAATATCATAAAACAGAGATCTAAATTTATGCCGACGATGCAAAGTGCATAAAAACTGATAAGATTGCATAGTGTTGTAAATAGTGGCAAATAGTATTTGAATAGTGGTAAATAGTGTTTGAATAGTGGCAAATAGTGTTTGAATAGTAAATGTAATACTAGCATGCAATAGGTGATGCGTAGATTACGTATGACATCTTGATGTTACAATTATCGTTAGATAATTATTGATACAATTGTTCTGAATTGATTTTTATTGGGTACAATATTAACCGTGCGATAAAACAAAAAAAGGAAGACATAAGAATACATCCAATTAATTATTTCAGCATTGATGATTATACATCCAAAATTAACAAAAGAATACAAAAACTAGAGTGAAATAAGCAAGACATAAAAATAAATAAAATAAAATAAAATAAAAAGAAAAAAAAGTAAGATAAAAATTAATTGGAAAAGAAAAGAAAGTAAAAAAAAAAAGCCACAAGATCCTAAATGTACGCGAAACATTCTCATTATCATGTTCCCACTGCCTCGCAAATCGCTCACATCCACATATCTATCATGTTAGATAAATATTGGTATAATTGGCCCGAATTGAAATTCATGGTAAAAAGTATACTATAATGTGTAGTATTTTTTAGGTGTGGCAAACTTTATTGTAGGAAAAAAGGAGTGTTTGTCATTTCCCTACCTTTGTTGGGCATTAGTCTTTGGAGTAGTGGACTTTATAGGTAAGTTGTCCAAATTGGAGTATTGTGCTCAGGTTGTAAAAATTACTAGATAAAATAAAAAAGTACTCTAACACTCTAAATGAAAATGCTAATACACTTATCATACTTTAAAGGGTTAAACAATGCTTGTTTATAGCTCAATAAAAAAAATGACACTCTTTCCTGGCGAGAAAAATTGTCGTACTTTTATACTATTCGATTGACATACGTATACGTGTAAAAATACGGTATAATATACACACTTTTTTTTTACTATAAAAAAGAAGATTACCCTTATCCAAATCTCCACTCACCACTTATTTCCTATCACCTTCTATCTTCCTTCCTACCCAAAAAAACCAAGCAAAACCACCATCAATTCGGCCACCATGTTCCAAAGTAACCAAGAAGATCAACCTGTCTTCACCTTCGTAGAAGACATGAGGATAATACGAGTGTACTTCATGTACATTGTGGGGTTAGTGGTCCTCCGAATGGCTGCATTAATTTACTTGCTAATTAGCAAGTAAAGCTCGAAATTACTTCAGTGGAGTAGGGTAAAAATGCATGTGATGTTAGCTGTACTTCAAAGTTTTGTAATTTAGTAGTTTAGAAGTACAAATTGTAACATGTATTTCAGAAATTGTGAATAAAAATTATTATTATTACTCGTATTTTGTTTTTTGTTTTAATTAGCTTAAAAATTGTCATTAAGTTTATAAAAATATTTTAGCATATGCTTATGTTATTACCACATAATTAAAAAACGATAGCAACATAAAAATAATTATTGGAAAAATAACAATTATAATAATAAATAATCACAGTATTTGGATCAAAATTTGGTGTCTACACCATTATATTTGGAGATCGGTACGTATTTCCTCTGAGTCCTGGTAAGGTGGAGTGGGTGCTTGATATACCCAAGGGTTCGAAGGCAGTTCCCTCTATGATTCTAGAGGATGATGTAGTGTTGCAAGTTGAATCGAAGAGAATTTCTGGAATGTTTTCAAAAGGGGATAGCATTCCTTTGGCAGCAGCTGCGGCTGCGTTGGTTCGTGCTGATAAAAGGGAAGTTGTTGCCTATTAAAACAGACAAGGAGAAGCCTGACTTTAAGATTGCATTTTTGGTTGGTGATTTAGGGTACATGTTGTCTACCACTATAAACACCACGAATTTGGTTGTTGCTCTAGGACCTGCTCTTACTATTTATAATGATGCTGCAAACTATGATTGGTGCACTTTGACTTATTCTTGGATGTGGACAGCAGCTAGGAAGTTCCAGAAGAAATTTTCTGAAAAAGGCTATGTTTCAGGCAGTGGAGGTTGCATTTTGTTTGTGCTGGTATGGAATGTAGCTAAGCTTATAAAATTTCGTTGAATAATGTTTTTTGTTTTTTACAAGTGGAGGGGTTGTTTATTATTAGATGTTGACATCATCTTGAATGTGGAATTGTGTAGATCTTTTATCTTGATCATCTGAATCAGGTACCTATGTCTGGGGATTGGCTCCGAGGTTAGCGGCGTGGTCGCAGGATGAAATAAATAAAGTTGTTGCAGATGACAAAAATGAGTCAAGGGACTTTTGTCGGTTGCTGGTGAGTGTTAAACTCATTGTTTTGTTATAGGACAGCACCGTATTTTGTGTAGTTATGTTTTTCTAATTAAGTTTGTTTGTTGTACAATCCTTGAATATTGCCTATGGTGAGGACCATCCATTGGCACCCCGTGACGGTCCGGTAAATGCTCTTGCAATTGATGTGGATGGGATTACAGAGGAGGTTTGGAATTTATCTTTTATTAAAAATGGGAGATCTTTAATGTGCCTTGTTACACTTACTTACTTCATTGTCGAATGTTTAGTAATTATGCCCTATTTGAGAGTTTGTATTTTTGTATGTATGCAGGTGGTTTGTAAGGTGGTGGAAAAGGTGACTCTGCAGTTCATGTCTTTAATTGATGAGAAAATGGGGTCCGTACTATATAACATGAATGAAATGCTAAAAAAAACCAATTAATGCTTTAGAGAGACCAAGGTTGGGGATTGTAGCCTGTCAACAGATGGAAGTTGTAGGACATTCAGTTGACAGCTAGTCTGAAGATAAGGGTGGTAGTTTGGCGGCGAAAAGGGCTGGTAAAAAGTCTTTGCCGAAGGAAAAAGACTGTGAGTTGAATTTAACAGTTGTGGAGGTGGAGAAAATAGATGAGAATACGAACGATTTGGTGGAGAGCATTGCAGATGGAATGATTGATGATGCAGCTGGTGAGGGTAAGAAGGATGCATCTACTGAGGGTGAGAAAGATACAGCTGCTGAGGGTGAGAAGGATGCAGTGTCGGTGGGTGTTCAAGGTGAGGATCAAGATGAGGTTTCTGGAGGTGTTCATGATTTAGATGGTGTTGAGGAATTAGGAAATCATGTTTCTGCAGTGGATGAGGGTGATTATGGGAATGAATTTCAAAGTGCGGGTTCTGAACTTGATGATGAGGAGGAGGATGATGAAGTTCCCCCAGAAAGGGAGGTTGTTTTGGGATTTCTCGGGTCAAGGGAGATGACTATTTTGGTGATATCGGTTGTAGTGAGACAAACTCTGATGTATCGGATGTTGAAGAGGAGTCCACAGGAAATGACAACACAAGAACTGCTGATAAGAGGGTCGTTAAACCTACCGCGACAGCAGTTGCCTCGATGTGTAGCAAAGGGTCTGACACCCGTAGGCACACAATGCTTGAGAAAAGGATGATGCAGTACGTGCGGCGTTAGAAGGAGTTAAAAGACCTGAATTGGTATGTCTTGCTGATCTTTGTATGATGATGTGTTCAATTTTGTCCTGTATCATTAGTTCATTGATTAATTAAGAGTTACTATCTATCTATATTTCTGTGTTCTTTGTTGTGCTGACTAAGTGTTACTGATATCGTACCTATTTCTAGTACTATGTGTGTATTGCAGCCCTGGTGTTGTGCTCATATCATGTAATGACATGTATGCCAACCTGAGGGTTTGCTTTGGTATTGTTCACCCAAGAGCGAGGGTTGGAGATGGCTATGTCCGGATGGCTAGTGTGATGTACACAAAGCATTTGGTAACCAGAGAGTTTCCTAATCGGAGCAAGCGTACCCTGCTTGATCCATGCTTCACAGTACGTACAATTTTTTTTTTCTTTTTGTTAGAAATTTTGAATTTATTAGAAGAACTAAGCTAGTACCCCCCTACAAAGCCTCCTTCTTTCATGATCAACATCAAAGGTCCTTCCCCAGCCCCAAGTGGTGGTTCAACCCATCAAAAGCCAAGTTTGAGCGAAAGTACAAGCTGTTTATGTCAGCCTCCTCGTCTGAGCTGCATGGGTCATTGTTTAGTTCATGTTGCTGAGAGGGTGGGATTGCAGTCCATCCTGGAGGTGGGCTTGCCTTCATTTTGAAAAAAAAATTTGTTTAACAGCAATTTAACACACTTAACTAATTTCCATGAATGTGAAGCAACGACATACCCGGAAAATAGCATCCAAAACCATTCCATTTGGCACAATAGTCTTGTACAAGAAATTCTCCGTAAGATTTGGGTTCCAAAACAGCAAAACTCCTCCTAGGTTTCCGTCTGGACCAGAAGTCTCCACTTCATATTGACCTTGATGTTCACGTAAAAGCCAATTCTTTGCATAGTGGCTACCAATACAAGCTTCCAATATGATAATTAAGAGGGGGTTAAAATGTTGATGCCGAGTTGTGAAGTGACCAACAAATGAGGGCCTTGTGCATCCTCTGCCATTCCAACACAGAACCAACAATCCTCGGTCAATGATACTCTGTTGGTCACGGGTTGAGACGAGATATTCTCCTCTGTAACTTACACGGTGGTAGCGTTTACGGATGGGCACAAATTGGTCGACCTTCGACTTGATCGTGCAACCCTCTACTTGGAGCCTCATGTGGGTATTTTTAGTGTCGACCTCATTACATGGAGCGTATTCGTGTAGGACCCAACAAATATGTGGCGCCAATTCATAGGGAAGGCATAGATTGGTACCGAGTAGATGTTGAGATTGGGCTTCAAGTCAATTGCTTCAGCCAACTCGGTTGGTATCGTTCGAGCCGAAGAAGAGGAATAGAAGGCATGTAGCAGCAAAAATATCATCACAACTACTCCCTCATTGTAGCAGCCAACCAAATCCTCTAAAAGAGGAAGATGGCCAAGTATAGGGCTGTCGTCTTCGAGAACCATGAAATTGTTAGGGAGCACATTGACTGAAGAAGAAGTGCTCATAAATTTCTCACAGGGTGGTATAAATCACTCAATAATTGGTCTGTGTTCTTGAAATACTTCACTAAATTTAAGTTAATTTCGTTGTTTTCCCTTTCTAATTTTTGAAAGTACATGATGGGTTGTTGTGGTTGGGGTAAGGCCTGCACAAATGAGATGGGAAGTTGATATGTTGCCATTGTAGTCAATGAGAAAGGGGAGGGAAGTAGGGACCTCAAATGGATTGGGTGCTCACTGTGGGTTTCGGTTCGTATGGTACATATTTGGGAGAGAGGGAGCTTAAAGGGAGGAGAGTTGACAACTTTAGGGGAGGGAAAACATAAATTTTGAAAAGCAAGGTATTTTTACCATTAGTTACCGTAGTTTGTGTGAGGAGGGTGTGGCCATCGTAGGGGATCCTTCTCGTCTATGCCCATGGCCCTTTAATAGCCTAGGATTTTACACTTTATAAGGTGTGTTAGGATTTGAATTCCTGACTATTTGGGGGACCTTGAATTAGAGTTGATCCTATCATAACGCTTTTTTGTAAGAAACTAATAGGGAGTCGCCAATGAGTTTTAGGAAAACTCATAAACCTCGTTCATGTCTTTCTCCCAAGTAGGGTTCAAGGGATATTTAGCATGAATCATAAGTTTACCCATGCCCAAATTGGTCTACTTGTACCAGAAATGAGTTAGGGAGCTAGGGTACTAAAATAACGTTCCTTTAGAGAGGAATTGCTATTCTAGCCCAAGTGCGGCCTCTACTAGCTCTTCCTTTTTCACAATTTCATTACCAAACAATATATGCAACGTGATACCTAAAAATAAGTTATTGGATTTTATTTACATGCGTCAATCACATAAAGATTGCATTGCAACGAATGTCATTATTCTTTGTTTTTCAAATTCGTGAAAAGAACAAAATAAACAAGATTCGCCTTGACTTCAGCGATAATGCAAAAGTTAATTATTCCAATTCTAGTCTTTAATTAACGCAAGATACTATGTGAAGTTGATTAATTAAAGTTTGTTTTAGGTGATCGAGCAACAGTAATTAGTTGATTAAAAGTTATTTAAGCAAGAAAAGAAAGGTGGTTTATCTAAGTGCTCAGGATTTTACCACTTTTCCTTGCTAAATCTTCGTTTAGAACACTTATGGACTCCTTGTTCGGGAACCTCCACCATAAGAACAAATAATAAAAAGGGTGAGCGTTTGGGACAAGGGGATGATTAGTGCATAAGCTCACAAGTTTCTACTGACTTCTTAGGTTGATTTATGTGTCTTTCAAAGCTCATATTAAACCCATATTTATAGGGAATGGGTGTGTTTAGGATTTTGAACATTCCACCATAGCAGGAACAGGTTGCGCGCGGCTGCTGCGCTGATCAAGGCGTCACAACCTATGGTCTTGCGCGCGGCTTTAGGGTAAGATTCGATTCAGCATATTTATGAAATTCAGAATCTTCCGCAAGCGCACCATTGGAGATTGTGCAGGGTGAGAGTTGCGCGCGCCAGAATAACGCAACTCATTGAGTTGCGTGCGGTTTTTCTTGCGGCAGCCCTAGATTTTAACCTAGGCGCTTCTAAATTCGTCAAAATTAGGTTTAATCTTGGGATTAGGCCTAATTGCTGATCAGGCTTAGTATTAACAAGCTTTATTTCATTTTGTTTTGGGTCAAGTTAGTTGGGTTATGTGTTTAGACTTTAATCAGTAATCCATAAGCATTCTTCCCTCCAATCCAACACAAAAATGGAATTAGTTATCGTCATAGCACTTCTAGTCGGGACAAGGGACCAAAAGTAGATGTCTATAGTTAGCCCCCACTTTGATCGAGTCTAGAATAGACAATGATCAAAGTAGCCATGGAAATAAATCCGAGACTCATTCTGCAGAGTTCCTTAAGGACAAGAAATCTTTCACTAGTGTTGAGAATGTCGAGACTATTCTTGATTCACTAAGTGTTTAAGACAAGTAGTTACTAAGACCAGGAAAGGTATCTTCTAGTTTTAGTGCGCTAAAGAATCTAGATTGACCCTTTGCTAATGTAGAACACTTTTACAAGTAAAGGTTATCCTAGGTGATGTCATGTTATGAGAAGGTACCGGGTTTAAAAAGACTAAAGAGGATGATACCCTCTCAATATGTCATCGGCGGTCTAAAGTCCCTCGATATGTCATTGAAACTTTAGTCCATGATTTTAACAAAGTAAAAGATGATAAAATGGGGGTGTTTCGACATTTGTAGCCTAGCACTTAAATAAAAGATTGACATACGGTGCCAAAAGAGATACTCGATGTCCGCAAGATGAAAATGCATGTCTCAGGACTTAAGGCACATATCCAAATCCAGTGAGAGAGAAGAAATCGGCGAATCTCAAAGCAGTTTTGTCCACAAGATGAAAACACGCGTCTCAGGACTAGGGGCACGTGTCTAAATAGGTATGGCTTCAACATGGGCAAGTTCTTTATATAGGGGGTGGACTGACACCCTAACTGTTTGGTAAAGCTAGAGTGCTTCCTAGCTAACCATATTTGCTTCCAATGGGGGTGCTGATCTCGATGGTTCGGCGCGCTCGTCGACTCATTTAAGCTAACGCCTAATGACAATAACAGAGTTCTACTATTTTTAAATGGGAGGCAGATCACGTTGCTAGTGCAATTTTACGCAGCACATATGCCATATAATTTAACATGACATTTCTAAAAGGGTAGTACAGGAAAATGTTGAACGTTCTATGGGAGCTTTTGCGTAAAGCACCACTACGAAATATTTTCAGACGCTTTACGAAAAACATCCAAAACGTAAGCTTGGGACAGGCACAAAGCACGGTGTGCATGCAGGATGATATAAAAAACTATCAAAGAAGAAAATAAACAACAAGATGTAAAGCAATTAAAAGGATTTCGATGATTCACACGTTATTATGTCTAACAATGCACAAAGCCGTTTAGAAAAATTCAAAACGGATCAAAATTCAGACACTAGTCTTTTAAATGACTAATATCCGCGCGCAACTCAGTAGGTCGCGTTATCCAGCCGCGCACAAGTATAAGAGTTGCGCTAGTGTGTCACGTGCAACTTAGTGAGTTGTACGCGACATTTAAATCAGTAAAAAGAAGATCGAAGAGCGCGATTTCAATTCGCTTTCTCTCTTTCCTCTTTCCTCTTTTCGCCATTTTCAACTCTTTCTCTCTCCACAAAGCTCGGTTTTTGTTGCTTTTTGAAGCCAAAGAAAAGAGATCTAACATCCCACTTGTTTTTGCCAAAATCCAATGTAATTTTTCTTGTTTTTTGGCCGAATTTGGGGAATTTTGAATCGAAGAACACTAAATTTCGAATTTGGGGGTTTTCGATTCGATCCATAATTCTTGAAATTGTTTGTTCCATGTTGTTATGCTATGTTTAAGGATTGTTTTGCAACAAATTTCATGAAAAATGGCTAAGTATTGAACCTTGTATGAGCATGTCTTTGTTCAAGTTTATTCTTTGCACTTTTCTTCAATTTTGAGTTTGAATCTTGCTGTTTTGCTTGCTTAGTTGGTCTATACTTTTTGTTCATGAGATGGATTATAGGATTATGTCTACAATTATGCTCATAAATCATGTTTGGAAATTTTGATTTCAAGAAATGGAGCGAAATGCATGCTTTTTCAATTTTTTTACATTTTCAAGCTTCAAAATAATTTTTTGGTGGATGATAACTATATTTGAATGGTTGGTATTAATTTATGAACCGTTAATTCTCAAGATTTATAGAAATAATCGCTAGAATAGTCAGTTGTACTGGTATAGGTTGGTTTTGTGGGTGTTTGAGCCCCCATTTACCGAGTTCAATTGCAGGTGTCATAGCCCCCAACTATTGGGTGGCTTTCGACTTAGTGTTTTTCCCTTTTTGTAGCCGTTATGTTGTCGAAATGGGCCTAGGATTCGTCCTCACATTTTTTTAGGACTTTAGAAAATATACTTAATCGTGTAATTTTTTCAAAATTCCATCGATTGTAGTATGGACTCTCCCTCGTTTTTTGATGCTGAGGAGAGTCTAGGAGAACCGGTTCCGAACGAGGCGGTTTGCACTCGAAAGAGGGTGACACATCCTCATGAGGAAGGTCGGGAGTGGCGCATCGGTGCTGAGCGACATCGTCACGATGAGGTGTTTTGGGAGGCTCCTCCCAACTGGGATCCCCTGGTCCTTAAATGGGACCTTGACACCACGTTTCTATTTGAGGTTGGCGCAGCATAGTGAGATTCTTCACGTTTTTGTATTTTTTATTTTCTCTTTTCTTTTCTTTTTTCAAAATCTATCATAACCGAATTTCTTTTTTAGAGTGAGCCTAGCATGCGTCTATATGGCTCTGATCACTTGAGAAGTCGGTTTGGGAGCATGCCCGAGGTAGCAAAGGAGGTGATAGAGATTTCGGGGATAAGTCCCCAGCTGGCAGCTCTTCGGGATCTATCGAGTCAGCCTGCATCACTAGCTTTCCTTCGCAGGTTGCTAGAGTTTTGGTGGATTCCACCAACACTTTTCACTTCCCATGGGGAGAGATGACAGTTACCCCTTACGACTTCTCCATGATCACAGGTTTTCCTTTCGGAGGAAAACCTGTGGTCTTGGAGAACGTAAAGGGGTCAGACGAGAGATTGCGTGACCTCGTGGGGGATCGACTTCGGTGACCCTTCATGTGTATGCGCAGTCTTGTCCGTACTCGGTTCTTACCGATGAGTTATCGGCTGATGAGGTTGACCTGAAGTGTACTCCTGAGCAGCTGGCTCGGACATACATTGCTCATGTTCTTTCTGTCACTATTCTAAGTGATCGGGGGTAACGTTTCGCCATTGGGTTACTTATTTGCCTCAGTGATCTGGGGCAAGTAGGTAACCTAAGCTCAGCGAAGGTATCGTATGCCCGTATGCTTACTTTTATGGACAAGGCGACCCGAGTGATGGATTCCGCAGCAGCTACTGAGGTGCCCCGGATCTCCATTTCACGGCACGGCCGTATTCTTGAGGTACGTGTTCACTTCTTTTATATATTTTTCTCGTCTTTCTTTTATTGTTCTCTTGAGCTGATCACGTTCCACTTGCCTTTTCTAGGCCTGGGGGTACTCGTACATGCCTTTCTTAGCCCTCAAGAATCTTTGTCGGACTCGTTTCCCTATTGGCCATCGTTTGGCCATAATAAGGAAGAAACAAGCTATAGCAGCCAGCGACTTTCGCCAAAGGATTCTTTCGGCGACTGGTGCGTCGGTGAGTATAGTTTTAGCAACATATGTATTTATTTATTTTATTTAGTCGTACCCATTTTTGACATAAAGTTGTGTTTTGTAGGTCGACCTTCGCCCTTTGGGCTTGGTCGTAGGGGTCCCTGAGGCCATCCGGGCAGGCGGTGTTCGCTGCCATTTTTGAGCACTCTATAAGGGACTCTCTTTGCTTCATCAGATGGACGCGTGGTTTTTAGGCAAGCGCGTCGTCTGGCAGTTCTCATCTGAGGAGCCTTTGGTTCCTGCGGACCCTCCGATCCGGATCTGCCGTCTATCGAGGATCGAGCTCAAGCGATCTTTGGTTATCCTGCGGAGCAGCTGGTGCTGCCTAGAGCATCTTACCAGGCGTTTGTCGCATCCAGGCTTATCCCCATTTCCAGCTTTTGTTCCGGTTAGTCTTTCTTACTCTAGCTTTTATTGTGTTTTTTCGGCGTTCGGATATTGACCCCTTGTTTGTTTTTTACTTTACTTTTTTATAGAGGGTTGAGCTGGGTAGTTGGGTGCCTCCCGTGGCAGAGATCTCGTGTACCGACGCCTTTGGATTGGTGATTCACGAGACTCTTCCGACAGCGGAGGATGAGGACATACCGTTCATCCCAGGATCGGTCAAGTCGGAATGTTTTGTTTCACATATGTACATAAGTTCTTTTATTTATCATATACGTTTCTTATAACTGTCCTATTTTTTCGATTAGGTTCAGCGGGAGACCGTGAACAGCATGGTGAGGACCTTTCGAGCTTTCCGAGCTGCTTATCGAAGGGCCCTCGTGGCTTAGTCATGCCGTGATCATCGGATGGTTGCGGTATTTTTCTTTCTTTCTTAATTTATCAAAGTTATTACATTTATGCGTATTAATCTTTGATTTGGATTTTGCAGGATGTGCAGCAGCCTTCTGGGAGCCGCCGAGCACCTTGATTCCATCGTGTATATATATATATTTTATATATGGGAAATGTACATATATTTTATTATTATTATTATATTTTTTATACACATTCGATTTTTGTACATACAACGTATTTTATATATCGTCGTTTGTCTTTTGTCGCATTCTATTTTCCATAAATATGTGGGTAAGAAATTTGCAAAAAATTCCGAGGGAGGGAAAGGGTTCCCGACTTACCCCCCCCCCCCCCCCCTCAAAAAAAAGAACGAAAAAAAGAAAGAAAAAGTAAAAAGTAAAATAAAAATAAATAAAAAAGAAAGGAAAGAAAAAGAAAGGCAAGAAGGAGAAAGAATAATAAAAAGAAAAAAAATAATAATAAAAAAAATAATTAAAAAAAATAAAAAAGAAAAAAAGTAAAGAAAGGAAAAAAGGAAATAAAAAAAAAAAAAAGGCAAGCGTATGAGTTAATCATAAAAACCGTAACAATGTTTCCGTTATTTGTTAAACGAAATATGAAAATAACCAAATAATTAAGCTACGATAGACTAGGCGCGCGTCTATGGGTTGCGCGTGAGTGTCGCGCACATTTAAATCGGTCGCGCGCGGCTGGCACGCGCAACAGCTTGAGTTGCGCGCGTCACCTACGGGTTAACTTTTCTTCAAGCGAATTTTGCCAAAAATCGGAATGTTTTGGTCTATTTAAACAAGGTTACGATTAGGTTTTTGATCATCTCACACTCATTTGTCACCAAGAATTAGTATTACTCAAAAGAATTTCTATTACTCTCTCTCTTTTCTTTAATTATTTCAATGGTTAAAACTTTTGAGCAATGGTTGAAACAATGGGTCACCTTCCTTTCTAGTGAGGATAAACTAGCTTTCAAAATATACCATCTAGATCCCCTATTAAGTTATATGTAACTCAACATTAACTTTGATTTTCTCCATGCTGCCGTTAACCATTGGGACTCTACCATCATCTTTTCCTCTTCAAAGGGGATGAAATAATCCCATTACCAGGCGAGTTTGAGGCTCTACTAAGCTTCCCTGCAAATACTCTCCCTGTGACGTATGCCTCTAACTTGTCAAATTCCAAACCTGCTTTTCAGCGATTTTTTGGCTTGAATGACAATGAAATGATCACAATTGATACGGAGCATGGTGTGAACTTAATTCAATTCATCGAACATTTTGTAACTCCTCGAAACAATTTGATTAAACAGCGCAATCTTCAAAGTTGCGAGCTGATGGCGCGCGCAACTCTTTCTTTGAGCGCGCCGCCTACTGTTGTAATGTTCGCAATCTAACTTTCGCGTGTTTTTTTTTTTAGATTTGGCTCATGGAGCCCTTGCGAATTGTTGATCGTTCCCTAGTTGTCGTATTCTTTACAAGGATAAGAATGAAGAAGACACTAGTAGAAAAAAGCAATTGTCAAGCGGTTTAAAACCCCTAATGGGAAGCGGTTTTGAACCGCTGGCGCTAAAGGGGTCGCCCAGTGCCCCCTTGTAATGGGCAGCGGTTCAAATCGCTTCCTATTTTGAGGGAATGCGCAGCGGTTCACTCACCAAACCACTGCCCATTTTTTTTTATAGGTGGATTGTAAGGCGTAATGGGCAGCGGTTTGGCCCACTGAACCGTTGCCCTTTAGTACCAAAAAAATAAATTTTTTTTTTTTTTTGCTTTTTCACTTAAGTTGACTGCCAAACACTTATACATATACATAATAAACATAAAACTCATATTTTCATTAATAACTATAACTTTACACTTGCAAAAAAATGTAAAAAAAAAATACACAATTTTAGCTTTCACACAGCAGAGTAGCAGGGGCAGCAGCTCCAGCAAAACAACAACAAACAGCAAAAAACTGACTGTGCTTAAAAACAGAAGAAGTATGGAGTATGTGAAGTTGTGAACCAACTATGCAAATGATAGTTCTTGACATGGCCATTCTCATAAGATTAGAGCTTCAAAATAAAGAAATCAAACCATCTCAGTGACATACTTGTCAACCAACATCAAATCAATGAAGATAAAAAAACAAAAGTAATTCATGGCAAGCAATTGAAAAACAATCAGTCAATAAAGTGGCTACTCAAAGTTGGAAATGTAGGCAAAAACAAATTACCAATAGAGAGTTCAGACAACAAAATTGAGTTCCTTAATGCTAGCTAGCAAAATCCTCAAACCCATTTTATTTGTGAGACTACAAATAGAGAGTTTAGACTACAAAGGAAGAATTTCCTATCAGGTCAATAATACACCATCCAAAGCCAAAAGATCACAACAAGAAGTCAAGTAAGCACTCATATAAGTATATAACCTATAAAAATAGGTACCAAAAGTCCACAAGTAAGCATGCATTTACTAAAATGATGATATAAGGTAAAGTCACCAGAAAATAAATCTAATAAAATCAAAAAATTGAGGACATGAAAAGTATCATATTTTAATATATATTCATTACTAATAAAAGCAAAAGCCCTGAATTATTTAGGAACATTTGGGAACTAAAGCACCAAATGTAAAAGCAAGAGTTCAAAACTATTAAAAATCAAAATAGGCCATTTTCTTCCTTTGTAGCAGAATATATATTATTACCGATTAGCTAGTCAAAATTCCAAACAATCAACATATTTGCATGTATAAAATTGGTACACGACATTTACGCAACATGGATAAGTTTTAGGAGCACCCTGAAATTCAATTAGGTAGAGTTTGGGAAGAACCTGTCTTGTATCCTATAATCAAGGCTCTATCTACCTGCTGCCTAATATCAATTTTTTGCAAGAAAAATGTCTAATTAAAGAACGAGGGCGCCCCCATTACTCACTGTGCGTAAATAAAATGTATCACTGTAGTCACGGTGGTACATTTTATTTACGAAATGGATGATAAAATTGTACCACTTTAGTCACGGTGGTACATTTTATTTACGAAACTGCCATTGTGAGAAACAAAAACGTTTCTCACATTGAGTAACAGAGATTTACTGTTAAAGAACTAGAGCAATCCAGTCCCAAAAAAAAAAAAAAAAAAAAAAAAAAGAACTAGAGCAAGGCCGCGAGGCTCGTGACAAGGATGATGCCAACTCACAAGTGAGCACGCACACCATATGCATAGACTAGATAGAACTTCACTCAAAGGGACAAAGCTAAAATGAGATTAATTCATATTTAAAAATAATGTTGAACTCTTAGACAGAACCCAAGACATACTCAAAACACACCTCAACCATATTATGCATCCAATTGAACAATGTAATACTCCGTACAACTAATCAGGTCAGCTATGCACTTCAAGATATATGTAATCATGCATTTAAAAAATATATAAATAATTATAAAGCAAATCATTTGCACCAAATCAAGTACAAGGATGATCACCAATAGCCAATGACATTAGAATTTAAGCATGTATAGCATATACAAATTCCAGAAAATCTACTAAATTCAAGAAATCACAGGCTAATTAGACATAAGGATAATTTGTAAATTACCACCCAAAAATATACCTGTTTTATAAATAACCACCCATTTAATTTTTATTTTTATTTTACCACCCCTTAAATTAAATAATCACTGAGATTACCACCCATTTCAAAATTTCGGTGATTTTCCATCTGTGGGCCCCACCTAACGGGTGGTAATTTAAGAAACTTCCCCATATTTTCATTTTTTCCCTCGATTTTTTCTCTCCATCTTCCTACCTTCTTCATCCTTCTTCCTACCTTCTTCAACCTTCGATTCTGGGAGCCTGAATGTGTGCGTGCATTGCTATGGGATGTTGGTTTACCACCGAAGACCTCAGATCGACTTTTTGCTTTCCGTGCTCGACTTGACGTGTTGACTGATATTGAGGTATATATGATATTAATTAAATAATTGTGTTTCGTATCGCCTTATTCTTATGTGACTAATATATTGTTTGATTATGCTGGTTAACTAGCTGCCTTACGGACTTGACCCAGCCAGTGTTGTTCCTACAACTTTGTTCTCGAGATTTATATGGTACCGCATCATCATCGAGTCGTACATGTCCGATCGAGTTGTTAGACAACTTGGGTTCGTACATGGTATACCTAGGTACCGCATTAGGCCTGAGAAGGCCAAGAGACCGAAGAAGGTCAAGATGTATAGTCTACCAGTGGCTCGCTACACTAGACTTAGTCGCGGCAGTCCTACATACACGGACGGTTACATTTCATGGTTGGTGAGATACTCTCACCCTCGTATCACTCCCTGACGTACCTTAGGTCAGCGGTCTCCCCGAGAGGACCAACACTGATTATGTAAGTATATTTTCCTTTAGTTTTGTATTTATTATATGAAAATTTTATTGATTTTTTAACATTCTATAATGTTTGCAGTTGGTTGGTCGCTTCATTGAGTTTACACAACGTGCACTTGCCGAGCGCATGGACCCATGTCCCGTGAAACTAAGGCCATGGCTGCACAGGCCCTTCGTGATTGGGATGCTATGCGAGGGTTATGATTTGTGTTTAGCTAGACACCTTTATTCTTAGTTAAACACTTTAATTATTGGTTGGACAATTTTATTATTTTGTTTTGGTTGTTGTAATGGGACACTTTTATTATTCGTATGGACATGAACACTTTAATTTAAATTGTTGCAATTGTTACTTGTGTTTTTTTTTATGGCACTTTTACTAATAATAATAATAAAAATAATAATAATAATAATAATAATAATAAAAAATAAAAATAAAAAATAAAAAAAAAACAAAGTTCAAACATCATTATTTAAGTTTTGAACAACGCGTTACATATATCATGACGCAACTAATCTTTCCCGCAAACTAATTCTACGCTGGTATCGTTGCTCCCATCCAATAACGCTAGGTTCACGAGCCCGGTACCAAACATCTGTAATCAGGGAATCGGATGGTCTTGATTAAGCTGTAAAAGAATAAAATGCGACCCACCCACATTACCTATAACAAACTCTCGAGCTGGTAAAGTAGCATTGTCGAGGGCCCGTAACGGTAACATAGTGATGCAAGGATAGTAGCTCGTTGGTGTCAATCCAATGCCATAACAAATCACAGTTACATTGTACAAGGTAGCAATTACGTACAAATCCTGCAAGGCTACCATCCAATGTCCTTCCTCACATGGGCCACCGCTCCAACGAATACATTGTAACTCAAAATCCAAACCACCTGGCTCGTAATAAATCCTCTTGTATAAGTGTGGATAACCGGTGATCTCATTAGCCATGAATTGTCGAGCTAATCTCCATTGCTCTTGATCACCCATGAAGAAGGAGGCAACACAACGAAAGCCGCAATTACCATCACCAATGACATCATTCCATCCGGTTATGTAAGGCAATATAGGTCCGGGGAGCGAGTGAGCGTACCTACATTGTTCGATGATGAATCCATTTCCTCCGAAAAAATACACATTCGTAATTAGTAGAAAATAAATCATCAATTAATAGATTGTATGTTATAAAAAAAATTATTACACAAAATTAAAACGTACCGGATTCAGTTTGACGGTTTTGCCTTGAACCATGTTGCCTCGACCTTCTCCCTCCACGACCGCTTGTGTTACACTCAACATTCTTGAAATGGCTACAATCACGCCTAGTAGAACGATCCCGTGGTCGACCTCGTGTTGAGTGATTCACTTCCGGCTCCTCAAGATCTGAATGATTCGGATGCAGCTCATCTTCAATGATGAGAGAAACATTTTGAACCGTAACAGGGTCACTAGCCAAAACCTCATCGACAAGGGAACGAAAATATGCTGCTTCTTCTGCCGACTCATCGACGAACTCTGGTATATCAATACCATCACTAATGACAAGGCTCTGCCTAAATTGATGAATTTGGCTGCAATACAACCCCTTCATATCATGCATTAAATCATAAATCTGGCAAGCACATGGTATCTCATGAGTGATCCGTAGAGCACAACCGCAACGCACATGCACCTCGTAACTCAACTCTCTCATTCTTTTCGTCTCATCGTAAAGAACAGACTGACAATGATGAGAAACTTTTTCATAAAGCCGCTGCAACGGCATGTGCCTGTACTTCTCACCCACTTTAGATCTACTAGCCTCCAAAGCGTTAGGTATTCCAACGATCTGATTTTCAATCTGGCAATGCACTCAAGCCCATACCGTATTCAAAGAACATGTTGATGATTCCATCCAACTCTTGATCGCCGAGTGCTGACTCTGAACCCTACATGTAGAAACGTTACCATAGTGCATAACTTTGTTCGTCCAACACGTCACAAATTTCTTTTTCTGGGGGAGTCAAGTAGTCTCAACGTAATCCACAACTTTCGGATACCGACCCCAACTTGTTTTCAATCTCTGCAAGGCTAACTCATATTCTGGCTCAGATGCAGCATCCATGACTCGTTTCCATCTACCATTTTTGAACTTTGCACCGACCGTCTTGTCCTTGAATAATCCAATCACATAAGCTTCGACATCCTTATTAATGTGCCACCTACAAAGTAAATGCGTAGTGTGAGGAAACTCGGCTTTCAATGCTACATAAAGTCCAAGCTCACGGTCAGTTAAGAACACTGATGGCTCCTGTTGGTATACGATCAAATCCCTCAATCTTTGAAGCACCCATCGATAACTAGCTTGTGTCTCGTTTCTCATGAACACATATCCAGCAAGGAAATTCTGATTGGTCGGTGTAACCCCAATTATCTCAAAGAATGGCATGTCATATATGTTTGTCTTGTACGTAGAGTCCATACCAATCACGTACGGATATGTGCGTAACAAGTTGTACGTGATCGGATGCACCATGAATGCATGTTGTAAAACACCGATGTCATCAGCCATAACCCAGTAAATGTAGTGAGTCTCTCTAGCCAAATGTAGAAATTGCTGAACCACTCCTCTTCCTTCAGAATCCTCCATTCTGATGTCACTTCTACAATTGTATATATGCCTGATGTTTGGATGATCTTCAGGAAATTGATCTATAATGGTTGCCATGATATTACGAGGCGCAACCTTTGACCTTGTCAAGTTACGCACAACCTGTTTCGCACCTGGACTAAGACCGCTGATTTGTCGGTGACCTTCAGGATACACAATGAATGGATGATTGTGGGTGCCGATTACATCATTTATAGCACAGATCCTCCAACCATCGGTGCTTCTCTCGTAATAAATCTTGATGTAGAAAGGACACCCAACGGACTTGGTTTTAGTGTCCTTGCGAATCACATTCTCCAAATCTCTTGGCCTTTTCTTCCGACCACGATCGCAAGCCAAATATCGATACGGCCGATCATCGGTGGTTTTTTTGCACGATGATGAGACGAATATAAATCCAATTGGCCGGGAAATTTCTTTTGTCCATTCAACAGCAGCATCATAACTAGAAAAAACTCTGTGTCGGTTTGAAAATGGCCACTGTAATTCACACCATCACCACCATTTTCTGATTTTGAATCCTATATAAAAAACCACAAAACAAACTGCTTAAGAACCCATAAAATAAAAATAATAATAATAATAATAATAATAATAATAATAATAATAATAATAATAATAATAATAATAATAATAATAATAATAATAATAATAATAATAATAATAATAATAATAATAATAATAATAATAATAATAATAATAATAATAATAATAATAATAATAATAATAATAATAATAATAATAATAATAATAATAATAATAATAATAATAATAATAATAATAATAATAATAATAAATTATTAATAGTAATTAAATAATATAATAATAAACGACATAAATATGATAATAATAATAATAATAATAAATAATAATAATAATAATAATAATAATAATAATAATAATAATAATAATAATAATAATAAGTAGAAACGCCTGAATTGTTTGAATGTACCATGGAAGAAACGCCTGAAAATTTAGAATCTACCATGGAACATTCTAAAATTTCAGGCGTTTCTACCATGGTTCGTTTGAAATTTTAGAATGTCTCATGGTAGATTCTAAAGTTTCAGGCGTTCTTATGAACATTTGAAAATACGGTGTGAGGAACGCTTGCTATTTTTGAATCTACCATGGGACATTCTAAAATTTCAGGCGTTCCTACCATGGTAGATTCTAAATTTTCAGGCGTTTCTCTGGCAATTACGAAATAAAAAAAAACGACAAAAATTCACCTGTACTCACAGGCGACCTCTTTGGTGGCGTCGTCAATTCCGCAAACTCGTCGATTCACCGCTTGTGTAAATCGTTTTTGAATAAAGGTTTTTCATTTTTTGTTTTTTGTTTTTTTTTTTTTTATGAATAATGGTGGTTGGTGGTTGTCTAGTGGCGGTGGCTGATTGGTGGCTAGAGAGGTAAATATAAAATAGGGTAAATTTATAAGGGATAAAGTAAATTTAGGGTAAAATTAAAAGGGGGCATGTTTGTAATGTCATGTTAAAATACGGGCGTTACCTGGTAAATACCGGATGCGATTTAGCAATTCACTTAAGTAAATAATCATTACTTCCCCTTCCACTTTTAACCATGAGAATCATTTCTCAAAAGAACTCATTGCAGCCTTGCACTCTTCCTTCTTTTCCCTCCTTATTACTTCTCTTTCTTCCTTAATTCTTGTGAGATTGTTGCTGGGTTTTATTGTTCAAAGGATCATCATATTTCCCTCTTAATTTTGGCTGTGAAAATAAGTAAGTTTGATGGGTTAAACCCTTCCCCTTTTCGTCCCCTTTATATATGGTTTTTATACATACATCTTCTTATTTAAATCATGCTTTTGTATAGGTTTTCAAGTTCATCAAGAGGGCTAGTTCATTTTGAGTTCTTCTGGTTTTTGTGGGTTTTATCGGAAGGTTATCGAGGTAACTAGCATTATTCCATTACTCTAGAAATCATGGTTGGGTTAAGATAAGATTAGATGCGTCTAGGATTAGTTATTAGGGTTTTCGGTTGCTGTTTCTAATCAATTTGTAATCTGTTTCGTGGTGTGTTTTGCGTGTGATATGGCTGCTTGTGGTTCATGTTTTTTTTACATTATCATGTCTATTATTATGGTCTGATCATGTTTAATTATACAAAGAAGATTTGCTTGAATGGAGTTGTCTTGGTCTCGTTTTCTTTCGATTGTGGGCATGGTTATTGTGTGCTTTTGGTTCATTTTTTGGATCATTCATGTGAAATATAAGTGTCAGTTGTGGCCTTGTTGACTCGTTTTAGTTCCCAAAGCTTATGTTGTTTCTTTTAAGTAGTTCAATGTTAACTTTACTTTACTTTCATTTAGTTATATATAATTGATTTGTTCCCACACCAAGTTATTGTTACTGCTACAAATATATGTGTATTTTCATGATCATAATCCTAGTTTTATTTATGATTAGACGGATTAGTTTCGTTATTATATAATCATGGGTAATTTTATTCTATTTTATCTTATCTTATCTAATCTTTTGTTGTACAAAGTTGGGTATTGTTTTTTTATGTATGTGGTAAATTATTATAGGGATGGGATTATGAACAAGAAGCAATGTTAATTTAAAGTTGTGAGCGTTTATAAGTTTGTAAAAATGATTTTAAAGTGTCAAGTAAGTTGTCGACGTCGTTGTGCTTTAAAGTAGAATAACACTGTTTTTAGCACCGCTTTGCCAAAGGTTGTGTATGGAGTGTATTGTGATATTTTGTTATAATTAGCTTCGTACCCAATCCAGACAATAAGAGTGACACCTTGTTATGAGATACAAATGATTTTGTATATTTTGAAGAATTTTAAAGTTAAACTCTTTTGAATGGTTTTTAATTGAATTTTGGTCTTAGAAGTAAAGACCTACACTATTTTAAATTGCGATTGATGATCCCTAAATGTGTTTGGATGACTTTTTAAGAAGTGTATTTATAAATTTTATATGATTTTGCGAGTGTAAGACAACCATTGGGCTGCGGAATTCAATGCTTGGAACATGCCAACATCTTGGGCTGCGGAATTCGAGATGTAATTTCCTAAGTTAATTGTTGTCGTCCAAAACTACTTGGGCTGCGGAATTCGAGTAGGAAAACCGGGAGTTTGGCCATTCTTAGACGCAGACGGCTGCGGAATAGTCGGTAGGTTCGCCCTAACAAACCTTTGGTGGTGGGCTGCGTATTTCACTGGCGTTCATATTTTATATGCTTGCCTCACTACAAATTTGTTTTCGAAAAAAAGGTTAAAATTTATTTATTTTAAAGATACTATTGATTTTGGGAAGGAACCTTTATAAGTGTTAATTATCGTTTATATGTTGAGTTGCTATATTTTATTCTGAAATCTTGTGGTGATATTTTTACGTTGTTCTATTTGCATGCTTGATCTGTATTATAATCATGTTTCCCATGTTTCATTTTTTATCCTCGAGTTTATATGGTAATTATTAATTGAGTTAATGTTCTCACATGTTGTTAAGTTTTATGCTTGTGTCTAAGCTTTTTTGTACTTAGCTTTGTATTTCTACAACTACTGGGAGAACTGCTAGTTACACTCCCCACTGATTGTGGAACTTTAATGTTATTTGCAGGTGCAGAGTAGTTCCTGTTGAGTCTAGGCTGAGAGCAGAGAGCAGAGAGTTTAGTTTATATCTTAGCAGTTTTATAGACTTGCTTTTGTTATCTTTAGACCTTCTCTTTTACGATAATCAGATTTGCAGTTGTTTCCCTCATTGGAAGTGTTTAGTGTTCATTTGGGATTTCTTTCACTTTATTTTATTTATCTCAGTTATTTAGTCATTTTCTTTATTTCTTCTTGGTAATCTTTAGAGTGACATTTCCGTCTCGACGTTATTTCCGCTAACGTCATGCCTTATGTTTTAGACGGGGTGTTACACAATATTAGTAGTACTTTTTTTGAATAAAGTGTAATCACTACTAAAAGATTTTATTATTTTTCTTTACTACTATCCAAGTCTATGATGTACTTTTGAATGATTTTGGAATAAAGAGAGCTATTTTATTTAAGTTGTTATTTTATTTAACCGAATCAAAGATTGCCTACTTATTCGTATCACGAAATTAGGTCTCGCGTAGTTCTTGTGCAAATTTATTTTTATATTTTTATATTTTTCTTTAATCCTACTAATAGGAATTAAATGAAAAATTAATCAAACTTTATTTAATAATTAAAATCAAAGTTTAATTTTGTTTTCCGAATATATATAAGAATTGAATATCCCTTTATTTTATCGCTAGTAAAAATCGTAATCAATTTTCTTCAAGAGTAAAACTTTAAGTTCGCAGTTCGTCATCAGGTGGAGCGCGCAACCTCAAGGGTTGCGCGTGCCTACTGCGCGCAACTAATTCAGTTGCGCGTGGCAGCCTGTGGCAACCTGTGTTGCGAGTATTATTTTTTTGACCAAGATTTGAAACGAGTGAATTTTTATTTATTTTTATATCTTTTTTACCCTCCCCCCCCCCCCAAGTGCGAGAAATCTTTCGTGGAGTTCGAAAAAATCCGAACACGTGAATTGCTCGTTTCGATTGACACATTTTTTGGTCTACCCCCCCCCCCCAAGTGTTATGAATTTTATCGTGGAGTTTGGTAAAATTTAAAACACTTAAGCGAGAAATTTTTATTATATATTTTTTTTTGGTCTACCCCCCAAATGTTATGAATTTTACCGTGGAGTTCGGTAAAATTTATAACACTTAGAATCTTTTCTTTGAATGCTATAAAATTTGATTTAGAGTATTTTTATGAACGAGTTTATCCGGAATTTATATGTAATATTTTTTAAGGCGACCGATATTTATTAGTTGACGGATTTCGTCGCCACCAATATCCATAATCTGACTGCCCCTCCTAATAGAATTTCAATTACGCGATACGGTCCAATCCAATTAGGCTTGAATTTCCCTCTTGGATCAGTTGGAGAACCTCCAACCTCTTTTAGTTCAAAGTCACCTTCTTTAATATTACAGAGCCGTACCCGTTTGTTAAAATGTCGCACAATGCGTTGTTGGTAGACTTGTACATGATGCAAAGCTTTTAACTATCGTTCATCAAGAAATAAAAGCTCTTCATACCTAGCTCGCACCCATTCAGCTTGTAGTAGCTTACTTTCAAGTACAATGCGTAGGGATGGTATTTCCAATTCAATTGGTTGAACTACGTCCATGCCGAAAACTAAGGAGTATGGGGTTACCCCTATTGATGTTCGTATGGACGTTCTATAACCCCAAAGAACAAAGTGTAGTTTATTTGGCCAGTCTTTATAATGTTCTTCCATTTACTTAATGATGACTACTATGTTCTTGTTTGCCGATTCTATTGCTCCATTCATTTGATTTCAATATGGAGAAGAATGGTGATGTTTTACTTTGTAACGAGCCAAGAGAGATTCAACTTCTGCTTTGAATTGAGATCCCTGGTCACTAATTAGTTCGTGTGGAACTCCATATCTACAAAATATGTTTCGTTCGAGAAACTTTGCGACATGTTTAGAAGTGATATTAATGTAAGAGGCGGCCTCGATACATTTAGTGAAGTAGCCGATGGCTATTAATACGTACTCGTGTCCTCCTGTTCTTGATGGTGAAATTTTACCAATAATGTCAATTCCCCAAGTTGAGAATGGCCAAGGGGAAGTGAGATTATATAGTTCGGATGGTGGAAGGTGTTGTAAGTTAGCAAAAATTTGGCACTCTGGACATTTCTTGACATATTGGATGCAATCATGTTCCATTGTGGACCAAAAGGACCCTTAATGTGAGATTATTTTGCTGAGCATTTTTCCATTAATGTGAGGTCCACAAACACCTTTGTGAGTATCCTCCATAAGGCGTGTGGTCTCGGGTTGGTTTATACATAATAAGCTTTGACCGTTCGGCCCGTTTTTACACAATCAACGATTAACCATCCCATAATGGGCTGCGAGCGTTCTCAAGGCGTGCTGGTCTTTAGATGAATTATTTTCAGGATATGTGACATGAGTAATATATTGGAGGATATGATCATACCAGGGGCTTTACCCCTTCGATGTCATTTAATTCCTCTATTGTGTTGCAATAAGCTGGTTCATCTCTTCTTTCAACACATAATGGCATCATATTTAAATGATCAGGAATGATGATCATTAAGGCTAATTTTGCTAGCGCATCGACAAATTGATTTTTGTCCCTTGGGAGATATTTAAAATCAATATATATAATCAAATCGCTCGATGAGTTTATATAATATCATTGTGGAGTTTTTGATTTTTCATTTTTTGAGTATATGATTTATTATTAAACTGGAATCTTCATATACCTCTAATTTTTGCACAACTATGCTAGCTGCTGCTTTTAATCCAACAATGCACGCTTCACATTCCGCGACATTATTAGTAGCCTCAAAGTCTAATTTGGCTGAGATTGGAGTATGTGCTCCCTCTGGACTTATGAGTAACACTCCTACGCCACACCCTTTTTGGCTGGATGCGCCATCGAAGTACATTACCCATTTGTCGTCTTGTGTCATGAGAATTTCTTCATCCAAAAGATGAGCGGTTTCTTCACAACTTGTTTGAATGGGATGTTGGGCCAGAAAATTGGATATTACCTTTCCTTTTATTGATTTTTCAAGAATATATTTGAGGTCGAATTCGGCCATTATCACCAACCACTTGGATATTCTTCCTTGTATGGGTGGTTGTTTAAGCAAATACTTTATTGGACTGTGTTGAGAAATCACATGAATGGTGTGGGGAAGCATATAATGACGTAATTTTTTAGTTGCCCACACTAATGCTAAACAAGTTTTTTTCTAAAGTGTTATATCTTATTTCATATTGAATAAACTTTTTACTTATATAGTATATTGCACGTTTTATTTTATCTACCTCTTGTACGAGCATGGCTCCTGTGGTCGTGTCCGTGACAGTAATATAAAGTCCAAGAGGTAGTTTAGGTACTGGTGGTGCTAAATGGAGGACTTTTGAGATAGTTTTTACTTTCTCAAAGGCCTCTTGTCATTGGTCGTCCCATTCATGTTTTTCTTCTTTTTTCAATTTTTTTTAATATTAGCTCACAAGTCATTGTCAACTTACTAATGAATCAACTAATGTACTGTAATTTGCTAAGAAACTACCTAATTTGTTTTTCTGTTTGTAGGGAAGGCATGTCAATAATTGCCTTTATTTTCGAGGGATAGATCTCAATGTCACGTGTGCTTACTATGTATCCGAGTAACTTGCCGGAAGTTACTCCGAAAGCGCATTTTTGTGGGTTCAATCTCATCTCGTACCATTCTATCTTTGGATTTTATGATCATATCATCCACATATACCTCTATATTTTTGTGCATCATATCATGCAAGAGAGTTATAGCCGTTCTTTGGTACGTAGCTCCTGCATTTTTAAGACCAAATGGCATAACTGTGTAGCAATAAGTACCCTAAAGGGTATTAAAGCATGTCTTTTCTAAAAGGAATGGTGTCCTTCGATCAAGTGTATTATTCTGATAGAGGGTTCGGCATTATTAGAAAGCTAATTATTCAGTAAGGTCAAGTGATCAGAATGCCTAGCTGGAAGCCTCTTCCGATCAGTAATATTAATGCATAATTAATATTACAGCTAAATCTTGACTGAACCCTTCGGGTCACACCCTTGAGTAACCGAACCAAAACGACAAATTAATCCGAAGGATTATATGATTCATTAGAGTATTACGAACAAAGACGTCGGATGTCGAGCTTAGAGCGTCGAAACCGAGCGTCGTAAGTCGAGTCGAATTTAGGATTTGACGAGACGAGAAATCAAGCAAACAACAAGTTAAAGCTAAGTCGTAGCCTCGCATTGGCCTAGCCATGCGAAGGCTAGGCTAGCATAGAGCACGAACCGCTAAGCATGGTTGTGCCGCAAACCAAGCATGCATGCGCATGCTAGGCTTGCTGGTCGAGCATGCTTGCAGGGCTAGTGCGCTTGGTCGCACGCAAGCTAGCACCAGCACGCACCAAAGCATCGCTGGGCTAGCAGGGTCCTAGCAGTAGCACTATGCCGAGCCAAGCTAGCAGCTGGCGCACCATGCATGCTAGCGTGCTAGCATGCTAGTGCCTCGCACTCAGTAGCATGCGCATGCCAAGCATTGCAAGCTAGCAGCTGGCACACCATACGTGGAATCGATGTTCTAAATCAGTTTTGAATCTCTTTGAGGGTTGTCCAGAAGCCAAAATCCACCCAGAAACATGTTTTTCGAGGGATTTCGTTCGTTTTTGACGAAAAATTTTAAATCTCTAAACCTTGATTAATTATGGCATGTTAATATTAAACTATGTACATGGTTACACCATTAATCTACTGCAATAATAACCCTTATTAAGCATGTTTATGAAGTCATATTTGGTGCTTAATTTGGTGAGTTCATTTTTCACATAAACTTGCAACTTCACATTTTTGCAAATTAATTGCTTCAAGTGTGAATGTTTATGGTGAATTTGTAATTTTGAAGGCCCTAAAACTATTAAAGATCCAATCTTTAATTGATTATTTGGTTGAAACTTAACTTTCTAGATTCCATGTTGAACTAGTTTTGATTTAATCATTTTGAGTTGATTAAAGTCATAAAGGTTCAAAACTTGTAATTGAAATTTTATTAATCTTCATATTAGAAGATGTAATATTTCAAGTTTACACAAGTTAGTGTTGGAAATTTTCATTGGATGATTGTGTTAACTTTTCCAACCCATGTAACTTTTTCAAATCTCATCATTAATTTATGTTTGGTTAAATTAATTGTGAGAATAGCCCTAAATTTTTGTAGCATCAAGTTGAGCCAAAAATAATTTAAAGAGTGGTTCTTGAATTAATTTTGGTTTGTGCACTAAAAATTGAATTTATTTAAGTTAGACTTATTTTATTTTCATTTTTTCTCAATATTGGTTCTAAAATTAATTTAGAATTAATTGTTTATATCACAAAAAAATCGGGATAAAATCCCGAGGCACAAGCGCCCAAAATGAGGCACGAAACCCCATTGTAAAATGAGGTGGTACATTGACAATACTTTTTCTATTAATATTTGGCTATAATGCACCATTTCAATTTAAGTGGTACATAGACTTGTGTGTTTAGTACCACTACAAATGTCCTATTTTAACATTAATTTGAACTAGTTATGTAGCCTGTAACTGAGGTTGTGTTGATCAACTACAATGATATGCATATGAAGTTATATCACACAAAAGAATATTTTGATAATAAAAATTTTCAAAATAGCTGCATACATCATGTGAATTACCATACTTAGCTACTCCTACCCCTAGTTGAATGCATTAATCGTCAATAATCTAATTACGGTTTGAAATAAAACAACACGGCAATTACAAAAATTGTAAGCCCAAATTTTACGTTGTTATGTTTTGGTGCTCTATTACCTCGACCCTACGAACAATGTTGCTGATATTGTTTGGTGGATCATCCTTGACGAGGTCTGATTCAACAACCCATTCCCAATACCCACAATGGCAACATTTGAACCTCTTCCGATTCATCTCCGACATCGAGATTCCAAATTCTACGAGGGTTGCGTCGTCCCCAAAACTGTTGCAAATTTTTGCTGATATCCGTGAGATGTCAGCAGATGCACACGGACGGCGAATTATACGACTCCCAAAAGAGGCAAAGGACATGGTTGACATCGTTTGTTGTTTCTCACTGAGAAAGTGTTTCACAAGGAGGGACAAGTTTATAGTGAAATAACTGTTTGACTCTTAACATAACTATATATAGTGGAGTGAACTGTTTCATGGTGAAACCCAAGCAGAGCGAGAAACTTTTTGCTTTATGGCGCCAAATTTCTAGGGCCCGTTTTTTTAGAAAGTATTGAGTTCTAAATGACGATCAATTCCACTGTTACAGTCATTCGTTCATATATGTACCACCACCACTGCATTGCATGAAAAAGATCCACAACTGTACCATTACGTATAAAGTGGTACATTGTTGAACTTCAAGAGTACCACTGTAGTAGGGCCTTGATACTTTTCATAGTAATTAAGGTAAAGGTAAGTGTTAAGGCCTTTTTTAGGTGTAATACACCTAATCACAATGTATAGTAAAGGGTAATAGGTTGAATCATTAAAAACTTGTTACCAAGTAAGGACATGTACGAAGCAAGTACTAAGTGCATGACTCAGAGAACAAGGGTAGATGGACATGTATCTTCTATCACAAAGTAATTGAATTACTTAATGAACCAATAATCCCAAAGGTTATGATTACGAATTCAAGGTACATGAAAAGAAGACTCGAATCAATCAACGTTGGATCGTATTGATATAATACCATGTGATTAGGGGATTTTTATCCACCAATCACCGTCTGACAAGTGGACCAACCAGGTTCCGCCACGTGTCCTTCACGAAGGCCAATAGGAGCCTGCCACGTGTCAATCACAGATACGTCCTCTACGGACCAATCGAGGCACGCCACGTGTCCACCCATGCCAAATGGGAAAACCGGCCAACAAGGCCCAATCCTGTCTAGAGGCCCGGTCAGCCCTAGGTTTACCCTAAACCTAGAGAGTGGCACGCTTCTCAAGACAATAAATACTTAATTAATCCTCATTAATTAAGAAATCAAGAAATCAAGTAGAGAAGAACAGAAACATTACGGAACACTAATAACCGGCTAATCTCGCTAGCAAAGCAGATTACCAACATTAAACACTCTCACCTAGAGAGGTCTTATTACTTTAATTTCCGTATTAATTACTCCTTAATCAGGTACTAACTTGACCGTTGGAGGCGGAGCTCTCAGGAGTCTCCGTTATTTTGCAGGTACAGGCGTCCGGTTCCAGTCTCGGAATTGTAACTCTCCCGCAGGACATCAGAAAACCCCAAAACATTTGGCGCCGTCTGTGGGGAGAGTACTTCAGAGATGGCATCCAAGTCTGTACCGACTCCTGAAGAGAGGCGTCCCCTAAACGACCCTCAAGTTCAGTCGGACCATGACACCGAAAGTGAATTTGAAGTGGAAACTCATACAGCTCCAGACGGGACCCTAAGGGCCCGACGTACCCGTCATACCGAAAGGAGGGAACGGGAGCATCTTCAAACAGGAAGCGAGCCAGCAGGCGCACCGCCTGCTCGGCAACAGCCGACTGATGGGTCTGCTCCCATCACAAGGAACGAACTCATGACCTTCATGAGGGACTTCAAGGGAGAGATTCAAGAGTTGATCAACAAAAAGCCGCCTGCTTCAGTCAAAGAGCAGTCGGCCAAAAAACCTTCCACTTCATTGAAGAGGAAGCCAGTTCAAAGGCGAGAGGCGACTCCTCATCCTAAATCCAAGAAGCGGGAGCCACCTGCTCTTGATTTCACAAAATTCCGTTATCCTACGGGAAATAGGAAACCGGTTCGTCATATTCAGGCGGACGGGTCAAAGCAAACGTTCACAGATGCTCGGCTACTGCTAGAGCAGAAGAAGAGTGACCGATTATCAGAGTCGGCTTCTACTTCAAATTTTCAAGACAGTTTGCAAAATGCCTCGATGAGGCATACTCAGTCGTACCATGAGAGTCAGTCAGGCGGCACCTCCCGTCAGTCCGGCTTTCATAGTGCCCAGGCGGTACCAAACTTACCATTTGTGCCGCAACAACAGTATTTTATGCAGCCACCTCCATTTGGTGGACCTGCAGCAAAAAACGTCCAACCTATGGACTGGCAGCTACGGTTGCTTAGACTTGGTGAACAGCCGTCGGCCTTCTCCAAGGAAATTACTGAAGCCGCTCAGCCGGCCAAAGTAAAAAATGTACTAGTAGGCGCCTATGACGGCACTACTAACCCAGAAGACCATCTGATGGGCATTCACCAACCTGATGTACCTTCAAGGGTTGGATGATCCCACTTGGTGCAAGTGTTTCCCAGCGACTCTCAAGGGAATCGCACAGCAATGGTTCGGCAACCTGCCGACTGGTTGTGTAAACAGCTTCAGCGCTTGCTTACTTATTTGCCTCCAACTTCGCCATGAACATCCCTGCGAAGAAAACGACCCTTGATTTGGGAACAATTCAGCAGGGCGAGAAGGAGGGGCTTCGTTCTTACATCAGGCGGTTCAACCTGATGAGAATACAGATTCAAGGGTTACCGGATGAGGTAGCTTATACTGACTTTTTTAGAGGTCTCAAAGACGGGTCTACCTTCAAATTTGATTTAGTTCGAAAAAGGGTGGCGACTCTTCAAGAGGCCTTGATTGAAGCAGAAGCCTATATACAGGCGACTGATCTGTGTACGATAAAACAGTCGGACGGGAAAAGGTTCGACAAAAGAGAAGGACGACAGAAACAGTCGTCTAACAAAGATGAGAAAAGAAAAGAGGTCTGGGCGGTTGATTCCTCTAAACAGCCGGCCCAGAAAAAGAAAAAAGAATTCAAACCATACTCCCCAAAGTATGTGTTTAACAAGGATAACCAGTTTATCCTAAAAGAAATAAAGGGACGGTTCTCAATTGAGAAGCCGGTCCCCATGAAGGGTTCTGCAAACAACCGGAACCAAGACAAAATCTGTGCTTATCATGATGACGTTGGTCATCACACCAATGACTGCATCAGTCTCATGCGGTACCTAGACCGCTTGGCTGAGCAAGGTGATCTTGACACTTATGTCAAGAAATCTACGGGGAACACTTCCTCAAAAAAGCAGTCGGCCAAAAAGAATCAACAGGCCGACAGTTCCGATACAGATGATGCAGTCGTCTACACCATTGCAGGCGGCTTCTCAGGAGGCGGCCCCACTATTAGGGGCAACAAAGATAATATAAGGCGGTTAGATGTAAATTCCGTTCACCAAGAACGGCCGTCCAAATATACATTTCCTGAGATTGTCATCACTGAAGAGGATCTAGGAGGGGTAAGGGTGCCGCATGACGACCCTCTCGTTATTGAATGTAAAGTGGCCAACCAGAGAGTTGGCCGAATCCTCATAGATACCGGGAGCTCCTCAGATCTCATCAGCAGCAAATGTCTGTCAAAACTGAAATATCAGACGGACTGCATACATCCGGCCTCCCACCCTTTAATAGGGTTTGGAGGAGGAGTCGTCCACCCACTGGGACGAGTAGATTTACCCATTCGCCTGGGCGAAAAAGGGGAAGGACGACACATGGTAGTCCGGTTCCTAGTAGTAGAGGAACTCTCGGCCTACAACATGATTCTGGGTCGACCAACCCTAAATAATTCCAAGGCTGTTATAATCCCGTCTCTTATGCTGCTTAAGTTTGAGAGGGATAATGGAACAGTCGGCTCCCTAAGGGGAGATCAGAGGATGGCCCGAGAGTGCTATCTCTCGGATGTCAAGCCCACTGTTATGGCCACTGGGTCAAGTGGAGAAAAAACAGACCTTGACAATGTCAAGGAGAGTGCGCCTGTTCAAGAAACAGGCGACAAAAAGAGAAAGGCGTCCCAGACAGAGTCCGCAAGAAAAGCAAGAAAATAGCAATCATTGGCAGAGGAGCGGCCGGATGAGTTCCGCCCTCAGCCGGCTGGTGAGCATGCAGACCTGATCTTAGACGACTCACGTCCTGACCGAACAGTCAAAGTTGGGACGACTGCTCTGAGAAACCTTGGTGACGACTTTCACAACCTATTGAAAGAATACAAGGACATCTTTGCATTTGAAGTCCATGAAATGCCAGGAATTAGTCCTGATCTGGCAGTACATAAACTCGATGTGGATCCGAAAAAGAAGCCGGTACGGCAAAAGAAGCGGAACCATGGCGAAGAAAGAAGTCAGGCGGCAGCCGCCGAAGTTAAAAAATTACTTGATGCAGGGTTCATTCGGCAATGTTACTTCCCAGACTGGGTTGCAAATGTGGTGCTTGTTAAAAAGCCGAATGGCACCTGGCGAATGTGTGTAGACTACACAGACTTAAACAAGGCGTGCCCCAAAGACAGTTACCCTCTGCCTAAAATTGATAACCTGGTCGACTCAACAGCGGGTCATGCCTTGATGAGTTTTATGGACGCCTATTCTGGTTTCCATCAAATTCCCTTATGGAAGAAAGATCAAGAGAAGACGGCCTTCGTCACTGATCAGGGGTTATACTGTTACACGGTCATGCCGTTTGGTCTTAAGAATGCCCCGGCTACCTTCCAACGAATGATAAACACAGTGTTCTTTGATCAGATTGGGAGAAACGTCGAGGCATATATTGATGATATGATTGTCAAGACTAAACTTCAGAAAGATCATCTGACGGACCTCCGAGAAACTTTCGCCACACTCAGGCGGCACCATGTCATGCTCAATCCCAAGAAATGTGTATTTGGAGTTGAGTCTGGGAAATTTCTCGGATTCCTTATCAATCAGAGAGGAATAGAGGCGAACCCTGAGAAGGTGCAGGCGGTCATTGACATGCAGTCGCCTCGTACCATCCGAGAGATTCAGAAGTTAACAGGTTGTCTGGCGGCCTTGGGGAGATTCCTAAGCCGATCAGGCGACAAATGCCTATACTTTTTCCAGGCAATTAAGAAAAAGGCAAGGTTTGAATGGGGGCCGGATGCTGAGGCCGCCTTCCAGAAATTAAAAGTTCACTTGCATTCCTTGCCGAGGCTGGTCAGCCCTTTGCCCAAAGAGGATCTCTACATGTACCTAGCTGTCTCTGATCATGCGTTAAGCGCTGTGCTCCTTGCTGAAAGGGACGGCTGTCAGCTCCCGGTCTACTTTGTCAGTCACGTACTGAAAAATGCCGAGTTGAGGTATCCCCTAGTGGAGAAATTTGGTCTTGCACTCTTCATGGCTGTTAAAAAATTGAAGCCCTACTTTTTGGCACATGCAGTCGTCGTGTATACCGACCAACCAATCAAGCGGCCCCTTACCATCATGGAGTCGTCAGGACGAATGATCAAATGGGCCATAGAAATACAGAGCCTCGAAGTTACTTTCGAGCCTAGAAAAGCAGTGAAGGGGCAAGCCTTTGCTGACTTTATTGTAGAGATGACTCGCCCTCCTGACTCTCAAGTTCCAGACCAAGTCTGGAATGTATATGTGGACGGAAGCTCTACTTCAAATGGTTGTGGAGCAGGCGTCGTATGTCAATCTCCAGAGGGCGACAGGTTCGAGTATGCTCTACGCTTCAGTTTTCAGGCTTCAAACAATGAGGCAGAATATGAAGCTTTACTAGCCGGGATCCGCATGTGCAAGGCGGCAGGGGCAAGAAAAATAGACGCCTGTTCTGATTCACAATTGATAGTGAGTCAGTACAATGGCGAATACGAAGCAACCCATCCGGCCATGATCAAGTATTTACAGGCGGTCCGACAAGCAGTCGGCTCCCTTGAGGATTTCCATCTAATCCAAGTGCCGAGATCAGAAAACAACCAGGCAGATGCACTGTCAAAATTAGCATCATCCGCCTCCTCCGATACTCCTCGAACTGTTTTTTGGGAAGTAATGGAGAAGAGAAGCATCGAGGAAAACCCTATTGGAATCCTAGACAGAAGCTCAACCTGGATGGATTCAATCAGGGCATATCTGACAAACGGTACACTGCCGGATGATCCTCAACAGGCGGCAGCACTGAAAAAACGAGCCTCCTGTTTTGAAATGAGACAGGGAGAACTTCACAAGAGGGGGTACCTTCAACCCTTCTTAAAGTGTGTTACTCCTGAAAAGGGACGAGAGATACTAGATGATCTTCACTCTTGTTACTGTGCTTCTCATATAGGTGGTAGGATGCTTGCTCAAAGGGCAAGGCGGCAGGGCTACTTTTGGCCTACTTTGGAAGCAGATGCAATGGAGATGGTGAAAAAATGTGACAAGTGCCAAAGGTTTGGCAAATTAATTCACCGTCCGGCTACTGACCTCACTACCATTCACAGCCCACTACCGTTTGCTAAGTGGGGCATGGACATTCTGGGTCCATATACGCCTGCTACAGGCGGCAGAAGGTATATACTTGTTGTCGTTGACTACTTCACTAAATGGGTAGAGGCGGAGGCTGTAAAGGGAATCAAGACGAAAGATGTAATTTCATTCATTTGGAAAAACGTCATCACTCGGTTCGGGGTTCCCATGTCTATGGTTTTTGATAATGGTCCCCAATTTGAGACGCCTGTTCTCAAAAGCTGGTTGGGAGACCAAGGAATTGCACACTACTTTGCATCTGTCGGCCGTCCACAAGCAAACGGCCAGGTAGAAGCCTTTAATAAAATCATCTCAGACGGTCTCAAGAAAAAGATTGAACGAGCAGGCGGCCTATGGGCGGATGAACTACCACATGTTCTCTGGGCCATTAGGACGACTGAAAAAGGGGCGACTGGAGAAACTCCATTCCTCCTAACTTATGGTGCGGAAGCTGTTCTTCCAATAGAACACTACGAGCCGACTCTTCGAGTAATGCTATATGACGAAGAGGCAAACTGGGAAGCCATGCGCCTGGCATTAGACTCACTTCCTGAAAAGAGGGGCAATGTTGTTTTGCGCCATGAGATCTATCGCCTGAGAATGACTAGATCATACAACAAAAAAGTACACAGGCGTCCACTCAAAGTAGGGGACTTTGTACTTAGAAAAATGGAAGCAGTTGGTAGGGCTAATGAGTCTGGCAAACTAACTCCCAACTGGGAAAGACCCTACCGAATCTATGAGGAAGTCAGGGACGGTACCTACCGTCTGGAAACACCAGACGGACAACCGTTGCCTCGAACTTGGAATGTAGATAACCTTAAAAAATATTTCTTCTGAAAGATGTAAAGTAAAGAGCTACTTAATAAAGTTTGCACTTACTATTCAATTTTTGTATTACGAGGGGCATGTCGTCTGTACCTTTACAGTCGGCTACTCTCCATTGAGTTTTTTCACTCTATCTTCAGAGGGGCATGCCGTCTGTACCTTTACAGTCGGCTACTCTCCATTGAGTTTTTCACTCTATCTTCAGAGGGGCATGCCGTCTGTTCCTTTACAGTCGGCTACCCTCCATTGAGTATTTTACTCACAATACTTAGCTAAAAAGATTAGGGTCTGGCCGACCCTGTGCCTAACAGGCGGCTACCCTTCTTTTACTTAGCACCTACGTTCACCAAGAACTTACCAAGGCCACCGGCCGAATGATCAGACCAGGCGCTAAGCCACCTGATCAAATCTACAAAACTAATACGACATGTCCCAACATCATAGCAGGCGTCCGACGGCATCCCTCCGGATGAAATTCGTCGCAAAGAGCAGCTCCCTTTTGGGTGGAACATTGTTCTATAAACTAATTACACGGCACCTATACGATTGTCCCCAAGGGCAACCACGTAGCCGTTTTTGAGACAAGGATAACTCTATCCCTAACCAAACCAGTGGTAGCAGTTGACATCTGAGTCAGATGACCGCCTGTATTACTTGGGATAAATGCAGGGGGTACCTATTGAGTTAATAGCCAAAAAACATTGGCGAATCAAGGGGTCTAGCCGGCCTACGCCGCCTGGTACCTCTACTTCTCAAACAAAAGTGACGGCGACTGAGTAACTCCAACGTTAACTCATAGTCACTCCTTCAAATTTGGTATGGAACCTAAAAGGTTTGAGTCGTCCGCCTGTTTTAAACAAACAAGGGCACTCAAACCCCCATTCCTACTAGGTAACCTATTGAGTTAATAGCCAACAAACATTGGCAAATCAAGAGGATCAGCCGGCCTCCGCTGCCTGGTACCTCTACTATTCAATCTAGAGTGTGACGAAGACTAAGTAACTCCTATGTTAACTTAATAGTCACTCAAACTTAGTATGGAGCCTAAAAGGTATGAGTCGTCCGCCTGTTTTTAACAAACAGAAACTCTCAACCACTACTCTTGCTAGGTTAACAAATTACGAGTTAAAAGCCAACATTGGCAATAAAGGGAAACAACCGGTACCCGCCGCTTGTTATCCTACTTAATTCCTTGGCGACTAGGTAATACTATTTACTTGGTCAGACCGATTGAATAAATAGTTCGAATACCGATTGAATAAATGGCCGACTAATCGTCTATCCTGGAAACAGACAACCAGTCGTCCAGGGGCATAGGCGGCGTACTTACTATTTGTACCTGTCTGCAACGTTTGGCCATGTACAACAGTCGTTCTAGTGAACAATGGGATATTAGATATGGAATACTTAGACAAATTTGAATCAAAACAAAAATTTGATTAAAAATAAGCCGGTCATTAAAGACCAGCAAAATATTCAAAGCCCCGGCCCCCTGGCCGGGTAAATACAAAGCAAACGGCACGCAGGCCGTGGAAAAAATACATTAAGCTTAAGAAGGGGGCAGTTCAGTATTAGCAGCTGCCGCCTGGTCAGCACTCTTCTTGCTGGACTCGGCTTCAGCTGCATCCTCTTTTGATGCCTTACCCCCAAGTGGCACAAGCGCCACAACCGGCTCTTCCTCCTCTTCTTCCAACGCCTCTTCTTCAGCAGCCGCCAGGATCTCTTGATTATATGTTTCCGAACACTGGCGGTACGTTCTTTCCCATGAGGCAAAGTCGGCATTGGGGAACAGGCGGCCCCAGGTCATGCGCTAGATTTGAGCGGAGTCTTCCACCATCTCCCGGACGAGCTCTTTCTTCTCTTGCTCGGCCTTTTCCGAGAGCTCTTGGGTAAGACTCTTCTCTTGGCTCACCAGGCGTTCTTTTACGTTGGCCAAAGATTTCTCCATGGCTTCGTAAGAGTGCATTTTTTGGCGAAGAGGTTTCAGCTCGGCCTTAAGATTTGTGACGGTCGCCTCCAGCTCGTCATTCTTCTTCTGGGCCGCCTCTAACTGAGCCCGAACAGCGGCGATAGCCTGCGCCTGATAATAAAGAATATCAATGGTCAGTACTTCATTTTGGGCAATTTGAAACATTGCCTTATCACAGTTGGAGGCGGCCATAGCTTTTGCGGCCTTTACCTCTTTGTTTTTCCGATCAATCGGCCTGCGAAGGCTGTTAACTCGGAGCAGGGCCTAAGTACAAAAAAAAAAAAAAAAAAAAAAAAAAAAAAAAAAAAAAAACAGGCGTCAGTTTCCAAACAAAAAAGATAACAGGCGTCCTGGAACTCAAATACTCAAAAATATGCTAAGTATACCTCAGCAAGGACCCCTGCAATCCCATCAAGGTCAAGGGTGCCGGCACCCCTGACCGCCTCCCTTTCAGATGGAGGAACTGCTTTGATCATGGACTTGGCTACCTCAACCAAGTCAAGCCCCTGAGGGTCGGCTGCATCAAGCGTAAAAAAAAAGCAAGTTAGACCTAGTCAAGAAGGAAGCAAGTGTGAAAGTTTTTACAAGTGATTGTCCATACTTCTAGGCGGCCCCGCCGGGGTTTTAGAAGAAGTGGCCGGCTGCTTCTCAGCTGCCACTGTTTTCCTGGAAGACCCAGGAGAGCTTGCAACAGTCGTCCTCCGGGCCTTGGGGTCCGGCTGTTGCGAGGAAGAAGCTCTTGGAGTGCCAGACTGAAAACAAAAAGAGTTAGTATATGCATAAGACAACTCCTAAAAGAGGAAGAGTTTTCGAAGCCTACCAAGGGTGCCCCCTTGTTGGGGGAGTCGGCACAAGACTGTTGCATGAGAGAGGCCCGCAACATGGCCGCCGCAGTCTTGGATGCTGTTATTTTACTCATGGCGTCAGCTGCAAAAAATAAACAGCAAAGTTAGTAAAGATCCCAAGTAAACAAGGCGTGAAAAAAACAGAGTATTTGTCAGGCCGGCTACCTCTAGAGCACCGACTGCTGAGGCCACAGGCGGCCAAAAAGTACTCGTCATAGAGCCACTTGAAGCTCGGGACGCAGTTTAGGGGTACTTGCTCTCGTACCCCTAAAGTAGAGTTCACCCTAGTCTCTACTTTGAAGAGTCCTTTGTCTAGGATCTCTCTTTTAGCCTTTGGGGGAACAGGCGGCATGCTGCGGCCGCCTGCGAGAAGAGGCGGATCCCTATTCCACTTGTTAAAACGTTGGTTCAGCTCCGTGTCTGAACCCTCAATGATAAGGAAGGTGTTCCGCCAATCCTTCCATTTGTTCGCTTTACCTCTCGTAATGAGGTAACCCCTATGGCTTGTTAATTGATACCAGCCGGTACCTCCCGACTTAGGGGTCCGGCTGAGATAGTTCATGTGGGCGAAAGCCTCAAAGCTTGGCTCCACCCCGTACATTTCGCACCCGGCCACATAGCCGAGTACGTTTACCCAAGAGTTGGGGGCTAACTGCCATAACCCCAAATCATACCCATCTAAAATCCGCTGAACAGCCGGATGTAATGGGAAGCGCAGTCCAGCTTTGATGGCCGCCACATAGCAGCCAAAGCAGCCGTCATCATAGCTGGTACCAGCCGGCCAGACGACAGTGTCTTCTGGATCCGGCACGAACAGTAAAAATTCCGGGCCCATTCTGTGGTTAGCAATAAAGCTCTCCACTTTGTCTTGCATGGTTGCAATCCGGCCCCGGGGTACCATGCAGTAGTAGGGGGCGTTTTCCTCTCTGTAAGAGGCGGACGGCTCCGCCCAATTGTCCCCCTTCTCAACTGCATGAGAAAGTCTCGCCTCTTGTAGGCGGCTATGTCTTTCTTCTGAGCCTGGAGAACTGTGGCCAGAAGAGCTGGACTCGGACTCGTCCTCTGACGAGTCCGAAGAGGACGACTCCTCCCCTCTCCCAAAGGGGCCCGCCTCCTCTCCCTTAGAAGGAGCAGGAGGAAAATTAGACATATCAACGGTAAGATGGGAAGGGACCACCTTGGCCCCTCTCTCAGAACTGTCGGCTTGGCAGCCGCCTCGTTTCAATTCTACATCTGGCGCCTGGTCAGATGTTTCACTAATGAGCACCCTTTGGGAGGAGCCGTCTGAGTTTGATATCATAGCAGTCTTTTTTGTTCTGGCCATCACGTTCTGCATAGACACAGATACAGTCGGACTTTGTATAAAGGGCAAAGATGGGTCCAGAAAAGGGCAGGCGGCACTCCTAATCCTAGATTCAGCCGTCCCCGGTGACCGGCTGATCACTAACTTAGGTCGTGTCGTGTGCTTCCGTGGTGCCATTTCAAAAAATAAAAAGAAAGTTAAGAGTAAGAGAACTGAGTTACCTGAACGAGTGACGGTTGATGAAGTTCTGGAAATCCGGTGCAGTCGGCTTGTCAGAACAGGCGGTAGGCAGAAAAGGTCCGAAATGTCAGAGCAAGTTCAGGGGTCCGAATGTTCTCGCAAAGTTCTCAAATGTGAAAATGACCGAAGTCAGCACTTCCTTATATAGGCAAAGTGAGAAGGCGAAGGGTCGCTTCCAAATTCAAAATTTGGGCGGGAAAATCTCTCGGTCGTTTGCAAGGTGACACCTGTAGCAGGCCGTCGCCTGTCACCGTGCGACACCTGTCACAGGCGACACGTGACCAGTCACGTGCCACTTGTGAGGGGCAAATGATCAGGGGATTTTTATCCACCAATCACCGTCTGACAAGTGGACCAACCAGGTTCCGCCACGTGTCCTTCACGAAGGCCAATAGGAGCCTGCCACGTGTCAATCACAGATACGTCCTCTACGGACCAATCGAGGCACGCCACGTGTCCACCCATGCCAAATGGGAAAACCGGCCAACAAGGCCCAATCCTGTCTAGAGGCCCGGTCAGCCCTAGGTTTACCCTAAACCTAGAGAGTGGCACGCTTCTCAAGACTATAAATACTTAATTAATCCTCATTAATTAAGAAATCAAGAAATCAAGCAGAGAAGAACAGAAACATTACGGAACACTAATAACCGGCTAATCTCGCTAGCAAAGCAGATTACCAACATTAAACACTCTCACCTAGAGAGGTCTTATTACTTTAATTTCCGTATTAATTACTCCTTAATCAGGTACTAACTTGACCGTTGGAGGCGGAGCTCTCAGGAGTCTCCGTTATTTTGCAGGTACAGGCGTCCGGTTCCAGTCTCGGAATTGTAACTCTCCCGCAGGACATCAAAAAAACCCCGAAACACCATGGATATAACACTCTGTGACATATAATTATCAATATCATCAAAGGATTTCAATGTCTGTTGACCACATATTGGCTCCCCAAAAATGATGGACTTTAGTACCATTATAAACCAAGTGGTACAATAACGCCGATCATACGTACCATTGCGAATGCAGTTGTAAATTCATACGTGCAATGGTACCCTTGATTGCCGGACATGCACCATAGTAAATGTCAGCATATATAAATGGTACCCTTCAGAAGTACCACGTTAGGGCCTTCATAATTTTCATAGTAATTAGGGTAACAAAGTAAGTGTTACGGCCTTTTTTATTAGGTGTAATACACCCAAAACCAGTATATAGTAAAGGGTAATAGGTTAAATCATTACTTGTTACCACGTAAGGAAATGTACGAAGCAAGTACTAAGTGCATGACTCACAGAACAAGGGTAGATGGACGTGTATTGATATAATACCATGGATATAACACTCAGTGACATATAATTATCAATGTTATCAAAGGATTTCTATTTTTTTGACCCACATATTGCCTCCCCAAAAATAATTAAGTTTAGTACCATTATAAACCGAGTGGTACAATAACATCGATTAAATGTAGCCTTAAGTATGCAGTGGTATACTTAAGTCAATTAAACATACCATTACAAACAGGATTTTAATTTATTTTGCCTAAATAATGACTCCACAAAGAGGATGGAATTTACTATTACTTTAAACATATTGATACCTACACAAGTCATGGAGGTACTCTGAATCGTCTCAATGGTATTCTATATGTTAATAATTGTCTCACTGGCTTCGTTCGCACTATTTATGGTATAGTTACATACAGTGAAATGTACCACTGGATCTGCGAAAATGATTTGGTACAGTACACCCTCACATAATAGTTGTTATTACTCATATAAGTACCACAACTTCCCAGTGCATCATGTCTGCATGTCAGAAGTAAATGGTACATTTCTGCCTATTAAAAATGTACCACTGGGAAAAAGAATACAACTTAAAATATATGATGGGACATTTACTTATAACTGCAGCCACAGAAAACAAGAACTCCTGCTGCAAATGTCAAATAATATCAAATATGAATAACAATGTTACTTTATTGTCATTGTCAAGCACTGGTACTTGAACTCAATAAACGGTACATTTCTACCTGTTCAAAATGTACCACTGGGAAAATGGATACAACTTAAAAATATATAATGGGACATTTACTTATTACTGCAGCCAAAGAAAACAAGGACCCCCTACACTAATTGGGATTGAACCTTGCTATCCTAGGAGTCATACCATGGAGACTAACTAAAACCTCCCCTCCCCCCCTTCACCAGAGTTTCTTCCCCTTACAGCAGTAAAGTAACCTAACAAACCATCTAAATCCATCATTTGTATTCCTCCAATCGACCGCATATATTCATTCGTTGACAATGATATGCTGGTTTGGGTTTGGGTAGCTTGCTTCTTGGCAGCATTTCTGGCCCTAGCAGCTTCTTCTTTGCCTTTTTTTTCTATGAATGATGGGTACCCTCGAATTTGTAGTACAATGGGCCTTCTTCTTTGGTAATGGTAGATCTTTAATCCTCCCTGGGACAGATCCTTCGCAACTCCTTTGGAAACCACTTACTATGGTGGTGGTGTTTGGCAAACCGGATCCATAAGTCACTAGCGTAGTTGTGGCATCACGTCCCTTGTTCTGCACCACAGAAGAAGGGGTCCTAACAAAACGTTCAACACCTTCACCTTCAACATCTTCATTGTCCTTCGCTGCCTGTTTCTCCTTTTTGGCAACCATTGCCAACACTTCATCCACTTTGAGGTCCATTAGTTGTAGCAACTCTGTCACAGCCTTAATGGCTTCGTTACAAGCAGAAGACTAGAGCAAATTGGTTTATAAGTCCCCATAAGTTTGTGATACTGCTTGAATTCATCGGTTTTAAGTGGATCATGGTAAGCTACTTTTATTCGTGTGTGTTTCTGTTATACGTCCTTTCTCCAACGACGAAGAATATATTTCTCAAGAACAATTGTAACACCACTAAGGTCTTACACCAGAATCATATGTCTACAAATGATTCCATGACACTCAAAGTATTTACAATTACAAGTAGCTTCATATGTGGTTGTATCATACCAAACCCTATAGCATCTCCAAACCTTTGTCACAAACTCTTTCTTCGCATATTTTGGCTTGATCCAGATACGGTCCTCAATTACATAATCAATAACATTTTCTCCTATTTTTATTTGATCTAAACAACGCACATACAACATCTTGGTGCACTCCCGCTGAACTTCTTTGAATTTCGCGTCTGTATAGCACTTCTGGAACACCTCCTCTACAGGGAAATAAGTTGATAACTGCCTCACATACCGCAGCGTGCTCGAGTTAGTAGCTCTTTCAGACTCAGCCCTTATTTGCATAGCATCGCAGTAGCGAAGCACAAACTCAGACAAGGTAGTGTTCTTGTCAACATATCATTTGAAGAAATGATTGAAACTTTCCGAACGTTGCGTTGTTTTCATCCTAGCCCAAAATAAATGTTTCAAATAGGCTGGGATCCACATGTGCCTTTCCTCATACAGACCTGTATCAGAAAAAAAGATATAATCAGTACCTTTCATACAAATTACACAGAACAATAAATAGCCTCTGCCAGTAACACAACACTAAAACAGATTCCTTCTTCATGCAACTGATACATTCAGTAGTGCAAAAACATACCACTAGATGTTTTAAAAAGTGCAACTAGTACATATAGTGGTACATTAAAAAAAAAATAATAAAAAAAAAAAAAAAACCAATTCAGTTAATACCACAAAACTAGAATAGCTTCCACCTTTTGGCACACTAAGTCACACTCCCTATTTTCAGTGCTAGATTCAGATCATGACATGGACTACACACCCAAGATGAAAGTACATTAACCAATTTCAAATATACACTACAAACATATTTATGATAAATCTACTGTAACAACCATCAACCAAAATAGCAAATAAAAAAAACATTAAGAGGAATAACCTTACCTTCAAGCCAAGTGTTTTCTTATAGTTTGTAATGATCAATTGCGTCCAACCAACGATCTACAAATTCTTCGGGATCTATACTACCGTAGATGATATTTTGAAAATCATCCTTCACGGCTTCATACTCGTCATGCTTACCCACGTACTTCCCAAACTTTTGAAGGATTTGCCATATGCACCACCTATGACAAGTGTCACTCATGGTCATATGTACAGTGATAGGCGTGTCGCGTACCTAACAAAAATAACCTAACTATTCCTCCTAACTATGTAGTCGGGCAAGTAAGGGTCGAATCCCAAGAGACTAAGGTCTACCTAATTAAATAGACTCAAGAATCACTAAGCAAGTAACTGAATCAAGAATGAAGAACACTAATAACTAATATACTAAATAACACAATTAACTAAGAATAAGATAATCAATGAATTAAAGCATCCAAGATCAAGCATTACCACGAATATAATCAAAGCACAAATGAATCTATCCCCAATAACAATTCAATCGACAAGAGGAAAAACATTCCCTAAACAATACCAAAAGTCTCTTCCGAGTTATCAATGGCTTCCCATATCAACTATCAAGCCTATTTCCATGGAATCAAGCAATAAGGGACATTAAACACAATACTTAACTTCCTAATCATTCAATCATCTACTTCCATTATGATCTTCAACCCCTCAATTGAAATACCCAAATCCCGTTAATATTCAACTTCCGTTGCAATAAGAACAAAGGGATGATAACAATACCAATTATTCCTAATCTAGTATTGGCATAAACACAATCAATTAAGCATGTTAATTGGGATTATTATTGGAGAATTTAAAGAATCAAATCATGTTTCAATCATATTCGGGCTTTGCAAGATCCCGGATTATGAATCTACTCACACATACTAACAAAACCAATAACAAGATTCAAATGACAAGACATAATCCGTAAGCAATAAGAAATAAAAAAGAAGTGAGATAGATGAATACCAATTGCTTCAATTGAGAGAACTTGAATTGTTGATGAACAATAAATCAAAACTAAGAGTAGAAATTAAATGCTTAAAAGAGAGTAAACTAGGGTTCTTAGGGAAAACTAATACTAGAGGATATAAAAAAGTGTATTCTAATTTTGATTACAAAGGGTATTTATAAAACGACTTCCGCAAAGCAGTGCTCGGTCCAACCGGGCAAGGTCTTCCCGATCGGGCGGCCAGAGTACGGTGATGCCTATTCTTCGTTGTTCTTCTTTCTTCCCGTGCCCGGTCTCACCGGGCAAGCCACGCCCGATTGGGCGCGCAAGGCGACTTCTAAAACTGAGATGTGAAATCAACTCTTCAATGCCCGGTCTCACCGGGCGAGCTATGCCCAACCGGGCACGTAGAGTCTGCAACAATACTTCATAGCTAGCTTTGTCCTTCGTTGCCCTGTCTGACCGGGCAAGCTATGGTCAACAGGGCATGGAGGAAATCTTCGTCTTCACACACTAACCTCTTTTTTAACTATCTAAAACACGTCTGATTCATCCAAGAAACTTCGTATTCCTATGAAACTCAATAAAATAGATCGAACACACAAGACAAGAGATTGTTAGCAAGAAATGGCTCCAAAGAGCCCAAAACCATGCAAATATACATTGTACAACCGGGGTAAAACATGGTATAAAACACATACATCACACAGCTTTCCTAATAGCCGGATCTTAATCCGTTAGGATCGAGATAGGAGCTTTGCCTCCCATGCAATGTAGCCATGTCCTCAACACCCACTCGTAGGTCTCTGCTGTCTCCTGAGAGATCAATGCACAACCAAATAGTATACTCTGCCCGTGGTGATTCACACCGAAAAACACAGCAAAGGGAAGGTGAAATTTGTTTGTCAGGTATGTACAGTCAAAACAGGCCACATCTCCAAACTCCTCATACGCACCTCTACTCCTTGCATCTACCCAAACAACATCTTGTAATGCACCATCCTTCCCAAACCTACAAAGAAGAAAAAAATTATGATTGTCTACACTCATTTTGTTGAAGTACTCTATCATGCCATTCGCATCACCCTCAGTAAGCTCCAGTCTTTGTTTCTCAGCCACTGCATTCTCCAAGTCTTTTTGCGTAAATAACATCTGATCCACTCCGTTTTGTTCCCGCGCAAAACAATTGTACATCTGCAATACCTTCACCCTAGACTTCTTTGCATTACACATCGGGTTCACCAAGTGTCCATTTTTCACATCCAACTCATGCTTCCTGAACATAGTTACATCCTTTGACTTTTCCGGTGTAACTATGTGGCCAGTGTGCCCCAAGTGTAGCCTTCGAACAACCCAATTGACTTCCTCATCAACACTAGCATACAACTCCACATGACACCCGCAATTTTTCGTCTTCTGTTTCACAACTGTTTCCTCATCTTGCAACAACCCTTCCTTAAGTGCATCCACTTTACGCTTCCTGGAAGGTCTTCCGTAGCACTCGCAAGTCCACTTAGCATTCCTTTTCTGCTTATAACACCTTCCATCTCCTAATTCCTTCTTCACCTTGACAAACCCAGCAGCATCCCTCACTATACCCAACCCCTTTTTCTTAACATAACTCCAATAAAAACTATCTACCTCATCCCAACTACCAAATACCATACCCAAAGTCGGCGCTGGTCCTTCCTCTTCCACACCAAATACAGTGTTCACCATTATGGTGTTCTTCTTTGGTGTTATGAAAGAAGAACTTCCTGCCCCTACCCCTTCCCCTTCATCTTCAACTCCTTCCTCCACTTCTACTTCCTCTTAATCTGACCCTCATTCCTCTCCCTTATTATCTGACCCCCATTCCTCTCCATCATCTTCTGATCCTTGTTCATTCTCCTCTTCATCTCCTTCTCCATACCCTTTCTCACTCTCTAATCCCTCCTCATTACCACATACATCATCCTCACCACCAGTACTCCCCTACAGCAAACAAACAGCTATAAACCAATCTCAATCATTGATTATAAAACAAGAATACACACCCACACAATCAATCATATACACAACACCAATAACAAAGTAGAAAATCCAAATATCCGATGCACGGCCACCACAAATAACACCAATTTCGTACACAACCCCACTCAACAACTATTTTCCAAGTCCAATTTCAAAAAAAAAAAAAAAAAAATTGCCAAACACACCTCAATTACTCAGATTCATCAAATTTCGCCAAAGACACCTCAATTACTTACTTCAATTAGTCACCTCAAGTTGCACATACACAAAACAAATTCGCCAAACACACCTCAATTACTCAGATTTCAATCCACAATCTAACATTACCAACATCAATTGTTGAATAAATGACTACAATTTATACAATATAACTACTCAATTATTCAGTATCACAATCAACTAGGGGTGAGCAAACCGGGTACCCGGTCAAAATCTTAGAAACCGGACCCAGAATTGGTTGGGATCGGGTTCTAAAATTCGGAATTGGAATTAATTATTGGAATCGCCGGGTACCAGTTCCGGTTCTGAGTACCCACTTATGTGCATAATTGTTCAAATTTAATACAAATTATAATACTTATTTTGATGCATTTTCATTTTTAGCGTTTAATACTTATATTTATATATTCATGAAGCTAATTTATTTATATTAGGTAATAATATATTTTTTTTTTAATTTTACTAACTAGATACATTCAACCTATTTTTGTTTTAAAAATATATTTAGTTTAATATATATTGGGTAATCGGGTACCAACCCGGTTTTGGGTCCAAAAAATTGAGAATTGGAATTGGAACCGGTTGCAATTGGTTCCTTAATTTATTAGCCGGAATTGGAACCACCGGGTCCAATTCCGGATCCGGACTCGCCAGTTCCTAACCGGTATCGATTCCAATTTCGGGTACCCAGAATTTTTGCTCACCCCTACTATCAACATCAACATCAACTCAAAAATACAACATTACCAATAACTCTAAAAACGCCATAAACCCTAAATTCTGTACTCCTCTAATCCATGCATTACTAACCTACAACTAAAACAAATGTATCAAACACAACGACCTACTTAGGGGAGACGATTACTTACATTCTCACTATCAAACCGCAACTCCCTTGCGCAATCATGCCCTTCTTCACCACCATCGCGCAATGCTTCCGCTAAATCAACTCTCAAAATATCAGCTAAACCGATTTCGCATTGTCATAATGTAGTTTAGAATGACTATTTAAATGCAATTTTTTGTTTAATTTAAGAGGGCTAAGATTCCAGATTTGGTGGTCATGGCGGAACCTTCATTGCCATTGAAGCATTCCTTATTTATTTTTTTATTTTTATTTTTTTAAACTAACTTTTTGGTAAAAGTAAGTAAAAATGGGGAGCGGGTAATTTTTGGTTTCCCGCTACAATTTTCATTTTCCGTTATGTTTCTCTAAGTTCCGTTACAGTTTCATCCCAGTTGGCACTTTCAGGGCCCACCCACCTTTCACGAAGTTCCCATTTAATAACAACTTTGCCATCCTATATCTTTGCAAATCTATAGGAACTATGCGCCTTTAGTTCTTCCACTACATATATGAAAACATTTAACATTATGATGCAATCAATGTTTTACATAGTATTATATTAGCCTCGGGACCCTAAATCTAAACAATCCATAAATTAATACTCGTATATTTACAAGATCTTAGATATTTAACCTTATCTTATATAAAATCTTATATGAAAATAATAAATACGTTTGTATATTTAATAATTATCACACAAATTATTGGGTGTGGCATTCCGCACCCAATATTTTGTGCGGCGGAGGAAATGACGATGAAGATTGAAAAATGGATCTCACGGCAGCAGACAGCGGTTGGCGATTTGCAGCGGCTGGTGGTGGAGCTTCGAACATACAGTGTTAGCGGTGGCCTGGAATGAACGACGCTTGAATTACGGATCTGGACCTTGTTTGAAAATGGAGGAATGGGTTCAACTATTTGTGTGGCTCTACAATTTATGGGTAAGATTTTTGAGAAAAGATACGAGAGAGATGTATTGAAGGAATGGAAGTTTGAAGAATTGGAGTGGGTTGGACTTTTCTATGGGTGATGATGATGACGGTATGATGATGATGGTGTGATATGGTGAGGATCTGTGGACAGTGGCTCAATTTCCTATTCTCATTTGAAACAGAGAAAAAGAATGAGAGGATGAGGGGGAAAGAGGAGAGAGAAGGAAATAAAAATATATTATATCTTGTTAATCATATTAGCTAATAAATAACGCAAATTAGCAATTAAAATGAACATATCAGCCAATTGATGTCTGATATCAGTTAAACATTAGGGACATATCAGACATTAATAAAAACGTATCAGTCAACACAAGGAAATATCATTCTACAAAAGGAACATAACATCCAACAAAAGATACATATCAGTCAACAGAATGAATATATTAGCCAATAAATGAAGCATATTAGCAAACAAAAGGATGAAATCGGCAAACAAAAGCAACAGGTAAGCCAACAAAATAAACACATCAGCCTACACAATGAAACATATAAGCCAACAATTAAAATATATATATCAGCCAACAAAATAAAGATATCAGCCAACTAAAGAAATATATCAGCCAACTAATGTCTTATAGCAGCCAACAAAGGTAACATATCAAAAATAAAAATAAAAAATAAAAAATAAATAAAAAAAAAAAACCATATCAGCCAACAAAAAATATATATTAGCCAACACAAAAATCATATCAGCCAACAAATGAAACATATCAGCCAACAAGTAAAATATATCAGCCAAGCCTGCCGCACCAAATTTGCGTATGGCAGTACGCACCTAATACCTTCTCTAATTTATAATTATAATAAAAAAAAATCTAAATATCTTTACACTAAACATATTGACATTTTTGTGAAATATTTAACAACGAGAACTATGAATACTCATTTTATAGAGTTTTTGCCTAATTAAAATCTTTTAATTGATAACTGAAGTTACATTGATTAACATACAAAAAGAATAACGGGATCAATTTGTCGTTAAAATACATAAAACATATTCATTTAGTCAAAACTATAATAAAATTAAATCTACTCATATACGTAGCTTTTAAAAAAAAAACATATGTATGTGGTTATTCAACTAAATACTATTTAAATTGTTTTATTTCTTTTTCTATGGTTACATTTTGACTTTGGCAGTCAACGTTTAGAAAATTTTACTATAAAAATATGATATTATAAATGTCACATTCATATCATGTATGATGTTGTTGGATTTGTCTTGAAATAAATTTTTTAATATACTCCATTCGTCTTTAAATTAATGAAATGTTTCCCTTGTACACGTATGCCAACACAACACTTTGACTGATATTATCTTTAATTATATTATCAATAGGTAAAAATTATAACAATAATTAAATATTAAATTATTATTCATTGGGACAATTCCGACAAGAACCCACAAGACTATATTTATTCTTATATATAAATCACAAACATTAGTCAAAGTGAATTAGATGAATAGTGTAAAAAGTCAAAATATTTCATTTATTTAAAGATGGAGGGAGTTTTTTTTTTTTACTCAAAGTATAATGCATACATATGCGGTCAAAGATGTCATTGTAGTACGTGAAGTGTTTCGGGGTTTTCTGATGTCCTGCGGGAGAGTTACAATTCCGAGACTGGAACCGGACACCTGTACCTGCAAAATAACGGAGACTCCTGGGAGCTCCGCCTCCAACGGTCAAGTTAGTACTTGATTAAGGAGTAATTAATGCGGAAATTAAAGTGATTGGGTCTCTCTAGGTGAGAGTGTTTAATGTAGGTAATCTGCTTTGTTAGCGAGATCAGCCGGTTATTACTGTGTGTAATTAATGTGTTTTTTTGTTATCCCCCTTAATGAGGATTAAGGGAGGTATTTATAACCTTGGGAAACGTGCCCATCCTAGGTTTAGGTTAACCTAGGGCCGATTGGGCTTCCCTCGGAAGTTGGGCCGAGGTGGCCGGTTTCTCCATTAGGCATGGAGTATGCCACATGTCATGACATAATAGGTCCAAGGTGGACGAATAAGCGCGTGCCACGTGGCAAGCCCTGACAGTTCCAACTGGGGGAAACCTGGCAGGACCTGATTGGCCCACGTGGCGCATTCCGATTGGTGGGAGCAAAATCCCCTAATCATTTGCCCCTCACAGGTGGCACGTGATTGGTCACGTGTTACCTGTGACAGGTGTAGCACTGTAACAGGCGGCGACCTTCTACAGGTGTCAGTCGGCGAAAGGACGAGAGATTTTCTTGCCCAAATTTTGAATTCTGAAAGTGACCCTTCGCCTTCTCACTTCGCCTATATAAGGGAGGATTGTCTTGAGTCATTTTCACATTTTGAGAACATTTTGAGAACATTCGGACCCCTGAACTTGCTCTGACATTTCGAACCTTTTCTGCCTACCGCCTGTTCTGACAAGCCGACTGCACAGGATTTTCAGAACTTCATCAACCGTCACTCGTTCAGGTAACTGTCAGTTCTCTTACTCTTAATTTTCTTTTTATTTTTTGAAATGGCACCACGGAAGCACACGACACGACCTAGGTTAGTAATCAGCCGGTCACCGGGGACGGCTGAATCTAGGACTAGGAGTGCCACCTGCCCTTTTCCGGACCCATCTTTGCCCTTTATACAAAGTCCGACTGTATCTGTGTCTATGTAGAGCAGGATGGCCAGAACGAAAAAGACTGCTAGGATCTCAAATTCAGACGGCTCCTCCCACAGGGTGCCGCTTAGTGAAACATCTGACCAGGCGCAAGATGTGGAAGTGAAACAAGGCGGCCTGAAAGCCGGCAATTCTGTGGGGGGAGTCATAGTGACCCCTTCCCATTTAACAGTTAACAATTCTGCTCCTTTTCAAAGAGAGGATGCGGGCCCCTCCGGAAGAGGGGAGGAGTCGTCCTCTTCGGACTCATCAGAGGGCGATTCCGAGTCAAGCTCTTCTGGCCATGCTTCTTTGGACACAGAAGAGAAAAATAGCCGCCTGCAAGAGGCGAGACTTTCTCACGCAGTTGAGAAGGGGGACAATTGGGCGGAGCCATCCGCCTCTTACCGAGAGCTAAATACCCCCTACTACTGCACGGTACCTCGGGGTCGGATCACAGCCATGCAAGAGAAAGTGGAAAGCTTTATTGCAAACCACACCATGGGCCCCGACTTTCTAGTGTTTGTGCCGGATCCAGAAGACACAGTCGTCTGGCCGGCTGGTTCCAGTTATGATAGCGCCTGCTTTGGCTGCTACGAGGCGGCCATCAAGGCAGGGCTTCGCTTCCCATTACATCCGGCTGTTCAGCGGATCTTGGATGGGTATGATTTGGGGTTATGGCAGTTAGCCCCAAACTCCTGGGTCAACGTACTCGGCTATGTGGCCGGGTGCGAACTGCACGGGGTGGAGCCGAGCTTTGAGGCTTTCGCCCATATGAACTATCTCAGCCGGACCCCTAAGACAGGCGGTACCGGCTGGTATCAATTGACAAGCCACAGGGGCTACCTCATGACGAGAGGTAAAGCAAACAAGTGGAAGGACTGGCGGAGCACCTTCCTCATCATTGAGAGTTCGGACATTGAGCTGAACAAGCGCTTCAATAGGTGGAACAGGAATCCGCCCCTTCTTGCAGGCGGCCGTAGCATGCCGCCTGTTCCCCCCAAGGCTAAGAAAGAGATCCTTGATAAAGGACTCTTTAAAGTAGAGTCGAGGGTCGACTCTACTTCAGGGGTACGAGAGCAAGTACCCCTGCACTGCGTCCCGAGCTTCAAATGGCTCTACGACGAGTACTTTTTGGCCGCCTGTGGCCTCAGCAGTCGGTGCTCAAGAGGTAGTCGGCTTGTCGAATACTCTGTTGTTCCATACATTTCTTGTTATGACTTTTATTAACTTTGCTGTTTGTTTTTGCAGCTGACGCCATGAGCAAAATCACCGCCTCCAAGACTGCGGCGGCCATGTTGCGGGCCTCCATCATGCAACAAGCTTCAACCGACTCCCCCAAGAAGGGGGCACCCTTGGTGAGCTCCGAACCTTTCACCCTCTTTTTTGAGTTGTGTTTATGCATATACTGACTTTTTTTTCTTCTTTTTTAGACGGGTGCTCCAAGAGCTTCATCTTCCCAACAGCCGGACCCCAAGGCCCGGAAGACGACTGTTGGGAGCTCTCCTGGTTCTGCCAGGAAACATGTGGCGGCTGAGAAACAGCCGGCCACTTCTTCTAAAACTCCAACTGGGCCGCCTAGAAGTAAGAAGTTGTCCTTGTAAATTTTAGACTCGCTCCCTTTTTTACTAGGTCTAATCCGTTTGTTTATGCTTGATGCAGCCGGCCCTCAGGAGCCTGACTTGGTAGAGATGGCCAAGTCTATGATCAGGGCAGTTCCTCCAGCTGAAAGGGAGGCGGTCAGGGGTGTCGGCACCCTTGACCTAGACGGGATTGCAGGGGTCCTTGCTGAGGTATACTTAGCATATTTTTGAGTATTTGAATTTCTGGACGCCTGTTTTCTTTTTGTTTGGAAACTGACGCCTGTTCCTTTGTACTTAGGCCCTGCTCCGAGTGAACGGCATTCGCAAGCCGCTTGACCGGAAGAACAAAGAGGTAAAGGCTGCAAAAGCTATGGCCGCCTCTGACTGTGATAAGGCAATGTTTCAAATTGCCCAAAATGAAGTTCTGACCATTGATATTCTTTATTATCAGGCGCAGGCTACCGCCGCTGTTCGGGCTCAGTTAGAGGCGGCCCAGAAGAGGAATGGCGAGCTGGAGGCGACCATCACCAATCTCAAGGCCGAGCTGAAACCTCTTCGCCTAAAAATGTACTCATACGAAGCCTTGGAGAAATCCTTGGCCAACGTAAAGGAACGCCTAGTGACCCAGGAGAAGAGTCTTACTCAAGAGCTCTCGGAAAAGGCCGAGTAAGAGAAGAAAGAGCTGGTCCGGGAGATGATGGAAGACTCCGCTCAAATCCAGCGCATGACCTGGGGCCGCCTCTTCCCCAATGCCGACTTTGCCTCTTGGGAAAGAACGTACCGCCTGTGTTCTGATACATATAATCAAGAGATCCTGGCGGCTGCTGAGGAAGAGGCGTTGGAGGAAGCGTTGGAGGAGGAGGAGCCGGTAGTGGCGCTTGTGCCGCTTGGGGCATAGGCATCAAAAAAGGATGCAGCTGAAGCCGAGTCCAGCAAGAAGAGTGCTGACCAGGCGGCAGCTGCTAATATTGAAGATCTGCCCCCTTCTTAAGCTTTATGTATTCTTTCCACGACCTGCGTGCCGTTTGTTTTGTATTTACCCGGCCAGGGGGCCGGGGCTTTGAATATTTTGCCGGTCTTTGATGACCGGCTTCTTTTTAATGAATTTTTGTTTTGCCTCAAATTTGTCTAAGTATTCCATATTCTAATATCCAATTGTTCACTAGACCGACTGTTTTGCATGGCCGATAGTTGTAGACAGGTACGGATAGTTAGTCACGCCGCCTATGCCCCTGGACGACTGGTTGTCTGTTTCCAGGATAGACGATCAGTCGGCCATTTATCCAATTGGTATTCGAACTATTTTGTCTGGATCCTTTTTAGGCAGGCGGTCCTGTCATTTGTAAATTTAACCAAGTAGGAAAGTGGTCTGACCAAGTAAACATGAGTGTTACCTAGTCGCCAAGGAACTGAGTAGTAGAGATAACAAGCGGCGGGTACCGGTTGTTTCCCTTTATTCGCCAATATTTGTTGGCTTTTAACTCGTAATTTGTTAACCTAGCAGGAGTAGTGGTTGAGAGCCCCTGTTTGCTAAAAACAGGCGGAGGACTCATACCTTTTAGGCTCCATACTAAGTTTGAGGGAGTGACTATAAGTTAACATAGGAGTTACTTAGTCTCCGTCACACTCTAGATTGAGTAGTAGAGGTACCAGGCGGCGGAGGCCGGCTGATCCCCTTGATTTGCCAATGTTAGTTGGCTATTAACTCAATAGGTTACCTAGTAGGAATAGGGGTTTGAGTGCCCCTGTTTGCCAAAAAAACAGGCGGTCTACTCAAACCTTTTAGGTTCCATACCAAATTTGAGGGAGTGATTATGAGTTAACGTTGGAGTTACTCAGTCGCCGTCACTCTTGCTTGAGAAGTAGAGGTACCAGGCGGCGGATGCCGGCTAGACCCCTTGATTCGCCAAAGTTTGTTGGCTATTAACTCAAGAGGTACCCCCTGCATTTATCCCAAGTAATACAGGCGGTCATCTGACTCAGATGTCAACTGCTACCACTGGTTTGGTTAGTGATAGAGTTATCCTTGTCTCAACAACGGCTACGTGGTTGCCCTTGGGGACAGTCGTATAGGTGCCGTGTAATTAGTTTATAGAACAATGTTCCACCCAAAAAGGAGCTTCTCTCTGCGACGAATTTCATCCGTAGGGATGCCGCCGGACGCCTGCTATGATGTTGGGACAGGTCGTATTAGTTTTGTAGATTTGATCAGTTGGCTTGGCGCCTGGTCTGATCATTCGGCCTGTGGCCTTGGTAAGTTCTTGGTGAACGTAGGTGCTAAGAGGAGGGTAGCAGCCTGTTAGGAACAGGGTCGGCCAGGCCCTAACCTTTTTTAGCTAAGTATAAGGGGGGTGGCTATGTGTTTGGATCCAGTCGGCCATCTTCTTATTGAGAGTAGGCGACTATATGTCCAGACGACATGCCCTTATTGTGAGTAAAATACTCAATGGAGAGTAGCCGACTGTAAAGGTACAGACAGCATGCCCCTCTGAAGAGAGTAAAAATACTCAATGGAGAGTAGCCGACTGTAAAGGTACAGACGGCATGCCCCTCTGAAAATAGAGTAAAATACTCAATGGAGAGTAGCCGACTGTAAAGGTACAGACGGCATGCCCCTCTGAAAATAGAGTAAAATACTTAATGGAGAGTAGCCGACTGTAAAGGTACAGACGGCATGCCCCTCTATTAGTAAGAATAAAAATTAAACATGGAGAGTAGCCGACTATTTGTTAGTAGGCGTGCCCCTCTTAGTACAAAATTGAATAGTAAGTGCAAACTTTTATTAAGTAGCTCTTGACTATTTACATCATTCAAAAGAAATATTTCTTAAGATTATCTACATTCCAAGTTCGAGGCAACGGTTGTCCGTCTGGTGTTTCCAGACGGTAGGTACCGTCCCTGACTTCCTCATAGATTCGGTAGGGTCCTTCCCAGCTGGGAGTTAGTTTGCCAGACTCATTAGCCCTACCAACTGCTTCCATTTTTCTAAGTACAAAGTCCCCTACTTTGAGTGGACGCCTGTGTACTTTTTTGTTGTATGATCTAGTCATTCTCAGGCGATAGATTTCATGGCGCAAGACAGCATTGCCCCTCTTTTCAGGAAGTGAGTCTAATGCCAGGCGCATGGCTTCCCAGTTTGCCTCTTCGTCATATAGCATTACTCGAAGAGTCGGCTCGTAGTGTTCTATTGGAAGAATAGCTTCCGCACCGTAAGTTAGGAGGAATGGAGTTTCTCCAGTCGCCCCTTTTTCAGTCGTCCTAATGGCCCAGAGAACATGTGGTAGTTCATCCGCCCATAGGCCGCCTGCTCGTTCAATCTTTTTCTTGAGACCGTCCGAGATGATTTTATTAAAGGCTTCTACCTGGCCGTTTGCTTGTGGACGGCCGACAGATGCAAAGTAGTTTGCAATTCCTTGGTCACCCAACCAGCTTTTGAGAACAGGCGTCTCAAATTGAGGACCATTATCAAAAACCATAGACATGGGAACCCCAAACCGAGTGATGACATTTTTCCAGATGAATGAAATTACATCCTTCGTCTTGATTCCCTTTACAGCCTCCGCCTCTACCCATTTAGTGAAGTAGTCAACGGCAACAAGTATGTACCTCCTTCCGCCTGTAGCAGGCGTATATGGACCCAGAATGTCCATGCCCCACTTAGCAAACGGTAGTGGGCTGTGAATGGTAGTGAGGTCAGTAGCCGGACGGTGAATTAGTTTGCCAAACCTTTGGAACTTGTCACATTTTTTCACCATCTCCATTGCATCTGCTTCCAAAGTAGGCCAAAAGTAGCCCTGCCGCCTTGCCCTTTGAGCAAGCGTCCTACCGCCTATATGAGAAGCACAGTAACCAGAGTGAAGGTCGTCTAGTATCTCTCGTCCCTTTTCTGGAGTAACACAATTTAAGAAGGGTTGAAGGTACCCCCTTTTGTGAAGTTCTCCCTTTATCATTTCAAAACAAGTGGCTCGTTTTTTCAGTGCTGCCGCCTGTTGAGGATCATCCGGCAGTGTACCGTTTGTCAGATATGCCCTGATTGAATCCATCCAGGTTGAGCTTCTGTCTAGGATTCCAATAGGGTTTTCCTCGATGCTTCTCTTCTCCATTACTTCCCAAAAACCAGTTCGAGGAGTATCAGAGGAGGCGGATGATGCTAATTTTGACAGTGCATCCGCCTGGTTGTTTTCTGATCTCGGCACTTGGATCAGATGGAAATCCTCAAGGGAGCCGACTGCTTGTCGGACCGCCTGTAAATACTTGATCATGGCCGGATGGGTTGCTTCGTATTCGCCATTGTACTGACTCACTATCAATTGTGAATCGGAACAGGCGTCTATTTTTCTTGCCCCTGCCGCCTTGCACATGCGGATCCCGGCTAGTAAAGCTTCATATTCTGCCTCATTGTTTGAAGCCTGAAAACTGAAGCGTAGAGCATACTCGTACCTGTCGCCCTCTGGCGACTGACATATGACGCCTGCTCCACAACCATTTGAAGTAGAGCTTCCGTCCATATATACCTTCCATACTTGGTCTGGAACTTGAGAGTCAGGAGGACGAGTCATCTCTACAATAAAGTCAGCAAAAGCTTGCCCCTTCACTGCTTTTCTAGGCTCGAAAGTAACTTCGAGGCTCTGTATTTCTATGGCCCATTTGATCATTCGGCCTAACGACTCCATGATGGTAAGGGGCCGCTTGATAGGTTGGTCTGTATACACGACGACTGCATGATCCCCACAGACGGCGCCAAATGTTTCGGGGTTTTTTGATGTCCTGCGGGAGAGTTACAATTCCGAGACTGGAACCGGACGCCTATACCTGCAAAATAACGGAGACTCCTGGGAGCTCCGCCTCCAACGGTCAAGTTAGTACTTGATTAAGGAGTAATTAATGCGGAAATTAAAGTGATTGGGTCTCTCTAGGTGAGAGTGTTTAATGTAGGTAATCTGCTTTGTTAGCGAGATCAGCCGGTTATTACTGTGTGTAATTAATGTGTTTTTTTGTTATCCCCCTTAATGAGGATTAAGGGAGGTATTTATAACCTTGGGAAACGTGCCCATCCTAGGTTTAGGTTAACCTAGGGCCGATTGGGCTTCCCTCGGAAGTTGGGCCTGGGTGGCCGGTTTCTCCATTAGGCATGGAGTATGCCACATGTCATGACATAATAGGTCCAAGGTGGACGAATAAGCGCGTGCCACGTGGCAAGCCCTGACAGTTCCACTGGGGGAAACCTGGCAGGACCAGATTGGCCCACGTGGCGCATTCCGATTGGTGGGAGCAAAATCCCCTAATCATGAAGGTTAAACTGTAACCATAGAAAAGAGTCGGAGAGTGTAGTATCTTTTGACAAATGTATTTTTATCTATTAACTATTAATAAAACAAAACATTGCTGACATTATCTTTCCTCAAAACTGTATACGTGTCGCTTTCTAATGAAATTTTTTCCCACCTAAACCATTGATGATGTCATTTTTTTGTGATAATAATTTTTTTTTCTTCTTCTTTTATGTGATACTTCGTAAACAAGCTAATTAAGTTCTTTCAACAACTTTAGTCTAGAATACCGAAGTATAGTAAATTGAATAGCAACTGTATTCCTTTCTTTTGATTTAAAGTTCTATCATTCCCTCTCCTCAATTCCTTAACACTAATTTTCAAACGTCCAGAAATTTTCTAAAATATTCAAACTGTATTCCTTTAAAGAAAACTCGTTCCAATGAATTTATGATAAAATTGAAAAGATTCATTGTATATACAAGTTCTATGCTATAATTTTTTTTATTAAAATCGTGCATCGCACGGGGATAATCTAATTTATAATAAACAATGAAAACCAATGTATGGCACGAGACTTAACATAGTTATATTTATATAGGGAGTAAAAAATACTCTTTATTTAAGGCTAGCATACATTATGTTTAATATGGATTAGTGTTATCAAACAATTTCAAAATATTTAAATGATTATCTGGCTGATAAAAAATAAAAAGCTAAATTCCAAAAATGTAGATGTATGTGCTCTTAGTTAGTTTCCACTGACATAAATGGAAGTTGAAACAATGGAAGTTGAAATAATAGAGGAAATTAATTACTAGCACAATCCTCCTTAGAATTATAAATAAAAACTTTTATGTACATCCGCTTTATAATAATATTAGTGTATATCGAACTGTTATAGGGTAACTTTTAGTCAAACTATTAACCTTCTTTGGAGTAAGTTAAAATATGGTATGATTTAAAATATATAGACAATGAAATAAGTTTTATAAGGGTAATATACTTACTTTCACTCATTGAGATTTGATTTTTACTTATTTAAAGAGGGTAACTATATTGATAAAACATTGATTATATTTTTATTTAATTTGGAATAATTTTCATTTAGGATAACAATTATTTACTTTGGGGCATCCTTTAATTATTTTAAAACAACTTTACAACGAATATACAATATTTATTGTACACCTAAATTTTTTTAAAGTTTGTGAATTAAAAATAACTACATCCAACCAAAACAAAACTTAGGTCATGTTTAGCTCACCTTATTTTTACTTATTTCGAATTAGATCAGAAAAAATAAATTCATATTAAAAAAAAAAAATAGTTTGTGACATACTTTATCATTTTAGATGTGGTTTTTTATCGTTAAATATCTCTAATTTCATAATTAAAAAAATTATGAAAATCACATATTAATAAAATACACATTATTATGAATCAAACAAGACTTACATATTTTTTTTATAGATTATCATGCACATAAGATCAATGTTTGGTCAAATCATACAATCGAACCAGATCAGATTAAATCATATCAAATCAGATCAGATTAAAGCACATCAGACCAAATAAGATCGGATAAACAAAAATATGGTGAATTAAACTATAGTTACTCGTGGCACTTTGTAGGAAATAAAACTTCACATGCATTGAAAATTCACGAAAATTACTACTCCATCCAACCAAAAAAACACATCCTACTCCAAAGAAGTAAAGATAAAAGTGTTCTTAACCTACTCCATTTTGTTTCAACCAAAAAGCGCGTAGGTTAACACATCCTCCTCTTAAATAAACAACCTAACCCCATCATCATTTTCTACTTCCTCATTTCAAACCGAAACTTCATCAAACCAAATCTCAACTCACCCTTTTTTTTTTTTTTCAAACCCATTCTTCCTCCAATCAACCACTTCCCATTAATTAATAAAAAAACAAACAAACCAAGATTCAACCCTATAACTCCATTACCATCAAAACCAATCTCCAAAACCACAAAATAAAATAAAATCAAAACACAATGATAGAAGAAGCAGCACGGGGTCCGCCGCACGGCATTCTACTAGCAGTAGTAGTAATACTGGTAGTTTCAGGACCCATGTTAATCGGTGATTGGGAAGCCATTACTGAATCAATCTCCGAGTTTATAAGTCCCATTGGACTTCTTTTACTACCAATAATACTTCTTCTTATAATCCAGTTTCTATCTTCGGATCGTGGTAACTTCTTCACTTCAATCTTTACCGCTACTGGTGAACCCGACTCCATTCACCGTGCTAGTGGCTCTCCTTTCGGTGTCGCTCTCGTTCTTGCCATCGTTCTCTTTCTTGTTTACAATCGTATGTCGCTCTTCGGCGGTGACGATGATTCTGATGATTGACTATTACAGTAGATCTGATGAAGATGAGTTAATTAATTTTGGGTTGAAAAGTAGTGGGATCTTTGGGTTAATTTTGCTTTTTTTTTTTTTTTTTTGTTTCTTTTTGCTTTTGTTTTGTACTCATTTTGTCGTGAGTTAATCAACTATTTAATTGCTTTTAATTATTTCGATTGTGCATAGATAAATTATGTAAGTGTAATAGTGAGTTAGTGATAGTTTACTAGTAAAAGATGTTTGTTATTGTATTTAGTACGAGTATGAAATTGGAAAATTAATCATACGCGTTTGGAAAATTGGTATTGCTTTTTTTGGTAGGATTTTTACTTTCGGTTTTGATTTACACACACATTACACTATTGACAAATTTTGAGTAGTGACGAATTTTGAAAAATTGGAATTGGAATTCAACTTTATTCATTTGTCAATAGTATAATAAGTTTCTGATGACGAATTTTGGAAAATTGGAATTGGAAATTTAATTTTGCCCGAAAATATTAAAATGACTAAGATTTGTGCTCGGCCCCGGTTTATTGTCCGCCTATAACTCTCTCTAAGTAAGCAGTAATATTGAACATCTTTTCTATAATAATGGTATACATCGTATATAAATTGTGACAGAATTGTCAATCTTTGTTACTGCTTTATGTTATTTTTCTAAAACAATCTCCAATGTTAAGATTTGAGGGAGTTTTTTTAGAAGAGAGAGAGTATTTTTTTGCAAAGGATACTAATAAGTTAGTATCTAAAGTTAGCAACTCAAAAAAGAAGTTGCCAAGTTTAGATACTCAATTTTGAGTCTCATTTGACAATAAGTGTGGGCCCTTTATCAATATTATAATATATTTTGTAATTTATTTAAGTTTTATTTTATATTTTTTTTAAAAAAACTTACAATATGGATTTGGTGGCTCATAAATTAAAAGTAACATTAGTATACTTTAGAGTGTCTCACCATTGGGAAATTACACTTAACATGAGTTGTTAAATTGAGAAGTGGGTTGAGTATCACCATTAGAGGTAACAAACAACTCATTTTGTGTTTCAATACTCAAAGTTGAGTCTCACCAGTGGAGATGATCTAATTTATCTTTCCGGATAGCAATTTTTGAGACAATTCAAACAACTTTTTTTTTTATTTATTATTTATTTTTACACACAATTCAAACAATAACTTATGTGATTGTTTTCTTATGACCAAATTGAGCGTGTAAATGTTTTTTAAAAAAGTCAAAATTAGTCAAATAAAAATAAAATTGAGGAAGTATTACTAATTGACTACGGAGTAAGGTTTATTATTACTTCTTATCTTTTTAAAACACATTGAGTATTTACACTATTTACAAACATTTTTTTAACTCTTTTTTGTAATCTAAACATTATGAAAAACATGATGTGAAGTATTGTTACTCCCTTCATTTTTTATAAGTGTTAAGATAAATGGTAAGTGGGGTAATAAACTAATAAACAGTCCAGTACGAAAAAATTACTTTATTCTAATAATTAATACCATCGTAGATCTCTTGATAATTTTACAAGTCTCTCAGACTAGTGATAGGATAGGCTGATAATCAGGAAACAACCTAATTAGGTGATTCTTTTATACAAAGGGCTTAAGTTTGATATGTGTTTAAAGTACGGACCTTATCAGCTTGTTTTTTAGTATGTACTAACAAATCTACACCATATGATATGGTGTCCATATCCTAATAGGAGGAAGAGATGGGACTTTTGTGACTTATTACATCATAATCTCATTAAACCTTAGAGAATAATTGATCAGATTGGTAAATAAAAAAGATTCTTAGCAATAATTTGGTAAAATAAATAACTCCGGTGACAATATGGTAAAAAAATTTAACTCCATGCGACAATTTGGTAAGAAAATTAATCTCAGACGACCTTTAGGCCAAAATGTAAAAAATTTCCAACAAAGTCTTAAAATTTCCTAATTTATTTTTCCCATTTAAAAATTAAAATTAATATGTCATCTCCTTTTATTTTACTTATAAATCACAATACCAAATTTATTTTAAACCCCTTTTTTTTAAAAAATAATTCGTTAATAAGGGGTGATTTGGGTAATTTTTACCCCAGCCACGTGGACCAATAAGAGCGTGACACGTGTCACCCTAGGAAGAGTCCAAAATGGATCTACCAGAACATGACATGTGGCAAGAAGATAATAAAGGAAATGACAGTTTTCAAGGCCCATTTCCCAAGGCACCGTAAAACGGCGCAGTCCACCAAATCGAGGTCAAGTGACCTATATAAGGGCACTATTTACAATGGCCTATAAATAGGGACATTTACCCCATTTTGGGGACATGTTCATTTATTACATCATTTACTATTCTCTTACAACAGAGAAACCACCTGGTCTCGGGATCCGTGAAGATTTACCTATTTTCCGCATTTTACTCTCCGTACACGTACTAACTTGATTGTCGGAGGCGGAGCTCTGAACAACCGGAGCTTTCGTTTGTTGCAGGTACAGCCGAGCAAGGAGCCAGTCTTGGTGACGTAACTCTCCCGTAGGACATCTCGCAAAAAAAACCCGAAACATTTGGCACCGTCTTTGGAGAGAGTACCTCTAAGGTGGTTTCTCAAGAAACTGCACCGCTTCCTGAGGACAAACGTCCAGAAAGAGAGGTCCATTTGGACCACGATATAGAATCAGATCCAAAGGTCGAAGTACATACGGCCGAAGATAGATCCCTCATCACTGGTTCAAGCAAGGGACAGACGTCCAAGAAACCTGCTCCCTCTGGGAAGATAAAGCCGGTCAAGGACAGGCAGCCCACTCCACATCTAAAACAGAAGGAAGGGGACCGACCCTTAATTGGCTGGACTAATATTCGTCTCCTAGGGGGCGAATCAGAGAAAGCCCATCCGGCATGTACAACCGGATGACAACAAGAAGACTTACGTTGATGCTCGACATTTCATTCAGCAAAAGAGGAACAACCAACCGTCTGACACGGCATCAACGCCAACAATGCCAGACAGCTTCAGGGATACCTCGATGAGGTATTCCCCATCTTCACAGGAGCACCTGTCACGCGGCCAGTCCGTCCACACGGGTCCTTAAATGATAGGCTCGGTGCCGTATGTGCCCCATAAAACATACGGGCCGTGTGCCCAACCTTATCAGCAACCTATCCTCTTTGAAGGTCAGGCGGCATATCATGTACGGCCCCTGGAGTAGCAGCTATTGATGAGTGGCATTTATGCCATCATTTCACCCTTTTTCACTAGAGAATTTCCCCGATTTGTCACTTATTTATACCTCTTCTTACCGTTTTTACCTTTATTTTAGTTACTTTCGCTCTCTCTCGTGTTTTTCCTTCTCTTTTATCTTTTCGTTTACTTTTTACCTTCTATTCGTGTGTTTTGATAGCTCCTAGCACTCGTGGGCGGATTTTGGATTGCTAAACAGAGTTGGAGTTGCTAAGGTAGCTTTCTCAAGGAAGAGTAGATGCTGCAAAGGAAGAGGAGATGCTGCAAAGAAGAGGGCGCGCTGCAACGGGAAGCCGCGGGCGCGGACAGGTGGATCTTGAGCTACATAGAAGTTTATGGAGATGGCTAGGAGAAGGCCTGGAGAGGGCGCGGCTCAGAGGGCCGCAGGCGCGGCAGTATTGGCCGCGGGCACGACGAGCTGGAATTTCCCAACTTTGTACCCACGAAGGAGAGAGCGCGACAGCTTGACTAGAGAGGCCTCTCCCATGCCCGTTTTCCTTGTTTTAACAAGAGACTAAAAATAGTATTTGGCTTGAATCTTCATGTATCTACTATTCCATTGGACATCAAAAAAAATTTGAGAGAGAATATGAACATCTTTTAGAGAGAGAAAATAGCTAGTCTTCAAGTTTCAATCTTTGTAATCATGATATTCAAGTTTTCTTCAAGAATACTGCAACTATTTCATGTTTGGCTAATCCCTCAACATTTATAATAGTAATCTCTTTTCCTTATTCTCTAGTTTTTAGTTTTATTGTTCTTATTAGTGTTTTCTTCATCAAGTATCCTTGCTTTACTTGTTTCATTGCTTACTCTTTGATTTAGAATCATGTTAAGTTGTGTTAGGATTGAATACATGTTTAATTTAGTTGTCATTTCTATTTTCCTTTCTCTAGCTTAGATTTCTAGCTAGGGAAAGGGGGTGAAAATCATGTTTGCTTGAGTTTCCATTGATTATTGATTGGCTTTTGCCTTGAGTTGATGATTTGTGCTTAAAGATGATTGGAGTTATTGTTGTGCACCTTTAACCCCAATATTTTAGTTCTAGATTAGATGCATGAGAATGATCTAGTTTAGGTTTGATTGATTTCATCAACTTGCTTTGAGTAATTGCATGAGAATGAATTATTTTTATTAGAGTTTGTCCTCCTTGGCATGAATCCATATTGATTTTCATAGTTGTCTTGTTGGTCATGATTGGATACCCCTCTCCCTAGTGCTTTTTGACTATATTATCTTCATAGTCTTGCTTTTCATCTTCATTTTAGAGTGTCTAGTTCAATCTCCTTATTTTTGGCTTGATTAGTCTCTTGTGGTAGATAGTTTAATCATAGAACTTCTCAAAAACAAACTATAATACCCCCTTTTTTACTTGCAATAGATTCTAGATTTCACAGTGATTGTGCAATACCCCGTTTCTCTAGGATTCGACCCTGACTTGCCACTATCTAATATAAATTTGATAGAGCTAGGTTAGGAGTAAAAATTGTAAATTTGATCTAGGGTAGTAATAACGACCTATTGCCCCCCGATCAAATTTTTGGCGCCGTTGCCGGGGAAACGACTTGTTTTGCACTCTTATTGTGTTATTATTTGATTTGTTGCCTTTTTATTTTGTTCCTTTACTCTATTGCTAGTCATTGCTAATTGTTTGCTTAGCTTTGGGGATGCAAAGGAGATCTCAAGGACCTCATACACACTTCATTGACCATGAAATTGACCGCACATTGCATTGAGACAAGTCCGAAGACTTTATCAAGAAGAGGGGCGAGGTCTTGGTGCTATAGTGAGAGTGATTCTTGGTCTTCAAGTTCTCAAAGCGACGAAATGGCGAGGCAAGAGAATGATGTTTTGTTTTGTGAGTTTGGGAATCTCGAGGATTATGAGCTCACGGGAGGGATTTTGCTACCCATCACGGAAACCAATTTTACCATTCATCCTCAATACACTAGAATGGTTCAAGCGGAGCAATTTTCGGGCTCTCCAAGTGAAGATCCTATTGAGCATCTTGATAGATTCCTTGAGCTTTGTGCCATGATTCAAACCAACCAAGTTTCTCAAGAATACATCCGTATGCACTTATTCCGACAATCTCTTTTGGGTAGAGCAAAGAAGTGGCTCAAACAAGTCAAGCCAAACTCTCTCACGACATGGAGGGAGATAGTTAAGGCATTCTTGAAGAGGTTCATTTCCGAAGAAAAGACCGCTGAGATGAGAAGGAAGATTGCATCATTTGAACAAGAAGCCGATGAGAGTCTTAGTGAAGCTTGGGAAAGATTCAAAGAGTTGGTACAAGCATGTCCTCATCACGAATACAATCAAAGCTTGCTCATGAGATTCTTCTATGATGGGTTGGAACCTATGTATAGAGCTAACTTGGATGCGGGGACGGGTGGCCAATTGATTAAAGTACCTCAAAATCAAGTCAAAGCAACAATTGAAGAGGTAGTGAAGAACTACTCTTGGGGTGGTAGAAGGAGGAATGCACCAAAGAAGGGAGGAAAGTATGAATTGGAGAAGGTTTATCAATTGCAACATCAAATTAAGCTTTTGACAAAAGGGCTTGCAAAGTTGAATACGAGTGTCAATAGTGGGGCAAGCTCCTCCCAAGTCAATTCTTTCTCTTGTCAAAATTGTGGTGGAACAAACCATGATACATCTTATTGTGGTGGTTTGAGCCCGGAGCATGTGGCGGCATACAACACAAGGCAAGATGGATATAGGGGAAGTGGCGGTGGAGTAGCTTGGAGACAACCACCACCCAGATTTGCTCACCAACCTCAACAATGGAATCAAAAAGCTCAACAATTATACAACTCCAACCCCCAATACCAAAACTCACCTCCATTCCAAACCCAAAACCCAAGAGGAAACTACCCAAGAAACAACCAACACAATAATCAAAACCAATACCACAATCAAAATCAAGCGGCTCAAAGGAGTCAAAAGCAAGCATCTCAACCCAATTCTACTCAAACCCAAATTCTTCAACAACTTCAAGCCATGAATTAACAAATGTAAGAGGTCAAGGCTCATAACAAGATGATTGATTCACAACTATCTCAATTGGCCGAGAGAGTCCCTTTCAACTCACCTTCTACTCTACCCGGACAATTACAAACTAACCCTTCCAACATTGTGAAACCCGACTCTTGCAAGGCAATCACATTGAGATCGGGTACATCCTATGAGGGTCCTAAGGAGGGGGATAGTGAGGAAAAGAAGGAAGGAGAAGAGAGTGTGGGTGAAGATAAGGAAGTTGAAGAAGAGAAGGTTGTTGAGAAAGAGAGAAGTATGGAGAAAAAGAAGTATAAAGATGTGGTGACATCTTTAACTCCCAGTGAGGCTAGGAATCTTGATGGTCCGGTTCCCTTTCCCGGTCGACTTTTGGAGAGGAAGTTGAATGATAAGTTTGCAAAGTTCCTTAGTGTGATGAAGAACTTGCACATAAACCTCCCTTTCATTGAAGTTGTCACACAAATGCCTTCATACTTTAAGTTCTTTAAAGATATTCTCACTAACAAGAGGAAGCTTAATGATGAGCTTATCACTCTCGCCCATCAAGTGAGTGTACTTGTTCAACATAAGATGCCCAAGAAGCAAAAGGATCCGGGAAGTTTCACTTTGCCGGTAAAGATTGGGAATATGGAAGCTAGGGGCGCCTTAGCCGATCTTGGAGTAAGTGTTAGTTTGATCCCTCTATCCATTGCTCAAAGATTAATATTGAAATGATCCCCACAAGAAAAACTATCCAATTGGTCGACCGTTCGGTGAAGTTGCCTTGTGGTGAGCTTGAAGATGTCCCAATTCAAGTTGGGCATATTTATGTGCCTTGTGATTTCGTAGTGATGGATATGGAGGAGGATGTCGCTACTCCCTTGATTTTGGGTTGTGAAGCTCTTAAGACTTTGGGGGCGGTGATCAATTGCAAGAACAACACCATTACATGTGAGGTTTCCGATGAAAAGATTGTCTTTGAGTTCTCTAAGTTGCTCAAGACCCCCATGGTTGAGAAGTTCTATAGGGTTGATGTTGTGAATGAGGAGTTGGATCGATTAGGAAGGGTTATGATGAATCCTCAAGATCCAATGGTTGAAGCTCTTACATGCAAGGAAGAGTACCATTCTCAAGAAGCAAAAGAGTTTGTCATGGCCATTGAAGAATCCAAAAAGGAGGAAGATGATGATCCTAGGGATGATGAGCTTGAACTAGCGGATGAGAAATTGGAGGAGAGTTCCAAGCCTCCTCCCAAGGTAGAACTCAAACCTCTTCCCCCCTCTTTGAAATATGCTTATCTTGGAAATGAAGGGGGATACCCTATTATTGTCAATGCTACCCTTGATGGTCTTGATTTGGAAAAATTGCTTGTTGTATTGAGAAAATATAGAGATGTGATAGGGTATAGCATTGATGATATCAAGGGTATTAGCCCCTCTTTATGCATGCATCGTATTCATCTTGAGGATGATCAATCCACCTTGATTAAGCCTCAAAGGAGGTTGAACCCCAACCTCCAAGAGGTTATCAAGAAGGAAATCTTGAAATTACGTGAAGCGGGCATAATTTATGCTATCTCCGATAGCAAGTGGGTTAGCCCAGTTCACGTGGTTCCAAAGAAAGGTGGAATGACCATCGTTAAGGGAGAAGAAGGAGAGGACATCTCCACCCGGACGGTGACCGGGTGGAGAATGTGCATTGATTATAGGAAGTTAAACAAAAATACAAAGAAAGACCATTTTCCTCTCCCCTTCATGGACCAAATGTTGGAGAGACTCTCTAACCATGCTTTCTTTTGTTTCTTGGATGGATATTCCGGATTTTTCCAAATCCCTATTCACCCAAATAACCAAGAGAAAACTACTTTCACATGTCCATATGGAACATTTGCATACAGAAGAATGCCATTAGGGTTATGCAATGCTCCTTCAACTTTCCAACGATGCATGACTTCCATTTTTTCCGAGATGCTTGAAAATGAGATTGAGGTTTTTATGGACGATTTTAGTGTTGGTGGCTCGTCTTTTAACACTTGTATTTATAATCTTGAAAAAGTTTTGAAAAGGTGTCAAGAGATGAGTTTGGTTTTAAATTGGGAGAAATGCCATTTTATGGTCGAGGAGGGTATTGTCCTAGGCCATAAAGTGTCAAAGAAGGCAATTGAGGTTGATTCGGCCAAGGTTTCGGTGTTTACAAAGTTGCTCCCTCCTACTTTCGTTGCGGGAGTGAGAGCTTTTCTAGGGCATGCCGGTTTTTATCGGAGGTTTTATCAAAGATTTCATCAATCGCCAAACCTTTGACCGAATTACTCAAGAAAGATGTTGCGTTTAACTTTGATGAGGCTTGTCTTGAGGCATTTCAAAAACTCAAGGAAGCTCTCATTTCGTCTCCCACTGTGCAAGCTCTGGATTGGAGCTTTCCTTTTGAGCTAATGTGCGATGCGAGTGATTTTTCAGTAGGTGCGGTGCTTGGGCAAAAGTAAGAAGGATGATCTCATGTCATCTACTATGCAAGTAGAACACTTGATGAAGCTCAAAAGAATTACACAACGACGGAGAAAGAAATGCTTGCGGTTGTGTTTTCCATGGACAAGTTTAGGTCCTATCTTATATGCTCCAAAGTGATTGTGTACACGGATCATATAGCGGTTCTCTATCTTATGACCAAGAAGGAAGCTAAGCCACGCCTCATCCGTTGGGTTCTTTCGCTCCAAGATTTTGACATGGAGATGAGAGATAAAAAGGGAGCGGAGAACTTTGTGGCGGATCATTTGTCTAGGCTTCCTTTTGAGAACAAGGAGGATATGCCAATCAATGAAGAAGTAGGATTTGAAACTCTCATGGCTATGGCTTCAACATCTAGCCCGTGGTATGCGGATATAGCTAATTAAATTGCTTGCGGGGTCATTCCCCTAGAGTTTTCTTCTCAACAAAAGAAGAGGTTTTTCAAGGAAGTGAGGAGGTACTTTTGGAATGACCCCTACTTGTTTAAACTGTGTGGAGATGGCCTCTTCCGGAAATGTGTTCCGGACCATGAGATTGAAGGAGTCCTTGAGCATTGCCACTCATTACCGTGTGGAGGACATGGAGGAGTTGATAAGACAGTGGCAAAGATTTCTCAATTTCTCTTATGGTGGCCAACGATGCATAAGGATGCCCATAAGTTCGTTTCAAGATGTGACAAGTGCCAAAGAAGTAGTGGCATAACCAAAAGGGATGAGATGCCTCAACAAAACATTTTAGAAGTTGATCCATTTGATGTTTGGGGTGTCGACTTTATGGGGCCTTTTATCTCTTCATGTGGAATTTGTATATCTTGGTAGCGGTGGATTATGTTACTAAGTGGGTTGAAGCTATACCCTCCCTTACCAATGATCATAAGGTTGTGCTTAAGCTTCTCAAGAAAGTCATATTTCCGCAGTTCAAGGTTCCTAGGGTGCTAATTAGTGATGGAGGTTCTCATTTCGCCAAGAAGAAAATCGAAGCTCTTCTTAAGAGATATGGGGTTCATCACAAAGTTGGTCTACCTTACCATTCTCAAACCCAAGGGCAAGTGGAGGTGTCAAATATAGAGATCAAGAACCTTCTTGAAAGAATGGTGAACAAATTTAGGATGGATTGGTCCCTCAAGCTTGACGACACACTTTGGGCCTTGCGGACGGCGTACAAGACTCCAATTGGTACAACCCCCTATCGGTTGGTCTATGGGAAGGCTTGTCATTTGCCGGTTGAGTTGGAATTTAAAGCTTGGTGAGCAATCAAGGAGCTAAACATGGATATGTTGTTGGCCGGTGAGAAGAGATTGCTCAAGCTCAATGAACTTGAAGAGCTTAGATATGATGCCTACGAGAACCCGAGACTATACAAGGAGAAAACTAAGAAATGGCACGACCGACATATAAGGAACAAGAGCTTCAAGGTTGGAGATAAGGTGTTGTTATTCAACTCTGGGCTCCGTTTGTTTCCCTAAAAGCTCAAATCCAAATGATCCGGACCTTTCATGATTTCAAGGACTACTTCTTATAGGTCTTTTGAGTTGGAGGTGGGAGACAACAAGTTCATGGTTAATGGTCATCGTTTGAAGCACTACTTTTGCAAGGATGAAGTAGGCTTGATAGAATGTATGAGGCTTGATCCATTGGATCCTAAGCCACCTCTTGGATTTGTTGTTATGATTTGTGTGGTGTTTGATTGAAATTTGGTGTTCATGAAATGGTGTTTGGTTCAAAGAAGAGAAAAAGTGGGAAGGAACCACAAGGTTCAACATCCGAAAACCCCCAACCAAATGAACAACCTACTCCACCACCTTTGCCACCCCTCAAATTCCACAATAAAGATCACAAATCCATCTACGACAATCTGCAAAACCGGAAATTTAGACCCACAAAAAACTACCACCAACCCTCTACAACAAAGCTTGGCATAGACGACGATTGTTGGTTCCTATTCAACAATCTTATGTTAGGCTCATTTGTGACGAGTGCCTACCGGACCTATAAGGAGCCCACTCTTGAGTTCCTAGCCTCCTTTGAATGTCATGCCACGGGGGATAAGGACCTTGCCATCTCTTTTCAACTTTTCAACAAAAAAGAGACTGTTAACCTTCGCCAATTTAACCAACTATTGGACCTCAACCCGGACGCTGACATGTTCTTCCCTGAGCACGAGGTCTTTCGTGATTATAATCCCCTTGCGTGGTGGAAAGTCATCTCAAGGATGGAATCCTTCAATGCCAAGTGTTCCTTAGCCAGTCAAATCATGCACCCGGCCATTAGACTTCTACATCGAATCCTCGGGGTACATGGTTTTTAATAAACAGGACTTGGGAAAGATCACAGCGGAGGAAATCCGAATTTTGTGGCTAGCTACACAGCCAGAGTTGGGGCATAGAGTGAATTTCGGTTTCCTATTCACCAAGTGTATTGAAGGGGTTCTCTCGAGTACAAGGAAAGGGGAGATACATTTCGGTGGGATGATCACCCGGTTGGCCGAGAAATTGGGTCACATGGACAAGTTGGGTTCTTGCACTCCCATTGGGAGAAGTGATGGAAGTGATATCTTGCTCGATCTTGATCAATTGAAAACGATGAAATTCATTGCGGATACGGAGGATAAAGGGAAGACTTGGAGTTTGCTAGTCTCCCGTGAGCATCACTGTCTCCTCCCCAAGCCGGAGTTACAAGGGATGGGGTTAATCACCCTTGGTGGGTAAGGAAGGATTCGGGTGTCCTCCCGGTAGCAAGGATGGAAATGGGTGAAGGTCATGATGAAAGGCATGACAATGAAGAGGATGTGAACAAGGTGGAGGTGATCCCTCTAAGTCAACAACAACAACAACATCAACAAAGACAAGGAAGACATCAACAACAACAACAACAACAACAACAAATTCAACAACAATTTGACTACCATCAAAAGATGGTGGCGATGCGAGCCCAAATGGAGAGCATGCAACTTGGCATGAAAGGTATGCTCGCCTCCCAACAACACCATTTTTTCCAAACCCATGCCTTATACGATACTAGCGTACGTAGTGGGGATGTCACTCCCCCGGTAAACTACCCTTATGTGCTGACCCAACAAGGGCCCGTGCCATCTTGGGGGGGGGTGACAACCAACCTACGTACCTTTACTAGCAGGGTCACTCGGACCCCAATGTGCCGAGGCTTGACTTTCCCGATGAATCCGGTCATTATGACTACCGGGTTTCGGGTGGGAGTGATTACCGGGGTGACCCTAACTACCCCTACGTTGATCCCTCTCACCCCTTGCCTCTAGCTCAACACGAGCCATTTGACCAGTTATCCGCATCCCAACTAGACCTTTTCAAGGATCATTATGGGTGGCCTCCCGGTTACACCGGAGGGTGGGATCCCCATGGCCCCCCCCTCGGGCTTTTCATACGATAGTTGGAATGCGGATGACGGTGGTGCCGACCCTAGTGGCCAATAGTTTCCCCCCTCGGTCTGTTTGTTTCTCCCTCCCTTTTTGGTCCCTCCCTTTCATTCCATGTACATGTGTAGCATCGGGGACGATGCTCTTATCTAGTGTGGGAGGGTGTTTGAATCAAAAGGGAGTATTTTTGGGTAAGTGTGGGGGAAGGCACTAAGGACTCATGGGAATGATGAGGGGATTTGGGTTTGGGTCTTGTTGTTAGGTGTTGTTGTTAAGCTCTTGGTAGCATTGTTTTTGTTTGTTGTTGATGATGTCTATTTTTATGATGATGATGATGAGGATTGAGATTGAGTTAAGTTTGGGTAGTTGGTTATGCCCAAGAATTTGAGTTGATAGATCTTTCTCTCTTTTTCCTTCTAACTTATTTCTTTGTATAATGTTTGTTTTGATTTTATCTCTCTCTTTTGTAGCTTTGAAGAGAATTGGAAGCAACATATAGAGACATGGTAAATCGTAAGGTTGCTTTGTTTATCTTCAAGAGATATATGGGTAAGATCTTTCCTTTACTTTTTTCTTTTCTTTTCTTATGGCATGCTTAGTTTAGGATTAGTATAGGAAGAAGTTGAATGGTTTGAGGTTGTTTGCATTTGGTTCCAAGGAACTTGGGATCGTTGGTGTTGATACCGAATGATCATTGTATGTCGATTGGGATTTATTTGGATTTATACGCCTCATTTGCGAACCTTTTGGATTTCTTCCTCCCACTCTGGTTTAGTTTTCGTTTTTGTGTGACCAACATGATTATGGCAAGATGATATGAATGTGTTTTGGAATTTTCTTGTACATTTGGACTCTATTTCCTTGATGATGCGCCTTAGAATGCTTGTTTCTTCTTAACTTTATGATGAGATGCACAGTTTGAGATTGCCTTTGGTTGAATTAGACAAACCTTAGCTAAGGTAGCAAGGTTAAGAACTTGTGAGGGCGTTTGAACCCTTAGTTCATGAAAAGTGGTAAGATGGAGTTGCTCCCCGTAGTGGATTTGAAGCCCTTTAGTTGGCATTTTCTTACCATTTTCATCCCTTGTGAGGTATATTTTGTTCAAGCCTTCATCAATTTGTTGTGCGGCATTTTAGGATCCTCGACTATGCGTGTCTTAATCCTTGTGTAGATTTCTAGCTCCCGATATCGTGACCTAGCACTTTTAGGGGAGGAAAAGGGCACCTTTCCTTATTTTCGATTATGTTTTCTTTTGTTTAGTTACAAATTTGATTTTCTATTTGCACCAACCTTCTTGCTAGCTAATTTGAGTCTAATGTTTCCCATTCTTGTCTTGACCGCATTACAAGCCTAATGACCTATGTTTTACCTACCCTTTTAGTTAGTGAAGCATTTGGTTTGTGAGGGTAATGTAGTGAGCATAGTGAATATGAGCAAGAATTATGTGCAGAATTGATTTGAAGCAAAGAGTTGAAAGTTGAGCTTGTATATGAACATGCAAGAAAAGTTTGAGAAGAAAGATGCAATCTAAGAGGATCAAATGAAGTTTCCTTAAAAAAAAAAAAAAAAAAAAAGCTTTGAAGTTCCTTTCCTTTGAATAAGGGTAGTAATGTAATGAAATCGAAATGATGGATGTTCGTTTGAGTTGTGGTCGTTTCTTGAGTTTCGTGTATGAGAGTTGGCCATTCTTTTGCTTCACTTAGGATTTGCCACCACTATTTCTAATGATCTCCCTACCTTTACCTTCAGCCAGGTCATTACAACCCTAGTAAAGACGCTTAGACTTTAGGGGGGTGTGGTAAAAAACCGGCGGAGGGAGATGGTTTTCAACCCTATGGAGAGAGCATGCATAGTAGAGATGTCGGGATGAATTTATACCTCCTCAAAAAGAATCTTTTTCCAGTTCCTTCGTGGAATCACCAGGAGCCAAATAGGGGGATGATTTGAAGCTAGTGGGGAGAACGCGGACCGTTCTAGAAGGGACTAGGGTGGAGAATGAATCACTAGTTCTCTATGCTTGACTTAGGCTTGACTATTGCAACCATTGGCATCTTGGGGCGTGTTTACACCATGTAATTGAGAAAGACTAGTATTCTCTGGCGTTTGTCTACCCTTTTGAGTCCGAATAGAGCACATGTCCACCCTAAAACTCGTTTTACTTTACTAAGCCTTGCCATGTTGTGTTTGTCTTTGTAGTGTTCACTTTGTCTTTCTAATTTTAAATTTGCTTGAGGACAAGCAAGAGGCAAGTGTGGGGTATTTGATGAATGGCATTTATGCCACCATTTCACCCTTTTTCACTAGAGAATTCCCCCGATTTGTCACTTGTTTATACCTCTTCTTACCGTTTTTACCTTTATTTTAGTTACTTTAGCTATCTCTCGTGTTTTTCCTTCTCTTTTATCTTTTCATATACTTTTTACCTTCAATTCGTGTGTTTTGATAGCTCCTAGCACATGTGGGCGGATTTTAGATTGCTAAACGGAGTTGGAGTTGCTAAGGTAGCTTTCTCAAGGAAGAGGAGATGCTGCAAAGAAGAGGGCGCGCTGCTACCAGAAGCCGCGGGCACGGTTCCCATAGCCGCGGGCGCGGACAGGTGGATCCTGAGCTACATAGCAGTTTCTGGAGATGGCTGGGAGAAGGCCTTGAGAGGGCGCGACAGTATTGGCCACGGGCGCGACAATCAAGGTCGCAGGCGCGACAACTTAACTAGAGAGGCCTCTCCCATGCCCGTTTGCCTTGTTTCAAAAAGAGGCTATAAATAATCTTTAGCTTGAATCTTCATGTATCTACTATTCCATTGGACATCAAAAACACTTTGTAGAGAGAGAATATGAACATCTTTTAGAGAGAGAAAATAGTAAGTCTTCAAGTTTCAATCTTTGTAATCAAGATATTCATTCAAGATTATTGCAACTATTTCATGTTTGGCTAATCCCTCAACATTTATAATAGTAATCTCTTTTCCTTATTCTCTAGTTTTTAGTTTTATGGTTCTTATTAGTGTTTTCTTCATTAAGTATCCTTGCTTTACTTGTTTCATTGCTTACTCTTTGATTTAGAATCATGTTAAGTTGTGTTAGTATTGAATACATGTTTAGTTTAGTTGTCATGGCTATTTTCCTTTCTCTAGCTTAGATTTCTAGCTAGGGAAAGGGGGTGAAAATCATGTTTGCTTGAGTTTCTATTGGTTATTGATTGAGTTTTGCCTTGAGTTGATGATTTGTGCTTAAAGATGCTTAGAGTTATTGTTGTGCACCTTTAACCCCAATATTTTAGTCCTAGATTAGATGCATGAGAATGATCTAGTTTAGGTTTGATTGATTTCATCAACTTGTTTTGAGTAATTGCATGAGAATGAATTATTTTGAGCAGAGTTTGTTCTCCTTGGCATGATCCATATTGATTTTCATAGTTGTCTTGTTGGTCATGATTGGAACCCTCTCTTCCCTAGTGCTTTTTGACTATATTATCTTCATAGTCTTGCTTTTCATATTCATTTTAGAGTGTCTAGTTCAATCTCACTATTTTTGGCTTGATTTAGTCTCTTGTGGTAGATAGTTTAATCATAGATCTTCTCAAAAACAAACTATAATACCCCTTTTGTTACTTGCAATAGATTCTAGATTTCACAGTGATTGTGCAATATCCCGTTTCTCTGGGATTCGACCTTGACTTGCCAATATCTAGTATAAATTTAATAGAGCTAGGTTAAGAGTAAAAATTGTAATTTGATCTTGGGTAGTAGTAACAACCTATTGCCCCCTGATCAGCTACGTCTTCTGAAACTTGGGAACAACCTTCTGCGTTCTCTAAGGAAATAACCGAAGCGACACAGCCGGCTAAGGTTAAGAATGTCTTGGTTGGTGCTTGTGATGGCACCACCAACCCTGAAGACCATCTGATGGCCTACACCAACCTCATGTACCTATAGGGGTTGGATAATGCCGCATGGTGTAGATGCTTCCCAACTACACTAATGGGCATTGCCCAACAGTGGTTCACTAACCTGCCGCCTGGGTGCATAAACAGTTTCAGGACGCTTGCGTTCTTATTTGCCTCTAATTTTTCCATCAACATACTTGCCAAGAAGACAAGCATCAACTAAGGCACGATTGTTCAGGGAAATAGGGAGGGGCTTCATTCTTATGTCAGGCGGATCAATCTGGTGAGAATCCAGATCCAAGGACTATCTAACGAAGTTGCTTTTACAGACTTTTTCAAGGGTCTGAAGGATGGGTCGACTTTTAAGTTTGACCTCGTTCGGAAGAGAATCTATACTCTTTAGGAAGTGCTGAGGGAGGCAGAAGCCTACGTACAGGCAACTGAGCTCTGCTCTTCTAGCAAGAAGTTAGATTCAAAGAAGTCTGACAAACAAAAAGGGAGTCGGCAAGATCAACCGGCTCAAAAAGTTGAAGAGAGAAAAAATAAAAAAGAGGTTTGGGCGGTTGAGGACTCTGATCTGCCGTCAAAAAAGAAAAAGAAAGAGTTTACACCGTACGTCCCCAGGTACGAGTTTAACAAAGACTGCTACACCATCCTCATGGAAATCAAAGACCAGGTGGTACTTTAGAAGCCCTCAGCAATGAAAGGTCCAGCAAAAAACCGGAATAAGGACAAGTATTGTCACTTCCATGAGGATATTGACCATGACACCAACTACTGCTATAGCCTCAAGCGGTTGCTGGATAGATTGGCTGATAAGGGTGTGCTTAAAACTTACAATCCCAAATCCAAGGTGATCTTGAAGACGGACCCCAGGCAGCTGTCCAAAAAGTCAGCAAAGGCTGATAGTGGTTCGGATATAGATCCGGACATGATCTGCACAATTGCAAGCGGCTTCGCCTATGGTGGTCCAACTATCAGAGGCCCTAAGGACCATGTTAGACAGATGAATGCCAACTCAGTCGATGAGGGCCAGACATGTGCCGACACTTTCCCTAGGGTCATCATCTCTGAGAAGGACTGGGGCGAAGTCCGTTGGCCGCATGACGACCTGATAGTCATCAAATGCAAGGTGGCTAACCAAAGGGTTTGCCGGATCCTCATTGATATCGGCAGTTCGTCTGACATCATCAGTTGGCGTTGTCTGTCATAGCCGAAGTACAAGCCAGGCAGCGTGCACAAGGTCACTCACCCCTTATTTGGTTTTGGGGTGGAGTTGTGCGCCGAGTCGGTCGCATTGATCTGTTCATGCGGCTGGGAGAGAAGGAAGAGGGGCGCCGCATGGTCGTCCGATTCTTAGTCGTAGAAGAGCTGACCGCCTATAATCTTATACTGGGCCGTTCGACTCTGAACGAATCCAAGGCCTTCATTATTCCCTCCCTCATGCTGCTGAAATTTGAGAAGGATAACGGTTTTATTGGCTCCTTGAATGGAGATCAGAAGACGGCTCGAGAGTGCTATCTCTCAGACGTCAAGCCCACGACAGTTGGCTAGGACGTGGATCCAATAGACCTTGACGATGTCAAGGAACCGGAGTTTGCCCCACCAGCAGGAGGCAAAAAGAGAAAGGCAGACCAGCTGGTGGTTGTCAAGAAAGCGAAGCAATAGCAACCACTGACTAGGGAATGGTCATATGAACGCCGTCCCCAGCCGGCTGACATTAAGAGAAGACGACATTCGTCACTGATCAGGGTTTATTCTGTTATACTGTGATGCCGTTTGGCTTGAAAAATGCGCCTGCTACTTTCCAACAAATGATTAATACGGTCTTCATTGATCAAATTGGTAGGAATGTAGAGGCGTACATTGATGATATGATAGTCAAGCCCAAGCTACAGGCGAATTATCTTTCTGACCTCCGAGAAATCTTCACTACACTCAGGCGGCACAAGGTCATGCTCAATCCTAAGAAGTGTGTTTTTGGTGTTGAGTATGGAAAGTTTCTCGGATTTTTATTGATCAAAGGGGGATAGAGGCAAACCCAAAGAAGATACAGGTGGTCATTGACATGAAGTCACCCTGCACTGTTAGAGAAGTTCAGAAGTTAACCGGTTGTCTGGCGGCATTGGAGAGATTCCTCAGCCAGTCATGTGACAAGTGCCTCTATTTTTTCCAAGCAATCAGAAAAAGACCTTGTTTGAATGGGGAGATGATGCTGAGGTAGCATTCCAGAAATTAAAATAATATTTGTACTCCTTGCCAAGACCTGTAAGCCCTTTGCCCAAGGAGACACTCTACATGTACCTGGCTGTCTCAGATCACGCTCTCAGTGCTATTCTCCTTGTCTGAGAGAAACGGTAACCAGCTCTCGTTCTATTTCGTTAGCCATGTTATTTGAAATGCAGAACTCCGGTACTCAATGGTTGAGAAATTTGGTCTCGCTCTATTCATGGCACTCAAGAAGTTGAAACCATACTTCTTGGCACATCCGGTGGTGGTCCATACAGACTAACCCCTTAAGCGGCCAATGACAACTTTAGAGTCATCCGGCCGAATGCTCAAATGGGCTATAGAAATAAAAAGCCTTGAAATCACTTTTGAACCAAGGAAAGCAGTGAATGGTCAGGCGTTCGCTGACTTCATAGTTGAAATGACACGGCCGGTTAAGCCGGAAAATCTAGATCAGGTTTGGAAAGTGTATGTAGATGGGAGCTTTACCATGAACGACTGTGGTGCAGAAATTATATGTCAGTCTTCTATAGGGGACAAATATGAATATGCACTACGGTTCAAGTTTCAAGCCTCAAACAACGAGGCCGAGTATGAAACTCTGCTAGCCGGTAAACGCATGTGTAAGGCGGTAGGGAATAAGAAAATGGACACCTGTTCTGATTCACAATTTGTTGTTAGCCAATACCATGGTGACTATGAGGCCACCCATCCAGCTATGATCAAGTACTTCCAGGCGGTCAGAGTAGAGGCCAGGAAACTTGACGAATTCCGCTTAAGTCAAGTGCCTCGGTCAGTAAACAATCAGGCGGATGCTCTGTCAAAGCTGGCATCATCCGCCTCCTATGATACACCTCGATCAGTCTTTTGGGAAGTGATGGGAAAACGAAGTATCAACAAAAATCCCATTAGAATACTTCACCGAAGTTCAACCTGGATGGGCGGCATCCAGGCCTACCTACTAGACTGTACTCTGCCGGATACATATCCAGAAATGGTTGCAATGAAAAAACGTGCGGCCAACTTCGAGATTTACAATGGAGAACTTTTCAAAAAGGGCTTTATGTTTCCTCTTTTGAAATGCATCACCCTAGAAAGGAGGCATGAGATTCTGGAGGGCCTATATTCAGGCTATTGTGGCTCACATATAGGCGGCAAAGTTCTAGCAGAAAGATCTAGGCGAAAAGGATATTTTTGGGCGACTCTAGAAGCAGACTCCATGGAAATGGTGAAGAAGTGTGACTAGTGCCAAAGATTTGGCAAGCTCATCCACCGTCCAGTAACTGATCTGACGACATAACCATCCAGCAAATGGGTCATGGATATCTTGGGTCCGTATACACCTGCGTCAGGTGGACGACGGTATATTCTAGTGGCCATTGACTACTTCACCAAGTGGGTGGAAGCTGAGGCAGTCAAGGGCATCAAGACAAAAAATGTCATCTCTTTCATCTGGAAGAACGTCATCACCTGGTATGGGGTACCCATGTCTATGGTCTTTGACAATGGCCCTCAATTTGAGACGCCTACCCTCAAGAATTGGATGGGAGACCAAGGAATCTCTCACTATTTTGCATTAGTTAGCCAACCCCAAGCAAACGGCCAGGTTGAAGCCTTCAACAAACTAATCTCAGACGACATAAAAAAGAAAATTGAAAGAGCTGGTGGCCTGTAAGCGAAAGAGTTAATTCATGTACTTTGGGCCATCAAAACCATAGTAAAATGGGCAATTGGCGAAACCCAATTCCTCATGGTATACGGTGCTGAAGCTGTCTTACCTATTGAACTCTATTAGCTAACTCTTCGAGTCATGTTGTATGATGAAAAGGCAAATTGGGAGGCTATGCGGCCAGCATTAGACTCTCTTCTAGAACGCCGGAGCAATGCCGCCTTACGTCATAAGATATATCACCTGACAATGACAAGAGCCTACAACAAAAGAGTACACAAACGACCCTTGAAAGTTGGGGACTCTGTGTTACGGAAAATGGAGGCAATCGGTAGGGCCAATGAGCAAGGCAAGTTGACACCCAATTGGGAAGGTCCCTACCGGATCTATGAAGAATTAAGACGCAAAACCTACCGCCTGGAAACACCAGACGCTAGGAAGCTAGCCATAACTTGGAATGTAGACAACTTGAAAAAGTACTACTTCTGAGACTTGTAAAATTTTTTGTAAGCGAAAAGCTTATTAACGAAAGATGCTTTTTATTTCAATTTATTTGTTTTGCAATCATATTATTAGATATGCCTCCCTATGGGAACACCGCCTGTGCAATGTGCAAATGGTAAAATCTAAACTAATCATCCACTCTGATAGGATGAGACATTCGGCGACGCCCATCCGGGTGAATTCGCTTACAGAGAGCATCTCCCATTTGGGTGGTACATTGCTCTATAAACTCATAACACAAATGGCCCAACCGACTGCTTCAATGAAGCTCGTAGTCGTTTGTTCTCGCAAATCTAACGGATGATCATCACGGTTTAAACAACCATCTGCCCTATGGGAATATAGACGGAAACCGGCCATAGGACACCTTAGACTAAAAATCTAATAGGGTTAAGCTTAACCTCGTCAACGTCTAAAATTGCGCTATGGCAACACAGACGGCTCATAAACGCAGTCTTCCTTATGGGAAAGGAAGCATCTGCATGAATAGGTCAAATTTACTTAAACAAGTATACTGACCTACCTCCCAGACGACCTACCAAACCATCTATTCTTCTCAATGAGAGAGCAACTCACTCTAAGTGAGCCTGGAAAATATGGGCAAAAGGGACCACGCCGCCTGCTCGGAAAAAGCAGAGGTGACCCTAATTTTGTCCCAACGACTGAATATGGCCAATGGCCGTCTGATATCTAAATTTTACCCTTCTACTCGATGGACGACTGACCGCTTGGTTTGGGGCGACCACCATAGTGATTGATTGACTTGGGAATTAGCCATACTCTCTTAAGTATCAAAAATTTCTAAGTCAATCAACCCATTTTTTGAAACCAAGCGCACATTCGTCCAGGGGCAAGAACATCCAGTACAATGTAAAAACCGCATGCATAAGAACAAAGAAGGCTATATACTTAGTAAAATTCATGCATAGAGAAAAACTTCAAAAAATTTGAAGTAAAATGCAAAGCAGCGAAATAAAACCGACCTAACAGTCGGCTAATTCATTAATATTAAAACCGACTCCATGGTCGGCCAACAGTTGTAATTGTTAATCGATGCAACAATCGGCAGAACAAGAACAAAATATTGTTGAGTAAATCGACTCTACAGTTGGTAATGATACAAAGATACTCAGCACGCCGGCCGGAAAAGCATAGTGTTTGATAATTTGGCCAAAGGCAGAAACAATAAAGCTTAATTATCAAGAGGGAGGTCCTCATTTGTTGGCAGCCGGCTACACATCTGCTTCATCCTCCTCCTCCTTCTCTTGATCTGATGGAAGCCTAGGCTCTTTCTCATCTAAGGAATTGGACGCCTCCTCTTTCTCTTCCAACCCCTCTAGTTGTTCGGCGTTGAGCTCTCCAATGGCCGCATCAAACTGACACTTCCATCCTTCACAGTCATTCTCTGGAAAGAGGGACTTCCAGGCCATCTGTATCCGAGTTCGGCAGTCGGCCTCCATCTCCTCCACCAACTTCGCCTTCTCCTCCTCTCTCTTGTGAAAGGAATGGTGTCCTTCGAACAAGTGTTTTATTCCGATAGATGGATCAGAATCAATTACGGAGTTAATTATTTAGTAAAGTCGAGTGATCGAAAAGTCGGGCTAGAGGCCATCTCCGATTAGTGAGATTAATTATATTAATCTCACAGGTTTCCTTTAACTGAACCTAACAGGCACACCCAAGCGCGCAACCAAACTAAGGCGATGAATTAAGCTGAAGGCCTTAATATGTCAAACAAGAGGATATGTACTCCGACGTCAGATTCCGAGCTTAGAGCATCGAAGCCGAAAGTCGAGTTAAATTCTAGGAATTAACGAGACGAACAAATAAATCGAACAATAATAATAAAGTCAAAGTGCATAGCCCTAGCCTCGCAATGGCCTAGCCATGCGAGTGTTAGGCTAGCACAAGCAGCCACAAGCAACCACTGGCCGCAATCCTAGCTTGGTGCGCGCATGCACTAGCTAGGCCTGCTCGCCGAGTGCATGCTACTCGCTAGCACTGGCCGCAAGCCTAGCAAGCCACGTGCGTGGGCGAGCTGGGCGTGTTGCCCGAGTACGGGCATCTCCAGCACGAGCTAGCAAGGCCAGTAGCTAGCGTAGCATGCTGGGCCTTGCTAGCAAGTGTTACGCCTAGCGAGAATTGCTTGCGACAACAAGGCCCAGCAGCAGCAGCGGCCCGCAAGCACGCGAGGCCTGCTGTGCCGCGATGGGCATTGGCTGGCAGGCCTAGCCAAGAGCAGAAGGCTACCAGCGTAGACAGGCCTTGCTGCTCAAGGCAGCCACCAGCTAGCCACACTTCATTGGGCTCGGTTTTGCTTGGGGAGAAAGGAGGGCCTTGTGGTCCTAACCTTACCCTCCCATGTTTGTGTCAATATTGTTTGATTATTTGTTATTTGTATTTTAATTTATTTTAAAATTAAATTAAAAGCATTTATTTCTCAACTTTGCAAAGTTCCACATTGATTAAAAATCAAGGGGATGGAGATGCTTCTCCTATAAATACCCAAGGCCTCCCTTGGGAATCATTGCAAGAGTTGAACTCTATACATGGCATCTCCATTAAGAAAACATTATAAAGAAATCCTCTTGTTAGTAGTGTTAATATTACTCTAGCCGATAATATTAGCCAAGTTTGGGCGCGTGGGTGGACTACGTTGGAGGGTCGCATTTGAGGCTTTTTCTCCGTTCGTGCGTTTGTACTCGTGCTAAGTGGAAAACACGCATCAAGGGTATGATCGTCTTTTCCTTTCTCTCTCTCTCTCTCTCTCTCACTATTATTATGTGTTTATTGTTTAATTAATTGCATGCATGTTTATTTGCTTTAATTTATACAAGGATCTTTGGGCAGGTTTTGTTTCCGCGCGGTGTTAGACACCGCAAAAGGGCTAAAACCAGCGAGTCGAATCAAAACTACTTGTGGCATTTTCGTCTAGGCCATATATACATCAAACGCATCAAGGAACTCCTTTAAGAAGCAATTCTTTATTCATTCAACTTAGAGTCGTTTGAAAACTGCGAAGGAAGCTTACTTGGCAAGATGATAAAACCACCATTCTCCAAGTTAGGAGAAAGGGCTAGTGACTTATTGGGTCTTATAAACACGGATGTATGTGGACCAATGAGCATAACCGCAAGAAATGGTTATCGCTATTGTATCACATTGACGGACAAATATAGTAGATATGGCTATGTCTACCTAATGTCGCACAAATCTGAATCCTTTGAAAAATTCAAAGAATTTAAGAGTGAAGTGGAAAATCAGCTTTGCATGAAAATCAAAGCCCTTTGATTGGATCGAGGTGGCGAGTATTAGAGCTACGAGTTCGACGACCATCTGAAAGAACATGGTATTCTCTCAGAATTGACACCTCCCGGAACTCCACAATGGAACGGAGTGTCTGAGAGGAGAAATCGAACTTTGTTAGACATGAATCGATCCATGATGGGTCTTATTGAACTTCCTATCTCTTTTTGGGGACACGCACTTTAAACCGCGATACTAACATTGAACTGCGCTTCATCACAAGCTGTCGAAAAGACTTCATATGAATTATGGACAAAGAAACCTCCACGGTTATCTTTTCCTAAGATTTGGGGTTGCGAAGCATATGTCAAAAGACTCATGTCCAAGCTTGCACCAAAATCTGACAAATGTTTCTTTGTGGGATAGCCAAAAGAAACAAAGGGGTGTTACTTCTACAGTCTGAGAAAAAAAGTTTTTGTTGCTCGAGATGGTGTTTGTTTGGAAAAGGAGCATCTTTCCAAAATGACAAATGGGAGGAAAGTCGAACTTGATGAAGTTCGAGAAGTTGAGCAACAAAGTTAAACTGACAAAACTAACAATCAAAGTGCTTTCGAAGCAGCTGTTAATAAAGTAAGAGTCAAATCAACAATATTGAAAGTCAAACTGACAATGCAAATGCTCAATCTACTACCCTTTGTAGGTCGCAAAGGCCAAGGTCTCAACCGGACAGATGCCTCAGTATCGTCTTAACCAAGAATCAAGACATCCTAGTTATTGATGAAGATGAGCCAGCGACATACAAATAAGCTATGATGAGACCTGACTCTGCAAAATGGGAAGAAGCCATGAAATCCGAGATGAACTCCAGTTAGACTGGTGGCGAAAGGTTACATGCAAATTCACGGGGTTGATTATGATGAAACCTTTTCGCCAGTCGCCATGCTTAAATTCATCCGGATTATCCTAGCAATTGCTGCATATTATGATTATGAAATATGGCAAATAGACGTCAAAACTGCCTTCCTTAATGGGATTTTGGAAGAAATTGTGTACAAGACACAACCCAAAGGTTTTGTAGATCCAAACAATGCTGGGAAGGTATGCAAGCTTAAGAAGTCCATTTATGGATTAAAGCAGGCAAGCAGAAGTTAGAATTTGCTATTCGATGAAGCCATTAGCAAGTTTGGTTTTATTAAGAATCCAGATGAGTCTTGTGTTTACAAGAAGGTCAGTGGGTGTGACATCACATTCCTTGTCTTATATGTCGATGACATATTTCTCATTAGAAACAGCATCCCAATGTTGGAGTCTGTAAAGACTTGGCTTGGAATGTATTTAAATGAAGGACTTGGGAGAAGCACGGTACATATTGGGCATCAAGATCTACAGGGATAAATCTAAGAGGATGATTGGATTGAGCCAGAGTACATACATTGATATGATACTGACATGATTCAGTATGGTGGAAGCAAAGAGAGGCCACCTACCCAAGTCTCATTGGTCCGGAATTGATCCTTGATCAAGACCTCGTGCAAGCCAAAGAGTCTAGTAGTCCAAGTGGTCCAAATATACGTTCAAGGGTGCAACAAAATAACATTCCTATTGTACATGGGTTGTTCATTCAAGCGTCCAAAGTTGACAAGGTTACATGCATGGGATTCAACATGTCTTCATCCTTGTACAAGTCATCCTTGACTTGGATGGATGAGTAAGCTAGTAGATTTTTGCCTTGAATGCCTATACTATATTCATGAGAATTGGGATGGAATCTTCTTCTATTCCAATCAGTTTTGAAGGCAGCCAAAGAAAAGGGTATAAAGAAGGGGGGGTTACACACAGTTTTAGGGTGCATTCAAGAGGAGTTTTACTCTCTTGTTGGGCACCACTTTTGGAGTATAACCTCCTTAATTTATTTGCATTTTAATGTTAGTTAAGTGTATGTTTATTTTCAGTTGTTAGTAAGCATTTAGCTAAGTTTAAATTGCTGTAATAAAAGTGTAACCGAAAATCGTTGAAATGGGGAGAGCTGGGCGGATTTGCAGCGGTTTCCTTAAGAACCACTGCCTATTCAATATAGCAGCAGCGGTTTCCTGAAGAACCACTGCATATTCAATGCAGCAGGCAGTCAACGCATGGCAGCTTGATGAGGCCTTCAATGCGCAACGGTTTTCATGGAACCGTTACACATGAAGGGTAGCAAATGCAGGCGGCTTTTGGTGTACTCTCTCTTAGCTAGTTAGTTAATTTTAGCTAAGTAAGATAATTAATGTAACTACTTCCTTAGGCTATAAAAGGAATTCTTGTCTAGCTTTTGTGATCATCTTATCTTGAATGAAATTATCTATTTTGAAATCACCTTGTGTTATTTCTAAATTTGACTTGTAGACTTAAGTTACTTAAACTCGTGGACTCGAGTTTGTGAGCTTAACTCGGAGTGGTGAGGGTTAGCTTGTTTGTGGTTAGTAGAGTGAATGTTCAACTCTAACCACACTTATCTTTGAACTAGTCCACTCACGTGAGCTAGTTGTTTTTCCGTACCTTTCCCACACCAAGCACTAGCCTAAACACTAAACCACCTAAACACCTAGCCTAAACACATAACCCATAACCCAAAACACACAACCTAACCTTAGATTCTGCATCAGTTGGTATCAGAGCCACGGTCTTGGACAAGGTGTGACCATGACATCCAGTCAAAACCAGAATGATTTCATGCGTGAGATGCAACAAAAGCTCATGACTGAAATGCAAGCCATACGCGAGGAGTTGCGTGATGTACGCACCCAAATGAGTGCGCACCCAAATAAGTGTGAAAGGTGAAGCCACCAATCAACACAATCGTATATTGTCAGAGTTAGAAGAAGGTGAACCAACCCCCAAAAGTGAATATAACCGTTTAAATCATAACCAGGAGGACCGATTTCTGAAACTAGACATTCCTGAGTTTGATGGTTCTAGTGATCCTGAAGTGTTAAATGATTGGGTTCGAAGGATTGAGTCAATCTTCAAGTAGAACGAGTATGATGATGATAAGTGTTGTAAACTAACAACACTCAAACTAACCAAGTTAGCTGGATTATGGTATGAAAACCTCAAATCCAAGAGGAGACGTGCTGGAAAGGAAAAGATTAGTTCTTGGGCAACCTTGAAAAGAAAAATTATGCAACGTTGGATTCCTCAAGAGTATGTGTAAGATCAATATGTCAAGCTAACTCGTCTTAACCAAGACGATTTGAGTGTGGATGAGTACGTGAAGGAGTTTGAAAGACTAAGTCTTTTGTGTGACTTGGAAGAAACAAAATCATTGAAAATGGCTCGTTTCACGAGGGGCCTTGCCAAGAGCATAGCTAACAAGGTGTATTTATTTTCATATTCCACTTATGATGACATAGTGAAAGCAGCACGCAAGGTTGAGGCGCAACATAAGGACCATAGCGTGAAGAGTACACCCCGTACTCCTTACAAGTCCTACACCTCTACAAATAAGTTTGACAAAGGGAAAACTTTTATGTATCCCAAGAAACCGAAGAGTAAGGTGGATGAGAAGGGTGATCTTGGAGGACGTACTTGTTTGAAGTGTGGGCAAAAGGGACATATTGCTACTCATTGTCCTAAACGCAACACTCTAACCATTCATGAGGGTGGTTATTTGACGGAAGAAGAAGAGGAGGAAGATAGTGAGTGTGAAGAATATGCTGCTGAAGAGGGTGAGAATTCCTTTTGTGGTGTGGTAAGAAGGATCTAGTACACTGAACCGGTACAAGACTAAAAGGAATGGTATCCTTCCAACAATTGTACTATTCCGATAGAGGGTTCGGAATTATTAGAAAGCTAATTCTTCAGTGAGGTCAAGTGATCGGAATGCCTAGGTGGAGGCCGCTTCCGAACACTAATATTAATGCATAATTAATATTATGGCTTAATCTAGACTGAACCATTCGGATCGCACCCCAATCAAATAACCGATCCAAAACGACGAATTAATCCGTAGGATTAGATGAGTCATTAGAGTATTACGAACAAAGACGTCGGATATCGAGCTTAGAGCGTCGAGACCAAGCATCGCAAGTCGAGTCAAATTTAGAATTCGACGAGACGTGGAATCAAGCAAGCGACAAGTTCGAGTAGGCCGTCGCCTCGCATTGGCCTAGCCATGCGAGTACTAGCCAAGCCTAAGCTACCATGCACATCGCAAAGCATGCCACAAGCCTAGCATGCATTGCGTGCTAGGCCAAGCATGCTAGCATGGCTGGTGTTACTGGCCACAAGCATGCTAGCAGCTAGCGCATGGTAGCGTGCTAGTGTGCTGGGCTATGCACTCAGTCGCAAGCGTTGCACGCACCTAGCATAGGCATCGCAACATGCTCGGCATCGCATAGCGCAGCACACAGCGTCGCAAGACATGCGTGCGTGTGTGTGGCCGTGCGTGGTTGCTTTCCAAGCAAAGCCAGCCTTCGCAGCATGTTGTGCGTGCGTGCCAGTTCTTGGCAGCCTCGCACCAAGCAGCAGCAACGCCTAGCAGCAGCACAGCAGCATTGCATGCGTGTTGGCTGGCTGCGCATGTGGTGCGTGCTAGCTGGCTGCGCGTATGATGCGTGCTGGCTGGTTGGGCTAGCCTTGGTGCTAGGCGCCAGCTGGCAGCCTTGGCAACCAAGGCAGGCTGCCAGCCAGCCATGTGGCATGTTCAGCCGGTCAAGAGGAGGGAACTAAGGGGTTGGTGTGTGGCTTGGGGAGCAAGGTGATTGATAGGTGGTGGTCCTTACTTACTCTCTCCCTCCATGTGACACTTGGAGCTTGTTGATTGCCTTGCATTTTTATTTTGTTTTTATTAAAATAAAATAGAGGAAAATGCAAATCTCCCACATTGATAGGAGAAGGGAGATCAAGTCTCCATTCCCTATAAATACCCAAGTTTTGGGTTTGGGAAAAATAAATTGCAATAGAATGTGAAAGGTTGTTGTGAATTTGTAATTTTAAGTTCCTATAATGTTAAAGTTCTAATCTTTAAAGGTTTAAATGATTGGAACCCTAACCCTAAATTTCATATTGAACAAAGTTTGGATTTTTCATTTATGGTTGATTAAAATCCATCAAGTTCAAATACTTGTGAGTAAAATTTGATTAATCTTCATATTGGAAGATGTAATCTTGGTATTTTACACAAGTATGAAAGTTGGAAAATTGTTCATTAGATGATTAGTTTATTTTTCCAACTCCCATTTGTCAAATCCATTATTAATTTGCATATTGGCAAGATTAATTATGCACATAGCTTATTTAATTTCAAGCATTAAGTAAGACTAATTTTGTTCAAAATAAAATTTTGGATAATTTAGGCTTGTGCACCAATGAAAATAAGTTTATTTAAGTCTTATTTTATTTTATTTTATTTTTCCTCAAATTAATTCTAAAATGTAATTTAGAATTAAATTATGTCACACACAAATCGGAATTAAATTCCAAGAAATGGCACACAAATCAAGGCAAAAACACCCAAGCGACACCAAGGCTAGCCGGGCTGCCTAGCAGCCCACATGTGGCTGCCTGTGGTGCGCACAAGGGTGAGCCATGATGTTGCTGTGCGCTGCTGTGTGGCGGGGAGGCTTGGGGCTGAGTGTGTGGAGCAGTGGCGAGGGCTGGCTTGCAAGAGGATGCTGCTGGGCAGCATTGCAGCAAGCACCAGCCTAGCGCACCACTTGCTGGCAAGCGCCAGCTTGCTAGCCAGCATGCGTAGCATGCTTGGTAGGCTGCTGGTGCTAGCAGCGTGGCTTGCGTGGGATTTTTGCTTGATTTTGAGCTATACGATTTTGCGAAAATCTTGTCGTTTTAATAATTTTAAATAATTATTTTAACGAGGTTAAAATCCTTGATTTTCGGTTTTGTAAAACTTTGACAAATTTTGGGTTATGCCGACTTAATTAATCGGATTAATTAAGTATGGATGCGGAATTTAGTGGGAGCTTAATTTATTGCGTGAGCATTTTGCGTTTAGAAATAATGAATTAAACAACCTTGACTGGTTTTAATTAGGCGCGTTAATCGGATTAACCACCTAAGTTAGTTACTAGTTTTGTGTGTTTAATTATGTATTTCGTAAAATTGCATGGGCCATTCACAAATAGTGAATGGGTGAATGGAAGATTGTTTTCAAAACAGGTTATTGAAAATGGCAACTAGTGGGGCCCGACTAGGATAGAAAATACGGACTGCGTTCCGTTATGTATTTTTGTAAATCTAAATACGGTCTGCGAACCGTTAAGTATTTTTGTACTATTAGATTAATCTTGGTCGTTCTAGCTAGCTTTATTTTATTTTTACCAAGATGTCTCATGACGGTGTTTTGATGAAGACGAGCCAAGATGAAGACCCATGGAAATTGAAGATTTCAAGGGGTCATGCTAGTTGCCAGATGCATCTATTTTATGCTTTATATGTATATTTTATTATATATGATTGCTAGATGCATGTCTAGGATTTCTATATGTTTCGACGATTAGTTAAGTTTACTTAAATCAAACAACATAGAAACCCTAGGTCCCTTAATAATATTGAGCTAAAATTTGCCGTTCCAAGAACAACACTTACCGAACTAATGCGCGTACGTGATGAACTACGCCAAAGCGAGACATCACTACTTCCCTAGGAACGTAAGGTATACTAGGTATACAAGTTGTCTTGGTTTAGCTCAACGATATCAGTAAGGAGTCCTTAGATGTCGTGGCAAAAGAGATAAAATGTCAAGGATGCATTAGATGCGAAATTTTATCAAACCGAGAGTAGCTTGGAACTATTAGCAATTGGATTGCTTACCTTAAGATATTTAATGATTAAGACAAGCCAAAGCATGCTTAACCATTCTTGATCTTTGGGAACTCGGAATCATTTTACTCTCGCCTAAAAGGAACAATTTTATAAATGCGTGGATAAAATGCTCAATAAGATTGAAAATATGCATGAACGTTTTCAATTTCAACTTATTGATTTATGAATGGTTTTTAACTTCAAATTCTTTCAATTGTAGAACCATTTCTGCAAGTAACTCAAACAACAACCAATTCTCTTTGCGCTCAATTCTCGACAAGGAGAAGTTGAGCGGGCCAAACTTTCTTGATTGGCAAAGAAATCTCCGCATTGTACTAATGCAGGAGCAAAAGGAATACGTCCTTGGTGAGGAAATGCCCGACGCTCTCAATGAGGAGGTCACTCAGGCTGCCCTTAACCGATGGCAAAGTGCCAATCGGGATGTCGAATGCATCATGTTGGCCACGCTCCAGACCTTCAAAAGACTTTCTTTGAAAAGGAGACGGCTTTTGAGATCATTTATGAGCTTCAGAATATGTTTCAAGAGCAGGCCCGAACTGAAAGGTTCGAAACCCACAAGCAGATCCTTGAGAGCAAGCTACAGAAAGGAGAGCCAGTCAGCCCGCATGTCCTCAAAATGATTGGATTATTTGAGAACATGGAAAGGCTTGATGCTGGGTATTCAACCGAGATGGCAATTGACATCATTCTCCACTCACTTCACAAAGGCTATGATCAGTTCAAAATGAACTATAATATGCATAGTATGGAGAAAACCCTCACCGAGCTTCATGGTATGTTGAAGCAAGCCGAGCAAACCCTCAAGGATGAAGGCAAGCATGACATGCTCATGGTGAGGAAGGGCAAGCCATTCAAACGTCCAGGCAAAAAGAGGAGCTTTAAAGGGAAAAAGAAGAAGTTCCCGCCTAAGTCAAAATCTGCCAAGGGCAGCAAGGACAAAAAGGCAGCCTCTTCTAAATCTGATTCTGAATGTTTCTACTACAATAAGAAGGGACATTGGAAACGGGACTACCTCAAATTCAAGGAAGATAAGAAGAACGACAACGTTGCTTCTTCATCAGGTATTTTCATTATAGACTTAAAATTCTCTAGCAAAACATCGTGGGTATTAGATACAGGATGTGGCTCACACCTTTGTTCCAATGCTCAGGGACTAAGGATAAATAGGAGGCTAGAGAAGGGAGAGGTCGAGCTTCGGGTCGGCAATGGACTTATTCTTTGCCCTCAGGGCTTATTCTAGAACTTGAAAACTGCTATCATGTTCCAAGAGTAACCAAAAACATTATTTCAATATCGGCTTTGGACGCCAAAGGATTCGAATTTTGAATAAAAAAAAATAGTTGTTTTATTTATTTTGATAATGTTTTATATGGTAAGGCACATTCAGAAAATGGTCTTTATGTGCTTTCACTAGACAAACAGGTTTATAACATCGGTAATACTGCCAAAAAGGCTAAGACTATCGAGTCGAATCAAACCTACTTGTGGCATTGTCGTCTTGGCCATATTAACATCAAGAGCATCAAGAAACTTCTTCAAGAAGGTGTTCTTGACTCATTCGACTTAGAGTCCTATGAAAATTTCGAAGGATGTCTATTAGGCAAGATGATAAAACAGCCATCCTCCATGTTGGGAGAAAGGGCAAGTGACTTATTATGTCTAATACACACGGATGTATGTGGACCAATGAGTACACCCGCAAGACAAGGTTACCGATATTTCATCACTTTCACCGACGATTTTAGTAGATATGGCTATATCTACTTAATGTCGAATAAATCTGAATCCTTTGAGAAATTCAAAGAATTTTAGAAAGAAGATGAAAATCAACTTGGCAAGAAAATTAAAGCACTTCGATCGGATCGAGGTGGCGAATATTTCAGCCATGAATTCGACGATCACATGAAAGAAAATGGCATTCTTTCAGAGTTGACACCTCCCGGAACTCCTCAATGGAACGGAGTGTCCGAACGGAGGAACCGAACCTTGTTAGACATGGTTCGATCAATGATGGGTCTTAGTGAACTCCCTATCTCTTTCTGGGGACATGCGCTACAAACTGCAGCACTAACGCTAAACAGAGCTCCGTCAAAAGATGTTGAAAAGACTCCATATGAATTATGGACTAAGAAACCTCCTAGGTTGTCTTTTCTCAAGATTTGGGGATGCGAAGCATATGTCAAGCGATTAATTTCGGACAAAATTCACCCCAAATCGGATAAGTGTTTCCTAGTGGGATATCCAAAACAAACCAAAGGGTATTACTTCTACAATAAATCCGAGAACAAAGTATTTGTTGCTCGTGATGGTGTCTTTTTGGAGAAGGAACACCTTTTTAAAATGACAAGTGGGAGGAAAATCGAACTCGACGAAGTTCGAGAGGACGAGCAACAATGTCAACCTGACAAAATTGACAATCTAGATGCTTTGGAAGCATGTAAGAAGATTGGTCAGAATCAAACTGACAATGAAAATGCTCAACCGATTACCCTTCGTAGGTCGCAACGTCAAAGATCTCAACCAGACAGATACCTCGGTATCGTCTTAACCGATGATCAGGACATCCTAGTCATGGATGGTGATGAGCCGGTGACATACAAACAAGATATGACGAGCCCCGACTCTGCAAAATGGCAAGAGGCCATGACATCCGAGATGGACTCCATGTCTGAAAATCAAGTCTGGGACTTGGTGAATTTGCCCGAGGGTTATACACCCATTAGGTTCAAATGGATCTTCAAAGTGAAGACAGACAAGGATGGAAATGTATCGATATACAAAGCTAGATTGGTGGCAAAAGGTTATAGACAAATCCACGGGATTGACTATGATGAAACTATTTCACCAGTTGCAATGCTAAAATCCGTCCAGATCATCCTAGCGATTGCTGCAAATTACGATTATGAAATATGGCAAATGGATGTCAAAACCGCCTTCCTTAATGGAATTTTGGAAGAAAATGTGTATATGACAAAGCCAGATGGTTTTGTCGATCCAGGCAACGCTGGAAAGGTTTGCAAGCTGAAGAAGTCCATTTATGGACTAAAGCAAGCCAGCCGAAGTTGGAATCTGCGATTTGATGAAGCCATTAGCAAGTTTGGTTTTATCAAGAATCCAGATGAATCTTGTGTATACAAGAAGGTCATTGGGAGTGATATTGCATTCCTAGTCCTGTATGTCGATGACATACTTCTCATTGGAAACAACAAAAAATTACTAGAGTCCGTAAAGGGCTGGTTGGGAAAGTGCTTTTCAATGAAGGACTTAGGAGAGGCACAATACATATTGGGCATCAAGATCTATAGAGATAGATCTAAAAGGATGATTAGATTAAGCCAGAGTACTTACATTGATAATGTACTGGCTCGATTCAATATGGAGAATGCCAAGAGAGGGCATTTACCCATGTCCCATGGCATAACTCTCAGCAAGAAACAGTGTCCACAAACACCTGTTGAGCGAGAAAGAATGAATCAGATCCCATATGCTTCGCTGATCGGATCAATCATGTATGCCATGATATGTACAAGACCAGATGTATCGTATGCCCTGAGTGCAACGAGTCGATACCAATCGAACCCAGGAGAGGCGCATTGGACTGCAGCCAAGAATATCCTAAAGTACCTGAAAAGGAACAAGGATAAGTTCCTGGCGTATGGAGGCCACAAAGAACTGGTTGTTGAAGGTTACACCAACGCTAGCTTCCAGACTGATAGAGACGACTTCAAGTCACAGTCGGGGTACATATTCTGTCTGAATGGAGGAGCGTTCAGCTGGAAGAGTGCCAAGCAGAGCACCACTGCAGACTCTACAACTGAAGCCGAGTACTTGGCCGCTTCAGAAGCTGCCAAGGAAGCTGTTTGGATTCGCAAGTTCATCAGCAAACTTAGTGTTGTACCCTCAATCAAGGGGCCGATAGAGCTCTATTGTGATAACAATGAAGCTATAGCTCAGGCCAGGGAGCCGAGAGAACACCAGAAGGTCAAACACGTGCAAAGGAGATTTCACATGATAAGGGAATGGAAATCCGAAGTTGAAATCAGAATTTGTAAGATTGGCACAGATGATAATGTGGCCGATCCTTTGACTAAACCACTGCCTCAAGTGAAACACAACAAGCACATTGAGGCGATGGGAATCAAGCATGTTGGAGACTGGCTTTGAAATTCCTTGTACATGTGTTTTAATTAAACTAGTAGTTTTAACGTAAGACACTGTATTGAAACCATTCATTTATGGAGTGATTAATTTTTGTGCAAAATTATCATTCAGTCCATTGCTATTTAATTGTGGTTTAGAATTAAATAATGAGTCCATTGCTATTTAATTGTGGTTTAGAATTAAATATTCAAAACAGGGTATCAAGACCATGTCTTGGATAAAGAAACACCTGTTAAGTGAACGTTGAATATTTAAATCGAAAATTGTCCCTAATCGAGGTCATGTAACGGATGGACGATTGATGACCGCCACAGATTAGTGTGTAGTATGATTTACAACACCGTTTCTTGTGCTGCGAGGACGTGACAGTCATAAATCATTTGCACAGGTACAGTTTGGAACCGTACTGGATAAGACATATGAGAGTACTTTAAGAAATTTCAAATTGTCATAAGTACATTTCTCATTATGACTATCGGAACCTGTTTCCTCCGACCATGAGTATTGTGAAGTTTTCTTGTTTGAGTACTAGACTCTTTGATGTTTCCTAACATCTGCCGTAACTAGGGATCATAACGGGAACACTCGGGAGACTTAGTCCTCTTAGTAAGAGGAACTTACAATGTAAGACTGGGATTGTCCCCCTATTAATAATAGGGAAAATTTTTTGTTGTTTACAAGGCCGCTCGAAGAGCGAGACTGTGAAAATGCATGGCCGCGCTAAGATGGATTTTAGAAATCATCTGCTTATTGACAGTCGAACTCGGAGATCGAGAAACACTTCTGAACGTAATAAGGATGACGATGAATCTTACCATATAGTTCACGAAGAAATATTAAGAGACATAGGAAATGGGATATACATTGTATGCACACTTGTCCAAAAGGACAAGTGGGAGATTGAATGGATTGGTGTCCTTCCAACAAGTGTATTCTTCCGATAGAGGGTTCAGAATTATTACAGAGTTAATTTTTCAGTAAGATTGAATCGGAATGTCTAGGTTGAGGCCGCTTCCGATCAGTAATATTGAGGTACAATTGATATTACAGCTTAATCTTAACTGAACCCTTCGGGTCGAACCCAATCGCATCACCGATCCGAGACGACGAATTAATCCGAAAGGATTTAATGAGTCGACAGAGTTTTACGAATATAGACGTCGGATATCGAGCCTCGGGCGTCGAGACCGAGCGTCGCAAAATCACAAAGCAACAAGTATGAACATAGCCCTAGCACCACACTGGCCTAGCCATGTGGATGCTAGGCTAGTGGCGCAAGCCTAAGCACACTAGGTGTGCTAGGCTCACCATCGCAGCCTAGGCGCACCATCACAGCCTAGGCACACCATTGCTGACCATCGCAGCCCTAGCATCATGCCTAGGCGCTATCGCAGCCATGGCATGATGCCTAGGCACCATCGTTGCCTACTGCAAGCAATAGGCACACCAGGAGCACCTGGCAGCCTATCGCAAGCACCACAAGCACCAGGCAGCCCATCGCAGCTAGCAGCGTGCTTTCCTGGATGCCTAGGTGCGCATGGCAAGGGCCACACACGCACCAAGCACAACCATCGTAGTGCTAGGAACTGGCGCATGTGCTTGTGCGTGTGTGCCTCGCACCAAGCATAGCAGTGCAAGGCACTGGCTGATGTGTGCTAGTGCAAGTGCACCTGGCAGCATCGCCCAGCACGCATGTTAGGCCCTTGCGTGCGTAGGTGCACTGGCTGGGCTAGCAATGCGTCTGGCGCATGTGCGTGGGGTGCATGGCTGATGCGTGTGCGAGAGCTGCAGCGAGGGATGCGAGGGTGGTGCGTATGGCTGGCGAGGCAAGGGGCCAGCATGCGTGGCTCGCTAGCAGCACGAATGCTGGCTATGCGAGCTTGTGCGAGAGAGGCGAGGGCTAGCACCAGCGCCAGCACGCACCATCGCCTAGCACTGGCACGCACCAGCGCCAAGCATTGACCGGCACTGCCTGGCTGGGATGCGAGGCTGCTGGCTAAGCTGGTGCTAGCTGGCTGGGCTAGGTTGCACTGCTAGCTGGGGTGCTAGTTGGAAGTAGCCCAGCAGCCCTTTTTCTTAGGGCGGTTTTGTGAGGGGTGGGGAACAAGGCTTGGGCAAAGCCTTAGGGAGCAAGGCAATGGTCCCCCCACCCCCTCATGGTCCTCACCTAACCTTCTCTCTCCCCTTGACACTTGTTGCATTGTGATTGAATTTATTTATTAATTTATTTTAGAAATAAATTAATTAGAAAATTATTCATTCTCCTACATTGGTTGGGGAATAAAGTTCAAGGGTGCATTTCTCTATAAATACCAAAGGCATGGTATTGGGAAAAGCACAACCTTGAGTGGAATTAAAAAGGCAACTCTTATAATTAAAGTAAACCTTTGATTTGTAAAACTCATAGTTTTGTTTTGTCCGGGTGTTGACTAACCTTCAAGACTTAGGACGCCTGGGTCGGGTCGAGGGTATGATCCGTCGGAGATCTCGTAGTTTCGGGATTTTGAAGTAAGAGCTCTTCGGGAGCGAAGCACACAATAAAGGTATAATTCTTGTTCTTAATCTTGTTTGATTAAGTTTATTATGCTTGTTAATTAATTTAATTAAGGGGCGGGTCTTGGGGGTTTCCTTTCGCGTAGTGTCGGGTCACTACGAAACCCTACAAGCAAACCGAGGTAACAAACCGTACCTTGTGTGTGTTGTTGCGTGGACTTGTGAACAAGACTCAAAGGGATTGGGACTTGAGGTTGGCTCATCCTGAGTTTTCCTACAATAGGTCTCCTTCCTATACTACAAGTCAAATCCCCTTTGAAGTGTTTTAAGGTGTTAATCCATTGTTACCGGTGGAGCTCATTCCATTACCCAAAACCGAGCTAGTCTATGGTGATGCTAAGAAAAGGTGGGAGGCATTTCAACAACCTTGTAAGCAAGTTCGTGAGAGGATCGAGGCTATGAATGAGAAGTACAAAACCAGAGCCAATAAGAACCGTTCCCAACCACGGTTCAATGAAGGTGACTTGGTTTAGTTACATATTCGAAAAGAACGATTTCCTAACCTACGCAAAAACAAGCTTATGCCTAGGTCAGATGGTCCTTTTCGTGTGCTTCAAAAGGTTGGTGAAAGTGCCTACAATATTGAGGTACCTAGTGAATATGGTGATGTAAGCTCAACATTCAATGTGGGTGACCTTGCTCCATACTTAGATGATGAAAGCTTGAGGGCAAGCTTCTTTGAGGAAGGGGGGAAGGGTCCGGAATTCATCCTTAATCAAGAGCTCGTGCAAGCCAAAAATTCTAGTAGTCTAAGTGGTCCAAATACACGTTCAAGGGCGCAACGAAATAACATTCCTATTGTCCATGGGCTGTTCATTCAAGCGTCCAAAGTTGACAAGGTTACACGCACGGGATTCAACATGTCTTCATCCTTGTACAAGTCATGCGTGACTTGGATGGATGAGTAGGCTAGTAGATTTTTTCCTTGGATTCCTTGACTATATTCATGAGAATTGGGATTGAATATTCTTCTATTCCAATCAGTTTTAAAGGCAGCCAAAGACAAGGGAATAAAGAAGGGGGCTTACACACGGTTTTAGTGTGCATTCAAGAGGAGTTTTACTCTCTTGTTGGGCGCCACTTTTGGAGTATAACCTCCTTAGTTTAATTGCATTTTAATGTTAGTTAAGCGTATGTTTATTTTCAGTTGTTAGAAAGCATTTAGCTAAGTTTAAATTACTGTAATAAAAGTGTAACCGAAAACCGGTGAAATGGGGAGAGCTGGGCGGATTTGCAGAGGTTTCCTTAAGAATCGCTGCCTATTCAATGCAGCAGCAGTGGTTTCCTTAAGAACCACTGCCTATTCAATGCAGCAGTAAGTCATGGAACCGTTACACATGAAGGGCAGCAAATGCTGGCGGCTTTTGGTGTACTCTCTCTCTTTGCTAGTTACTTAATTTTAGCTAAGTAAGATAATTAATGTAACTACTTCCTTGGGCTATAAAAGGAAGTCTAGTCTAGCTTTTGTGATCATCTAATCTTAAATGAAATTATCTATTTTTAAATCACCTTGTGTTATTTCTAAATTTAACTTGTGGACTCAAGTTACATGAACTCGTGGACTCGAGTTAGTGAGCTTAATTCGGAGTGGTTAGTAGAGTGAGTGTTCAACTCTAACCACACTTATCTTTGAACTAGTCCACTCACGTGAGCTAGTTGTTTTTCCTTACCTTTTCCCACACCAAGCACTAGCCTAAACACTAAACCACCTAAACACCTAGCATAAACACATAACCCATAACCCGAAACACATAACCTAACCTTAGATTCCGCATCACTAATGGCATAACTCTCAGCATGAAACAGTGTTCAAAGACACCAAACAAGCGAGAGAGAATGAGTAAGATTCCATATGCTTCGTGATTAGGGGATTTTTCTCCCACCAATCGGAATGCGCCACGTGGGCCAATCATGTCCTGCCAAGTGTCCCCCAGTTAGAACTGTCACGGCTTGCCACGTGGCACACGCTTATTCGTCCACCTTGGACCTATTATGTCATGACACGTGGCATACTCCATGCCTAATGCAGAAACTGGCCACCCAGGCCCAACTTCCGAGGGAAGCCCAATCAGCCTAGGTTAACCTAAACCTAGGATTGGCACGTTTCCCAAGGTTATAATTACCTCCCTTAATCCTCATTAAGGGGAAGATCACGCAAAAAAAGCAGATTACACACATTAAACACTCTCACCTAGAGAGACCCAATCACTTTAATTTCCGCATTAATTACTCCTTAATCAAGTACTAACTTGACCGTCAGAGGCGGAGCTCCCACCACCAGGAGTCTTCGTTGTTTTGCAGGTACAGGCGTCCGGTTCCAGTCTCGGAATTGTAACTCTCCCGCAGGACATCAGAAAACCCCGAAACATTTGGCGCCGTCTGTGGGGAGAGTACTTCTAAGATGGCATCCACGTTTGTACCGGCTCCTGAAGAGAGACGTCCCCTGGACGACCCTCTAGTTCAGTCGGACCACGATATTGAGAATGAATTTGAAGTTGAAGCTCACACAGCTTCAGACGGGACCCTAAGGGCCCGACGTACCCGTCATACCGAAAGGAGGGAACGGGAACATCTTCAAATTGGAAGCGAGCCAGTAGGCGCACCGCCTGTTCGGCAGCAGCCGACTGATGGGTCTGCTCCCATCACAAGGAACGAACTCATGACCTTCATGAGGGACTTCAAGGGAGAAATTCAAGAGTTGATCAACAAGAAGCCGCCTACTCTGGAAAAGGAGCAGTCGGCTAAGAAACCCTCCACTTCACAGAAGAGGAAGCCAGTTCAAGGGCGAGAGGCGACTCCTCATCCTAAATCTAGGAAGCGGGAGCCGACTGCCCTTGATTTCACAAAATACCGTTTTTGTACTCCAGGAAATAGGAAACCTGTTCGTCATATTCAGGCGGACGGGTCGAGGAAAACATTCACAGACGCTCGGCTACTGCTAGAGCAGAAGAAGAGTGACCGATTGTCAGAGTCGGCCTCTACTTCAAACCTCCAAGACAGTCTACGAAATACCTCGATGAGGCATACTCAGTCGTATCATGAGAGTCAGTCAGGCGGCACCTCCCGTCAGTCCGGCTATCATAGCGACCAGGCGGTACCAAACTTACCGTTTGTACCGCAACAACAGTATTTGTTACAGCCACCTCCGTTTGGTGGACATGCAGCAAAAAATGTCCAACCTATGGACTGGCAGCTACGGTTTCTTAGACTTGGTGAACAGCCGTCGGCCTTCTCCAAGGAAATTACTGAAGCCGCTCAGCCGGCCAAAGTGAAAAATTTATTAGTAGGCGCCTATGACGGCACTACTAACCCAGAAGACCATATGATGGCATTCACCAACCTGATGTACCTTCAAGGGTTGGATGATCCCACTTGGTGCAAGTGTTTCCCAGCGACTCTCAAAGGAATCGCACAACAATGGTTCGGCAACCTGCCGACTGGTTGTGTAAATAGCTTCAAGACGCTTGCTTACTTATTCACCTCCAACTTCGCCATGAACATCCCTGCGAAGAAGACGACCCTTGATTTAAGGACAATTCAGCAGGGCGAGAAGGAGGGGCTTCGTTCTTACATCAGGCGGTTTAACCTGATGAGAATACAGATTCAAGGGATACCGGATGAAGTAGCCTATAATGACTTTTTCAGAGGTCTCAAAGACGGGTCGACCTTCAAATTTGATTTGGTCCGAAAGAGGGTGGCGACTCTTCAAGAGGCCTTGATTGAAGCGGAAGCCTATATACAGGCGACTGATCTTTGTAGTACGGTAAAACAGTCGGACGGGAGAAGGTCCGACAAAAGAGAAGGACGACAGAAACAGTCGTCAAACAAAGACGAGAAGAGAAAAGTGGTCTGGGCGGCTGATTCCTCTAAACAGCCGGCCCAAAAAAAGAAAAAAGAATTCAAACCATACTCCCCAAAGTATGCGTTTAACAAGGATAGCCAATTTATCCTAAAGGAAATCAAGGGACAGATCTCAATTGAGAAGCCGGTCCCCATGAAGGGTTTTGCAAACTATCGGAACCAAGAAAAATTCTGTGATTATCATGAAGATGTTGGTCATCACACCAATGAATGCATCAGTCTCATGCGGTATCTGGACCGCCTGGCTGAGCAAGGTGATCTTGATACTTATGTCAAGAAATCTACGGGGAACACTTCCTCGAAAAAGCAGTCGACCAAAAAGAATCAACAGGCCGACAGCTCCGATACAGATGATGCAGTCGTCTACACCATTGCAGGCGGCTTCTCAGGACGCGGCCCCACTATTAGGGGCAACAAAGACAATATCAGACGGTTAGATGTAAATTTCGTTCACCAAGAACGGCCCTCCAAATATTCATTTCCTGAGATTGTCATCACTGAAGAAGATCTAGGAGGGGTAAGAGGGCCGCATGACGACCCTATCGTTATTGAATGTAAAGTGGCCAACCAGAGAGTTGGCCGAATCCTCATAGATACCGGATGCTCCTCAGATATCATTAGTAGCAAATGTCTGTCGAAACTAAAATATCAGACCGATTGCATACATCCGGCATCCCACCCTTTAGTAGGGTTTGGAGGAGGAGTCGTCCACCCAGTGGGATGAGTGGATTTACCCATCCGCCTGGGCGAAAAGGGGAAGGACGACACATGGTAGTCCGGTTCCTGGTAGTAGAAGAACTCTCGGCCTACAACATGATTCTGGGACAACCAACCCTGAATAATTCCAAGGCTTTTATAATCCCATCTCTTATGTTGCTTAAGTTTGAGAGGGATAATGGAACAGTCGGGTCCCTAAGGGGAGATAAGAAGATGGCCCGAGAGTGCTATCTCTCGGATGTTAAACCCACTGTTATGACCACTGGGTCGAGTGGTGGAAAAATAGACCTTGACAATGTCAAGGAGAGTGCGCCTGTTCAAGAAGCAGGCGGCAAGAAGAGAAAGGCATCCCAGACAGGGGCCGCAAGAAAAGACAGAAAATAACAATCATTGCCAGAGGAGCGGTCGGATGAATTCCGCCCTCAGCCGGCTGGTGAGCATACGGACCTGATCTTAGACGACTCGCATCCTAATCGACTAGTCAAAGTTGGGACGGCTGCTCTGAGAGTCCTGGGTAACGACTTTCACAAACTATTGAAAGAATACAAGGACATCTTTGCCTTCGAAGTCCATGAAATGCCAGGCATTAGTCCTGATCTGGAGGTACATAAACTGGTCGTGGATCCGAATAAGAAGCCGGTAAGGCAGAAGAAGCGGAACCATGGCGAAGAAAGAAGTCAGGCGGCAGCCGCCGAAGTTAAAAAATTACTTGATGCAGGGTTCATTCGGCAATGTTACTTCCCAGACTGGGTTGCAAATGTGGTGCTTGTTAAAAAGCCGAATGGCACCTGGCGAATGTGTGTAGACTACACAGACTTAAACAAGGCGTGCCCCAAAGACAGTTACCCTCTGCCTAAAATTGATAACCTGGTCGACTCAACAGCCGGCCATGCTTTAATGAGCTTTATGGACGCCTACTCTGGTTTCCATCAAATTCCTTTATGGAAGAAAGATCAGGAGAAGACGGCCTTCGTCACTGATCAGGGGTTATACTGTTACACGGTCATGCCGTTTGGTCTTAAGAATGCCCCGACCACTTTCCAGCGAATGATAAACAGTGTGTTCTTTGATCAAATTGGGAGAAATTTCGAGGCATACATTGATGATATGATTGTCAAGTCTAAGCTTCAGATAGATCATCTGTCGGACCTCCCAGAAACTTTCGCCACACTCAGGCGGCACCATGTCATGCTCAATCCCAAGAAATGTGTATTTGGAGTTGAGTCTGGGAATTTTCTCGGATTCCTTATCAATCAGAGAGGAATAGAGGCGAACCCTGAGAAGGTGCAGGCAGTCATTGACATGCAGTCGCCTCGTACCATCCGAGAGGTTCAGAAGTTAACAGGTTGTCTGGCGGCCTTGGGAAGATTTCTAAGCCGATCAGGCGACAAATGCCTATACTTTTTCCAGGCAATTAAGAAAAAGTCAAGGTTTGAATGGGGGCCGGATGCTGAGGCGGCCTTCCAGAAATTGAAAGTTCACTTGCATTCCTTGCCGAGGCTGGTCAGCCCTTTGCCCAAAGAAGTACTCTACATGTACCTGGCCGTCTCTGATCATGTGTTAAGCGCTGTTCTCCTTGCTGAAAGAGACGGTTGTCAGCTCCCGGTCTACTTTGTCAGTCATGTTCTGAAAAATGCCGGGTTGAGGTATCCCTTAGTGGAGAAATTTGGTCTTGCACTCTTCATGGCTGTTAAAAAATTGAAGCCCTACTTTTTGGCACATGCAGTCGTCGTGTATACAGACCAACCTATCAAGCGGCCACTGACCATCATGGAGTCGTCAGGCCGAATGAGCAAATGGGCCATAGAAATACAGAGCCTCGAAGTTACCTTCGAGCCTAGAAAAGCAGTGAAGGGGCAAGCCTTTGCTGACTTTATTGTTGAGATGACTCGTCCTCCTGACTCTCAAGTTCCAGACCAAGTCTGGAAGGTATATGTGGATGGAAGCTCTACTTCAAATGGTTGTGGAGCAGGCGTCATATGTCAGTCGCCAGAGGGCGACAGGTGCGAGTATGCTCTCCGCTTCAGTTTTCAGGGCTCAAACAATGAGGCAGAATATGAAGCTTTACTAGCCGGAATCCGCATGTGCAAGGCGGCAGGGGCAAGAAAAATAGACGCCTGTTCCGATTCACAATTGATAGTGAGTCAGTACAATGGCGAATACGAAGCAACCCATCCGGCCATGATCAAGTATTTACAGGCGGTCCGACAAGCAGTCGGCTCCCTTGAGGATTTCCATCTGACCCAAGTGTCGAGATCAGAAAACAACCAGGCGGATGCACTTTCAAAATTAGCATCATCCGCCTCCTGTGATACTCCTCGAATTGCTTTTTGGGAAGTAATGGAGAGGAGAACCTATTGGAATCTTAGACCGAGGCTCAACCTGGATGGATCCAATCAGGGCATATCTGACAAACGGTACCCTGCCGGATGATCATCAACAGGCGGCAGCACTGAAAAAACGAGCAACCAGTTTTGAAATAATAAAGGGAGAACTTCACAAAAGGGGGTACCTTCAACCCTTCTTAAAGTGTGTTACTCCAGAAAAGGGACGAGAGATTCTAGACGATCTTCACTCTAGTTACTGTGCTTCCCATATAGGCAGTAGGACACTTGCTCAACGGGCAAGGCGGCAGGGCTACTTTTGGCCTACTTTAGAAGCAGATGCAATGGAGATGGTGAAAAAATGTGACAAGTGCCAAAGGTTCGGCAAACTAATTCACCGTCCGGCTACTGACCTCACTACCATTCATAGCCCACTACCGTTTGCTAAGTGGGGCATGGATATTCTGGGTCCATATACGCCTGCTACAGGCGGAAGGAGGTACATACTTGTTGCCGTCGACTACTTCACTAAATGGGTGGAGGCGGAGGCTGTAAAGGGAATCAAGACGAAGGATGTAATTTCATTCATCTGGAAAAATGTCATCACTCGGTTCGGGGTTCCCATGTCTATGGTTTTTGATAATGGTCCCCAATTTGAGACGCCTGTTCTCAAAAGATGGTTGGGTGACCAAGGAATTGCACACCACTTTGCATCAGCCGGCCGTCCACAAGCAAACGGCCAGGTAGAAGCCTTTAATAAAATCATCTCAGACGGTCTCAAGAAAAAGATTGAACGAGCAGGCGGCCTATGGGCGGATGAATTACCACATGTTCTCTGGGCCATTAGGACGACTGAAAAAGGGGCGACTGGAGAAACTCCATTCCTCCTAACATATGGTGCGGAAGCTGTTCTTCCAATAGAACACTACGAGCCGACTCTTCGATTAATGCTATATGACGAAGAGGCAAACTGAGAAGCCATGCGCCTGGAATGAGACTCACTTCCTGAAAGGAGGGGCAATGCTGTCTTGCGTCGTGAAATTTACCTCCTGAGAATGACTAGATCATACAACAAAAAAGTACACAGGCGTCCACTCAAAGTGGGGGACTTTGTACTTAGAAAAATGGAAGCAGTTGGTAGGGCTAATGAGTCTGGCAAACTAACTCCCAACTGGGAAGGACCCTACCGAATCTGTGAAGAGGTCAGGGACGGTACCTACCGTCTGGGAACACCAGACGGATAACCGTTGCCTCGAACTTGGAATGTAGATAATCTTAAGAAATATTTCTTTTGAATGATGTAAATAGTCAAGGGCTACTTAATAAAAGTTTGCATACTTAATATTCAATTTTGTACTAAGAGAGGCACGCCTACTAACAAACAGTCGGCTACTCTCCATAGTATTTATTCTTACTTAAGAGGGGCATGCCGTCTGTACCTTTACAGTCGGCTACTCTCCATTGAGTATTTTACTCTATCATCAGAGGGGCATGCCGTCTGTACCTTTACAGTCGGCTACTCTCCATTGAATTTTTTACTCATCTTCAGAGGGGCATGCCGTCTGTACCTTTACAGTCGGCTACTCTCCATTGAGTATTTTACTCTATCATCAGAGGGGCATGCCGTCTGTACCTTTACAGTCGGCTACTCTCCATTGAGTATTTTACTCTATCATCAGAGGGGCATGCCGTCTGTACCTTTACAGTCGGCTACTCTCCATTGAGTATTTTACTCTATCTTCAGAGGGGCATGCCGCCTGTACCTTTACAGTCGGCTACACTCCATTGAATATTTTACTCTCACCATAGGGGCATACCGTCTGGACATATAGTCGGCTACTCTCCATAGAAGAGGGCCGACTGGTTCCAAACACACAACCACCCCCCTTATACTTAACTAAAAATGATCAGGGCTTGGCCGACCCTGTGCCTAAACAGGCGGCTACCCTCCTTTTACTTAACACCTACGTTCACCAAGAACTAACCAAGGCCACAGGCCGAATGATCAGACCAGGCGCCAAGCCAACTGATCCAATCTTCAAAACTAATACGACTTGTCCCAACATCATAGCAGGCGTCCGGCGGCATCCCTCCGGATGAAATTCGTCGCAGAGAGCAGCTCCCTTTTGGGTGGAACATTGCTCTATAAACTAATTACACGGCACCTATACGACTGTCCCCAAGGGCAACCACGTAGCCGTTTTTGAGACAAGGATAACTCTATCACTAACCAAACCAGTGGTAGCAGTTGACATCTGAGTCAGATGACCGCCTGTATTACTTGGGATAAATGCAGGGGGTACCTCTTGAGTTAATAGCAAACAAACATTGGCGAATCAAAAGGTTCAGCCGGCCTCCGCTGCCTGGTACCTTTACTACTCAAGCAGGAGTGACGGCGACTGAGTAACACCAAAGTTAACTCATAATCACTCTCTCAAACTTAGTATGGAGCCTAAAAGGTATGAGTCGTCCGCCTGTTTTTAGCAAACAGGGGCTCTCAACCACTACTCCTGCTAGGTTAACAACCTATGAGTTAAAAGCCAACAAACATTGGCGAATGAAGGGGAACAACCGGTTCCAACCGCTTGATACCTCTACTACTCAGTTACCTGGCGACTAGGTAACAATCATGTTTACTTGGTCAAACCACTTTCCTACTTGGTTAATTTTACAAATGACAGGACCGCCTGCCTAAAGGGGATCCAGTCTTTAAAATGGTTCGAATACCGATTGGATAAATGGCCGACTGATCGTCTAGCCTGGAAACAGACAACCAGTCGTCCAGGGGCATAAGCGGCGTGACTAACTATCCGTACCTGTCTGCAACTATCGGCCATGTAAAACAGTCGGTATAGTGTACAATTGGATATCAGAATATTCAATACTTAAACAAATTTGAAGCAAGCAAAACAAAAAAAAAATTCTTTAAAAGGAAGCCGGTCATTAAAGACCGGCAAAATATTCAGAGCCCCGGCCCCCTGGCCGGGTAAATACAAAACAAACGGCACGCAGGCCGTGGAAAGAAGACATAAAGCTTAAGAAGGGGGCAGATCTTCAATATTAGCAGTTGCCGCCTGGTCAGCACTCTTCTTGCTGAACTCGGCTTCAGCTGCATCCTTCTTTGATGCATTACCCCCAAGCGGCACAAGCGCCACTACCGGCTGCTCCTCCTCCAACGCCTCCTCCAAAGCCTCTTCCTCAGCAGCCGCCAGGATATCTTGATTATATCTATCAGAACACTGGCGGTACGTTTTTTCCCATGAGGCAAAGTCGGCATTGGGGAAGAGGCGGCCCCAAGTCATGCGCTGGATTTGAGCAGAGTCTTCCATCATCTCCCGGACCAGCTCTTTCTTTTCTTGCTCGGCCTAAACCCGAGAGCTCCTGAGAAAGACTCTTCTCCTGGGTCACCAGGCGTACCTTTACGCTCGCCAAGGATTTCTCCAAGGTTTCGTATGAGGACATCTTTTGGCGAAGAGGTTTCAGCTCGGCCTTGAGGTTGTTGATGGTCGCCTCCAGCTCGCTATTCCTCTTCTGGGCCGCCTCTAACTGAGCCCGGATAGCGGCGGTAGCCTGCGCCTGATAATAAAGAATATCAATGGTCAGAACTTCATTTTGGGCAATTTGAAACATTGCCTTATCACAGTCAGAGGCGGCCATAGCTTTTGCAGCCTTTACCTCTTTGTTCTTCCGGTCAAGCGGCTTGCGAAGGTCGTTCACTCGGAGCAGGGCCTAAGTAAAAAGGGGGAACAGGCGTCAGTTTCCAAACAAAAAGAAAACAGGCGTCCCGGAATTCAAATACTCAAAAATATGCTAAGTATACCTCAGCAAGGACCCCTGCAATCCCGTCTAGGTCAAGGGTGCCGACACCCCTGACCGTCTCCCTTTCAGCTGGAGGAACGACCTTGATCATAGACTTGGCCACCTCGACCAAGTCAGGCTCCTGAGGGCCGGCTGCATCAAGCATAAACAAACGGATTAGACCTAGTAAAGAAGGGAGCAAGTCTAAAATTTACAAGGACAATTTCATACTTCTAGGTGGTCCAGCCAGAGCTTTAGAAGAAGTGGCCGGCTGTTTCTCAGCCGCCACATGTTTCCTGGTAGAACCAGGAGAGCTCGCAAGAGTCGTCCTCCGGGCCTTAGGGTCCGGCTGTTGGGAAGAAGAAGCTCTTGGAGCGCCCGTCTAAAAATGAAGAAAAGAGTCAGTATATGCATAAACACAACTCCAAAAAGAGGGTGAAAGGGTGCCCCCTTGTTGGGGGAGTCGGTTGATGACTGTTGCATGATGGAGGCCCGCAACATGGCCGCCGCAGTCTTGGAGGCAGTAATTTTGCTCATGGCGTCCGCTGCAAAAACAAACAGCAATGTTAATAAAAGTCATAACAAGAAATGCATGAAACAACAGATTATTCGACAGGCCGGCTACCTCTTGAGCACCGACTGCTGAGGCCACAGGCGGCCAAAAAGTACTCGTCGTAGAGCCATTTGAAGCTCGGGACGCAGTGCAGGGGTACTTGCTCCTGTACCCCTGAAGTAGAGTTAACCTTCGACTCTACTTTGAAGAGTCCTTTATCTAGGATCTCTTTCTTAGCCTTGGGGGGAACAGGCGGCATGCTGCGGCCGCCTGCAAGAAGGGGCGGATTCCTGTTCCACCTGTTGAAGCGCTTGTTCAGCTCTGTGTCTGAACTCTCAATGATGAGGAAGGTGCTCCGCCAGTCCTTCCATTTGTTTGCTTTACCTCTCGTCATGAGGTAGCCCCTGTGGCTCGTCAATTGATACCAGCCGGTACCGCCTGCCTTAGGGGTCCGGCTGAGATAGTTCATGTGGGCGAAAGCCTCGAAGCTCGGCTCCACCCCGTGCAGTTCGCACCCGGCCACATAGCCGAGTACGTTGACCCAGGAGTTCGGGGCTAACTGCCATAACCCCAACTCATACCCATCTAAGATCCGCTGAACAGCCGGATGAAGTGGGAAGCGCAACCCGGCCTTGATGGCCGCCTCGTAGCAGCCAAAGCAGGCGCTATCATAGCTGGTACCAGCCGGCCAGACGACTGTGTCTTCTGGATCCGGCACAAACACTAAAAAGCCGGGGCCCATTGTGTGGTTTGCGATAAAGCTCTCCACTTTCTCTTGCATGGCTGTGATCCGGCTCTGAGGTACCGTGCAGTAGTAGGGGGTATTTTGCTCTCGGTGAGAGGCGGATGGCTCTGCCCAATCGTCCCCCTTCTCAACTGCGTGAGAAAGCCTCGCCTCTTGAAGGCGACTGTTTTTCTCTTCTGTGTCCAGGGAAGCATGGCCAGAAGAGCTAGACTCGGAATCGTCCTCTGACGAGTCCGAAGAGGATAACTCCTGCCCTCTCCCGGAGGGGCCCGCGTCCTCTCCTTTAAAAGGAGCAGGAGAGAATGAAGAATTGTCAACTGTAAAATGGGAAGGGGTCACTTTGACTCCTCCCTCAGAACTGCCGGCTTTCAAGCCGCTTTGTTTCACCTCCACATCTGGCGCCTGGTCAGATGTTTCACTAATCGGCACCCTGTGGGAGGAGCCGTCTGAGTTTGAGATCCTGGCAGTCTTTTTTGTCCTGGCCATCATGCTCTACATAGACACAGATACAGTCCGACTTTGTATAAAGGGCAAAGATGGGTCCAGAAAAGGGCAGGCGGCACTCTTAGTCCTAGATTCAACCGTCCCCGGTGACCGGCTGATCGCTAACCTAGGTCGTGTCGTGTGCTTCCGTGGTGCCATTTCAAAAAAGAATAAAGTAAAGAAAAAATTAAGAGTAAGAGAACCGACGGTTACCTGAACGAGTGACGATTGATGAAGTTCTGAAAATCCTTTGCAGTCGGCTTGTCAGAGCAGGCGGTAGGCAGAAAGGGTCCAAAATGTCAGAGCAAGTTCGGGGGTCCGAATGTTCTCTCACAAAGTTCTCAAGTGTGAAAATGACGGAAGTCAACACTCCCTTATATAGGCGAAGTGAGAAGGCGAAGGGTAACTTCCAGAATTCATAATTTGGGCGGGAGAATCTCTCGGCCTTTCGCCGACTGACACCTGTAGCAGGCTGTCGCCTGTTACAGTGCGACACCTGTCACAGGTAACACGTGACCAGTCACGTGCCACCTGTGAGGGGCAAATGATTAGGGGATTTTGCTCCCACCAATCGGAATGCGCCATGTGGGCCAATCAGGTCCTGCCAAGTGTTCCCCAGTTGGAACTGTCAGGGCTTGCCACGTGGCACACGCTTATTCGTCCACCTTGGACCTATTATGTCATGACACGTGGCATACTCCATGCCTAATGGAGAAACCGGCCACCCAGGCCCAACTTCCGAGGGAAGCCCAATCAGCCCTAGGTTAACCTAAACCTAGGATTGGCACGTTTCCCAAGGTTGTAAATACCTCCCTTAATCCTCATTAAGGGGAAGATCACGCAAAAAACGCAGATTACACACATTAAACACTCTCACCTAGAGAGACCCAATCACTTTCATTTTCGCATTAATTACTCCTTAATCAAGTACTAACTTGACCGTCGGAGGCGGAGCTCCCACCACCAGGAGTCTCCGTTGTTTTGCAGGTACAGGCGTCTGGTTCCAGTCTCGGAATTGTAACTCTCCCGCAGGACATCAGAAAACCCCGAAACACTTCGCTTATTGGATCGATCATGTACGCCATGATATGTACAAGGCCGGTTGTATCATATGCCTTGAGTGCTACGAGCCAATACCAATCAGACCCAGGAGAGGCGCATTGGACTGCGGCCAAAAATATCCTAAAGTACTCGAAAAGGAACAAGGATAAATTTCTGGTCTATGGTGGGAGTAAGGATTTGATTGTTAAAGGTCATACCGACGCAAGCTTGCATATTGACAAAGACGACTTCAATTCGCAATCAGGATACGTGTTTTGTCTTAATGGAGGAGCGTTCAGTTGGAAGAGTGCTAAGAAAAACACGACTGCAGATTCTACAACGAAAATCGAATACTTAGCAGCTTCAGAAGAAGCTAAAGAGGCAGTTTGGATTTGTAAGTTCGTTTGTGAACTTGGTGTTGTGCCCTCAATAAAGTGACCAATAGACCTCTATTGTGATAATAGTGGGCCTATTGCTTAGGCTAGAAAGCCAAGAGAACATCAGAAAGTCAAACATGTCATGAGGCGATTTCACATGATAAGGGAATGGAAGTCCGAGGGTTAAATCAGAATTTATAAGTTTGGAACAGACGATAATGTAGCTGATCCACTCACTAAACCTTTCCCTTAAGTGAAACACAATAAACACATTGAGGCAATGGGAATTAGGCATGTTAGAGACTGGCTTTAATTTCCCTATTTGTGTGTTTTAGATAAGTTTTGAGATCTTAATGTAAAACACTAAGTTGAATCATTCATTTATAGAGTAATTTTAATTTTTGGTAAATTATTATTCCATTTCTATTTAATTGTGGATTAGAATTAAATAATGAGTCCATTTAATTTGAGAATATTCAAAATAGAGTATCAAGACAATTTCTTGGATAAAGAAACACCTATTAAGTGAACATTGAATATCATATCGAAACCATCCCTAATTGAGGTCATTTGAAAGTTAAACGACTATTGACCGCGAGAGATTAGTGCGTAGTATGATTTATAGCACCGTTTCTTGTGCTACAAGGACAAAATTTAATGAATCATTTGCACTGGTATTAGTTTGGAACTCTACAGGATCGACCAATGAGAATACTTTAAGAGATCAAATAATCGTCATAAGTATATTACTCATTATGGCTATCGGAACCTCTTTCCTTAACCATGAGTATTATTAGTTCTCTTGTTTGAGTACTAGTCCTCTTTGATGTTGTCAAACGTCTGCCGTACTAGGGGATTATAAAGGCATCACTCGGGTGGCTAGGGAATCTTAGTAAGGGAAGATGACAATGCAAGACTGGGAATGTTCCCCTATTAACAATAGGGAACATGTCTTTGTTGTTTACAAGGCCTCTTGAAGAGTAAGACTGTGAAAATGCATGGCCATTCTCAGATGGATTCTAGAAATCATCTGCTTATTGACAGTCGAACTCAAAAATCGAGAAACACTTTTGGACGTAATTAGGATGACGAAGAATCTTACCTTATAGGTCATGAAGAGGCATTAAGTGGCATAGGAAATAGGCTATACACAAGTAGCACACTTGTCCAGAAGGACAAGTGGGAGATTGAAAGGAATGGTGTCCTTCGAAAAGGTGTATAATTTCGATAGAGGGTTCAGAATCAATTACGGATTTAATTATTCAGTAAAGTCAAGTGATCGGAAAGTCGAGCTAGAGGCCATCTCCTATTAGTGAGATTAATTATATTAATCTCACAGCTTCCCTTTAACTGAACCCAACGGGTCACACCCAAGTGTGTAACCAAACTAAGGCGACGAATTAAGCCGAAGGCCTTAATACGTTAAAGAAGAGGATACGTACTCCGACGACAGATTCCAAGCTTAGAGCATCGAAGCCGAACGTCGAACGTCGAGTTAAATTCTAGGAATTAATAAGAGGAACAAATGAATTGAACAACAATAATAAAGTCAAAGTTCACAGCTCTAGTCTCGCAATGGCCTAGCCATGCGAGGGCTAGGCTAGCACAAGCAGCCACAAGAAAGCACTGGCAGCAAGCCTAGCTTGGTGCGCGCATGTACTAGCTAGGCCTGCTGTGAAAGGAATGGTGTCCTTCCAACAAGTGTATTATTCTGATAGAGGATTCAGAATTATTACAGAGCTAATTCTTTAGTAAGGTCAAGTGATTGGAATGCCTAGATGGAGGCCGCTTCCGATCAGTAATATTAAGGTATAATTAATATTACAGCTTAATCTTAACTGAACCCTTCGGGTCAAACCCAATCGAAAAACCGATCCGAGATGACGAATTAATCCGAAAGGATTTAATGAGTCGGCAGAGTTTTACGAATACAGACGTCGGATATCGAGCCTAGGGCGTCGAGGCCGAGCGTCGCAAAATCACAAGCGACAAGTATAAGCATAGCCGTAGCATCGCACTAGCCTAGCCATGTGGGCTGCTGGGCTAGGCTGGGATAGGCTGGGTCAACATAGGCCTAGGCGCACCATGGTGTGCTAGGCGCACCATGCGTGCCAAGGGTGCCTAGGCGCCATCGCAGCCCTAGCACCATGCCTAGGCGCACATGGCAGCACCATCGCAGACCACACGCACCATGCACAGCACTATCGCATGGCTAGGCCTATGCGTGTGTGTGCATGTGCATGTGCCTAGGGCCATCGCAAGCAATGGCAGGCCACACGCACCAAGCACAGCCATCGTAGTGCTGGGCACTGGCGTATGTGCGTGTGCGTGTGTGCCTCGCATCCTCACAACAGCAGCCTCGCACAGCATTATGCCAGGCAATGCCCTGTGCGTGTGCGTGTACGAGTGTCAGTGCGTGCTGGCTAGCAAGCAGCAGCAGGGATGATGCGTGGGCTTGTGCGTGTGTGCGTGCGATGGGGATGCTGGGCAGCAAGGGAGTGCTGGCTGGCTAGCACGCTAGCTGGCTGCCAGCCTAGCAGCCCATGTGCCGGTTTTGTGCTTTCTTGTAGGGACCAATCAAGGGGCCTTGGGGGGCAAGGCAAATGCTCCCCCCACCTAAGCTTGGTCATCACTCATTAGCATGTGATTGTGCCACTTGTTGCAATGTGATTAACTTAATTATTTATTTAATTTGGAATTAAATAAATTATTGATTTTACCAACTCTCCCACATTGGTGAGAGATTGGAAATCAAGGGTGCATTTCCCTATAAATACCAAAGGCTTGGGTATTTGGGAAAATAAACACAACCTTGAGTGGAATTAAAAAGGAAACTCTTGATTTGAGTAAACCTTGATTCGTAAAACTCATAGTTTTATTTGTCCGGGTCTCGACTAACCTTCGAGACTTAGGACGCTCGGGTCGGGTTCGAGGGTACGATCCCGTTGGAGACCTCGTATTTTTGGGGTTCAAGTAAGAGCTCATAGTAGAGCGAAGCACGCGTCAAAGGTATAATCTTTTATCCTTAATTATGTTTTAATTATGTTTTGCTTGTTAATTGCATTTATTATAGGGGCGGGTCTTGGCGGGTTTCTTTCCGCGTAGTGAGGGTCACTACGAAACCCATCATGCTGGCCGACTGCATGCTGCTCGCTAGCACTAACCGCAAGCCTAGCAAGCCACGCGCATGGGCGAGCTGGGCGTGCTGGCCGAGTGCGGGCATCACCAGCACGATCTAGCAAGGCCAGCAGCTAGCGTACCGTACTAGGCCTCTCTAGCAAGGGTTGCGCCCAGCAAGCATTGCTTGCGGTAGCAACACCCAGCAGTAGTATTGGCCCGCAAGCACGCGTGGCCTGCTGTGCTGCGATGAGCCTTGGCTGGAAGGCCCAGCCGAGAGCACAAGGCTACCAGCGTGGGCAGGCCTTCCTGCTCAAGTTAACCGCCAGCTGGCCACACTTCATTGGGCCTAGTTTTGCTTGGGGAGCAAGGAGGGCCTTGTGGTCCTCACCTAACCCTCCCATGTTTGTGCCACTTGTTATTTGATTATTTGCTATTTTTACTTTAATTTATTTTAGAATTAAATTAATTCTCAACTTTGCAAAGTCCCACATAAATTGGAAATCAAGGGGATGGAGATGCTTCTCCTATAAATACCCAAGGCCTCCCTTAGGAATCATAGCAAGAGTTGAACTCTATTCAAGACATCTCCATTGAGAAATCCTTATAAAGAGATCCTCTTGTTCGTAGTGTTAATATTACCCTAGCCAGTAATATTAGCCACGTTTAGGCACGTGGGTGGAATACGTTGGGGGGGTCGCGTTTGAGGCTCTTTGTCCGTTCATGAGTTCGTGCTCGTGCTAAGTGGAAAACACGCATCAAGGGTATGATCGTCTTTTCCATTCTCTCTCTCTATATTAATATGTGTTTATTGTTTAATTAATTGCATGCATATTTAGTTGCTTTAATTTATGCACGGATCTTTGGGCAGGTTTTGTTTTTGCACGGTGTTGGACACCGCAAACCCTACACCCTGGATTTATATTCTTGGTTGGCCAACTTGCGCTTCAAGGCTTTGCATCGACGAGGAATCCCTTCGGCCTCGGCCTTAGTATCAGCATCCTCTAGTGGCTTGAGCTTGGACTTGAGCGTTTTAAGCTTGACTTCCAGCTCGGCCACCCTCTTCTAGGCTGCCTCCAAGTTGGCCTTGACCTGCATATTGGTTGTCGCTTGAGAATACAAGATATCACGAGTCAGTGCTTTATTTGTTGAAATATCAAACATGGCTCTATCAGCTAAAGAGGCGGCCCGATCATTGGCAGCCTTTTGCACCTTCTGTTTGTCAGAGAATGGCTTCTTGAGCCCATTCACCCGCAACATCGCCTACATCCGGCAAGAGCTCTTTGTTAATAACAGACGACAAAAAAATAATTAAAAAAAATCACAAGCTCAAAGTTAGAATACCTCAGCCAGCAGAGCCAGGATGGCATCGAAGTTGGGGGTCCCAACCCCTCGAACATAGTCCCTCTCAGCTGGGGAGACGAATTAGAGCATGTTATTTGACATTCGGCTGACATCTGCACAATCAACATCCTGTAAGTAGCTGACATAATCTCGACCAACAGACCAAGAGCCGCCTAAGCTACTAGCGGTCTGCTAATATGACTTAACCCTATAAGGGTAAGGCAAGGGGTTAAAGGCTGAGATACCTTCGGCAATATTAGCCTCCTGCTCTATAGGGCGCTTGCTCCCGCCTGCTACTGCTGAGCCGGTAGCAGCGGTGGGTGGCTGTCCACCCTACAACCCCTTCTGGATGCCCGACTTCTTCAATGCTTCTAGGGAGGAAGGAGACTTACCTGCAGTAGAGTGATGAGATTTGTTCTTCGTTTGAGTAGACTGGCGGGGCTTATGTGTAACGTGCGTCCTGGATTTGCCAAGAGTTTTGAAGTCTTCAGTCGTCTACTTCTGCAGCTTCTGACTTGGTTGATGGAGAACGGGCGGCTTATTCAGACCCTCTTGTAAAAAAAAAAACCCCAAGTATGTTAGTAGCAGGCAGATTAAGCAATTCTTATACTAAGAATGAACATAAGAGGCATTCTTACGTGAGCCAGCTGATCCTTCTTGAACTCATCCGCCTTTTCGCGTATTTATTTGGCGGTAGTAGGCGGCGGAGTTGGTAGCAGGCTTCTTAGAGGTAGAGAGGTGTTCCATTGCTTTGGGTGCGCAACATAAGCCGAATGTTAGTAACACACACATAAATATATACACACAGACATATATATATACACATATATATATACACATATATATTTGCAATTGAAAACCCATTCGGCCATTTACCTCTAGGCTTCTCACTATTAAGGCCACAAGCAGCCAAGTAGGTATCATTAGCCAGCCATTCAAAGTTGGGAATTTAGCTGTGGGGGATTATTTATTTTCCTTTCTTCCCCTCCACAAGCTGAGTGGTGACCCTTAAAAGACCCGGCTCGAGGATCGGGTCCCAACCTCTCTCAAGAACAGGCGGCTAGATTGCCTTTTGGCCTAGAAGATAGGGATCTTGATTCCAGTAGTTGAATTTCTTATTTCTCACAATGTCGGGTGAGGAGATTATGAAAAACTTGTTCCTCCAATCCTTCCACTTGTACTCCTTTCCAACAGCCATCATATACCCTCTATAATTTGTCAGGGTATACCATCAGGAGCCGCTTGCTTTGGGGGTCTGGCTCAGATAGTGCATTTTTGCAAATGCCTCAAAGCCTGGCTAAATCTTGAGCATTTTACAGGCGGCAACGTACCCCAGGATATTAACCCAAGAGTTTGGGGCAAGTTGCCAGACACCTAGGCGGTATCCATAAAAAATTTTCTCCACTGACGGGTGAAGAGGGAACCTTAAACAAACCTGGATGGTTGCTTCATAGCAGCCAAAACAATGGTCCCTGTAGCTTGACCCAGGCAGCGAAACAACGATGTCTTCCAAGTCAGGGACGTGGATTTCATATCCAGCCCCCATGACATAGTTGGTTCTAAACTCGTCCAGCTTCTTGAGAATGGACGTTTGTTTGCTAGCCGTAATATGATGATAATAGGACGCAAATTTCTCCTGGTGAGAGGAAGAAGCCTTTCCTTTACCCCTCTCCATGGAGGGAGCCGCTCTTGACTCGGTAGGCAGCGAAGACTCTCCTTCAGAGCCTTCAGTCTCCTCATTTGGTGAAGACGGCCCTGATCAAGCTTCAAAGCCGCCTAACCTATCATTTGAATGGGGCGACCCATGAACAGAGCCAGAGGTCCTACTCCCCGACCCCCCCCCCCCCCGACTCTCTTAAAATGGAGTCGCCTGGTGTACTTGTAGAGCTGGGCGAGTGGTCAAAGACCTCATTAACTGGCACCCTATAGGAGTCGTCCTCTTTTTTCTTTCTAGTTGTTCTCTTCGTTCTGACCATAGTGTCTTGCACAGACACAGAGACGGTTGGATTTGGGGATGTTCACATGGGGGAGTCCAAGAGGGGGCATTCGGCACTCCTAGTCCTAGAGTCAGCCGTCCCAAGTGATTGGCTGATCGCTATCCTAGGCCTTATCATGTGTGTTTGTGAAACCATTTTCAAAAGCAAAGAAAAACAAACACATGCGGTAAATAAAGAGAAAAGAGAGAGAAAGGCAGGCGGTTACCTTTGAAAAGAAGGTACTGTCGATTTGTTTGAAAACTGGAGACGGCTGCGATGCAGGCGGCAAGGGTTTTTCTCTCAAGACTCAAATTCTCTCTCAAAGATTTTTCGTAAATGTGTGAAAATGAGGGGGGGGGTAAGAAACTATTTATAGAAAGGTAAAATTTTAGGGGTGATTCCGAAATTTACTCCAGAAGGTGAACAATTAAATACTTGTCACCATTGCATGCGTGACAAATGTCACAGACGCCACATGGCGCGACACGTCGCCCTTGTGAGGGGAAAATGATTTGGGTAATTTTACTCAAGCAACGTGGACCAATAAGAGTGTGACACGTGTCACCCTAGGAAGAGTCCAAAAGGGACGTACCAGGATATGACACGTGGCAAGCAGATAATAAAGGAAATGGCGGGCTTCAAGTCCCATTTCCAAAGGCGCTGTAAAACGGTGCAGCCCACCAAATCTAGGTCAGTTGACCTACGTAAGGGCACTATTCCCAATACCCTATAAATAGGGACATTTACCCCATTTTGGGGATACGTTCATTTATTACATCATTTACTATTCTCTTATAACAGGAAAACCACCTGATCTCGGGATCCGAGAAAATTTACCTACTTTTCGCATTTTACTCTCCTTACACGTACTAACTTGATCGTCGGAGGCGGAACTCCGAATAGCCGGAGCTTCCGTTTGTTGCAGCAATGTACAGCCGAGCAAGGAGTCAGTCTTGGTGGCGTAACTCTCCCGTAGGACATCTCGCAAAAAACCCCGAAACAAGGGGTAGGAAAATTAAATGAAAAATAATATTTACACAGTAATTTTTTTTACCAAGTTGTCGCTCGAGGCCTTTTTTATTTACCAATTTGGTCAATTGGCCTATAATTATACAATATTTTACGAAATCCTAAACATATCTATTGATATTATTTTATTATTTACATAGATTTGAAACCTCAAAATCATCAAAAATGTAGTTTCTACAGCTACTTTGTGCGGAGTATATTAGTGTACTTAGGGCTTGTTTAGTTCAACTTATTTTTACTTATTTCAAAAAAAAAAAAGTTCAGATCAGATCAGATAAAAAAAAAATAAGTTCAGATCAGAACATCGTTTTATGTGCGGTTTTTTATCGCTAAATATTCTTAATTTCGTAATGAATTTTTTTTTGAAAATTACATATTAATAAACTACACATTATTACAAATCTAACAAGATCCCACTTGATATATTTTTTCCTTATAGATTATCGTACACTTAAGGTCAAAGTTTGGTCAAATAAGACAATCAGATCAAATCAGACCAGGCAAATCAGATCAGATCAGATCAGACCAGACTAGATCAGATTAGTAAAAATAAGGTGAACCAAAAAAGGCCGTAGCATTTTCTTTTATTTATGGGTGATTTATTGAAATTGTTGGTATTAAGGGTATTATTGTAATTTGGTAGTTCATCTTTAAGAGTATGTTTGATTCAGTGAGAGAGTGGTACTGTTTTGAATCACGAATCCTGATGCTTGTTAGTTTAATTCACTTTCTCCGTGTTTAATTCCTGAATATGTCTTTTTGTCATGTTCTATGGGAATTAACAGAGTACGAAGTATATTTTTGAATATTGGGGTTTGCCCTTCTCTTGCACAAAAAAAAAAAAAATTTATATTTTTGAATATTATTTTCCTTGAGATATTTGCGAATCTGCACGTGGTTCACCTCTTCTTGTCGCAATTTCCTACGAACGATCCACTTGAGTTTTTGTCGAATCTCCGTTCTACACTTCTAGTTCTTGCCCTTCTTACTTTAAAAGGTGGTTAAGTATTGGCTGCTATCTACGTGGTAAGCAATAGCAGTTACAAGATAAAAGAATGGTGAATTATTTTTTTTTTCTAGTAGTATAAATATTGTACCACTGTTACCTATAATGACTATAAATAGTACTACTAAAACAACTTATATGCTACTAGTATAAAATATATTTACAATACTACATTAAAAATATCACTGTAAATATAATAGTACCTTAAAAATACCATTACAACAATAAAAAATCACAAAAATTAAGTGAATTTACCAATTAGCCCTCCTATATGCATCATAAATAAATAATAGCTATGCGCCTAGTTGTACTCCTTAAAAGGTAATGCATGACGTGGTGTGGAACTTATAATTAGTTAATTTTTTTTTTCTTCTTTTATTTGAAGTGGAAACTTATAATTAGTTGTAGCAATACATGTATGTATTAATTTTTGGGTGTGGGTCGTTTCGGGTTACGAGTCAAGAAATACTACAGAGCCTTAACTCTAACCCCATGTATTTGGGTTTGGGTCAACTCAATGTGTTTAACACTAATTTTTATTTAATTGGTTTTTTTTGTTAGAAACTACCTATTGAAACCTAAATTTTGTAAAAAAATATCTAATAGAAAAAAGGTTGTAAAAAATTATCTAATAGAAGGTAAAATTTTGTAAGATACTACTTCTAGCTACACCATTGACTTAATTTTAAGGCGTTAACTCATCTTAAAACACCCTCGAAACCACCGCGGGGGTTGGAGATATCCAAATTGGTAAGATAGTTTTGTGCTTCAGGATGGTGGTTTTTGGGGTTAGAGGGTGGTTTCAACGTGTTGGAGGCAATTTCAAGCAGGTTGTGATGGTTTTGGGGATGAAATCGGTGGTTTTAGTGGTGTTTTGAGGTGGGTCAACGGTGGAAATCCGGCGGATGTTGTATTTTACAACATTTTATCTTTTATTAGATAATTTCTTATAACATTTTACCTTTTATTAGGTAATTTCTTCCAGCATTTTTTTATTAGGTAGTTTCTCAAAAAATTTGGATTTTAGTTGGCGATTTCTGACAAAAATTCCTATTTAATTTAATCTATGCTTACTTTTAGAAATATTTTATTTTTTCAAGTTATATTTGTAGTTTCGTAAAAAAAAAAAAGAAGTTATATTTGTAGTTTATTTTAAATTTTTTTTAATCGTACCAAGCCCTGCTCTAAACCGGCTGAACTGGTTCTACATCACAGCGCCCAAAGTTAAATGGGGCCTCTTGTTTATTTTTTGTGTATATATTTTGCATGTATAAGAACATGAGCAATGGTGAGTTAGTAGTTCCTCATAGCACTCTCTCTCCTCTTTGTGAGTTAACTCCCCATTGTGGAAAGTGACCCACAAGTTACTCATGGTAAAGGGAACATCCCACTGCTGAGTAACTAGTGAGTAACTGACATGCTCATAATTTTTTTTTTTTTGATATTATCCAATTAAAAGATGACAAGTTTTTTGATATTATCCAATTAAAAGATGACAAGTGTCACTTACATAGCAAAATTTGAATTCATTGAATTTGCTATTCGCGTAGAGTACAACGGCTAGTTTTTTCACTTATATTTTTACAACGATAATATTTGTAATGGTAAAATATACAAGGCTTTTAATTTTTTTTCAAAAAATAATTGCATAAATGACATACTTATAATTTTATCTATAAATAAAGCCTAATATTAACATAGTTTTTCATACTTAAAATTTTACCCTTCTTTTTTCTATTGCAAAAATATTTTCTGATTACGGATCTTAATAATCCTAATTATGGAAGTGGTTCGTCTTAAAATAATCCAAATTACCAATCTTCCAATTCTCCAAATTTTCAAAGTAATTTTCATTTTGATCCAAGTAACCTTACTAATCCAAATGCTCAAAGGATGTTATTTTATAACATTGCTAACCAACCAATGCATCCAAACCAACAATTTGTACAACAATTCCCAAATCAATTTTCAAACCAAAATTTCACACAACAATTCTCAAACCAAAATTTACAACAAATTCCCCCAAAATTTACCATTTGGTTTTATGTTTCCAATGTCACAACGTTATGGTGGGAATCAAATAATTCAAAATAGTCCAACAACTCCTGAGGGAGAAAGAAGTAGTAACTTGGTTTCAAAACAACCTGATGATGATGTTAATGGTGCTGCTGCTGATGATGATGTTAAAGCTCCGCACACGGGAGCAACACCATTAGGAGGGCAGAAAAATGGGGTGCAAACGAAGATGACGCACTCATCTCGGCTTGGGTAGAATGTGCAGTTGAAGATCAAGAGACGGCAACAGATCAAAGTTTGACCATAATTAATGTGGAGGAGCATAATATCCCTTTATTATCAAGCTAGAGAAGAAAATAAATCCACCATGACCTAGAACTTTGAGATCTATAAAAAGTCGGTGGGGAAGATTATACAAAGATGTGAGTACATGGTTGGTTGCTACAGTGAAGCAAAAAAAATGTATAGGAGTGGTACCAACAGTCATGATGAGATGACTGAATCTCATGAAATATATAGAGGGACGTGTAATGGTTCACGCTTTGGTTTAATTGGTTCTTGCAAAACCAATTCTATCTATAGATGAAAAAGAAACTTATGTAAAAATAAAGCAAGAATTTGAAAATCTTTTAGGCTAGTTTAAATATCAATTAAGTAAGTTAAACTCCATATATGTATTATGCTAGTTTTGATTGATGTAATGTTACTTTTATTGCTTTAAATTTCCTTTGTAATATTTTGTTGTTCTTTCTTAATGCAATGAAGTTGAAGTTTTTATTAAAGTCTTTATGGCTGGCAACTGGAGGGAGACAACACGGGGAATTCTCTACTTTTGTTAACTTCATAAATTAATTATTGAAAATAATTAAATTATTAATATCAACTCCATAATGAGAAATGTTCTGTAGTAACTTTTGAAAATATGTAAAATATGACGGACCTACAACAATGCTACATTGAAATGTCACATGTATCGACATAAAATCTATATGCATCATCATAAAATCTTATCCTTTTCTGTTATATGTACCCATGAATTGAATTGTCATACAAAAGAAATCTACAAACCCTATCACAAATGTAAGAAATCTGTAAACCTTATCGATAATCATAACTCTTATACTTGTGTGCCAATATATCATAAACACTAGTTATTTGTTTTGAATTATTTTAGAAGTTATATATAAGGGGGTTGTACTTCATAGTTCAAAACATAAATATAAGTATCATTTGTGCAACAAAACACTCTCTTCCTCTCAACCAAAAAATATTACAAAATGAACTATGATTCAAATTCTTCTACTTCAGGGTTATTTGATTACATGGTGAACGGTGGCATGAATCAATTACCCAAAGGCGAAAAGAAGAAGAATTGATCGAGAAAGCGATTAATACAGTTGTTGTTCCCCTTGTAATTTCTACTCACCAGGTCCCCTTCACTCCTAAACCTACGTACCAGAGGTGGTATGTACCAAGATATCAAGAATATGCTGACATACAATTATATAATGACTACTTTAGTCCCCAACCATTGTACACAGACAATATGTTGCGTCGACGATTTTGGATGCGTAAGAATGTATTCACATGTATTGTTAATCAACTAAGCGAAAGTAATGTTTACTTTCAACAAAGGTCGGATGCACCATAAGGCTAGGTGCATCCCCCCTCCAAAAATGCATTGCAGCAATTCGGAAGTTAGCATTCAGTACATTAGCCGATGCAACTGACAAATATCTTCAAATCGCGTCATGTACCACAAGGGAATGTTTCGCTCACTTTGTTGAAGGGGTTGTCTCTGAACTTGGATCTAAGTACTTAAGGAGGGCGAATACTACGGATACTGAACGACTCCTCTATGAAAGTTATAGTCGTAGATTTCCTGGTATGATGAGCAGCATTGATTGCATGCACTAGGATTGGTAAAATTGTCCACGTTCTTGGAAATGAATACATCAAGGTAGAAGTAAAACAACAACTGTGATCTTAAAGGTCGTTTCTTCACAAGACTTATGGATATGACATGGCTTTTTTGGTACACCAGGTTCTGATAATGATATAAATGTCCTCCAACGATCGCCGGTGTTCTCTGATATATGTAAGGGCAGAGCTCCACAGGTTAGCTTTAATGTCAACGGAAATACATACAATATGGGTTATTATCTTATAAACGGTATCTATCCGAAATGGACAAAATTTTTACCAGGAATCAAACACCCACAAACCGCTAAGCACAAATTATTTACCAAGAAGCAAGAGAGTTATCGAAAAGACGTTGAACGTACCTTTGGAGTGTTACAAGCTCGATTTGCAATAATACGTTAATCAGGTCTAGCATGGTAGACTAAAATTTTATGGAAAATCGTAATGGCTTGTATTATCATGCAAAATATGATTGTTGAAGATAAGCGAGATGGATATTTGCATTACGATGCATCCGAATTTATCAATGATCAACCGCAAAATGTAGTTGGGTCATCATCTAGTAACAACAACCAACCATTTACCGTGAGAAATGGATGATTGGATTGGCTTCATTTAAGTGGTTATATGGCAAATAGAAATAATATTCGTTATAGGGAGATCCATATTGCATTAAAAAATGACTTGGTTGAGCATATATGGGGTTGTTTCGGCAACGAATGAAGAGATGAGCAAAGTCGTTTTTAATGAAGATTGTATTTTAAGTATCTCTTTGTTTTATAAACTATATAATTTAAATTTTATATTACTATTGTATTTTTCATTTCAAAAATTAGCAAAACAAAAAGAAAAAAAAAAGCTTACATATTTTAGTGATTATTAATATTGTAGTAAATAAAATGCTTTAATTTAAATAATAAAAACAATTAACAATGTCTTAGTTTTATTACATAATTATGTAAGTTCAATAACTACAAATTATGAGAAAGAATAAATGATGAGGTATTGATAAAAATTAGGAGAGAGAGTGGTGAGTAACCTTACCATTGTAGATAAAAAAATAGGGTAACTCATAATAGTAACTTTAAGATAGTGGAAAGTGGGGTGGAAGATGATTTGGAAGATATAGAAATAAATGAGGTGACTTGTAATGGTTGTGAGTTAACCACCATTGCTCATGCTCTAAATGGAATGTGGCAAAATGTAGTTTCATGAGGAATTTAGTTGGAAGAATTAGTGTTTGAATCTTAGCTAGACTTGTTTATATATATTTTTTAATTTTTTTCTCATTTTTTGGGCATTTGGTATGAATATTGGACATGAAGTGGAAAGACAATAAATAAGGAGAAGAAAAAGAATTATTTAACCGTTACCTTTTTATTTGTTTGGTTTAAACTTGGAAAGAAATCACCTAAACCCAACTCTCTTTATTTTTGTTTGAGGGTAAGGGTATTTGCTACCTTAGCTTTTAGAGAGGTAAAAAATGTGTGGAAACCATTACCCTTAAGTATACCCAAGCCTTCTAACCAAATATTTGGTAACGGAAATGGTTTAATTGATTTAGTTTCCTACCTCAAAAATACTCTTACCAAACATGCTCTTATAGTTTATATACCTGGCCTCATTTTGTTGACCTTATTAATTTGAATTGTTCTAACAATACCCACACAAATAAATTATTAGACCAAATTATAATATATGGGTAATTATAAATTTTATCTCGATTTACCAAGTTAAAGATTTATTAGCATTTAAACGAAAAAACACTTCTTGTTTATGATGATTAATTAAATGCTGGATAATTATCACTTTACTTGGGGAAATTACACAAAATTGTGGAGGAAATTTCATGAAACGATATAAGTACATTCCCCCTAAGTAAAAGGAATCAAAAGGGCATGTATTAAACAAAGTGTTAGCCGTGGATAAATTCACTATTGTTATAGCAAAATCGTCTGACTTACAAAAAAAATTAAGGGTTCAATGACTCAAAAGTAGTTATAAATACCTATAGTTATTTCACTTCTTTCACTCACCAACTTTCCTCTCTCTAAAACACTGATCTCCCATTCATTTGTTCGGTCGTTAAGAATTCAATCGCCAACTCTCTAGGGCCTTATTAACCCAATTGAAGTGGTTAATCTTGGCGATCCTGAAAATTCTAAGGGATCGAAGTTCATTTCGTGAATGGTGCGGAAGTTGCATTACATATGCTTGCACTATAAGAATACGCGCGTTAAGCGATGGGAAATACCGATGAACACTAAGATTCATCGGTAAAAATATAATTTAACAATGGTTTATCAAGCCATCAGTATATTTTTTTCGATAGCTTTTCATCCATCGATAAAATCTTAATCTTTAAAAGAAACCATCGTTAATAAATAAATACCGATGGCTTTAGACAATCGATATTTTACCGATGGCTTTTAGCCATCAAAATTTTTTTACGAAAAACAAAAAGCTTGGAGCAAATCCTAGCCGGGCACCCCCATGCCCCATATTCTCTTTCTTCTATCGTTCTCTCTCTTCCTTCTCACCTCTCTCGCGCCTCCTCCTTCTCTCTCTCCTTTCTCCGCTCACCCCGTGCTTCTCTCTTTCTCTCACTCTCTTCTCTATCCTCCTTCTCCGTTTTCTCTTTCTCTTGGTCTTCGTGGGTTTTTTTTGATGGTGTTCGTGGGCTTTTCGTGGCCGGTGGCATTGTGGTCTTTTTAGTCAAATTAGACCATAGAAAGTCTAGATCTTGAGTTTTCATGGTCGAATTTGACCATTTAAACCATAAGCAGAGGATTATCGACCAAAAGAATTGAAGGTATGTTCATTTTTAGTTGATTTTTGTTTTTTAGTTGATTTTGTGGGTTTATTGATTTGATTTTGTGGGTTAATTTTGTTTTTTTATTCATTGATTTGGTTTTTGGTATGTGGGTTGATTTCGTGGGTTGATCTTGGTTTATTTGTTGATTTTCTTTTTTTGGTTGTTTTTCGTTATTTGGGTTGATTTTCATGTTTTTGGGTGGCGGTGGATGGTGGTGGTAGGTGGGTGTTTGGGGTGGAGGTCGGTGCCGGTGGTGGTAGTAAGTGGGTGTTTGGTGGCGGTAAGGGGCAATTTGGGGTGAAATGGGGGCAGTGGAGGGTGTTCGGGGTGATAGTGGATGGTGTTTGTAGGTGGGTTCAAAAGTTATAATTTAATTTTTTTTTCAAAATTAATTACCGATGGTCTTTTCCATCTGTAGACTTGAAATATGGATGGCTTATGGCCTTCGGTAAAAATTGTCGATGGCTTTACGCTGTCGTTATTAAAAAATAACCAATGGTTTTTTGCTAAAACCTTCGGTATATAGTTTACTGATGCCAAATCCATTTGGTATTTTTTGTTTTTCAGACAAATAGATTAGATTTACTCTGGCTAAATAACGATGACAACCATCAGTAAATGTGTTACCGACGGTTTTTCTATATTTTTACCGATGAATTTGGGCCTTTGGTATATGGCTTAATTCTTGTAGTGCTGGTCTAGGTCTAGATCATCCTCAAGTAGTATCGGAAAAGATGGGTATTGTTTAGGGTAAAAAATACCCCAACACGTGGTCCAATCCCATAGTGACACGTGGCCCAATAAAAGGGCGACACGTTTTCCTATAGGAAAAAGACACGTGGCAACCCTAAGAGCACCTGAATGAGAGAAAAGGCCTCCTTACATCAGGAGGCCCAAATCCCGAGAATGCTGCTAAACGGCACCCCCAAAGGACACATGTCCTTACCTGATTTCACCACCAATCAGAGTTCACCTTTTTAGGGCACTAACCCTAAAGTGGCACACATTCCCACCCTATAATATATACCCCTATTATTTATGATGGGAGGGGTGGATTAAGACATATCATGCAAGAGCACTGAATAGCTCCAACTTCTCTCTACTTTCTCTCTCTACATTACTATGTTTTCCGTTCACTAACTTGATCGTCAGAGGCGAATATTCCGTCAACCGGAATATTAGTTATTTTGCAGGTATCCGAGACCGTCTAGCCGTGTTCACGACCTATATCCCAGGGATTCCAAAAAACCCTGAAACATTTGGTGCCGTCTTTGGGGATACACGTCTGAAATGGCTAAAGATGGTCAAAAACATGGTCCTGGTGAGGAAGGGCACGTAGAGAATATCATCGCAACAATCAACACTAGCGATCCTCTGATCGCTTCATTCCATGAGGCCAGGATCCCCCTGTCACGACTACTTCCTTGAAGGCCACCTTGCAAAAGTTTCAGAAGGAGCTTGAGGGTAAGATTCCATCTTCTTCTAGACAGTCGTCCAGAAGAGAAGGAAAGGGTGTCCGAAAGAAACCCCAAGGAAACACGGCCAACACTGAGGATGCCCAGAATACCCCATTCAGACGACATGTAAGATCACCAAGGGTGCCTCGGATGAATTGGTCTAAGTGACTTGAGATAACACGGTCGGCTGGGGAGGCAGACCAAGCAGCCTCAAAGGCAGCTGAACGAGTTGTCCTAGCACTGGAAAGATGCGAGAGACTATCTCTGGAACAAGCGGCAGGAGCAGGCACACTACTCAGACACTGCCTCCACTCCTACCATTGCGGATGAATTCTCCAACCACACTCTCTCCAAGCATACCAGCTCGGCTAGGACCAGCAGGAGTCAAGCTCACCGTACTCCAACTCCAGTTCCATTAACTCAACCACCTCAATTTCAAATGCCCAAGAATTATAGTGCAATTCTACCGCCTACCCCCCCTATTTATGGGCAGTACGGGCAGTATGGCCAGCCGTAAGACTAGGCAGCCTACCTGGGAGGACCGGTCGCACAACCTCAGCCTATTGATTAGGAAATGCGCTTGTTGAATCTTGGTGACAAGGCGCCTCCGTTTTCTCAAGAAATTATCAACTCTCCTCATCTAGCTAAAGTGAAGAGTGTACTCGTGGGTGCCTATGATGGTACGGGCAACCCAGAAGAGCATGTTACCTCGTATTGAAATTTGATGTACTTGCAAAGTGTGGATGATGCCACCTAGTATAAATGCTTCCCAGCCACCCTCAAGGGTGTGGCACAAGACTGGTTCAATAGTCTGCCGGCCAGATGCATCAATTGTTTCACAACTCTCAGCTTATTGTTTGTTGGAAACTTCTCCTACAATATTCCACCCCGGAAGACTAGTCTTAACTTGGCGACCATCATCCATGGAAAGAAAGAGGGGTTGCGCTCGTACGTCCAGAGATTCTACTTGGAGAAAGCTCAAGTTTAGAATCTGCCGGATGAAATGGCCTACTCGGAGTTCCTTCAAGGTTTAAGGCACAATGGTTTTAATTTTGATTTAATCAGAAAAAATATTCGGACATACGCGAGTGTTCTGTGGGAGGCCGAATCATATATTAAGGCAGCTGATTTCTATTCGTTGACAAAGTCAGAGGAGCCGACCAAGGGTGCTGAGAAGAAACCATCTTCTCAGCAAGACTCGGCTGGAAAAAAGAAGGAAGGAAACAATAAAAGAAAAGAAGTCTGGGTGGCCGACTACTAACAGACAAAGTCAAAGAAAGCCAAGATGTATGAGCCGCAGTACGAGTACAACAAAGACTGTTATTCATTTTTAATGGAAATCAAAGATAAGTTCGAGTTCGAGAAGCCTCAGCTTTTGAGAGGGTTGATCCGGCATAGAAATAAGAACAAGTATTGTCATTACCACAAGGATGTGGGGCATGACACGAACGACTGTAGCAATTTAAAGAGGTTGCTGGATAAGCTGGCAGAAATGGTCATGCTTAACTCGTACGTTCTGAAGTCCTAGTTCACCTACTCTTGGATAGACCACAAGTCCGAGAAGAAGAAAGAAAAAGAAAAAGATGACGATGGAAATAGCACAGACTCAGGGTTTGTGGCCGTCATATCAGGCGGCTTTGCCGCAGGCGGCCTGACCATGAAGGGAATCAAGCAAGATGCTTGGAATTTTGAGAATGTGATGCACATCGAAGGGGTAAAGACCGAGCCCTTTCCAAAAGTAACGGTCTGTGAAGCTGACCGAGGTAAGATTAAAGCCTCACATAATGATCCCATGGTGTTCATCTTGAAAGTTACCAATTTGAAGGTTTGATGAGTGCTGATAGACACAGGCAGCTCGTCCGACATAATCAGTCTAACATGTTTAAAGAATCTGAAGTTCCTAGAGGACGACCTAAAGGATATCTCTCACCGTTTGGTTGGGTTCGGTGGGAGTATTATCCACCTGGTCGGACGGATAGACTTCCCCGTCTGATTTGGATAGAAGGGAGAAGGAAGGGACATGGTCGTCCGCTTCCTAGTTGTTAAAGAACTCACTGGCTACAATGTTATCATCAGCCGCCCGACTTTGACATCAGCAAAGGCGGTAATCGTCCCTCACTTATTGCTGATGAAGTTTGAGCGGTCGGATGGGGAGATAGGTTTCATTTAGGGAAATCAAAAGATGGCTAAAGAATGCAATCAGTCTGCCGTGAAGCCAACAGCACGCGGACATGGAAAAGCGTCCGACCAAAACTTCGAAGAAGGGTCACTCCAAGCATACCAGGTCGGCCAAAAGTGTAAGTCAATCAAGAAGGAGCAAGCATAGCAGCTAATGACCGTCGGTCGACTAGAAGAGTTGAGGCCACAACCGGCCGGCGATCATACAGACATAGTGCTTGAATCAGATTAGCCTGATCGGACGGTCAAAGTGGGCACTATGGCCATAGGCTTGCTCGGAGATGACTTAGTGAATCTCTTAAGAGAATTCAGAGATGTGTTTTCATTTGAAGTTCATAAGATGCTGGATATCAGCCTAGACTTAGCATTTTATAAGCTGGCTGTGAACTCGGCTGTGAGACCTGTTCGTCAGAAAAAGAGGAATCATGGTGAAGAGAGGAATCAGGCGGCCGCAGTCGAAGTTCGAAAGCTGTTGGACGCTAGTTTCATTTGGCAATGTTAATACCCTAACTGGGTGGCCAATGTAGTTCTTGTTAAGAAGCCGAATGGAACTTGGAGGATGTGTGTAGACTACACTAACCTCAACAAGGCATGCCCTAAGGATAACTTTCCCTTGCCTAAAATTGATCGCCTGGTTAATTAAACGACCGGGGATGCCCTAATGAGCTTTATGGACGCATACTCTGGATTCCATCAAATCTCTTTGTGGGAAGAAGACCAAGAGAAAACATCATTCATGACCGAGCAGGGGCTGTACATTTAAAAAGTTATGCCATTCGGCCTGAAGAACGCCCTTGCTACATTTCAAAGACTTGTGAACACAGTCTTTAGAGATCAGATCGGTAGGAACATGGAAGCTTATATTGATGATATGATTGTTAAATCAAAGTGGCCGGCCGATCAACTAAAGGACTTCCGAAAAACATTAACCGAACTCAAGCGGCATAAGATGATGTTAAATCCTAAGAAATGTATCTTTGTTTTTGAGTTCGGTAAATTTTTCGGTTTTTTAATTGATAAACGCGGCATTAAGGCCAACCCTGAAAGATCCAGGCGGTCTTAGACATGAAATCGCCCGGAACCATAAAAGAAGTTCAAAGACTAACCGGCTATTTATCTACACTCGGACGATTTCTGTTAAGATCAGGGGATAAATGCCGCTATTTTTTCTAGACTATCAAGAAGAAAGTAATGTTCAAGTGGACAGAGGAGGCTGACGAAGCCTTCGTATGGTTGAAAAATCATTTGCATACCTTTCCTCGGCTCATTAGTCCCTCAAAGATGAGAAGCTATACATGTATTTGGCTATTTCAAATCATTCCTTAAGAGTTGTCCTACTTGCTGAAAGGGACGACCATCAGATCCCTGTGTATTTCATTAGCCACGTTCTACACAATGTCGAGCTTTGGTATCAACCCAATGAAAAGTTTGGCTTGGCATTATTCATGGCATCAAAAAAGCTAAGGCCATATTTTCTTGCTCACTCGATTGTGGTCTACACGGACCAAAAATTGAAGAAGTCGTCACGACTTTGGAGGCTAGTCGCCGAATGCTTAAATGGGCCTTAGAGTTGAGAGGATTTGATATCACATTTGAACCCAGAAAAGCAATCAAGGGCCAAGCCTTTGCAGATTTCTTGTCTAAAATGATAAGGCCAGATTTATAGCCAGCAGGGGATCAGATCTGGAAAGTTTTTGTGGATGAAAGTGCAACAACGACTAGATGCGGCGCTGGTATCATATATCTATCTCCAGAAGAAGCTAAGTTTGAATATGCTTTCAAATTTCAGTTTCAAGCCTCCAACAACGAGGCCGAGCATGAAGCCCTTCTGGCCGGCCTTAAAATGTGTAAGGTAGCCGGGGCAACAAAAATTGATGCATGTTCGGACTCTCAGCTGATAATCAGCCAAGTGAATTGTGACTACGAGGCTAAGGAGCCGACAATGATGAAGTATTTACAAATGGTGAAAGATGAGGCCGAGAGCCTAGAGCATTTCATGTTGCAACTAGTCCCTCGGTCCAAGAATCATCAAGCGGACGCCCTGTCCAAACTAGCCTCCTCGGCATCATGTGATACTCTAAAATCTGTGTTATGGGAAGTCAAGGAGAAGAGGAGCATCGATGTTGAGCCCGTGCAAATCATTGACAGAAGCTCCAAATGGATGGACAGAATAATCTCCTATCTCAAAGATGAAGTTCTTCAGACGACCCAAAAGAGAGTTGGCTGATGAAGAAAAAGGCGGTATGGTTTGAGATGAAGGGAGAGGACTTGTTCAAAAGATCATTTATAAAGCCTTACTTAAAGTGTGTTACGCCCGAGAGGGGGAATGAGGTGCTTGACGACCTTTACCAGGGGCATTGAGGATCACACATAGGCGGACGAGCCTTAGCTGAGAAAGTTACCCATCTGGGGTACTACTGGACGAGCATGAATTCAAACGCCATGTAAATGGTGAAAAATGTGATAAGTGCTAGAGATTAGCAACCCTAATTCACCACCCGGTAAACAGCTTGTCGACCATAAGTAGTCCACTTCCCTTTGCAAAATGGGGTATGGACATCTTGGGGCCGTATACTTTAGCATCCGGACAGAGGCGGTGCGTGTTAGTAGCAGTTGACTACTTCAAGAAATGGGTAGAAGTCGAGGCCGTCTGAAGGATTAAATGGAAAGATGTATCTGCCTTCATCTAGAAAAATATAATCATACGCTTTGGTGTGCTGCAATCAATGGTGTTCGACAATGGACCATAATTTGAGACCGACCATCTCAGGGATTGGCTGAGTGACTAGGGCATAGCACACTACTTTACCTTGGTCGGTCGCCCAAAGGCTATGGCCAAGTTGAAGCATACAACAAGTTGATCTCCAATGGCATCAAGCGGAAGCTTGAGAAAGCAGGCGGCATATGGACTGATGAGTTGGTCAATGTGTTATGGTTAATTCGAACGACAACAAAAAGTTCAAAAGGGAAGACCCCATTCTTTCTGGTCAATGGTGTTGAGGTCGTGCTCCCAATTGAAATGTATAAGTCTACTCGACGAGTGAAACTATATGATGAATCGGCCAATTGGGAGGCCATGAAGACCGCTCTAGACTTCCTTCCAGAAGTCAGGGGCAATGCGGCGCTTAGACATGAAATTTATCTTCTAAGGATACCAAGGGCATACAATCGCAAATTGTCAAGGCGGCCGCTTAAGATTGGAGACTTGGTTTTGAGAAAGATGGAGGCGATGGGCCGAGCAAAAGAAGATGGCAAGCTAGCCCCAAATTGGGAAGGGCCCTACCGAATTAAGGAAGAAGTACGAGATGGCACCTACCATCTTGAAGCCTTAGATGGCCGTCCTATTCCCCGTACGTGGAATATGGATAGTCTGAAAAAATATTATGTATAAATTTTTTGTACTTAGCCAAAAGTTGTATATACAACTAGGTCTAAACGGCTGAGCAATGTAATTAAAGCCGTACAGCCAAAAACAATGTAATTTTTGACGATATTAATGAAAAAGTTAAACATTGTTATGAAATTTTTGCCATTTACTTTGTACGTTTATTGATGAGTAGAAATGCCGACTAAAAACAGAAACAAGGGTGGCTTGCAACATAGAAGCTCAACCCCTAACAAGGTCAGGGTTGAATAGCCGGCAAGTTGGGGTTTTGTTATAAAAGGGGAAGAGTAGTACGTAGTTAAGGAGGTTAGCTTTTAATTATTTCCATTAGCTTTTTCATTACTGTTCTTAGTCTTTTACGTAGCTTTTTAGATTAGTGGTAGATTAGTTTTAGCTTTTTGTCTGATTCTTTGGTTTCATTGTTTTCATTGTTTGGTTCATCCGTATTATTTAGTTTTTCGTTATTTCTCCGTATTACTTTAGTTTTATTATAATTGTTTTTATTATGCTTTATATAATTGTTTTACTTAATTGCTTATTGCTTTTAACCATGCTTAATTTAATTGCTTTGAGTAGTTTAGATTTAATTATGTGCGAGTAGTTTAATTCTAGGGTTGTGGGGATCCATCAATAATATGAAGGGACGATTTATTATTGTTGATTGTTAATGTTTTAGATTAATTTCGTATTGATTGATATAATGCTATGCAATTAGATTTGACCAGGTTTAATTGTATGAGTTATGCAATATTGATTCGAGAATCGAGAGACGAGGATTTATGTTTAGGCTTAGTTTAAATAGGCAGGTTAATTTATAAATGGTAATCAAGATTCGTGAGATGCGATTTAATACCGGTAGATTAATTTTGTGATTGTAATACGAAGCTCTTTATAATCTCGTTAATTTATGCATTGATAATTGATTGTTGTCTTTCATTTCGGAGTATTATTTATTGGTGAACCTACGCCCTATATTTAATTTTATTGATATTCTCTTAGTTTTAATTGCTTAGTTTAATTATTTTCCTTAGATTAATTCATATAAAATCCTATTTATTACTTGATAATTTAGATTATAATAATTGATTAGAAATAAAAGAACACTGTTTCCCTGTGGATTCGACCCTACTTCCTTATCTAATTTAGTTAGTGGTTTTAGGAATTATTTTTGATTAGGTGATACGACTTTAGCCTGTCAAAATTTGGTGTCGTTGCCGGGGAAACAGGTTTTTTTTTTTTATTTTTGATTAAGTTAAGATTATTTTCTTTCGTCTTAGAGAACGCAAGTTCTTTGAGACAATTTCTCATATTTGTTTGTTTAGTACACATCAAGAATTAGATATGACTGCTCATCCACCTCGCAAGCTCAACGATTTTTCGCAGCCCTCCCTGGGTGATTTTCCACGCCTTGCTCCTACACCTAATCTCGAGGGAGTACAATTCGAGATTAAACCCTAGTTTATCACTATGATTGAAAGGAAGAAATTTAGAGGAGCTAAGGGTGAAGATCAAAACCTTTACATCTTGGATTTTTGCCAATATTACAACACTATTAGACAAGCTGGGGTTACGCAGGACCAAATCAGGGAATTCTTTTTCCCTTTTCTTTATGTGGTAAAGTTAAATTGTGGTATAATGGATTGAATAGGACTACCCTTGGTATTATTGACTGGAATACTCTTGCTTTGAATTTCTATAATAAATATTACCCTGTAGAGAGGACAACTTTGTTAAGGAGTTCGGTCCAAAATTTTTCCCAAGAAGTGGATGAAAGTTTATATGAAGCTTGGGAAAGATTTAAGGATTTGCAAAGAGAATGTCCCAATCATGGTCTAGCATAGTGGCAGATAATCCAAGCCTTCTACAACCGGGTTGGAAATTCATCAAGATCAATCTTTGACTCAGCAGCTAATGGAAGATTTATGAATCTTCAAGAGGATGTAGCAAGAACAGTTATTGAAGAGATGGCAATTCATGATTCCCAATATGGGAATCCTAGATGTTTTGCAAACAAAGGGAAACATAATGTCGATTCCGTATCCTTTGTGCAAGCTCAATTAACCGCTATTTGCCAGAAATTAGATAGTATTAGTACTGCTATTCCATCTTCCGTAGCTAATGTTTCTGCCGTTGGTACTAACTCTGCAATATTTTGTGAAAATTGTGGTCTTGTAGGTCTTGGGCACAGGACTGTAGGAGTTCACTTGAGAAGAATAATGTTTTTCAGACCTATAAGCAAATTAGTTCATACTCTAACACCTACAATGCAGGGTTGAAAAATAACCAAAATATGTCGTATAATAGTACGAATGTGCTTAACTCCCCACCATAGGTACAACAACCACAACAGAGGTACTACCAACCTCCATATCAGAGACCACAACAGGTTGTTACTTCTCCATCTAATTCTGGCATATCAAAAATCAAAACGATGTTAGCCAATATGAAGAAGCAGATGCAGAGTAGAGATGCGTAAATTTGTTGGGTTTCGTAGTGTTCGACACTACGCGAAAGAGAAACCCGCCCAAGACCCGCCCAGTAATTAAAGCAACTAAACATGTAATTCCATAATTAACAACATAAGAGAGAGAAGGAGAAAAGACATTCTTACCCTCGACGCGTCCTTCGCTCGTTACACGAGCTCTTACTTGAAAGCTTAACCTCGCAAGTGCGAAGGCCTCCTACGGCTCGCACCCTCGACTCGACTCGAGCGGTCTTAATCCTGAAGGTTAGTCGAGACTTGACCAAATACAACTAGAGTATTACGAACTTAAAGGTTTTCTCACTAATGATGAGATGCCTTATTGAGTTCAACTAAAGTGATTTTTCCTAAACCCAAAACTTAGATATTTATAGGGAAAGGAGACTTGATCTCCCTTCTCCCATCAATGTGGGAGATATGCAGTTTTCCTCAATTTTATTTTAATCAAAAACAAAATAAAATGCAAGGGAATCAACAAGCTCCAGGTGTCACATGGAGGGAGAAGGTTAGTGAGGACCACCAAAGGGAGGGACCAAAACACCTTGCTCCCCATGCCAAACACCAAGCAAATGGTCCCCTCCTTTGACCTAGCTTGACCACGCCACAAGGCTAGCTGGCAGCCTGCCTTGGCTGCCAAGGCTGCCAGCTGGCGCCTAGCACCAAGGCTAGGCAGCCCAGCCAGCCAGCACATAGCCAGAAAGCACACACATGTGCTGCTACGATGCTGCTACTTGGTGCGTGCTGATGCTTAATGCTACTACGCTAGCACGAACATCCCAGCCAGCTTGCACTCGCATGCGTGCAGCAAGCAGGCCACGCATGCGGGCTGGTGCTATGCTGCGAGGCTATGCAGGGTGTACTTGTGCGAGACCCAGCTGCGCGTGGCTGGTGCTGCTGTGCTAGCAAGCACGTATAGCCATAGCGCATGCATGCTAGGCATACACACGTACCTTGGCAGCCACATGTGGGTTGCGTGAGCAGCCCGGCTAGCCCAAGGGTGTGTTTAGAGCGATCCTTGCCTCGATTTGCGTGCACTTGTCTCGGGATTTTAATTTCCGATTTATGTGTGATAAAAATTAATTCTAATTATATTATAGAATCAATTTAGAGCAAAATGAAAATAAAACAAGTCCAATTTAATTAAATTCAACTCTAGTAGTGCACAAGCCTAAATTATTTAAGAACCATTCTTTAAATCAATTTAGGTTCATCATAATGCTACAAAATTGAAGGACTATACTCATAATTAATTTAACCATACATAAATTAATAATGAGATTTGACAAAATTAAAGAGATTGGAAAAATAAACCCATTCATCTAATGAAAAATTTCCAACACTAACTTGTGAATAATTGAAAAATTACATCTTTCAATATGAAGATTAGTTAAATTTCAATCACAAGATTTGAACTTTTAGGACTTTAATCAACCCAAAAATGATTAAATCTAAAAATTAGTTCAATATGGAATTTAGCAATCAGAGTTCTAACCAAATAAACAATTAATGATTGGATCTTTAACATATTAGGTCTTCAAAATTACACATTCACCATAAACTTTCACACGTAAAGAATTTAATTTGCAAAATTGTGAAATTTCAAGTTTATGTGAAAAGTGAGCTTACCAAATCAAGCACAAATTATGACTTCATAAACATGCTTAATAAGGTTTATAGTTGCAGTAGATTAGTGATACATCCATCCATTTAATCTACCTTTAACATGTCATAATTAATCAAGGTTTAAAGATTTAATATTTTTCGTCAAAAACGAAAAACCCCTTGAAAAACATTTTCTGGGTGGATTTAGGCTTCTGGACAACCTTCAAAGAGAATAAAAAACGATTTAGAACATCAATTCCACCCAAAAATCACTATTTTTGAGTTGAAATCTGGGTCGTCAGCCAAAATAAGTAAAATACGAGATTAAAACTAATTAAAACGAGCTTCTAATCTAATTTGAAAGCAAAACCAGAATTTAAATCCATTTTAAATCACCTCAATTAATTATTAGTTACAATAATTAAAATGAGCGCGACTCTGATACCGCTGTTGGATTTCGTAGCGTCCAACACTACACGGAAGAGAAACCCGCCCAAGACCCGCCCACTAGTTAAAATAACTAAGCATGCAATCACATAATTAAACAACAAAGGAAAGAGAAAGGGAAATGACATTCTTACCCTCGACGCGTGCTTCGCTCCTGTAGAACTCGGACTTTGAATCCTTAGCTCCGCAAGCGCGAGAGCCTCCAACGGAGTCCACCCTCGAGACCCGACCCGAACAGCCTCTACCCCAAAGGTTAGTCGCGGCTAGACCAAGAAAAGACTAGAGTATTACGAACTTAAAGGTTTTCTCACCTATAGGGAGATGTCTTATTGAGTTCAACTAAAGAGGTTTTTCCCAAACCCTAAACTTGGGTATTTATAGGGAAGGGAGCCTTGATCTCCCTTCTCCCATCAATGTGGGAGATTTGCATTTTCTTGTATTTTATTTTAATCAAAAAACAAAATAAAAATGCAAGATCAATCAACAAGCTTCAAGTGTCATATGGAGAGCATGGGTAGGTGAGGACCACCAAAGGGGGGGACCAAAATCCCCCTTGCTCCCTAAGCAAGGCCACCAAGCATCGGTCCCCACCAAAACCGTGGCTGACCTCACGCATGGCTGGCTGGCAGCCTGCCTTGGCTGCCAAGGCTGCCCAGCTAGTGCCTAGCACCAAGGCTGGGCTTGCAGGCCAGCCTTCTATCGCAAACGCGCAGTAAGCCACACACGCATTGTGGGCTGCAGCAGCAATGCATTGCGTGTGCTGCTGCGCTAGCAAGCACGCACATCACACATACGCTAGCACGCTTCTTGTGATGCATGTGCTAGCGTTGATGCGGCTGGTGTTGCAATGCTAGCACACATCGCCATAGCACAACACGCATAGCACGCTGATGCTGTGCTCGAGCTGCCGATGATGCGGCTGGGTACGTGTCCCAGCACACTAGCGCGCTAGCATGCGCCAGCTGCTAGCACCAGCTATGCTAGCATGCTTAGCCTAGCACGCAATGCATGCTACGCTTGCGGCATGCCTTCCGATGTGCTTGGAAGCTTGACTTGATTTCCCGTATCTTCGAACTCCAAACTCGACTTGACTGGCGACGCTCGGTTTTGACGCTCTAAGCACGACATCCGACGTCTTTTTTCGTAATACTCTAACGACTCATCTAATCCTTCGAATTGATTTGTCGCCTCAGATCGGTTACTCGATTGGTTGTGACCCAAAGGGTTCAGTTAAGATTAAGCAGTAATATTAATTACACATTAATATTACTGATCACAAGCGGTCTCCACCTAGGCATTCCGATCACTTGACCTCACTGAAGAATTAGCTTTCTAATAATTTTGAACCCTCTATCAGAATAATACACTTGTTGGAAGGACACCATTCCTTTCAATGTGAAATCACCGCTTAACATGTTTGACCTTCTGATGTTCCCTTGCCTCCATGGCTTGAGCAATAGCTCTATTGTTATCACAATACAGATCTATTGGACCCTTGATGAAGGGTACAACATCATGTTCACTAATGAACTGACGAATCCAAACTACCTCATTAGCTGCTTCCAAAGCTGCCAAGTATTCGACTTCAGTTATAGAATATGTGTGGTGCTTTGCTTAGCACTCTTCCAACTAAACAATCTTCCATTTAGGAAGAATATGTACCCTGACTGCGACTTGGAGTCATCTCTGTCAGTCTGGAAGCTCGCGTCAGTATAACCTTCAACAATCAAATCATTACTCCCACCATAGACCAGAGATTTATCCATGTTCCTTTTCAGGTACTTTAGGATATTCTTGGCTGCAGTCCAATGCGCCTCTCCTGGGTCTGATTGGTATCGGCTTGTAGCACTCAAGGCACACGATACATTTAGCCTAGTACATATCATGGCATACATGATCAATCCGATAAGCGAAGCATATGGAATCTGATTCATCCTCTCTCGCACATCAGGTTTCTGTGGACACTGCTTATTGCTGAGAGTTATGCCATGCGACATGGGTAAGTGCCCTCTCTTGGCCCCTTCCTGTTGAATTGGCCAGTACATTATCAATATAAATACTTTGGCTCAATCCAATCATCCTTTTAGATCTATCCCTATAGATCTTGATGCCCGATATGTACTGTGCCTCTCCCACATCCTTCATTGAAAAGCACTTTCCAAGCCAGTCCTTTACGAACTCTAACAGTCTAGTGTTGTTTCCAATGAGTAATATGTCATCGACATATAAGACGAGGAATGCGATGTCACTCCCACTGACCTTTTTGTAAACACAAGACTCATCTAGATTCTTGATAAAACCAAACTTACTAATGGCTTCATCGAATCGCAGATTTCAACTTCTGCTTGCCTGCTTGAGTCCATAATTGGACATCTTAAGCTTGCATACCTTCCCAACATTGCTTGGATCAACAAAAATTGTGTCATATACACATTTTCTTCCAAAATCCCATTAAGGAAGGCAATTTTGACATCCATTTGCCATATTTTACAATCATAATATGCAGCAATCGCTAGGATAATCCGGACGAACTTAAGCATGATGACTGGTGAAGAGGTTTCATCATAATCAACGCTGTGAATTTACCTGTAACCTTTTGCCACCAATCTAGCTTTGTATATATATACATTTCCATCTTTGTCTATTTTCAACTTGAAAATCCTTTTGCATCCGATAGGAGTGTAACCTTCGGGCAAATCAACCAAGTCCCAGACTTGATTCTCAGACATGGAGTCCATCTCGGTTTCATGGGATCTTGCCATTTTGGAGATTCGGGGCTCGTCATAGCTTGTTTGTACATCGCTGGCTCATCTCTATCCATAACTAGGATGTCTTGATCTTCGGTTAAGACAATACTGAGGTATTTGTCTGGTTGAGATCTTGGCCGTTGCGACCTACACAGGGTAATAGGTTGAGTATTTACATTGTCGGTTTGACTCTAACCAATGTCATTAGCTGCTTCTAAAGCACTTTGATTGTCAGTTTTGTCAGGTTGACTTTGTTGCTCGTCCTCTCGAACTTCATTGAGTTCGATTTTCCTCCCGCTTGTCATTTTGGAAAGGTGTTCCATCTCCAAAAAGACACCATCACGAGCAACAAACACTTAGTTCTCGGATTTTGTTGTAGAAGTAATACCCCTTGGTTTCTTTTCGGTATCCTATAAAGAAACACTGGTTAGATTTTTGGTGAAGCTTGTCAGATATTAATCTCTTAACATATGCTTCGCATCCCCAAATCTTAAGAAAAGATACCCTTGGAGATTTCTTCGTCCATAATTCATATGGAGTCTTTTCAACAACTTTTGACAGAGCACGGTTCAGTGTTAGTGTCGCGGTTAGAAGTGCGTGTCCCCAGAAAGAGATAGGAAGTTAACCAAGACCCACCATAGATCGGACCATGTCTAACAAGGTTCGATTCTTCTGTTCGGACACTCCGTTCCATTGTGGAGTTCCGGGAGGTGTCAGTTCTGAAAGAATACCATTTGTTTTAAAGTGATCGTCGAATTCGTGGCTCAAATACTCGCCACCTCAATCCGATTGAAGTGCTTTGATTTTCTTGCCAAGCTGATTTTCAACTTCACTCTGAAACTCTTTGAATTTCTCAAAAGATTCATATTTGTTCGACATAAGGTAGACATAACAATATCTAATATAGTCGTCGGTGAAGGTAATGAAATATCGATAACCTTGCCTTGTGGAAGTAATCATTGGTCCACATACGTCCGTACGTATTAGACCTAATAAGTCACTAGCCCTTTCTCCTAACTTGGAGAATGGTTGCTTTATCATCTTGCCTAATAAACATCTTTCGCAATTTTCAAATGACTCTAAGTCGAATGAGTCAAGAATACCTTCATGAAGAAGTTTGTTGATGCGTTTGATGTTAATGTGGCCAAGACGACAATGCCACAAGTGGGTTTGATTCGACTCGATTGGTCTTAGCTCTTTTGGCGGTATCATTAACATTATAAAATTGTTTGTCTAATCATATGTGAAATATGCAATTATCATAGAACATATAAGCAAGACACTCGAAAAACAACCATTGTTTTGGTCTTGTGATCAAGGTAACCCCGTGTCCAACACTATAGATCAAAGTATGTTCAAAAAGCATGATAAACAAAGATTAGTTAATTACAAGCCATAAACAAAATGTGCCTACAAGCACGACTGAATGACCATATTTATCGTCCGCTCGTAGTGCACATCCACTTGTGAAGCCCTCTCAGTTTGTCCCTGAAATGGGAGCATAGAGTGAGTTAAACACGGTATCCAATACCTATGAATAGCTTTATACACAAGTGTTAATGAAGATACCTGAGGTAGATGAAACATTCCTCTCATCCTCATCCTTTCGGAAGATCTTGCATTCCCTCTTGTAGTGGCCTTTCCCACCACAATAGAAGCATCGCATCTTCACCTTGTTCTTGAACTCCCTCTTCCTTGCTCTTAAGGGCCTTTCGGTTGCTCCATAAGAGGTGGCTCGGTGAAGAAGCTGCACCACCTCTCTTAAAGAGCGTGTCTCCTTTCCCGCAGCTATATGTACTCTAAGTGCATCATAGCCTGAGTGGAGTTAAGCAAGCAAGATATGACCCGCCATCTCATCCTCCAATGAGATTCCGAGAAGCTCCATGTGCTTGAAAAGCCTAGTCATTACAAGAACATGAGGTCGGAGGGGCATACCGAGTCTCAATTTGGTATTGTAGACCCTTGACCAAAGCCGACGCCTCTCCTTAGCAAGACAACCCTCTTCATGTGGCTTTATCTTCATGTTCGAGAGTGACCTAGTCACATCAAACACGAGTCCATCGTAGTTGCTATTGTCACTCTTGGTGACTCTCACATTGACAACGTCCTCAAGTGCTTTGAGGAACATGTCCGGAAAATAGAAGGAGAGCTTTTCCTTCTAATCTTCCGGGATGGAATTAGCCATTAGTCGTGAGACTTTCTTGCAATCGGAAGACCATTTATCATGAGCCTCATCGCTCATGATTCCCTTAGGGAAGAAGCTTGGAATGGGAATATCAAGAGTGTACTCCAAGGAACGATTCCGAAGAGTTTTCCCGAGTTCCTCATCCCATTCCTTTAAGTTGACCAAGTTAAGGCTAAAAGCCATCTTGTCGGGAAGTTCTGGGCACATAGAGTTGTTGTTTGAGTTATTTCCAGATGTGTTTCTACAATTGAAAGATTTTGACATGAAAAACCATGCATAAACCAATAAGTTTGAAATTTAAAGCATACATGCAAATATTCAATCTTATTGAGTGTTTTATCCACGCATTAATATTAGTCCCTTTTAGGCGAGAATAAAACGATTCCAAGATCCCAAAAATCAAAAAGTGATTAAGCATGCTTTGTCTTGTCTTAACACTTAATATTTCAAGGTAAGCAATCCAATTGATAATAGCTCCAAGCTACTCTTGGTTCGATAAAACGTTGCATCTATTGCTTCCATGACATTTTATCTCCATTGCCACGACATCTAAGGACTCCTTACTGATATCGTTGAGCTTAACCAAGACCAACTTGTATACCTAGTATACCTTACCTTCCTAGGGAAGTAGTGATGCCTCGCTTTGGCGTAGCCCATCACTACACGCATTAGTTCGGTAAGTGTTGTTCTTGGAATGACAAATTTGGCTCAATATTATAGGGACCTAGGGTTTCTATGTTGGTTGATTTAAGTGAACTTAATTAATCATCGCAACATTTGAAATCCTAAACATGCATCTATCATACCATTCAATCATATATAAACACAATTATATATAGAAAACATAAGTAAATGATGCATTTGGCAACTAGCATGACCCCTTGAGTCTTCAAATCTTCAAGGGTCTTCGATGCATCCTCTTGGCTCGTCATCTTAGGAACGCCGTCTTTGAGACATCTCCGCCAAATGTGCAATTACTAGTTACTACGACTAGGATTAATCTATATATTAAGGTACAAAAATACGCAACGGTACGCAGACTGTATTTAGATTTATAAAAATACATAACGGATCGCAATCCGTATTTACTATCCTAGTCGGGCCCCACTAGTTGCCATTTTCACAAAACCTGTGAAACAATATACATTCCATTCATCTATTCACTATTTGTGAATGACCTATGCATTTTACAACGAAAAACAAGTAACAATGCATAACACACGCAAACTAGTAACTAACTTAGGTGGTTAATCCGATTAATGCGCCTAATTAAAACTAGTCAAAGTTGTTTAACATTTTATGTGATTAAGAATCAATTAGTTCAAGTAATCAACAAAACTCCCACTAAATTCCGCATCCAACTTAATTAATCCAATTAATTAAGCCGGTTAACCCATATTTTGTCAAATTATTTTGTAAGTGCCGGAGGAACCGAGGCCTAGCCTCGTTAAAATAATTAAATAAAATAATTAAACCCAGCCGAAATATTGCTTTATTCAGTAAGTTTGGTGCTGACCCACTTTTTAATCTCACCTGTATTGTTCTAAGCTTGTCTATTTTGTAGTAAGGTTGCTTAAGCTTCCTAGCATGATTGATTGTAAATCAAGGATGTATATTTAAAATGCATGCACAGGTGAAAACTTAGAAGATGAGGTATTTTTCCTCATGTCGTTATATACTTTGTGATACGTTTGGTGAGTGGGGGTCAAATGTAAGTACCTAAACTTGTTACATTAAGTTTGTCTTGGCATGTGTATTGAACTTCGTGATGCATATGTGATGTTACTATGGTTTGCATTGTTAGTGTTCATATGCTAGAATGATCATATGTTATTAACTTCACAAGCATGTTGTTTGTTGAGATAAAATGTTTGTATGTCTCAAAGCTAAGAAACAAGTACAAGATAATGAGATAAGCAGTATGGTTCTGGGTAGTAAACTAATGAACCTTTAATGGTACGCATTAATCTCTTTTTCTGAAGTAGGGAAAGTGTTTTGGTAAACTATGTTTATCATATTAAGCAAGAGTTAATTCTGTTCTTTAGCCTTTGATGTTTGATTTAAATGTGCTAATATTTTGCAAATTAAATGAGTTAACAAATTATTCTTGACATGAAATTGTTTTGTTGGGAAATTCATCGTTTATTCTGTTTTTCAAGAGAGAATTACTCAACTATTGTTTGAGCTTTGAGTAATGCAGGGATGAAGGTTAAGTGAGAAAGGTTCTCAAGTACCTGTCCCAGTAGGATCTAAGACAATGATTGAATGAACAACGATGATTAGTTGAACCTCTTCAGTGTATGGTGTTTACATGATCAAGGGTGATGCTCTGTTTCAAGTGAGTTTCCAAACAAATTGATGTACACTATCCTTTATGAAGCAAGGTTAATTAGATTGGATGACGTGTGTCAAGAAGATGATTGTTGCAAAATTAATCTCTAGAAGTTTGTCCATTGTGGGGGTAAGTTGATCCTCATGTTTTCTACATTAATTTTCACAAGTGTCTATGTATGTTGTCAGATACTACAAATGTAGTGACAGAGTTAGACAGATCTTATGGAGGTGATACTTATGTTAAAGTATGTGAAAGCAAAGAAGAATCAAGCAGGTCCTTATACAATAAGGATGAAGCACAGGTAAGTGCTTGATTGTCCAAGGGAATGTGTTTAAGATATTGTGTGGTGTTGTAATTTATTCCAACGGCGAAGTTTTAATTGATGAGTCTACGTTCTGAAGTTATCTGGCTTGGTAACCTTCTAATTTATATGGTTATGAGATGCTTTGCTAGACTTGTTGCTTGATATTAACAGGTTGAGCTTTAAGTTCTCTTAATATGTCCATAACCCAGGTTGGGTGGTCAATTGAGATAGCTTACATGGACACACCGAAGTGCTTTAATTTGTTTGAACTTTTGTTCTGAATGAGTCTGGAGCCTTGTTTTGGTTGACTCATTGTTGGATTTACACTATTTGTGTATGTTGAATATATAACTCTTTTTGAGTGGTTTGTTTACCAAGTAGATTCAGTTTGGTTGAGCGTGGCTCTTAATGTCATTTGTCCAATTATTCTTTGAGAAGAGATTGATAATGGGTTCTTAAATAGATGTTAGACCATCATCCCAGTGGCGATAGATAATGACACCGAAGGTGGAAGGTTGAGAGTTGCTTGCTCTTAATACTGCTAGCCCAATTGCTCGAGTGTAGGGAACGATAGTGATCCTTAAATGAATTAGAATCACTAGCCCTGATATTACTCGAGTAGGGAATGATAGTGGTACTGAATGACTGAGGTTGGGAGTATCCCTTAATGCATCTACCTTAAGAGCTCATTGAGTAGTGGATCAATAGATGCACCATCGAGTTGCTAGGGTTGAACTTTATGTTTTTAATGTTCTTATTCCATTGCATAGAGAATCTTGGGTTTGCAAATTGCTTGAATGTGTTATAAGCCTGCATGGAAAGACCCTAGATATGCTGGGAATGTGTAATTTATACACAGACAGAACACTTACGTGAGTACGAAGGGTGGCCTCCTTCAAGGGAAAACTTTGGTGTTGTTTTCCTGAAGTACTCATGAGCGCCCAATGTGTTGGCCAAGAGTGGCGGAATTACTCAAGCTCAAAAGGTAAAGTATGTGATACATGTTCCTTCCTCGCTCCTGGGAGTTCAAACCTTTGGATACTCACCAGAAGAGTGTTGAATACCTGTGTCACTAAGGTATTAGTTCATACCTTATGGATACTAGCTAGTGCTTAAGTACTTAACCTTTCATTTTACTATTCAGATTTCATGATCTCATACCGTTTTGCAGTAGTTGGGGATTGTTGGGGTAATAATATTAGAGTATTACTAAGTATAGCTATAGCTCTCTCGCTAGCTCCGAGCTCACAAGGAAAATGAGTTGCGACAAGGCCAAGCTATAGCTCGGATGGTAGCTTGGAAGGTAGCTCGGGTCATCGCTCAACTTGTGACAGGTGCGAGCTATAGCTCGCTGCCTTTTTGCTTGCGGTAAGTGCGAGCTATAGCTTGCCTGCTAGCTCGCTAAACATGTTGCATGCGGCAGGGCCGAGCGGTAGCTCGTTCGTCCGCGAGCGAGAGCTCGGCTACTCGTGGGCTTAGTGTGGAGGCCTTGTTTGGTTCATTTATATTCTTTCTTTGTACACAAATTAAGATACAATTTTGTTATCTCTAAAACTCCAAATATAAAAACACAAACCTACCCTTTGAGATCTGAACAGTTCTTTAGTAATTCCACTCTTCGGGTCCGGGTACACGAATTATACGGAGAGTTGTGTTAACATTGAGGGGCGTGCGTCTTTAGGATACATGTACTGGTGGTGGAGTATTTCGCTTCTAATGCAGTAGATTCTGTTCTGCAGCACAATTGTATTATTGAGATCTTCAATCAAATATTTTCCCTTTCATCTTTTTTATTTTTATATTATTGGAACTGACAAGTATTTTACCAACAGTTTTACTTTATATCGTTTTAATTTACACATTCTATTATGACAATCTTTGATGATTTAATCTGTATAGGAAAAATAAAATTCATGTGGGATCTTCCATGTTTAATAAATGTCTCTTAAGAAATACGTTTTAAGATATTTAATATTCGATATTTGATGATATTAACAATTAGTTGAAGTTATACATTGACAATCTTGAATAAAGGTTATACGTTATAGACAAAGGAAATACCATGTGTGCAGCAGAGGCAAGGCCAAAATAGACAAGATTTCCACAGGAAAGAAGGCAAAGCTTGTGGAAGTGCTCAAACACTTCGCTGCTAGATTGATGTACAGAAGTAATGATTGTTATTCCCTCTTGCTTGGTCATTTTGATAATATAGCTCATGATATGGTAAGACGCAGCACTGTCAAGTCCGCTAGTAGGCTCATCGAGGAACAAAAGTTGTGGCCGTGTAAGGAGCTCCATGCATATACTAACTCTCCTCTTCTGCCCATCACTCACTTATACTTCTTATTGCTCGACCTCCAATAAATGTATTGCTACAATCTTGCAAACCCATCTTATTTATGACCGTGTTTGCTCTATCTAGCTTCTCTGTTTTTAGCATCGATTCAGGGAGTTGAAGTAAAGCAGAATAGTATATTGCTTCCTTAACTGTGAATGTTGCCATTAATGGATCATCTTGTGCGACATAAGCCTAGAACATGCATTGAATAAATTTATTACGGGGCACTCTTGGTGATATATATAAATTCCATATCCTTTGTTGGATTATCATCATCAACAAGCTGTGTAGAAATACATAGGATGTTATAATCCTTATTTATTTCGTGGTCCAGAAAATACTAAAAATTACGAGTAGTATTTAGAATTGTCTTTATTAATATTCAACTGTAATAATTTGTGTTTGTTCACAAATAAAAATATTATTGACTAAATTCTGTAAGTAAAAAAAAGATATTATTGATTAAATATATTTAAATAAAAATCCAATGTTAAAAAAAAAGATTAAAAATATCTAAGTAAAAATCAAGTCTAAGTAAGTTAAATTAAAGTAACAATGGGAATCATATAAATCTTATTCCATGGTATATTTAGATCAACATCATATTTGGTTTAAAGTTACTCCAAATCAAGTTTTAAGTTATCACAAATTGGCTAAAATTTACCCTAAAATTGTTCAATGTACATTAATATTATTATAAACCAGGTGTACACATTCAAAAGTTTCTTACACTATCTAGATAAAAATGATACAAAAGGGTAAATAATGTTGTGAAGCAAAAGAAGTAGTTCGTATATATATAGATCATAAAATGTAGTTCGTTGTTGAATTGAGAGATTTTTTAAAGTAAAGAGTGGAAAGGTAGCTGGCCGTTGCACCCTAGCCCAGCCGGATGCGAGTGCAAGTGTATTTTGATACATTTGTTTGCTCGATAAAACGCGAGTGCGAAGTTGATTTTCATCGTTTGTTTGCTCGGTTGGGCGCGCATGCAAGTTGAAATTTTGTTTGAGTCATTTGCTCATTGCCTTTTACTTAAATTATTATATATCTTGTCTCTATACCTTTAATTAATTTTTTTTTTAAAATTAAACATTTAAATTATTAGTAGAATAATAATTGAAATATAAGTAAAATACCAATTTTTATCAGCGTGTTATACTTATTTAAAAATTAAGTACATTTGAAATTTAGGTATACATAGTAAAATAAACGGTATTCATCATGCATTAATTTGCTAAAAAATATAACAATACAAAGTGTAATTCTATGGGAAGAAAATATTTTTAAATTTAGTACTCGGGTCAGCTCAAGCTCGAGCACTGAAATGAGTGTTTTACATATACATTTTCTCCATCAATTTGTTTCCTTTTGATCTTTTGTTTGATAATGTTACAGCATGATGTCATAATTGCATACAAATTAGTGTGTAATGTCAAACACAATATCTGTAGTATTATCTTTATTAGTATCTACATTATAACGTTCGTTCTTTCACAAACATATCCCATAAATTTTTTTGATTTGTGGTTCTTGAAAGTTAAATTACTTATTTCTCTTCACCCTATGGTCAAGTCGTTAGGCTTTGTTATTTTAGTTTTTTGTTTTTGTTTAACTTCTTTTAGGGTTTATATAAAAAGTTTTCATATTTTGCCCTAGAATACGTTCATTGGTAAAGTTTTGTTTGGAATCGCAACGGTTGTCGAATTTTCAGATACGTTCAAGTGGATCAGATGAAAATCATCCTTACGACTACAATAAATCGTTAGACCGTCTCTCCGAATAGGTTGTATATTCTAGCGACGTGTACGAGAGATGTACCACATTGCAAGATCTATTCAATGATCGTATTTTTGATGAAGGAAACCCTTATTTGATTTAATTCTATGTATTTGTTAATTTAGATTTTTTATGTAGATGCCTTTTGATTTTTATTAATAAATAATGAATTGATTTCATGATTTGTTTCAAAAAAAATTATTCATTTCTCTAGTGTTGATATATATAATTAAAGATAGGTCATACATTTATCAAAAATACAATGAAAATTTTCAGGAAATGAAAAAAAAAACCCCTTATGTTTCGGGGTTTTCTGATGTCCTGCGGGAGAGTTACAATTCCGAGACTGGAACCGGACGCCTGTACCTGCAAAACAAACGGATGCTTCGGATGATCAGAGATCCGCCTCCGACGGTCAAATTAGTATTTGATTAAGGAGTAATTAATGCGGAAATTAAAGTGATTGGGTCTCTCTAGGTGAGAGTGTTTAATGTGCGTAATCCCCCTTAATGAGGATTAAGGGAGGTATTTATAACCTCTGGAAATGTGCCAATCCTAGGTTTAGGTTAATCTTGGGCTGATTGGGCTTCCCTCGGAAGTTGGGCCTAGGTGGCCGGTTTCTCCATTAGGCATGGAGTATGCCACATGTCATGACATAATAGGTCCAAGGTGGACGAATAAGCGTGTGCCACGTGGCAAGTCCTGATAGTTCCAACTGGGGGACACTTGGCAGGACCTGATTGGCCCACGTGGCACATTCCAATTGGTGGGAGAAAAATCCCCTAATCATTTGCCCCTCACAGGTGGCACGTGACTGGTCACATGTTACCTGTGACAGATGTCGCACTTTAACAGGCGACGACCTGCTACAGGTGTCACTCGGCGAAAGGCCGAGAGATTCTCCCGCCCAAATTTTGAATTTGGGAGTGACGCTTCGCCTTCTCACTTCGCCTATATAAGGGAGTGTTGACTTCAGTCATTTTCACACTTGAGAACTTTTTGAGAGAACATTCGGACCCCTGAACTTGCTCTGACATTTTGGACCCTTTCTGCCTACCGCCTGCTCTGACAAGCCGATTGCACAGGATTTTCAGAACTCCATCAACATCACTCATTCAGGTAACCGTCGGTTCTCTTACTCTTAATTTTCTCTTTATTTTTTTCTTTTTTGAAATGGCACCACGGAAGCACACGACACGACCTAGGTTAGTGATCAGCCGGTCACCGGGGACGGCTGAATCTAGGACTAGGAGTGTCGCCTGCCCTTTTCCGGACCCATCTTTGCCCTTTATACAAAGTCCGACTGTCTCTGTGTCTATGCAGAACATGATGGCCAGAACAAAAAGAACTGCTAGGATTTCGAACTCAGACGGCTCCTCCCACAGGGTGCCGATTAGTGAAACATCTGACCAGGCGCCAGATGTGGAAGTGAACCAAAGCGGCTTGAAAGCCGGTAGTTCTGAGGGAGGAGTCAAAGTGACCCCTTCCAATTTTACACTTGACAAGTCTACATTCTCTCCTGCTCCTTTTAAAGGAGAGGAGGCGGGCCCCTCTGGGAGAGGGGAGGAGTCGTCCTCTTCGGACGAATCCGAATCTAGCTCTTCTAGTCATGCTTCTCTGGACACAGAAGAGAAAAACAGTTGCTTACAAGAGGTGAGGCTTTCTCACGCAGTTGAGAAGGGGGACAATTGGGCGGAGCCATCCGCCTCTTACCGAGAGCAAAATACCCCCTACTACTGCACTGTCCCTCGGGGCCGGATAACGGCCATGCAAGAGAAAGTGGGGAGCTTTATTGCGAACCACACAATGGGCCCCAACATTTTAGTGTTCGTGTCGGATCCAGAAGACACAGTCGTCTGGCCGGCTGGTACTAGTTATGATGGCGCCTGCTTTGGCTGCTACGAGGCGGTTATCAAGGCTGGGCTGCGCTTCCCACTACATCTGGCTATTCAGCGGATCTTGGATGGGTATGAGTTGGGGTTATGGCAGTTAGCCCAGAACTCCTAGGTCAACGTACTCGGCTATGTGGTCGGGTGCAAAGTGCACGGGGTGGAGCCAAACTTCGAGGCTTTCGCCCACATGAATTACCTCAGCCGGACCCCTAAGGCAGGCGGTACCGGCTGGTATCAATTGACAAGCCACAGAGGCTACCTCATAACAAGGGGTAAAGCAAACAAGTGGAAGAACTGGCGAAGCACCTTCCTTATCATTGAGAGTTCAGACACAGAGCTGAACAAGCGCTTCAACAGGTGGAATAGGAATCCGCCTCTTCTTGTAGGCGGCCGCAGCATGCCGCATGTTCCCTCCAAAGCTAAGAAAGAGATCCTGGATAAAGGACTCTTTAAAGTAGAGTCGAGGGTTGACTCTACTTCAGGGGTACGAGAGCAAGTACCCCTGCACTGCGTCCCGAGCTTCAAATGGCTCTACGACGAGTACTTTTTGGCCGCCTGTGGCCTCAGCAGTCGGTGCTCAAGAGGTAGCCGGCCTGTCGAATACTCTGTTTTTCCATGCATTTCTGTTATGACTTTTTATTAACTTTGCTATTTGTTTTTGCAGAGGACGCCATGAGCAAAATTACCACCTCCAAGACTGCGGCGGCCATGTTGCGGGCCTCCATCATGCAACAGTCTTCAACCGACTCCTCCAACAAGGGGGCACCCTTGGTGAGCTTCGAACCTTTCACTCTCTTTTTTGGAGTTGGGTTTATGCATATACTGACCGAGTGTTTGCTTTGTTGTTTTTTTTTTTTTTTTAGACGGGAGTTCCAAGAGCTTCTTCTTCCCAACAACCGGACTCCAAGACCCGGAGGACGACTGTTGCGAGCTCTCCTGGTTCTGCCAGGAAACATGTGGCGGCTGAGAAACAGCCGGCCACTCCTTCTAAAACTCCAATTGGGCCGCCTAGAAGTATGAAGCTGTCTTTGTGAATTTAGACTTGCTCTCTTCTTTACTAGGTCTAACTCGTTTGTTTATGGTTGATGCAACCGGCCCTCAGGAGCCTGACTTGGTCGAGGTGGCCAAGTCTATGATCAAAGACGTTCCTCCAGCTGAAAGGGAGGCGGTCAGGGGTGTCGGCACCCTTGACCTAGACGGGATTGCAGGGGTCCTTGCTGAGGTATACTTAGCATTTTTTGAGTATTTGAATTCCAGGACGCCTGTTTTTTGTTTGGAAACTGACGCCTGTTCCCTTTTTACTTAGGCCCTGCTCCGAGTGAACGGCCTTCGCAAGCCGCTTGACAGGAAGAACAAAGAGGTAAAGGCTGCAAAAGCTATGGCCGCCTCTGACTGTGATAAGGCAATGTTTCAAATTGCCCAAAATGAGGTTCTGACAATTGACATTCTTTATTATCAGGCGCAGGATACTTCTTCCATCCGGGCTCAGTTAGAGGCGGCCCAGAAGAGAAATAGCGAGCTGGAGGCGACCATCAACAATCTCAAGGCCGAGCTGAGACCTCTTCGCCAAAATATGTCCTCATACGACACCTTGGAGAAATCCTTGGCGCACGTTAAGGAACGCCTGGTGACCCAGGAGAAGAGTCTTACTCAGGAGCTCTCGGAAAAGGCCGAGCAAGAAAAGAAAGAGCTGGTTCGGGAGATGATGGAAGACTCTGCTCAAATCCAGCGCATGACCTGGGGCCGCCTCTTCCCCAATGCCGACTATTCCTCCTGGGAAAAAAACGTACCGCCAGTGTTCTGATAGATATAATCAAGAGATCCTGGCGGCTGCTGAGGACGAGGCGTTGGAGGAGGAGGAGCCGGTAGTGGCACTTGTGCCGCTTGGGGGTAATGCATCGAAGAAGGATGCAGCTGAAGCCGAGTCCAGCAAAAAGAGTGCTGACCAGGCGCTAGCTGCTAATATTGAAGATCGGCCCCCTTCTTAAGCTTTTATGTCTTCTTTTCACGGCCTGCGTGCCGTTTGTTTCTATTTACCCGACTAGGGGGGCGGGGTTCTGAATATTTGGCCGGTCTTTAATGACCGGCTTCTTTTTATCACAAAATATTTCATTTTTGTTTTGCTTCAAATTTGTTTAAGTATCGAATATTCTGATATCCAATTGCACAGTATACCGACTGTTTTGCATGGCCGATAGTTGCGGACAGGTACGAGATAGTTAGTCATGCCACCTATGCCCCTGGACGACTGGTTGTCTGTTTCCAGGCTAAGCGATCAGTCGGCCACTTTAAAGGATGGATTTCCTTCAACCAAGTAGGAAGGTGGTTTCCTACTTGTCTTGTTTGTTTTTTAAGCTAGAGACTCTAGTCGGTCCAGGCCGACTGTGCCACTTTTAATCTAGTGTGAACAGGCGCTGTATGAACACCTTTTTAGCTTCATACTAAAAAATTTTAAGGAGTGACCATGGAAACATAATTGTTACCTAATCGCCAAGTGACTGAGTAGTAGAGGTATCAAGCGGTGGGTACCGGTTGTTCCCCTTTATTCGCCAATGTTTGTTAGCTATTAACTCATAAGATACCAATTGTTCTTATCCCAAGTAGTTCAGTCGGTCGGTTGACACGGATGGTTACTGCGAACACTTGTTTGACCTGATTAGTCAGTTAAGTGAGAGGTATCCTTGTTCGGGAAACGGCTACGTGGTTGTCTTGGTTAGACAGTCGTATAGGTGCCGTGTAATGATTTTATAGAACAATGTTCCACCCAAAAGGGAGCTGCTCTCTGCGACGAATTTCATCCGGATGGATGCCGTTGGACGCCTGCTATAACGTTGGGACAGGTCGAATTGAATTTATATTTGGATCAGATGGCTTGGCGCCTGGTCTGATCATTTTAGCCATGAGCCTTTGATAGTTCTTGGTGAACTGTGTTCTGGGACAGTAACCGGTTGTGTGGAACAAGCGACGTGCCCCTCTTAAGTAAAAATTTAATATGGAGAATAGCCGACTGTTTTTAGTAGGCATGCCCCTCTTAGGTAAAAAATGAAAATTAAACATGGGGAGTAGCCGACTGTTTGTCAGTAGGCATGCCCCTCTTGGGTAAAAAATTAAAATTAAACATGGAGAGTAGCCGACTGTTTGTCAGTAGGCATGCCCCTCTTAGTACAGAATTGAATGAAACATCAAACTTTTATTAAGTAGCCCTCGACTATTTACATCATTAAGTAGCCGACTACATTCCAGGTTCGAGGCAACGGTTGGCCGTCTGGTGTTTCCAGACGGTAGGTACCGTCCCTGACCTCTTCATAGATTCGGTAGGGCCCTTTCCCAGTTGGGAGTTAGTTTGCCAGACTCATTAGCCCTACCAACTACTTCCATTTTTCTAAGTACAAAGTCCCCCACTTTGAGTGGACGCCTGTGTACTTTTTTGTTGTATGATCTAGTCATTCTCAGGCGGTAAATTTCATGGCGCAAGACAGCATTGCCCCTCCTTTCTGGGAGTGATTCTAATGTCAGGCACATGGCTTCCCAGTTTGCCTCTTCGTCGTATAGCATTACTCGAAGAGTCGGCTCGTAGTGTTCTATTGGAAGAACAGCTTCCGCACCATAAGTTAGGAGGAATGGAGTTTCTCTAGTCGCCCATTTTTCAGTCGTCCTAATGGCCCAGAGAACATGTGGTAATTCATCCGCCCATAGGCCGCCTGCTCGTTCAATCTTTTTCTTAAGACCGTCTGAGATGATTTTATTCAAAGCTTCTACCTGGCCGTTTGCTTGTGGACGGCCGACTGATGCAAATTGGTGTGCAATTCCTTGGTCACCCAACCAGCTTTTGAGAACAGGTGTCTCAAATTGGGGACCATTATCAAAGACCATAGACATGGGAACCCCGAACCGAGTGATGACATTTTTCCAGATGAATGAAATTACATCCTTCGTCTTGATTCCCTTTACAGCCTCCGCCTCCACCCATTTAGTAAAGTAGTCGACTGCAACAAGTATGTACCTCCTTCCGCCTGTAGCAGGCGTATAGGGACCCAGAATATCCATGCCCCACTTAGCAAACGGTAGTGGGCTATGAATGGTAGTGAGGTCAGTAGCCGGACAGTGAATTAGTTTTCCAAACCTTTGGCACTTGTCACATTTTTTCACCATCTCCATTGCATTTGCTTCTAAAGTAGGCCAAAAGTAGCCCTGCCGCCTTGCCCGTTGAGCAAGCGTCCTACCACCTATATGGGAAGCACAATAACCAGAGTGAAGATCGTCTAGTATTTCTCGCCCCTTTTCCGGAGTAACACACTTTAAGTAGGGTTGAAGGTACCCTGTTTTGTGAAGTTCTCCCTTTATCATTTCAAAACTGGCTGCCCGTTTTTTCAGTGCTGCCTCCTGGTGATGATCATCCGGCAGGGTACCGTCTGTCAGATATGCCCTGATTGGATCCATCCAGGTTGAGCTTCTGTCTAGGATTCCAATAGGGTCTTCCTCGATGCTTCTCTTCTCCATTACTTCCCAAAAAACAGTTCGAGGAGTATCACAAGAGGTGGACGATGCTAATTTTGAAAGTGCATCCGCCTCGTTTTTTTCTGATCTCGGCACTTGAGTCAGTTGGAAATCTTCAAGGGAACCGACTGCCTGTCGTACCGCCTGTAAATACTTGATCATGGCCGGATGGGTTGCTTCGTATTCGCCATTATACTGACTCACTATCAATTGTGAATTGGAAAAGGCGTTTATCTTTCGTGCCCCTGCCGCCTTGCACATGCGGATTCCGGCTAGTAAAGCTTCATATTCTGCCTCATTGTTTGAAGCCTAAAAACTGAAGCGTAGAGCATATTCGTACCTGTCGCCTTCTGGCGACTGACATATGACGCCTGCTCCACAACCATTTTAAGTAGAGCTTCAATCCACATATACCTTCCAGACTTGGTCTGGATTTCGAGAATCAGGGGGACGAGTCATCTCAACAATAAAGTCAGCAAAGGCTTGCCCCTTCACTGCTTTTCTAGGCTCGAAAGTAACTTCGAGGCTCTTAATTTCTATGGCCCATTTGATCATTCGACCTGACGACTCTATGGTGGTCAGTGGCCACTTAATAGGTTGATCTGTATACACGACGACTGCATGTGCCAAAAAGTAGGGCTTCAATTTTTTAACAGCCATGAAGAGTGCTAGACCAAATTTTTCCACTAAGAGATACCTCAACTCAGCATTTTTCAATACATGACTGACAAAGTAGACCGGGAGCTGACAGCCGTCTCTTTCAGCAAGAAGAACAGCGCTTAACGCATGATCAGAGACGACCAGGTACATGTAGAGTAATTCTTTGGGCAAAGGGCTGACCAGCCTTGGCAAGGAATGCAAGTGAACTTTCAATTTCTAGAAGGCCGCCTCAGCATCTGGCCCCCATTCAAACCTTGCCTTCTTCTTAATGGCCTGGAAGAAGTATAAGCATTTTTCGCCTGATCGGCTTAGAAATCTTCCCAAGGCCGCCAGACAACCTGTTAACTTCTGAACCTCTCGGACGGTACGAGGCGACTGCATATCGATGACCGCCTGCACCTTCTCAGGGTTCGCCTCTATTCCTCTCTGATTGATAAGGAATCCGAGAAATTTCCCAGACTCAACTCCAAATACACATTTCTTGGGATTGAGCATGACATGGTGCCGCCTGAGTGTGGCGAAAGTTTCTCGGAGGTCCGACAGATGATCTGTCTGAAGCTTAGACTTGACAATCATATCATCAATGTATGCCTCGACGTTACTCCCTATTTGATCAAAGAACACAGTGTTTATCATTCGCTGGAAGGTGGCCGGGGCATTCTTAAGACCGAACGGCATAACCGTGTAACAGTATAACCCTTGATCAGTTTCGAAGGTCGTCTTCTCCTGATCTTTCTTCCATAAAGGAATTTGATGGAAACCAGAGTAGGCGTCCATAAAGCTCATCAAAGCATGGCCGGCTGTTGAGTCGACCAAGTTATCAATTTAAGGCAGAGGGTAACTGTCTTTGGGGCACGCCTTGTTTAAGTCTGTGTAGTCTACACACATTCGCCAGGTGCCATTCGACTTTTTAACAAGCACCACATTTGCAACCCAGTCTGGGAATTAACATTGCCGAATGAACCCTGCATCAAGTAGTTTTTTTACTTCGGCAGCTGCCGCCTGACTTCTTTCTTCGCCATGGTTCCGCTTTTTCTGCCTTACCGGCTTCTTTTTCGGATCCACAGCTAGTTTATGTACCGCCAGGTCAGGACTAATGCCTGGCATTTCGTGGACTTCGAATGCAAATATGTCCTTGTATTCTTTCAAAAGTTTGTGCAAATCGTCACCCAGGATCTTCAGAGCAGTCGTCCCAACTTTGACTGTTCGGTCAGGACGTGAGTCGTCTAAGATCAGGTCCGTATGCTCACCAGCCGGCTGAGGGCGAAATTCGTCCGACCGCTCCTCTGCCAATGATTGCTATTTTCTGTCTTTTCTTGCGGCCCCCGTCTGGGCTGCCTTTCTTTTCTTGCCGCCTGCTTCTTGAACAGGCGCACTCTCCTTGACATTGTCAGGGTCTGTTTTTCCACCACTTGATCCAGCGGTCATAACAGTGGGCTTGATATCCGAGAGATAGTACTCTCGGGCCATCCTCTGATCTCCCCTTAGGGACCCGACTGTTCCATTATCCCTCTCAAACTTGAGCAACATAAGAGATGGGATTATAACAGCCTTGGAATTATTCAGGGTTGGTCGTCCCAGAATCATGTTGTAGGCCGAGAGTTCTTCTACTACCAGGAACTGGACTACCATGTGTCGTCCTTCCCCTTTTTCACCCAGGCGGATGGGTAAATCCACTCGTCCCACTGGATGGACGACTCCTCCTCCAAACCCTACTAAAGGGTGGGATCCCGAATGTATGCAATCAGTCTGATATTTTAATTTTGACAGACATTTGCTACTGATAAGATCTGAGGAGCTTCCAGTATCTATAAGGATTCGGCCAACTCTTTGGTTGGCCACTTTACACTCAATAACGATAGGGTCGTCATGCGGCCCCCTTACCCCTCCTAGATCTTCTTCAGTGATGACAATCTCAGGAAATGAATATTTGGAGGGTCGTTCTTGGTGAACGGAATTTACATCTAACCGCCTGATATTGTCTTTGTTGCCCCTAATAGTGGGACCGCCTCCTGCGAAGCCGCCTGCAATGGTGTAGACGACTGCATCATCTGTATCAGAGCTGTCGGCCTGTTGACTCTTTTTGGCCGACTGCTTTTTCGAGGAAGTGTACCCCGTGGATTTCTTGACATAAGAGTCAAGATCACTTTGCTCAGCCAGGCGGTCTAGATACCGCATAAGACTGATGCATTCGTTGGTGTGATGACCAACATCTTCATGATAATCACAGAATTTTTCTTGGTTCCTGTTGCTTGCAGAACCCTTCATGGGGACCGGCTTCTCAATTGAGATCCGTCCCTTGATTTCCTTTAGGATAGCTTGGCTGTCCTTGCTAAACGCATACTTTGGGGAGTATGGTTTGAATTCTTTTTTCTTCTTCTGGGCCGGCTGTTTAGAGGAATCAGCCGCCCAGACCTCTTTTCTTTTCTTCTCATCTTTGTTCGACAACTGTTTCTGTCGCCCTTCTTTTTTGTCGAACCTTTTCCCGTCCGACTGTTTTGTACTGCAAAGATCAGTCGCCTGTATATAGGCTTCTGCTTCAATCAAGGCCTCTTGAAGAGTTGCCACCCTCTTTCGGACCAAATCAAATTTGAATGTCGATCCATCTTTGAGGCCTCTGAAAAAGTCAGTATAGGCTACCTCATCTGGTAACCCTTGAATCTGTATTCTCATCAGGTTAAACCGCCTGATGTAAGAGCGAAGCCCCTCCTTCTCGCCCTGCTGAATCGTTCCTAAATCAAGGGTCGTCTTCTTCGCAGGGATGTTCATGGCAAAGTTGGAGGTGAATAAGTAAGCAAGCGTCTTGAAGTTATTCACACAACCAGTCGGCAGGTTGCCGAACCATTGTTGTGCGATTCCTTTGAGAGTCGCTGGGAAACACTTGCACCAAGTGGGATCATCCAACCCTTGAAGGTACATCAGGTTGGTGAATGCCATCAAATGGTCTTCTGGGTTAGTAGTGCCGTCATGGGCGCCTACTAATACATTTTTCACTTTGGCCGGCTGAGCGGCTTCAGCAATTTCCTTGGAGAAGGTCGACGGCTGTTCCCCAAGTCTAAGCAACCGTAACTGCCAGTCCATAGGTTGGACATTATTTGCTGCATGCCCACCAAACAGAGGTGGCTGCAAAAAATATTGTTGTTGCGGTACAAATGGTAAGTTTGGTACCGCCTGGTCACTATGAAAGCCGGACTGACGGGAGGTTCCGCCTGACTGACTCTCATGATGCGACTGAGTATGTCTCATCGAGGTATTGCGCAGACTGTCTAAGAAGTTTGAAGTAGAGGCCGACTGTGCGATCGGTCATTCTTCTTCTGTTCTAGTAATAACCGAGCATCTGTGTATGTTTTCTTCGACCCGTCCGCCTGAATATGATGAACAGGTTTCCTCTTTCCTGGAGTAGGAAAACGGTATTTTGTGAAATCAAGGGCAGGCGGCTCCCACTTCATAGAGTAAGGATGAGGGGTCGCCTCTCGCCCTTGAACTGGCTTCCTCTTCCATGAAGTGGAAGGTTTCTTAGCCGACTGTTCCTTGGCCAGAGCAGGATTCTTGTTGAGCAACTCTTGAATCTCTCCCTTGAAGCCCCTCATGAAGGTCATGAGTTCGTTCCTTGTAATGGGAGCAGACCCATCAGTCGGCTGCTACTGAACAGGTGGTGCGCCTGCTGGATCACTGAGTCCAGTTTGAAGACGTTCCCGTTCCCTCCTTTCGGTATGACGGGTGCGTCGGGCCCTTAGGGTCCCGTCTGAAGCTGTGTGAGCTTCAACTTCAAATTCATTCTCAGTATCATGGTCCGACTGGACTTGAGGGTCGTCTAGGGGACGCCTCTCTTCAGGAGTCGGTACAGACGTGGATGCCATCTCAGAAGTACTCTCCCCACAGACGGCGCCAAAATGTTTCGGGGTTTTCTGATGTCCTGGCGGGAGAGTTACAATTCAGAGATTGGAACCGGACGCCTGTACCTGCAAAACAAACGGATGCTCCGAATGATCGGAGATCCGCCTCCGACGGTCAAATTAGTATTTGATTAAGGAGTAATTAATGCGGAAATTAAAGTGATTGGGTCTCTCTAGGTGAGAGTGTTTAATGTGCGTAATCCCCCTTAATGAGGATTAAGGGAGGTATTTATAACCTTGGGAAACGTGCCAATCCTAGGTTTAGGTTAACCTTGGGCTGATTGGGCTTCCCTCGGAAGTTGGGCCTAGGTGGCCGGTTTCTCCATTAGGCATGGAGTATGCCACATGTCATGACATAATAGGTCCAGGATGGACGAATAAGCGTGTGCCACGTGGCAAGTCCTGAGAGTTCCAACTGGGGACACTTGGGAGGACCTGATTGGCCCACGTGGCGCATTCCAATTGGTGGGAGCAAAATCCCCTAATCACCTTATATATTATTAAAATATTGTCTAATCTTGTTTTAAAGTATTTCAAGTTGGCATTTAATGTGATATTAATTGCTTGAGGTTGTCATATTTTTTGTTATTTTATTGACAATAAAAAATCTATTAGCAGTTATTTTTCATATATAATCTTTATGTGTTTCAATTTTGATTGGAATGCCTAATCTAATTTTATGATTATAATAAAAATTGATTTCATAACAATGACATAATATTATCTATTTTTAGCTCTTAATTATTTTAAGTTTATATTTAATGTCATTTCAATTTATAGTGATTTCCATCTTTAATTATTGCAAATTTGGTTAACTATCCTAATTTTAATTTGAAACATTTTTAAATTAACATTAATGGTCAATTATTGATTGGGTTTTCCTTAAAACATTGTTGGTATGACATTATATTTTATTATGGTCCAAGATATGATGTGGTTGCTAATTGTCCTAAATGTTTCGGGGTTTTTAGAGTCCCTCGGGAGAGTTACAATTTTAAAAATGTGCGCCGACCGTCTGTACCTGCAAAACCACGGAAACTCTGGTTGGGTGAAGTTCTGCCTCCGACGATCAAGTTAGAACGTGTCCGGATATATTAAAGTGTGGAATGTAAAGGTTTTTCTCTCGGATTCCAAGAGAATTCTGCAATTAATATTGGTCGGGTTTTTTGTGGGTATTTTTGAATGAGTAATAAATGAAGATTTTCCTCTATTTATAATGAGTGGGGATCAGTTCCCCTTTCATAGGTTAGAGTGTCACGTGTCACCTGAGGATTGGTTCTCCCAGAACCTCTCTAATGATGACACGTGTTAGCACGTGATTGGGCCACGTGAAAAGGGTATTTTTACCCTAAACATTTGCCCCTCACTGGTGTGACGTGGCTTGCCACATGGAACCTATGACAGGTGTCATGCTGGTGAGGTTTCGCCTCCTTCTCTCCCTTTTTTATTTTTATTTTTTTAAATTAGAATTTGAATTTGAATTGGGTAGGTGACGGTTCGCCTTCTAGGGTTCTCTATAAGTAGAGACCCCCTCCTCTCATTTTCACACTTTGTAAATTTTTGTTGAGAAATTTTTCTGAGAAAGAGAGCTCTGATACCGGCTGCTAGTTCTTGCATAACCGTCTTCCTTTTCCTCACTAAACCGGTCACCGTCTAAGTTCTCTTCATTCAAAACTTATTAAAATTGCGTGAGGGTCTTTTGTCATCCCCCTAGCTTTCAATACACCCACAGCCGGTCAACCGTCTGAGGGTCTTTAGACTGGTTCCCTTTGCTTTCAATACACCCACAACCGGTCAACCGTCTGGGGTATCATCAAGCAACGCTTCAAAGAAACGGTTGGGTTGTTCAATAATTTTCAATTGCTCTTGAAGAGGGTACATCCGGGCAACCGTTTGGGTATCTAGCAAACAACACATTGTTCCGGTTGCTGATCCGGATAGCCTACTTTCTCAAACTCAAAACATCTTCAAGGTACCGTCTCTACCCCTTGCAACTTTTTTGATTTTTCCGGTTGTATAGCTTGTAAAGAATAATGGACTCACCCAACACACACACGGCACGGCCTAGGATAGTTGTCAGCCGGTCACTAGATACGGCTGAGTCTAGGACTGGGGATGTCGTCCGGGGTGTTTGGACCATCATTACTCTTCTGCGAATCCGACCGTCTCTGGTATAGGCGGTGAAGAGATCGTCCAACAATTAGACTCTTTAGAGTCTTCCATGGAACCGGATGCCCCCCAAGAGGATGAGGAGGCGTATAAATGGCCCTCCATCAATAATCCAACAGAGGCGCACATGACCGCCACGGATGTGATCACTCTAAACGCCATCTTACCCGGATTATTATAGAAGCGCTCGGTTGGGGTAGGATGGGGAATTGTTGTGCCTCCTATAGAGGCAACCGTCGTTTGGGATGACGACCTTGATCAAGCCGACGACTATTTTGGCTGTTATGAGGCGGCATTCAAAGTTGACCTCCGGTTTCCCCTCCATAATACAATAAAAGCCATTCTAAGGGAAGTAGTCTTTCGATGCCTAGCCCTCATCCACTGAGTTGACCTCCAACTTTTGGATGTTGTCCTTGGTGCCCCAGATGGTAGGACCCCCTCCCGCGAAACCGCTTGCTATAGTAAAGATTCGCTCTTCATCAGTGTCAGAGCTTATAGCAAGGTTGTCAGGCTTCATGGGCGACTGACTACTGTTTTATCTGGGGTTACCCTTGGACTTCAGAATATAGGACTTCAAAGACCCCTCACCAGCCACACGGTCTAGTAACCGTCTAAGGCTATAGTAGCCATTGGTGTCATGGCCTGTATCCTCATGGAAATGACAGTACTTGCTCTTGTCTAGGCTTTTGATGGGACTTTTAATTGCAGCCGGTTTCTCAATGATCAACCGATCTTTAATCTCCATGAGGATGGAGGAGTAGTCCTTGTTGAATTTGTACTTGGGGACGTACGGCTTCAACTTTTTCTTTTTCTTCTAGGACGGCTGACTAGAATGCTCCGCCACCCAGACTTCTTTTCTTTTCTTGCTCTCTTCTTTTTTGGCTGGCTGAGCTAACCGGCTGTTTTTTTTGTTGGACTTTTTAGGGTCCGACGGCTGCTTGATGGCATAGAGCTCCGTAACTTGTATATAGGCTTCGACTTTCATCAATGCCTCTTGAAGGGTAGCAACCCTCTTCCTGACCAGGTCGAACTTAAAGGTCGACCCGTCCTTCAAACCCTTGAAGAAGTCTGTGTAGGCTACTCGTCAGACAGCCCCTGGATCTGAATTCTCATCATATTGAACCGCCTAACATAGGACCTTAGCCCTTCTCTATCCCCCCGCTGAATAGCCCCCAAATCAAGACTTGTCTTTTTGGCTGGGATGTTCATAGAGAAGTTAGATGTGAACAAGTATGCAAGCGTCTTTTAGTTATTGATGCAACCGGCTGGCAGATTGCCAAACAATCGTTGGGTTATACCCTTCAATGTCGCTGGGAAGCATCGGCACCAGGCGGCGTCATCCAACCCCTGTAAGTACATGAGGTTGGTGTAAGCCATTAGGCGGTCTTTTGGATTGGTGGTATCGTCATAAGTATCAAACAACACGTTCTTAACCTTGGCTGGCTGAGCCACCTAGGTTATCTCCCTAGAGAACGCTGACGGTTGTTTCCCAAGGTTTAGCAGCCGGAGCTGCCAGTCCATGGGCTGGACATTTTGTGCCGCCTGACCCCCAAAGAGGGTCGGCTGCATGTATGGTGATCCATACGGCATGTATGGTTGTTGGGGCACATACGGAGCCGGCTGGATAATCTGAGGGCCAGTACGTGCGGACAAGCTGCGTGACTGACTCTCTTGGTTTGTTTCCGAATACTTCATTGAAGTACTATGGAAACTGTCCGGGTAAGTCGACGTTGAGGCTGAATCAGATAATTGCTGACTTCTCTTCTGCTGGATTATCATCCGGGCGTCTGAGTAAGTTCTTTTTTATCCATTCGGCTGAACTTGCCGGATGACCTTCCTTTTCCCTGATTCAGGGAACCTGAGCTTTGAAAGGTCGATCATGGGCCCATCCGCCCCTTTGGTTTAGGGTGAGGTGTAGGCACACGATCCTTAACGTGCTTCTTCCCTGAGGGAGATGCTTTCTTGGCCGACTAACCCTTGTTGGAGCTATTTGACTTGTTTATCAGGTCCTTGATCTCCCCTTTGAAACTCGTCATGAATTTCATGAGTTCGTCTCTAGTAACGAGAGCAGCACCATCCGCCGCCTGGGGTAGCCCAGCCGGATTGACGGTTGGGTTGCTAGGACCAGCTTTGTCCTCGCCCCATTCCCTTGTTTCCTTGGAACGGGTGCGTCTTGTTCTGAATGACCTGTCTGGGGCCACATAGGTGTTGACCTCAAAGTCGTCACCACTATGTTGGTCCGTGTGGACCTCAGCTTCGGTTGTAGGCCATTTGCCTTCCGCAGGCGGTACAGACTCTATGCCATATCAGAAGTACTCTCCCCACAGATGGCGCCAAATATTTCGGGGTTTTTAGAGTCCCTCGGGAGAGTTACAATTCCAAGAATGCACGCCGACCGTCTGTACCTGCAAAATCACGAAAACTTCGGTTGGGTGGAGTTTCCCCTCCGACGATCAAGTTAGAACGTTTCCGGATGTATTAAAGTGCGGAATGTAAAGGTTTTTCTCACGGATTCCGAGAGAATTCTGCAATTAATATTGCTCGGGTTTTTTGTGGCTATTTTTGAATGTGCAATAAATGAGGATTTTCCTCTATTTATAGTGAGAGGTGATCAGTTTCCCTTTCATAGGTTAGAGTTCCACGTGTTACTAGAGGGTTAGTTCTCTCATAACCTCTCTAATGATGACACGTGTCAGCACGTGATTGGGCCACGTGGACAGGGTATTTTACCCTAAACACTATGTAAGGAAACCTAATCAAATAAGTTATACAAAATATATAAATATATCGTAAATATATGACAAATATTATCATTTATATTATCGATCAAAAAGTATTCTCCCTCTGTTCCTTTAGCGCAATTCCAATGGTAAGCTAAGCACTTGCTTGCAATATTAAATAATCGATCCCTAGCTACTAACTTTACTATTGGAGCTTGAAAATGCAATTCAATTAGCTTGACCAAGCAACAAGCTAATGAATTTGCTTGGAAAGAAACTTTTCAATATAAAAGGAAAGAAACTTTTCAATGTAAAAAAAAAAAAATATAAAAAAAGAATGAAATATAATAATAAAAAAAGGTTAATTATAAAGGGGGTGGGATTCATTTTAAGTAGTAAGCTAGTAGATAGCCATTGGAGCTCAAAGTAGCTAAAACGACAATTAGCTTAAAAGCTTATGTGCCATCACAAAGTAATTAGACAATCACTTAACTTGCCATTAGAGTTGCTCTTATACTCTTCTCTCAATATATAAATTAAAACACTAGTAGTTTATGCATGCGAAACATGTGATAATTTTAAATCCCAATTTCATTATTTCTGATAAAACAAAAATTAATTATTTTAATTATCTAATACGATTAAATTGGTCAAGCACAAAGTTTCATATGTGGCTGGCCACATCGTGTGGTCCGCGTTACTTGGTTAGGAGTTACTCGATCAGTCAGGGGCTACTTGGTTACGAGTTACTTGGTCAAGGGTTACTCGATCGGTCACGGATTGGTCGTCAGGTGTTACTCGGTCGGTCAAGGTTTACTCAGTTAGGGGATACTTGGGTTACTCACTCGGTCAAGGATTACTCGGCCAAGGGTTACTCGGTCAAGGGTTCCTTGATTAGTCAGAGGATACTCGGTCGGTCAGGGGTCACTCAGTCGGTGAGGGGTTACTTGGTCGGTTAGGGGTTACTCAATTAGTCTGGGGTTACTCTGATCTGTCGGTCAAAGGTTACCCGATTATTATTTTGGTATATTTCATCCATAGGAAACGCGCTGTTTATCAAGTATTAAATAAGGATATTAAAAATATATTAAAGATAAACATTAGATGATAATCAATACATTAATTCGTAAGTATGAAATGATGAATGTAGGTAATCGGGCTTGTTAGGTCAAACAACAATATTAGTGAGTGCTAGTACAATAATTCTAATTGGCTTCAATTCGTCTTCCATTTTTTTATAAAATTTTTGGTGACTGAAATTCAAATTGAAAGAGTAGATTTCAATTTTGAGTGTATATATGAGCATTAATACTAAAATTTACTAATATTATACTACTAATATATTGACTAATCCTAATTTAAGTCAATAACTTAAGGAAAAGTGACATTGCTCTTTCTTTCTTGCCTTTCCTATTTATTCAATTAAAAAATGGTTTGGATTGTATAAATTATATATATATATATATATATATATATTTTAATAAGATAAGATGATGGATCCTACTGAAGCGGCACCTTTCACAAGTTAAGTCAATCCAGCTCCGCAAGTTCACTTTTGATAGTAGAGGAAGTGGTAAGAGTATCCCTCTAATCCCAAGGTGAGTTCCCCACCAACTCCATCAAGCTTTTCACTTGATAAACTAAATTATTAATTGAAATATTATGTTTGTGTCATATTTGATTAATTGTATTGATTGCCATATGTACAATAATGTATACAAGTATATAGTTTTGAATGTAATTCATGTAATTGATTGTTAATTTCTTTATTTTTATTTTTTTGTTTAATTGATTGAATATTTATAGATTATTTTTATTCTATATTTTAGTCTACGCAGGGGGATTAAATTGTTACTTAGGGCCTTAAAGAGCACCATAACCTAATGCCTTGTCTTATATAAATAAGGAATATGTAGTCATGGTGGGTTTTGTTTGATAGTTTTAGGGAGTAGTCTTTCAATATTTAATTGTATTTTCTTTAGCCATATGCAACTAAAGATATCAATGGTAAAAATAATACATTGAACGACATGCACAAATAAAAATTAAAAGAACTTTAAGATTGGATGGATCAATATAAACACTAAAAACAATAACTCATACTTACCGAATTTCCAAAGGTAAGAACTTGCTTCCGACCATTCACCAATATTTCCCCTCTTTGGCTCATATTTGATCCTAACCGCCCTATTTATTTTAAGAAAACTTGTCAATAAAATTTGACATTCATGTGAGATGATGAATTCTTTAAATATATGTGCGAAATAAATAAATAGAGCCTAATAAGATCATGTTTAGTTCACCTTAATTTTTCTTAATTTGGGCAAAATAACTTTTGACGAACTTTATCGTTATGTCTGTGATTTTTTATCACTAAACATCTTTAATTTCGTAATGAAAAAAAAAATTACGAAAATTTTATATTAAAAAATAAACATAATTACGAATCTGACAAGACCCTATTTAATATATTGTTTATAGGAAAAATTCACTTTAATAATCTCTACATTGGGCAATAATTTACTTTGAACAATCCCAACTTTGGATTATTATCTAATAATCCCAACTTTGCTATGTGTTTGTCTCCATCAGTCCCAGATGACCGGTATCCTAATGAGCAAGTTAATTTTTTAAAATATTACACGTCTCATTTCTATTGGTTTAGAACACAAAACAAAAACAAAAAGGAAAAACCCTCTTCCCAGCCACCCTCCTTACTGGAAACCTCCACATTTCGTCCCCCTTCCCCTCCCCACCCCTATTTCGCCCCCCCTAATTCCCTTCCCCACCATTGATTCTGGCCCCATTTTATCCTCTTCCCCCTATTCCGGCCCCCTTCCCCACCCTTCCCCCACTCCCGATTCCAGGAAGATGTTTTTCTCTCTCACTCTCTTTACCGGCGGCAAGGCAAGGGTTTCGCAAGGGTAGGGGTGGGTTGAAGGCGATTTCGAGGGTGGGGGGAAGGGTAGGGCTGGGGCAGTTTCGGAGGTGTGGCTGGGGATGGGGTTGTTTCCGGTGGAGTGGCAGGGGAAGGAGGAGGTTTCTAGCGAGGTTATGGCGGATTTCGGCTGGGCTAGAAGGAGGGGGTGGCTGGTAGGGAGGAGAGGGTTTTTTTTTTTTTTTTTTATTTTGCAATTTTATTTATTTAATATTTTTATTTATTTTACCACTCACGCAAGGCTATGTGTCAAAGTAAATTAATATAGATAACCGGTTGAGACCGCTTCATGCAAACTAATGTTAAAGTTCGGATTATTAAATAATAGTGCAAAGTTGGAATTATTCAAAATAAATTGTCCAAAGATGGGATTATTAAAGTGAATTTTTTCTAATTTTATAGATTATTATATGCATAAGGTCGTAGTTTGGTCAAACTAAATAATAAAATCACACTTGATCATATCATACCACATCATATCAAATCAGAACATACCATACCATATTAGATAAGCTGAGATAACAAAAATAAGATGAACTAAACAGGCCCTTACTCTGTAAAAAAAAATAAAAAATAAAAAAATAAAAAAAAAAAGAAAAAAACCAATTTTAAAATATATACTCTTAACATTTTTAACTCATTTGTAATTACATTCCAATTTAGGTCTTTTTTTGTTATATTTACTTTATATTTTTAAATTTTGGTATACCATCCATGTTTACCATCTTACCCTCTCAATGCTTCAATAATTATATTTTTCATCATACTCTCACTCTCAATATATACCTCAATAATTATATTTTTCATCACTCTCTCTTTCTCTTCCATTTTTTTGTTACATACACCCACCTTTTAGATTTTTTTATTTATTTATTTATTTAATTTTTTTTTTTTAAACTTGCAGATTCAAAGGAACATAGTAGTTTATAAAATCATAAAATTAGTATAAAGTTAATTTTTGTTCATTAAAAATAATTATAATTCATAAAAATATTTAAACTACAGCAAAAATAAGTTCAATTTAATTAAAATAGATTTTCATCAGTTGAAATTAATAATTTTGAAAAATAATTATACTAGATATTCATTCATGCAAAAAAGTTTAAATTAGTGAAAATAATTTTTTTTTGTTAAAAATAATTTCAATTCAACAAAATAAGATGATTAAGAGGAGATTTATGAATACACGTGATCAAAACTTGTAAATTATAAAAGTTAATACGGAGTATTTGAAATTAAAGTTATACATCAAGAAGTTTCTAAAATAGGAGTACCATTGATATATCCTTAAATTTCAATAAACCGTACGCCCTCCATCCATGAATAATCAAGGGCAGAGGGAGAGGGATACAAGGGGAGACACTTGTCCCCCCACTTAAAAAAAAAAGTTTATTATTATTGTTATTGTTATTGTTATTATTATTATTATTATTATTATTATTATTATTATTATTATTATTATTATTATTATTATTATCATCATCGCATTATTTTATTATTATTTAAATCACACACACTTGTTTTAGATAGAATCATAAAATTTATTACTTTATTAAAAAGTTATGGTTGTTCCGTTGTTAACTTTTTAATTTATGTTAATTATTTACAATTCATTTTTTGAAAGAAATATTGTTTAAAATATCAATTGTTTGATATGATAATTGAATTACTGATTTATATTTTTCAATTTAATTACGAGATGTCAAATGTTCACTTAATTCAAGACAACGGGAAAACTACCCAAACTTTGACAATTCATGTTTAAAAGAATGATATCCTAAGAACCTAATCATCTTCATTTAATATCCCACAAACTCAAAAAAGTGATATGGATATATGTGGTTAAAGTACTAATAATTACCACTAGAGGAGGAAAAATATTTACAAACCCAGTACTCTCCTCAGAGACAAGTGTCCGATTTTTTTTTTTTTTTAAATTTTTTTGAATTATATGAGCAAATATATTGGGTACTATATTTAGCTATCTATATGTCAAGGATTTTTTGCTACATTTTTGTAAAAATTATACAATGTTCATTTGTCCCATCAATATGAAATTTCTGGTTCCGCCACTACGAATAATTAATGCGTAATTAGATTTGTTTTACTATTCATACATTAACTTTTACCACTAATATAATAAAAGTATATTATATTTTAACATATGTTGTTAGACATGTATTAATATAGATTCATAATATAAATTTTCTTATAAAGTTCCTTCATATTTGATTATATAACTATAAGGCTAAATTAGCACATCGATATGTGTGCAAAGTTTCACTGTATAATTATCATAGGACAAAATGAATATAAAAAGTTAATGAGATATATTATGAATTTGAACCTAGTACGACTTGACGAGTAGACGTTTTCCCTTCCATCTTTTCCTTCTTCCTTTTACCATTGATTTTATGAGGTGTTAAGTATGTGGTGGAGGAAATGGACCATGGATCGGGTATCAAACTTATTTATATTGGGAAGAAAGAGGTATATATTACTCCCTATGTCCTGGAATAACTGACAATCAAATATTGTGTACATGCTGATTCACTAGTTTGACTTTATTTTTATATAATTAAATTTAAATAAAAATTAAAAAAATATTATATTATAAAAGTTCATATTAATACCTATCTAACAACATATTTCATGATAAAATTTATTTCTATTCTGTTAGTAAAAAAAACCTTTAATGAAAGTTATTATATGAATAGTGAAAAAAAAATCCATCGTGTCAATCATTTTTGGACGGAGGAAATAAAACGTATTAGGTGTTATTGATGGAGTTTTCGCCAAGTAGTCAAAACGGATGATAGTTTGATGAAACCAATCCTCAACTTCAATCAACTCATTTAACACCAACACCGACCTGTTCTCAACTTCACCTTATTTTTGCTAAAGTACGGAGTAATATTATTATTTTTTTTTTAGGTTAGAGAGCTACAAAGGCAGGTGACGAGAATCCATCCAAAGATCCCCCTAGAATCGAGAGTGAAAACTCTAACCACTTGAGGGTATCCTATGTAATATTTTTATTGAAATGAAATTATATTTACTTATTCTCTGTTATATTATTTATTTTTAAAAGCTACTAGCTTTTATGAACATAAATCAGTTTTACTGATTTGACGTTATTTTTATTAATCTGAATTTATTTTTATTGAACAGGACTGATTCATACTAAACTGAAATAATTTTTATTAAATATTATTACGTCTGAAAATTTTTAATTGACATGTATTTAATTTAGCCCTATTCACACAATTTATTTTGACCGTGTTTTGTGATATATACATAATGAAAAATATCGACAAGTGGGTTTTATTATATTCGTCATGATATATATATTTTCAAAATATCTTTGTTTATATAATTTTTGTTTATCGATAATCAAAGATTTTATTCATTGAATTTGTGCATTATTGGCGAAAATAACTAAATAAACATGTCAACTGTAAAGAATGGAAGAAAGTATATTTTAAAGGTGAAGACAATCGGGCCTAGGTAAGCGCTAAGCGTCGTGCATGCACAATTTTGTAAAAATAAAATACGAAGAAAAATAAATAAGCTAGTTACTTAATTTGTTTATACAATTTAAATGATGAACTTATGCCCCACGCTTTGTAATAATAAAAAAAACACTTCTTTAACATTGGTTTTTAAATAATTGCAACACTTTCTTATTTGATAGGGATCCATTAATATTTTAATTTGTTACTCATATTTTTCTCAACACTAATCCCAGGCTACTTGCACAAATATTGTACTACCTCTGTTACATATTAGTTTCAACTTTAGGTATTATTTGTAAGACATAAAATATTTCAAAATTGCAACTAATATGTAACGAAGGTAATATTATTTCACTTTCCTACCAACTAAGCCCTATTCTTTTGAGCTTCTAGGCAGAGTAGAGTAGTGCAGAACAGAGCAGTGTAGTGCAGAACTAAGTAGATTTCAATAGAGCAGAGCAAGGCTTCCACACACTGCAAAGCAGAGCAGTGCAGTGTAGAGCAAAACAAATTTTAGCAGAGCAGGGCAGAGTAGAGCAGAACAGCTCAAAAGAACAGGGTCTTACACCACTTTTTTTTAACTTGACCCGCTTTGACTTTTATTCACCACCTCTTCTTTAATCGTCTTTTGTGAATCATATGCAAGGTAAAACATATTCATGTGGGATCTTGTAAGAATCATCACAATAAGTAGTATCAAAAATATAACTTTTATAATTTTTACTTATGGAAAATAAAATTAATAATGGCCAAAGTTCTAGATTGACAAGCGTGATAAATGAAATAGGTCTAGTGATGTGATTAAGAGGCTAATTCTTCTGAAGGGTCCATGACACTTTTAGAAGGTCCAAATAGCTTTATTATAAATTGCCCAAACAAAGAAATAAGCAAGAAAAGGTCCACTAATTCAATAGGGAAAGAAGGAAGCATGATTTGCAAAGAAGATGAAATGGAGCAATTCACTTCCGGGGAGGAGCACGGTGGCCATGTGCCGAGATGGGGCCCACGCGCCGGCTTCCTGGCACCAGACTAAGCCCAGCTACACGCCGGTGTGGCGCGTGTCAACAGGGATGGCGCGTGTGGTGGTGTGGTGGCAGCGATATGAAAAGAATTATTTTATAGACTAGAGTTTTTGCTTGCAAGTTTTTACCTTCAACTTGAAGGGTTTTTCTTGGTTTAAGCACTTAGGATAAGATTAAATTTCTATCATTTAGTTGCAATAATCTTCTTAAGGTTATTAGGAAAGTTTTAGTTAGTTGATTAGGGTTTGATTAGGATAAGTTTTCCTATTCTAGTTAGAAGTAGTAATTCTATTCTAGTTAGGATACTTGGGGAAAAAGGTTAGGGGTTTGTCCTAGTCCTTGTAGGAGTAGAATTAGTTGCTTCCTTTGTCTATAATTAGGAGTAATTTTCGTGGCTTTAGATAGAGATTATTATTGCATTGTTTGAGTTTTAACACTTGAGTTTTAATTGATGGATTTCAATTGCTGTTTTGCTTGTTTTAGTTAAAACATTCGTTTAGGTTGATTAATTAGGTGGATTCTTAGTTAATTAATCTAGTTTATTGTTTAATTTTTGGTTGATTTTCCTGTATAAAATTAAGCCTGATTCATATCCTTGTGTGTTTTAGTTTTAGGACTAAAATACACATCATCAAGTAAAAAAGAACGGAGGAAGTATTTTTCTCCTATTGACACTCAAATATATCTCCACTAAAAATCCCTATTTTGTTCACCATATAAAAATTAATTTGTAAAAATAATAATTTTAGTTCAGTAAAATTAGTAACTTTAATTATGAAATATAATAGAGAATTAGTAAAACTTAGTCCAGCAAAAATAAGGTCAAGAGAATAGGGTCTAACTATACTTTAATAATCCCTCTATTTTTGTAAGGCCCTGTTCATTTCACCTTATTTTTGCTGAACGAAAATTATTTTTACTGAACTGAAATTATTTTTGCTAAACTTAAATTATTTTTACTAAACTGAAATTAATTTTACTGAACTGAAATTATTTTTCAAGAATTGAAATTATTTTTACTGATTTTCTGTTATAATTCTTCTTTATATATAGTTACTGAATTTTATTAAAGTAAATTTTTTTTTGCTGAACTAAAATTATTTTTACTAAACTGAACTTATTTTTGCTAAACTACATTATTTTTACTGAACAGTTCATTTTTTTACTAAATATTATTTTGTAAGGTGAAGTGGACAGGGCCTAAGTGTTCCCTTGAGATTGTTTTATACTATTTACCTAACTTACTTTGACCAATATTAGTGATTTATACATAAAAAAAAATTTAGTGTTGTACATACTTTTTTAGAATTATGTTAGTGAACAGTTTGTTAATATTCAATTGTGAAATATTTATACTTATTGACTATTAATTAAAGATATTATTCGTCAAACTTAAATCTGTAAAAATAAAACCTCAATAAGTGAAAATAACTATAAAACTCTTATATATCTCATCTCATATACTATTTATATTAAATCAATTTTTTGTTTAAAGTTACCCCAAATCTATAGTATATAAAGAGAAAGGGCCTTTTGGGTGATAAATTTGCATTTTCCCAAAATTCACTTCTCAATTTGCAAAATTACTATTCACTATTTTTTTTTAAATAAAAGTTCATAGCTGCTCACAAAAAAAAAAAAAATTATCTATTTTTTAAGGAAAGAAAAAAAACTAACTACTCACAAACCAAAATTATTATAAAAAAAAATCAAAATTATCTACTTTTCATTGAAAAAATAAAAATAAAAACAAAAAAAAACTAACTATCCAAAAACCACGTTTACTATTTTTTTCCCAAAAAAAAAAAAACGTCTACCTTATTTTTTATTGAAAAAACCGTGTTTAACTTTGTTAACAAAATAACCGTACATATTTTTATTAAAAGAACAAAAATTAATACGGAGTACCAATATAGCCCCCCCCCCCCACCCCCCAAAAAAAAAACAATATGTTTAACATATACCATGTTCATCTCTATAACATAGAAAATTACTTAACATGTATTAAAAAGGAAAAAAAATAAAAATATATATATCTATCTAATCTACATACGTAGTATATAGTCTTAAATCTTTTATACAAAAAACTCAACAATCAACAATATTTTTTAAGGTTAAGATACGAGAAGTGGAGTAAATTTGTTATTGTCTAATTTTTTATACGATCTTTAATATAAACTTTTATGTAAGTATTGATTTTCGAAATAAATCTACAATAACAATATTATGAGTATAATAATACATATCTTATACAGTACACCATATCTTATACAGTACACGCGTAGCGTGTGTCTTGTAGCTTGTAATATTTAAATCTACAAAAATGGCCAAAACAACCAATTAAAAAAGACCCGTTACATACATACTCTACATGCAGAAGTTTTTAAAGCGACAAATGTAATAAAAAAAAAGAGAGAGACAGGAGGGTAAATGACGTTGTGAAGCAAAAGAAGTATTTCATGTATATGAAAATCTTAAGATAAAAAAAAATAAAAATTCAAAATCTATAAAGTAAAAATGATAACCTGATTTGGGTAAAAATGAAAGGAATGGTGTCTTTCCAACAAGTGTATTATTCTGATAGAGGGTTCAGAATTATCAAGAAGTTAATTCTTCAGTTAGATCAAGTGGCCGGAATGCCTGGGTGGAGGCCGCTTCCGATCAGTAATATTAAAACTACAAAAATGGCCAAAACAGCTTTGTCTTGACTGAACTCTTCGGGTCGAACTCAAACAAATTGCCAATCCAAAACGACGAATCAATCTGAAGGATTTGATGAGTCACTAGAATATTACAAACACAGACGTCGGGCATCGAGCCCTGGGTGTCGAGACCGAGCGTCGCAAAATTAACAAGCAACAAGTTTGAGCAAAGCCGTAGCATCACATTGGCCTAGCCATGTGGTTGCTAGGCTAGCTCGAGCTAGCACATCACCATCGCAGCACCATGGGTGTGCGTGCATCGCTAGCACAGCACCATCGCACCACCATGGGTGTGCGTGCGTGCGTGCATCGCTAGCACGACACCATCGCAGCACCATGGCTGTGCGTGTGTGCGTGCATTGCTAGCACCGCACCATCGCAGCACCATGGCTGTGCGTGTGTGCGTGCTTGACTAGCGAAGCAGCACACTGTGTTTGCTAGCACTAGGCACGCAACATGCCTCGCATTTCTAGGCGCTTGCGTGTGGCGGCATAGCACGTCGCTACGCACCAGCCAACAAACACGCTGGGCTGTGTGTGCGTGCATGTGCCTAGGCCTAGAGCTAGCAGCCCCGTAATACGCAACGCTACGCACCAGCTAGCAAGTTCGTTGGGCTGTGCGTGTATGCGTTTGTGCGTATGCCTTCGCATGGCAGCACCAAGCACAGCAGCGAGCTAGGAGCCTCGCCTAGCAGCAACAACATGCGTGGCTCGCTAGCAGCACGCATGCGCTGGCTGGGTTGTGCGTGCTTGCTGTGTTATGTTGGTTGGCTAGCTAGCAAGGCAGGCTGCCTAGCCTTGGTGCCAGGCGCCAGCTGGCAGCCTTGGCAGCCAAGGTAGGCTGCCAGCCATGCCTTTGCATTGATGCCGGCTTAGGAGGAGTGGGGACCAAGGCTTGGAGCAAAGCCTTGGGGAGCAAGGAAATGGTCCTGCTCTTTCGTTATGGTCCTCACCTAACCTCTCCTGTCCTCATGCCACTTGTTGATTGCATTGTTTTATAATTTATTTTTGATTTAAATAAATTAGTTGAAAAATACAACTATCCCACGTTGATCATGAATGGGTGTGCAAGTTGCATTTCCCTATAAATACCCCATGATTTGGCTTAGAAATCAACTTGAGTGAAACTCAAAAAGGCATCTCTTATTATTGAGAAAACCTTTAAGTTCATAAAACTCTAGTTTTATATTTGTTCAAGTCTCGACTAACCCTTGAGACGGAGATCGTTTGGGTCGGGTCGTGGGTAGGAGCTGTTGGAGCCCGTCACGCTTGTGAGGCTTTAAGCTTCGAAGTAAGAGCTCGGTTTACGAGCGAAGCACGTTTCAAGGGTATTACTTCTTTATCCCTTCTCTTAATTATTGTTTAATTATGTTTATGCATGCTTCATTGCTTTAATTATTGGGGCGGGTCTTGGGCGGGTTTCTCTTCCACGTAGCATTGGACGCTACAAAACCCAATAGCGGTATCGAAGCCGCGCTCTTTTTAATTATTGCAATTAATAATTAATTAAGGTGATTTAAAATGGATTTGAATTTCTGGTTGTGCTTTCTAATTGGATTAGAAGCTCGTTTTAATTAATTTTAAACTCGTATTTTTTTTTATTTTGGCTGACGAACTAGTGATTTTTGGGTTGAATCGGTTTTCTAAATCGTTTCTGATCCTTTTAGAGTTGTCCAGAAGCCAAAATCCTCCCAGAAATATGTTTTCGAGGGGTTTTTCGTTTTTGACGAAAATTTTTAAGTCTTTATGCCTTGATTAATTTAAGTATGTCAAGGGTAGATTAAATGCATTGTTGCATCCCTAATCTATAGCAACTTTAAACCCTTTTAAGCATGGTTATGAAGTCATAATGTGTGCTTAAGTTGGTATGTTCAATTTCTCACATAAACTTGTTATTTCACAATCATGCAAATCAATTGCATTAAAGTGTGAATGTTTATTGTGAATAATAAATTTTAAAGTTCCTAGTATATTAAAGATCCAATCTTTGATTGTTTAAATGGTTGGAACTTTGATTCTAAATTCCATGATTGAACTAATGTAGGATTTAGTCATTTTTAGTTGATTAAAATCCTTAAAGTTCAAGTACTTGTGATTAAATCTTGATTAATCTTCATATTAGAAGATGTAATTTTGTCATTTTACACAAGTTAAAAGTTGGAAAAGTTTTTTATTGGATGATTGGTTTTATTTTTCCAACTCCCTATTTTGTCAAAACTCTTCATTAATTTACATCTTGGTTAAATTAATTATGGGTACAACCCTTTTCAATTTTAAGCATTAAAAAAGACCTAAATTGTTCAAAGGAAATTTTGAATGATTTAGGCTTGTGCACCATTAAAATTGAATTTAATTAAGTTAGACTTGTTTTATTTTCATTTTGCCTTAAGTTAATTCTAAAATAAATTTAGAATTAATTTTATGTCACACATAAATTGGGATTAAAATCCCGACAAATGGCACGCAAATCGAGATAAAAACACCCAAGCGTCACCAAGGCTAGCCGGGCTGCCCACGCAGCCCACATGTGGCTGCCTTAGGTGCACACAAGGGTGCTTACGCCTTGAGGTGCTGTTGTGCTGTGTGGCAAGGCTGTTGCGTGCTGCTTAGTGCTAGGTGCGTGGCTGGGCTGCTGGAGTTGCTTGGGCAAGCTGCTGGGCAGCATGGCAGCAAGCCCCAGCCAGCCTGCCATACGCAGCCAGGCGCCAGCAAGCATGCTAGCATGCGCAGCATGCGTTGCTTGCTACTGGTGCTGGCTAGCGTAGCGTGCTACGCTTGGCGAGGATGCTAGCACCCAGCACAGCAGGCACAACACAAGGGACTGCATAGCAACCTTGGTGCGCAGCCCGCAAGGATTTTGGGTGGGTTGTTTTTTGCTTAATTTTGGGTTATGATTTTTGCAAAAAATTTTGTCGTTTTAATTTATTTAATTATTTTAACGAGGTTAGACCTCGATTTTTCTGGCTCTTGCAAAATATTTTTAACAAAATTTGGGTTTACCGGCTTAATAAATTTGATAGATTAAGTTGGATGCGGAATTTAGTGGCAGCTTATGAATTTTTCGTGAACAAATTGCGCCTTAAAAACATAATATGTTAAATAACCTTGACTAGTTTTAATTAGGCGTGTTAATCGGATTAACCACCTAAGTTAGTTACTAGTTTTCGCGTATTGTGCATTATTACTTGTTTTTCATCGTAAAATGCATGGGCCATTCACATATAGTGAATGGATGAATGGAAAATATATTGTTTTACAGGTTTCGTGAAAATGGCAACTAGTGGGGCCCGATTAGGATAGTAAATACGGACTGCGATCCGTTATGTATTTTTGTAAATCTAAATACGTTCTGCGTACCGTTGAGTATTTTTGTACCTTAATATTTAGGTCTCAAGACGGCGTTTCTATGAAGACGAGCCAAGATGAAGACCCTTGAAGACTTGAAGATTTCAAGGGGTCATACTAGTTGCCAAATGCATTTATTTTTATGCTTCATATATATTATTGTGCTTATATATTTTAGGGATCTAGGGTTTCTATGTTGGTTGATTTAAGTGAACTTAACTAATTATCGCAACATTTTGAAATCCTAGACATGCATCTAACATTCAAATATATATATATATATATATATATATATATATATATATATATATATATATATATATTTATATATATATATATATATATATATTTATATATATATATATATATATATTTGAATGTTAGATGCATGTCTAGGATTTCAAAATGTTGCGATAATTAGTTAAGTTCACTTAAATCAATCAACATAGAAACCCTAGGTCCCTAAAATATTGAGCTAAAATTTGCCGTTCCAAGAACAACACTTACCGAACTAATGCGCGTATGTGATGGGATACGCGAAAGCGAGGCATCACTACCTCCCTAGGAACGTAAGGTATAATAGGTATACGAGTTGATGGTTAAGCTCAACGACATTAGTAAGTAGTCCTTAGATGTCGTGGCAAAAGAGATAAAATGTCAAGGAAGTATTAGATGTGACGTTTTATCAAACCGAGAGTAGCTTAGAGCTATTAGCAATTGGATTGCTTACTTTAAAATATTAAGTGTTAAGACAAGCCAAAGCATTCTTAATCACTTTTTGATTTTTGGGATCTTGGAATCCTTTTATTCTTGCCAAAAGGGACAAATTATTAATGCGTGGATAAAATTCTCAATAAGATTGAAAATTTGCATGAACGCTTTTAAATTTCAAACTTATTGGTTTATGAATGGATTTTCATTTCAAATTCTTTCAATTGTAGAAACATGTCTGCAAGTAACTTAAGCACATGTTCTATGTGCCCGGAACTCCCCTACAAGTTGGCCTTTTGCCTTAACCTAGTCAACTTCAAGGAGTGGGAGGAGGAACTTAGGAAAACTCTTCAGAATTTTTCCTTGGAGTACACTCTTGACACTCCCATTCCAAGCTTCATCTCTAAGGGAATCATGACCGATGAGGCTCATGAAGAATGGTCTTCCAACTGCAAGAAAGTCTCACGACTTATGGCTAATTCCATCCCGGAAGATTGGAAGTAAAGCCTTTCCTCCTACCTTCCGGACATGTTCCTCAAAGCCCTTGAGGACGTTGTCAATGTGAGAGTCACCAAGAGTGATAATGGAAACTATGATGGACTCGTGTTTGATTTGACTAGGTCACTCTCAAACATGAAGATAAAGCCACCGAATGTGGGATGTCTTGCTAAGGAAAGGCGTTGGCTTTGGACAAAGGTCCACAATACCAAATTGAGACCCGACATGCCCCTCCGACCTCATGTGCTTGGAATGACTAGGCTCTTCAAACACATGCAGGTTCTCGGAATCTCATTAGAGGATGAGATGGCGGGGCATATCTTGCTTGCTTCGCTCCACTCGGGCTATGATGCACTTAAAGTGCATATAGCTGCGAGAAAGGAGGCACGCTCTTTAATGGAGGTGCTGCAACTACTTAGCCGAGCCACCGCCTATGGAGTGACCGAGAGGCCCTTGAGAGCAAGGAGAAGGGAGTTCAAGAACTAGGCAAAGATGCGGTGCTTCTATTGTGGTGGGCAAGGCCACTACAAGAGGGAATGCAAGCTCTTCCAAAAGGAGGAGGAGGAGAGGAATGTGGCATCTGCCTCAGGTATCTTTATTAAAACTTGTGTTTAAAGCTATTCATAGGTATTGGATACTGCATATGACTCACTTTACGTTGCCTTTTTCAAGAACCAAGTGAGAGGGCTTCATAAGTGGATGTGCAACTACGAGCGGACCACGAAGATAGTCTTTTGGTCGTGCTTGTAGGCACATTTATTTTGTCTATAACTTGTAATTAAACTAATCATAGTTTCATCATGCTTTTGAACATACTATGATCTATGGTGTTGGACACCAAGTTATTTGATCGTAAGACTTTGACAATAGCTGTTTCAAAATGTCTTGTTTATATATGTTCAATGGAAATTTCATGTTTTTACATATGATTAAACAAATGTAGATACTGCTAACAAAACTAAGACAAATCAATATTTCATTACCTTCACCAACGACTATAGTAGATATGGTTATGTCTACCTTATGTCGAATAAATCTGAATCCTTTGAGAAATTCAAAGAATTTCAGAGTGAAGTTGAGAATCAACTTCGCAAGAAGATTAAAGCACTTCGATCGGATCGAGGTGGCGAATATTTGAGCCATGAATTCGATGATCACTTGAAAGAAAATGGTATTCTTTCAGAGCTGACACCTCCTAGAACTCCTCAATGGAACGAAGTATCTAAAAGGAGAAATCGAACCTTGTTAGACATGGTTCGATCAATGATGGGTCTTAGTGAACTTCCTATCTCTTTCTGGGGACACGCGCTACTAACTGCGGTAGTAACACTGAACCGTGCTCCGTCAAAAGCTGTCGAAAAGACTCCATATGAATTATGGACTAAGAAACCTCCAAGGTTGTCTTTTCTTAAGATTTGGGGTTGCGAAGCATATGTGAAGCGATTAATTTCTGATAAGCTTCACCCAAAATCAGACAAGTGTTTCTTTGTAGGCTACCCAAAAGAAACCAAGGGGTATTACTTCTACAATAAATCCGAGAAAAAAGTGTTTGTTGCTCGTGATGATGTCTTTTTGGAAAAGGAACACCTTTCCAAAATGACAAGTGGGAGGAAAATAGAACTCGACGAAGTTCGAGAGGACGAGCAACAATGTCAACCTGATAAAACTAACAATCAAAATGCTTTAGAAGCAGTTGATAAGATTGGTAAGAATCAAACAGACAATGTTAATGCTCAACCTATTACCCTTCGTAGGTCGCAACGGCCAAGATCTCAACCAGTCAGATAACTTGGTATTGTTTTAACCGAAGATTAGGACATCCTAGTCATGGATGGAGATGAGCCAGTGACATAAAAACAAGATATGAAGAGCCCCGACTCTGCTAAATGGCAAGAGGCCATGAACTTTGAGATGGACTCCATGTCTGAAAATCAAGCCTGGGACTTGGTAGATTTGCCCGAAGGTTACACATCCATCGGTTGCAAATGGATTTTCAAGTTGAAAACAGATAAAGATGGAAATGTATCAATATACAAGGCTAGACTGGTGGCAAAAGGTTATAGGAAAATCCACGAGATTGATTATGATGAAACCTTTTCGCCAGTCGCAATGCTTAAGTCCGTCCGGATCATCCTAACGATTGCTGCATATTACGATTACGAAATATGGAAAATGGACGTCAAAACCGCCTTCCTTAATGGGATTTTGGAATAAACTGTGTATATGACACATCCAGAAGGGTTTTTTGATCCAAGCAACGCTGGAAATGTATGCAAGCTTAAGAAGTCCATTTATGGACTGAAGCAGGCAAGCAGAAGTTGGAATCTGCGATTTGATGAAGCCAGCAGTAAATTTGGTTTTATCAAGAATCCGGATGAGTCTTGTGTTTACAAGAAGGTCAATGGGAGTGACATCGCATTCCTAGTCCTATATGTCGATGACATATTGCTTATTGGAAACAACACAAAATTATTTGAGTCCGTAAAGGGCTGGCAGGGAAAGTGCTTTTCAATGAAGGACTTAGGAGAGGCACAATACATATTAGGCATCAAGATCTATAGGGATAGATCTAAGAGGATGATTGGATTGAGCCAAAGTACTTACATTGATAAAGTACTAGCACGATTCAACATGGAGAATGCCAAGAGAGGGCACCTACCCATGTCCCATGGCATAACTCTCAGCAAGAAACAGTATCTACAGACACCTGTTGAGCAGGAGAGAATGAATTAGATTCCATATGCTTCGGTAATTGGATCGATCATGTATGCCATGATATGTATAAGGCCTGATGTATCATACGCCTTAAGTGTTACGAGCCGATACCAATCAGACCTAGGAGAGGCGCATTGGACTGCGGCCAAGAATATCCTAAAGTACCTGAAAAGGAACAAGGATAAATTCCTGGTCTATGGTGGCCATGAAGACTTGATTGTTGAATGTTACACCGACGCTAGCTTCCAGACTGACAGAGACAACTTCAAATCACAGTCATGTTACATATTTTGCCTTAATGGAGGAGCGTTTAGTTGGAAGAGTGCCAAGAAAAGCACCATTGCAGATTCTACAACTGAAGCCGAATACTTGGCAGCTTCGGAAGCAGCTAAGGAAGCAGTTTGGATTCATAAGTTCGTCAGTGAACTTGGTGTTGTACCCTCCATCAAGGGTCCAATAGATCTCTATTGTGACAACAATGGAGCTATTTCTCAGGTTTGGGATCCAAGAGAGCACCAGAAGGTCAAACAAGTCCAAAGGCGATTTCACATGATAAGGGAATGGAAATCCGAAGGTGAAATCAGAATTTGTAAGATCGGGACGGATGACAATGTGGCCGATCCTTTGGCTAAACCTCTACCTCAAGTGAAGCACAACAAGCACGTCGAGGCAATGGGAATCAACCACGTTGGAGATTGGCTTTGAATTCCTTATACATGTGTTTTAATTAAACTAGATGTCTTAATGCAAAACACTATGTAGAAACCATTCATTTATGGAGGAAATCAATTTTATGCAAAATTATTATTCACACCATTACTATTTAATTGTGGTTTAGAATTAAATAATGAGTCCATTCGATTTATGAGAATATTCAAAATAGGCTATTAAGACCATGTCTTGGATAAAGAAACACCTGTTAAGTGACCATTGAATATTTAAATCGAAAATTATCCCTAATCGAGGTCATTTAACTAATGGACGATCAATGACCACTAGAGATTAGTGTGTAGTATGATTTACAGCACCGTTTCTTGTGCTGCGAGGACATAATAATCATAAATCATTTGCATAGGTGCTAGTTTGGAACTGCACCGGATCGACCTATGAGAGTACTTTAAGAGATTTAAAAACATCATAAGTACATTTCTCATTATAGCTATCGGAACCTGTTTCCTCAACCATGAGTATTGTGAACTTCTCTTGTTTGAATACTAGTCTCTTTGATGTTGTCAAACGTCTGCCGTAACTAGGGATTATAACGGGAACACTTAGGAGATTAGGTCCTCTTAGTAAGAGAGGCTTACAGTACAAGACTGGGAATGTCCCCCTATTAACAATAGGGAATATGTCTTTGTTGTTTACAAGGCCGCTCGAAGAGCGAGACTGTGAAAATGCATGGCCGTGCTCAGATGGATTTTAGAAATCATCTGCATATTGACAGTCAAACTCGGAGACCGAGAAACACTTCTGGACGTAATAAGGATGATGAGGATTCTTACCTTACAGTTCATGAAGAGACATTAAGCGACATAGGAAATGGGCTATACACTGTATGCACAATTGTCCGGAAGGACAAGTGGGAGATTGAAAGGAATGGTGTCCTTCCAACAAGTGTATTATTCTGATAGAGGGTTCAGAATTATCCGGAAGCTAATTCTTCAGTGAGATCAAGTGGTCGGAATGCTTGGGTGGAAGCCGCTTCCGATTTGTAATATTAGTGAACAATCAATATTACAGCTTTGTCTTGAATGAACCCTTTGGGTCGAACCCAAACGAATTTCCGATCCAAACCGATGAATCAATCCGAAGGATTTGATGAGTCGCTAGAGTATTACGAACATAGACGTCGGATATCTAGCCTAGGGCGTCGAGACCGAGAGTAGAAAAATCAACAAGCAACAAGTTCGAGCAAAGCCGTAGCATCACATTGGCCTAGCCATGTGGTTTCTAGGCTAGCTCGAGCTAGCATAGTACCATCGCAGCACCGTGGGTGTGCGTGTGTGCGTGCATCGCTAGCATAGCACCATCGCAGATCCATTGGTGTGTGTGTGTGCGTGCATCGCTAGCACAACACCATCGTAGCACCATGGGTGTGCGTGTGTGCGTGCATTGCTAGCACCGCACCATCGCAGCACCATTGTTGTGCGTGTGTGCGTGCTTGACTAGCATTGCAGCACGCTGTGCTTGCTAGGACTAGGCGCACATCATGCCTCGCATTGCTAGGCGCTTGCGTGTGGCAGCATAGCACATCGATATGCACCAGCCAGCAAACACGCTAGGCTGTGTGTGTGTGCATGTGCCTAGGCCTAGAGCTAGCAGCCCCGCAATACGTAACGATACGCCCCCGTTAGCAAGCTCGCTGGGCTGTGCGTGTATGTGTGTGCGCGTATGCCTTCGCATGGCAGTACCAAACACAGCAGCGAGCTTGAAGCCTCGCCTAGCAGCAGCAGCATGCATGGCTCGCTAGCAGCACGCATGCGGTGGCTGGGCTGTGCGTGCTTGCTGTGTTATGTTGGCTAGCTGGCTAGAAAGGCAGGCTGCCTAGCCTTGGTGCCAGGCGCCAGCTGGCAGCCTTGGCAGCCAAGGCAGGCTGCCAACCATGCCTTTGAATTGATGCCGGTTTAGGAGGAGTGGGGATAGAGGGTTGAAGCAAAGCCTTGAGGAGCAAGGTAATGGTCCCCCCCTGGTTATGGTCCTCATCTAACCTCTCCTCTCCTCATGCCACTTATTGATTGTTGATTGCATTGTTTTATAATTTATTTTTGATTTAAATAAATTAGTTGAAAAATGCAACTATCCCATATTGATCATGAATGGGAGTGCAAGTTGCATTTCCCTATAATTACCCCATGATTTGGCATTTGGAAATCAACTTAAGTGGAACTCAAAAAGGCATCTCTTATTATTGAGAAAACCTTTAAATTCGTAAAACTTTAGTTTTATATTTGGTCAAGTCTCGACTGACCCTCGAGACGAAGATCGTTCGGGTCAGGTCGTGGGTACGAGCCGTTAGAGGCCATCACGCTTGTTAGGCTTTAAGCTTCGAAGTAAGAGCTTGGTTTACTAGCGAAGCACGCTTCAAGGGTATTACTTATTTATACCTTCTCTTAATTATTGTTTAATTATGTTTATGCATGCTTCATTGCTTTAATTATTGGGGCGGGTCTTGGGCGGGTTTCTCTTCCGCGTAGCGTTGGACGCTATGAAACCCAACAAAAAATACCCAGTCCACGATGCCCAATCAGAGGGTGACACGTGTGAACCCAGAAGTTGTCCTAAGGGGACAAATCAGTGGCTGACACGTGGCATCCCCTATCATTAGGGAAATGGCGGCCTTCAAATGCCGAAATCCCAAGGCGCCGTAAAAACGACACTACCCAAACACCTATGTTAATAACCGAAAACAAGGATGCTGATTCCGAATGCCATAAATAGGGACATTCACCCCATTTTGGGGGCACGTTCATTTATTACATCAAATACTATTCTCTTACTACAGAGAAATCACTTGATCTCGGGATTTGAGAAGATTCACTTTATTTTCCGCATTTTACTAAACTTCGACACTTACTAACTAGATCGTCGGAGGCGGAATTCCGAACACCCAGAGCTTCCGTCAGCAGAGGTCCATTCGGACCATGATACAGAGTCGGATCCAGAGGTCGAAGTACATACGACCGAATATGGATCCTTCATTTCTAAATGTATCCGCCAAACAGAAAAAAGGAGCGGGGCGAGAATCAGGCCGGTGCGAGCAAGTCAGCCAGAAAGCATCAGGCTGAAGGGTCGACTGCTCACACCACCCATTCAGAGTTCTTGATGTTTATGATAAACTTCAAAGGTGAGATGAAAGATCTCATCAAGAGTCAGGCGGTTGGTCTAAGCAAGGGACAGTCGGCCAAGAAACCTTATCACTCTGAGCAGCCAAGTCGGTCAAGGACTGACAGCTCACTCCGCATCCCAAGCCGAAGGAGGGGGCTAGACCCTTAATTGACTAGTCAAAATTTCATTTCCCTAAGACGGACAAGAGGAAGCCCATCTAACACATAGAGCTGGATGGCAGCAAGAAGACTTAGTCTAATGCTCGGCTAATCATCGAGCCTAGCTGTGGTTCGACAACTTGTTGTCTAGGTGCACAAACAATTTCAGGACGCTTACGTTCATGTTCGCCTCTAACTTCTCCATGAACATACCGGCCTCTAACTTCACTCTTCAAGAATCGATGAGGGAGGCATAAGCCAATGTATAGGAGACTGAGCTCTACTCCTTTAGCAAGCAGCCAGACTTAAAGTGGTGCGACAAGTAGAAGGGGAGTCCGCAAGATCAGCCGGCTAAGAAAGATGAAGAGAGAAAAAAGAGAAAAGATAACTGGGCGGTCGACGATTATTCTAGTCAGCCGTCACTAAGTACAAGGTTAACAAAGACTGCTACTCCATCCTCATGGAGATTAAAGGCCGGGTGAGCTATGAAAAGACCTTGGCGATGAAAGGTCCGTCCAAGTACCGAGACAAGAGCAAGTATTGCCATTTCCATAAGGATATAGGCCATGACACCACTGACTCTTATAGCCTCAAACAGTTATTGGATAAATTGGCCAAAAATGGACTGCTGAAATCCTATGTCCTAAAGTCCAAGGTGACTCTACAGACGGACCTCAAGCATCCGTCGAAAAAGGCAGCCAAAGCTGACAGTGGTTCGGGAACACAGATCTGGACATGATCTGCACAATTACAGGCGGCTTTGCCGTAGGCGGCCCAACTATCAGAGGCACCAAGGACCATGTCAAAGAATGGTTAACTCAGTTGACGAAGGTCAGACGTTTGCCGACACATTTCCTGAGGTCGTCATCTCTTAAAGGACTAGAGCAAGGTCCGCCGGCCGCATGACAACTCCATAGTTATTGAATACAAGGTGGCTAACCAAAAGGTTGGTCGGATCCTTATCGAGACTGGCAATTCGTCTAATATAATTAGTTGGCAATGTTTGTCAAAGTTGAAGTACAACCCAAACAGCATGCACAAGGTCTTTCACCCCTTAGTTGGTTTTGGGGGTGGAGTTGTGCACCCAGTCGGTCGCATTGATCTACCCATCCGGCTGAGAGAAAAGGGAAAGGGGCAGCAAATGGTTTTCCAATTCTTGGTAGTACAGGAGCTGACCGCCTATAATCTTATCTTAGGACGTCCATCTCTAATTCAATCCAAGTCCTTCATTATCCCCTCCCTCATGCTGCTAAAATTTCAGAAGGATGATGGCTTTGTCGGCGCCTTGAACAGAGATCAGAAGACGACTCGAGGGAGCTACCTCTCAGATGTCAAGCCCACGACAATTGGCCGGGACGTGGAGTCAATAGTTCTTGAGGATGTCAAGCAGCCTGAGTTTGCCCCACCAGCAGGAGACAAGAAGAGAAAGGTCGGCCAGTTGGTAACTGTCAAAAAGGAGAAGAAATAGCAATCACTGACCGGGGAACGGTCAGATGAACTCTGTCCCCGGTGAGCACATTTCCCTGATTGGATGGCCAACGTTGTTTTGGTTAAAAAGCTAATAGAACCTGGCGTATGTATTTAGATTACATAAACCTAAACAAGGCATGTCTGAAGGATATTTACCCATTTCCAAAGACCGACAGTCTGGTCGATTCGATAGCTGGACATGCCATAATGAGCTTTAAGAACGCCTACTCAGGCTTTCACCTGATATCCTTGTCGAAGAAAGATCAAGAGAAGACGTCTTTCGTCACTGATCAAGGGTTATTCTATTATACAGTGATGCCGTTTGGCTTGAAGAATACCCCTGCTACATTCCAACGTATGATTAACTCGGTCTTCATGAACCAGATTGGTAGGAATGTAGAGGTGTACATTGATGACATGATATTCAAATCCAAGCTACAGGTAAATCACCTTACTGACCTCCGAGAAACCCTTCACCATTCTTAGGCGGCACAAGGTCATGCTCAATCCCAAGAAGTGTGTATTTGGTGTAGAGGAAAACCTAGAGAAGATACAGGTAGTCATTTACATAAAGTCACTCCAAACTGTCAGAGAAGTTCAGAAGTTAACAGGTTGTCTGGCGGCATGGGGGAGATTCATCAGCCGGTCGGGTGACAAGTGCCTCTATTTTTTCTAGGCAATCAGAAAGAAGACTTTGTTTTAATGCGAAGATGAGATGAGGCGACATTTTAGAAATTAAAAGAACACTTGCACTCCTTCCTAGAATTGTAAGCCCTTTGCCCAAGGAGAAGCTTTATATGTACCTGGCCGTCTCAGATCATGCTATTAATGTTGTTCCCCTTGCTAAGAGAGACAACAATCAGCTCCCGTTATATTTCTTTAGCCACGAACGATTGAGAAATTTGGCCTTGCTCTGTTTATGGTAGCGAAGAAGTTGAAGCCATACTTCTTGGCACACTCGGTGGTAGTCTACACAAACCAACCGCTCAAATGGCTAATGACAACCTTAGAGTCATATGACCGAATGCTTAAATAGGCTATTGAAATGCAAAGTCTTTAAATCACTTTCAAACCAATAAAGGAAGTGAAGGGTCAAGCGTTCGTCGACTTCATTGTTGAAATGACACGTCCAGTAGAGCCAGTGAACCTTAGCTTGATTAGGTTTGGAAGGTGTATGTAGACGGGAGCTCAACTATGAACGACTGTGGTGCAGGGATTATATGTCAGTCTCCTAAAGGGGACAACTATGAATATGCATTCAAGTTTCAAGCCTTAAACAATGAAGATGAGTATGAAGCCCTGCTAGTAGGAATACGCATGTGTAAGGCGGTAGGGGCAAAGAAAATCGACACCTGCTCGGATTCAGTGTTGATCGTTAGCGAATATCATGGTGGCTATGAGGTCACCCATCCGGCTATGATCAAATATTTGCAGGCGGTTAGGACAGAGGCTGGGACACTTGACGAATTTCAACTAAGTCAAGTGCCCTAGTCAGAAAACAATCAGGCGGATGCTTTGTCGAAACTGACATCATCCTCCTCCTGTGATACACCTCGGTTAGTCTTTTGGGAAGTGATGGAAAATCAAATTATTGAAGAAGATCCCATTAGTTTCCTAGGCCGAAGCTCAACTTGTATGGACGTCATCTGGGCCTAAGCGCTAGACGACACTCTGCCAAATACATATACACAAATGGTTACAATGAAAAAAGCGTGCGGCTAACTTTAAAATTTATAAGGGAGAACTATTTAAGAAGTGTTTCTTAAAACCTCTTTTGAAATGCATCACCCTAGAAAGGGGGCATGAAATTCTAAAAGATCTACAACTCAGGCTACTACGCCTCACATATAGGCGGTAAAGGTCTAGCGGGCAGAGCCAGGCGATAAGGTTATTTTTGGCCAACTTTGGAGGCAGACGCCATGGAGATGGTGAGGAACTGTGACAAATAATGCCAAAGGTTTGGCAAGCTCATACACCATCCGGCAACTAATCTGATGGAAATTCATAGCCTAGTGTTTCGCCAAATGGGGCATGGACATCTTGGGTCCGTATACACCAGCGTTAGGCCAGAGGCGGTATATTCTAGTGGTTGTTGACTACTTCACCAAATGTGTTGAAGCTGAGGCTATGAAGGGCATTAAGACTAAGGATGTCATCTCTTTCATCTGGAAGAATATCATCATCCAGTATGGGGTTTCTATGTCTATGGTCTTTGAAAATGACCCTCAATTTGAGACGCCTACCCTTAAGAATTGGCAGGGAGACCAAGGGATCTGTCGCTCACTACTTTGCATCAGTTGGCTGACCCTAAGCAAACAACCAGGTTGAAGCCTTCAACAAACTAACGACATTATGAAGAAAATTGAGAGAGCTGGCGGTCTGTGGGCCGAATAGTTAATTCATGTGCAATGGTCCATCAGAACAACAGCAAAAAGGGCAACTGGCGAAACCCTATTCTTCATGGTATACGGCGCGGAAGCCGTCTTACCCATTGAGTTTTATGAGTCAACTCTTCGAGTCATGTTGTATGATGAAGAGGCTAACTCGGAAGGCATGCGACTGACATTGGACTCCCTACCAGAACGCCGGGACAATGCCACCTTAAGTCATGAAATCTACCGTCGGAGAATAACAAGAGCCTATAACAAAACAGTACACAAACGGCCCATGCAAGTGGGGGACTTTGTATTGTGAAGAGCTGAGCATCGTGCTGTGCCAGGCCGCCGCGGGCCGTGCCTCCCCGTGCCAGGACGTGGGTTGTGCCGTGCCGTGACGGGGCTGGGTGATGGCGGGTCGTGCCATGCTGGGCCATCAAATGGCACACCCCAGCCCACGGCATGGCACAGCCCACGTGCCTGGTGGGACGGGTTGTGCAGAGCCACAGGCCAGCCCATTATTTAAATTATTAATTAATTTTTTTATTATTATTAATTATTTAATTTTAATATTTTTATTATATAGTTATTTATATTATTGTGGGTCTTTTTTTATTTTTATTTTAATAATATTTATTTTTATTGTTTTTATTTATTTTTATAGTTTTTTTTTAATTATTTTTATTACTATACATTGTGCTAATGGGCCGTGTTGGCGGGCCGAATGTTCGTGCCACCCGCGGGCTCGTGCCGGATTCGTGCCGAATTTTTTTTGTTCACGGCACGGCCCCTGCCCACCCCTCAATCCTCGTGCCGTTTCGTGTCGCTAGCGGGCTCGTGCCGTATCGAACCGCTACCGTTCCGTGTCCGTGCCACCCATGGGTCGGCCCGACCCATGCCTAGCTCTAGTATTGTGTTACCAAAAATGGAGGCAACCGGTAGGGCCAATGAGCAAGGAAAATTGACACCTAATTGGGCAGGGCCCTACCGGATCTGTGAGGAAGTCATAGGCAACATCTACCGTCCGAAAACACAAGATGGAAGGGAGCTAGCTAGAACTTGGAATGTAGATAACCTAAAGAAATACTAGTTCTAAGACTTGTAAAAAATTTTGTAAATGAAAAGCTTATTAATTAGAGTTGCCTTTTATTTCAATTTGTTTTTGTTGTAATTGAATCATTAGATACGCCTCCTTATGGGAGCACCGCCTGTACTATGTACAGACTGTAAATCTAAACAAACCATACACTTTAATAGAGCGAGACATTCAGCGATCCATCCGGGTGACTTCTCTTACAGAGAGTATCTCCCATTTGGATGGCATGTTGCTCTATAAACTTGTACATTTAATATACCAACCGACTGCTTTCATAGCCATTTGTTTTTGTAAAATCTAACTTGTGACCAAAAACGGCTTAATCAACCGCCTGCCCTATGGGATAACAGGCGGAGGCCGACCATTAGGCCACCTTAGATTAAAATTCCAATAATTTGTTAAATAAAACAACATTATAAAATGTCTGCAATTGTTCAAGGGCAATATAGACGGTACAAAAGAGCAGCCTTCCCTATGGGATAATATGCGTTCGTTTCAAAGGGTTAAACTTGTTTAAAGAACAAGTTTACTAACCTATCTTTTACACGGCTCATTAGATTGTCTAACCCTCTCAATGAGAATGAAACTTGCTTAAAGCAAAGCATAATAAGATAGACGTCAGAAAGACGTCTACACGCGTTATTTTCCAAAGAGAATTTCGTCATGTACCTAGATTAATGACCTAGACGGCAAAGAAGTGCTCCTTTTTCGATGGACAAGGCAATACCATAGGCCTACTTGATATCCAAGCATATACCGTCTGCTCCTTGGACGGCTGTCTACTTGGTTTGGGGCAATCACAGTAATGATTGATTGACCTAGGAAATTGTCATACTCCTTAAAGTATCACAAATTCCTAAGTCAATCAATCTACTTTTTTAAACCAACCATACAGCCGTCCAGGGGAAAGAAGGACAACCAATTTGTTATTTGCCGCATGTAATTAACAAGTTGGCAATAATTCAAGCATATATAGAAAAAATGTAAAAAATTTAAAACATCGAAACAATTGAAGCAAAACCTACGTAGTCTGCAATTTCAATAAAAAATCGACCCCATGGCTGGTGAATAAGTTAATTGTTAAACCGGATACAAAACAAGTAAAATGAAGATTGTCAAATGGATACAACAAGTACTCGGCACGCAGGCCGGAAAGACAGAAAGCACAAGGCCAGGTAAAACAACAGCAGCTTTAACTTTGCTCGGGCGGAGGCGTAGACTGGTTTTTCCCAGGAGGAATTAGAAGGACAACCGAATCTTGCCCAGGTGGAGGAACTGTTGAATCAACCGCCACATATTCCTCCCGGCGCTCCCCCTCCTCTTCTTGCTCTTCCCCGCGTTCCTCATGCTCGTCCTCAGACCTACATGTATGAATACTAGAGTTTACCTCATTAATTAATTCGTAATCTTTTAATGATTTTGTAATCACAACCCTTACATGTACCTTAAATTCGTAATCAAAACCTTTGGGATATTTACCCCATTAATGAATTCAATTACTTCTTAATACAATATATACGTCCATCTGATTTAATTCGTTGTTTGAGTCATTCAATTGTTGCTTGGTTCGTTCATGTCCTTACTCGTTATCGATTGTTAAATGATTTAACAATTAAACCCTTTAATGAACAGTGCTTTTATATGTAGCCTACCTTATGAAATTGGACTTAATCTTCGTTACCCTAATGACAATGAAATTTATAAAGGCCTTAGTACAGTGGTACCTTTTCATGTCATGATTGTATCATTGTACACAAAGTAGTACATTTTATGTAGCATAGGGTATCATTTATATAATCACAAGCAAGGGTATCATTGCACTGTATAAGTGGAACTAGTCATCTTTACAAATTCACACTTTATATAAAATGGGGCCCATGGTGAAAAATTGGCGCCTAAACACAATAACTTTTCTGCTCTGTGTGGTTTCACCATCAAACACTTTACTCCACTTAGGTGAGCATGGGCGGCACGGGCCAAACACGAGATTGGCCTCGCCCCGGCATGAGCCCGCCAACAGCACGGCACGGTGACCGAGGAGTGGGCCGTGGGCCGTGTCGTGAACACGATTTCAAGAATTCAGCACGAACCCGTGGGCGGCACGGTAGTTTGGCCCGCTAGTATGACACGCCAGGCACGACCATAAAATAACATAAATAATAATAATAATAATAATAATAATAATAATAATAATAATAATAATAATAATAATAATAATAATAATAATAATAATATAATAATAATAATAATAATCTTTTGAATTAGAATACAACATTATATAATCTACGTAGAGTTTTTTTTTTCCAATCAAAATTCAGAATGAGTAAACTTAGCGTAGAGGTTTTTTTTTCCCTTATGGTCTGTAAAATGGATCTCAAATGCTCAACATGGTCCTCTTTTGACTTCGAATACAACATTATATCATGTACGAACACCACAATGAACTTGTCCATAAATGGATGAAACACCCTATTAATCAAATCCATGAAAAATGTTGCAGCATTCGTCAACATGAATGTCATAATCGTGAAATCGTAATTCCCGTACTCGTCCTAAATGTTGTTCTTAAGATGTCTTCACCCGTAATTCTCAATTGATGCTATCTTGACCTTAAGTCAATCTTAGAAAACATAGATGCGCCCCTTAATTGGTTGAATAATTCATCAATTCTTGGCAATGGGTATTTGTTCTTTATAGTGACTTTATTCAACTCCATATAGTCGTATACAACCTCATACTTCCATCCTTCATCTTAACAAACAATACCGGAGCTCCCCAAGGCGATGCACTTGTTTTGATGTATCCTTTTTCCAAGAAATACTGCAATTGCTCCTTAAACAACTTATCTCTGTAGGTGCCATTCAATATGGTGCCTTGAAGATTGGTGTTGTTTCGGGAACCAATTCTATTGTGAAATCAATTACTCTCTTAGGTGGCATCCCTGAAATCTCCTCAAGAAACACATAAATTTACTACTTCTATGTCCTCAGGTCTAGATGGTTACTCATAGTCCAAATTCCTCACATATTAGAAATAAATTGGGTGCCCCTTCTTAATATACTTAGCCAACTTCATCGATCCTAGTACACTTTGGTCTCCCATACCTCCAATGAGTCACTAATTAACCTTCAGACATCTTTAAATAAACGTTCTGCAATTGACAATGTCTTTGCGTTTTACTTGCATAACCAATCCATTCCCAAAATGATATCAAGGACACTCAACTTAAATTCAATTTGACAAGAATACCTTCCCTTCAATCTCGAATGGCACATCAATAATGGTTCTCGTACACTGCACTACCTGACGTAGGGAAAACTAGGGTCATTGACTAATTCTCCCTAGAGCCAAACAAAACTTATAATCACTTAACAAACCTATATAAGTGAAGGGTCGAACCACTAGGAACAGTTATGCTTAAGTGTTTCCAATTAACGCCTAAGCTAAGTCGAAGTCAAAGGTGAGAAGGTAACACTATTCAACTACCAAAACAAAGAAGCAAACAAATGAAACACTAGGAAATGGGGATCAACAAGTAATCATGACAATTGTAAAAAGTTGGGAAGGTTAAGCTAATCAATGGTTGCAAAGACTAATGATAAGAGCTATCAATTGGAATCAAAAGCTATCTCCTAATCGTTAAACTAGGTTTCCTCTATGAATAACAATCTAGGAGAATCATAATTCAAACTAATCAACAATTGCAAATCCTAAATCAAGTGGTCTTGTCAAAAGGAATCACAATACAATCTCGCACAGTTCTCAAGGCTTAATCAAACTACACACATGCAAACTTACATTAATTACTTTAATCTCAACAATCAATTAACATAATTCCCAAATCCATCAAAAACAATCACTCATGAAAGTTTCACCCAAACCCTAGCAAAACCACAACTAAAGAATCATCATCTAATCAACAAGCACATAAATGAAACCAAGAATTAACAAATATAAAGAACAACTACAATAATCGATCAAGATTCAATCATCAAAACCAAATCAAACAAACATGAAATTAAACAAAGCAATAAGATGAGATAAAGTTAGAAATGCTCATTGATAATTGATAAGATCTTCAATACAATTGTCACCGTTGCATCATCAATCTCCCAAATCACCATTGAAATCTCTCACTTTCTCTCTCTAAATCTACTCCTAAAACTAAACCTAAAACTAGAGAGAGAAACTCTCAACCTAGCTAAAATTATGAGGAAAATAATGTCTCAAAAAACTTATTACAATAATCGGCTAAAATAGGTATTTATAAGAGGTAGGAAATCACAATCGAGAAAATTCGGAAAACAGGGAGACGCGCCTGCACACGAGCTGCGCGCCCATGCAAAGTGGTTGCGCGCCCGCGCTCTTCCGGGTTTCTTCAAGTTCCTTGTAGCTTCATGCGCTTGCAAATAGTTCCTCGTGTGCGCACACAATCTCTTCATTATATTCACTGAGCATGGAAGATTTAAATCTACTTGACGGTGGGTTCAACACCATGATCTCATGAGAGCGCGGCTTGAGAGCGTAAGAGCTAGAACTTGGAGCATGCCACTTTCTTACTTCTTGAGCTTTCCCAATGCTATACGCTTGCTCCAAAGGCATCTTCCAACTTAGTATGCCACCAATATCAAGACCCGAACCTCATACAATACCTACAACCACGAAAAGAAAACAAAAGAGGGAGAAACACTAGAAAATCCACAAAAACACAAAATAGGAGAGAATAAAGAAACTAAAGTGAAAATGAATTTAACTGAGCATTTATTAAAAAAGAAAGCTATAAAAATTAGGTAAAACAACCTAAAAACTCATCAAATGAGAGCCATAAATGGTACTCATCCAATCCCCCAAAGCTTAACTTTTGCTCGTCCTCGAGCAAAACCAAAGCAAGCAAAAGAAAATGATGAGCTTATTCAAACAAATAAAAGGAAAGGGGATATGAAAATATACACTAACTCACTTTCGTAGGAATCACGGTTGTTTTTACCTACAACAAGCCCTTTCAACCCCAAATTCGCCAATGGGGACTAGTGAGGTCTCGTAAGGGTTTCCTAAGAGTTTACCCCATAACTCTCCCAAACCAAACAAACAAGGCAAAGCATGAAAAGCACATCAAAAGAAAATTAAAGAAAACATATGCTCTTGAAAGGACTTTTGCAAATGAACAAGCACAAATGGATGCAATTCTTTCTAAGCAAATAAGGGAGTGCACGTTTCAAGATATCCAAGGTTAATTGAAACATAAAATATGCTAAGAATAGAGAACTAATAAGACACAATTCACCTTCATCCCAAACAATCTTACTGCGTTCTCCCTACTAGCTTCAAAATCCACGTCTAGTGAACATCTCAATGATTCCTCAAAGGAACCGGAAAAGAAGAGATTTTAGGGCTACTCGACATCTTGACTACCCAAACCGCTCCATAAGCCTGACTCCCATCTCCCTCCACTGACTTGTGACTTAACCATAAAGGTCAAAAGGTCTTGGAAAGGGTTGTAACGTATGGGCAAAAAGGGTAAAGGTAAGCTAAAATTTGAAATTTGGTGGTATACCTAAATTGTGAAGCAAAAGGTGATCAATCCTCAACAACATAATCAAGTAATCACCAAACAAAAACACCAACACCCCCAAGCTTATTCAAAGCAAAAATCACAAACATATATGCAAAAAGCGTAAGAACGCTTCCCTCATGCTTAAATGGAGCATTGTCCTCAATGCTCTAAACTAGGGAGATCACACTTACATCAAAATATTTTTGAGCTTTTCATTTTCTTCTCTTTTATTTTTTTTTTGTTTTTTTTGCAAACTTTTTCAAAGCAATTGCTTATGCTTCTTTTTAATAGCTTTGTCCTCGCTTCGTTTAACTATGGACGGCTTTTTCAACTTTGAATTTGCCTTTATTCACAAGCTTTAATACAACACATACTTGGTTTACAAAATGAGCAACCACTTCCAAACATTTCCTCATAAATTCACCAAACAAACTTATGACCACTAGCTTCACAAAAAACCAAAGATGGAAACAAAAATGAAATAAATGGCTCAAAAGCTAGTAATATGGCTAGGAAAGAGGGTAGTAGGCTCAAATGGTTAGCAAGAAGGAAAATGCAAACCCAAAACCAAAAATGTAAACTCTAATCCTAGAAAAGGAAAAATTACCACCCCGAAAAGGTGCCTTCGTCCTTCCCAAATGGTTCGGTCACAATCTCTTGAGATAAAAGTCAAATTCTAGATAAAGTAAGTGATAGCCCAAGGATCCATGTGCCGCTCAAGCAATAAAGGTTAAAGGCTAGAAAAATGAAACCTCACATGGTTGTAGCAAAAACTCACTATTAGCTTCAAATCCACTATAGGAAGCAATACCTTCTTACCACAAACAAGTAGACTAGGGCTTCAAGGTCCCAAAAGTTATGAACGCACTACCTTAGCATACTCTATCCTAGAATCAACCAAGCATATTCTCAACCCGTCCACACCGTTACCATTTAGGAAGAAAAGCATTCAACTATACAAGTCTAAAAGTATTATATCCAAAGCAAGAGCAAAACAAAACACATTGCAAATTTGCCTTGATAGAAACAAAAATCTTTTTGGAATTTTTCAAAATAAAAGAGCATGGCATATATGAATCAACATCCCACCAAACATGATAGACCTCCCCCAAGCTTGAATAAAACAATAAACTCAAATCATAAATCATAGAATCCATGGGAGGGGAAAACAAAGAGATCAATCCAACAAACCAACACATGTCCAACAAGTCATCAACCATCTGAGAAAGAGCAAGGAAAGATATTACCAGATTTAGGTAAGTGTAAGTACCTGCAAATGACCCAATTAAACCTTTCAAATCCAATTTCCTCTAGAATTGAATCTTATTTTTCATATGTTAGCAAATATAGGAGTCAAACTTCCTTGATTCTTAAACCAAACCAATGCACCAAAGTATATCAAGTTATGTACCTAGCAAAAGATACACAAACATTTCCATAAGAAATAATCTATTCTAAAAAGGAAAGAAAATGAAATTAATAAACACGGGTTACTTCCCGAGAAAGACTTGCTTAAGGTCCAAGCGTGACCGCTCTAGTAAATAATATTGCAACTAACGCAAGAGCTTGTCAAATGCACTACTACATATTTCATAAGATAACAAGTAGGCAAATGAAGGTAGAGGGACGTGCAACAAGGATAGTGCACGCAAATGAGGAGAGAGATGCCAATAAAAAGAAGAAGAATCAAAAGAAAACTCAACAAAATAAGAAGAAGAAGAAGAAGAAGAAGAAGAAGAAGAGAAATAAAACGAAAAATAAGGCAAACTCTCCTCAAAATATTTTTGGGTGGCAAAATCACCTTTTTCTTCAATAGAAGACGAATGATGGGCATGTAAATCATCATAGACAAGGGGGTCCCCAATAGGCACATGGAAAAAAGAAGGGAGGGACATAGGTTAGTAGGGGATTTGGTTAAATTTTCTTGAAAAATGGACATGAGAGGAGGGAATAGGAGCAATGGTCTCACAAATGAACTCTTCTCACCACCATGCCTCAAATCACCAATAAGAGTATGAAAATCAATCATAGAATCCTCAAAAGAAGAACACTCATGATTTCCATCTCCCTCAAACATCCAACTTCCAAGAGAAACTACATCACCCTCTCCATCACAACTATGAACAACAACTCCCTAAACATCTTTAAAGCCCAAAGTCTCAAAACCATGCTAGAATGGATGCAAATTCATTTCAAACTCATCTCTCTCCCATGAAACATTCTCAATGAACTCACTTAAAAGGCTATGATCTTTCATTAGAACCTCTAAGAACATCATGGACACACTCTCAAATGAGTCCAAATACTCATGGATAGAAGAATCACAATCATGCACTTGAGACTCATTACAATCAAGAAAGGAAGGGGAGTTTAGATTCACAAAATCATCATCATTATCATCACACTCAACTCCCTTTCCTTCACTCCTATGCTCACTCATAAGATCCTTACACAATCTTGGTTGCTCATGGATATCACCCTCAACACACACATTGGATTTAGCATTTTCACAAACCCATAAAAGATGACAATTGACTTTCTAACTCTTCTTTTTTCCTCCTGAAGACGCTGCTCACTCTTTTTCATCATCTCCAATTAACCTCTCATAGAATTAAGAATCAACCCCTTACTAGGACCAAGATCATTACCAAGTTCAATATGCCTAATTTGAGTTTCAAAAATAGCAATAAGAGATTCAAAAGGTGTAGAAGGTTGAGGGTTAACAAGAGAAGAAGAAGTACAACCATGATTAGAAGAATTAACATGAAAATCATGAGCATATTCATCACATTGGGGAATGGGGACACAATCAACCACATGAGATTCGCCATTGAGGGAACAAAGCACATCACAAGAAGGCATGATAAATAATGAAGAATATTGAAACACACCATTAGCATCAAATTGAGCATGTACCTTATCATCATGAGCAAAAGAGGAAGTAGATTTGAAAGCATTTGTTCTAGGTTTACTAATGGGATCATGAGTCAAATCATGGGAAGTCATGCTAACACTTGAAGAATCAACACATTGGACATCAATATTAGAATCATGATTACCCCTATAATAAACATCCCAAGCAAACCAAACATAAAAATCCCAAGCGTCATGAATTGACAATGCTATAAATCCACCATTATACATGCTTTCAACTATGTCCCTAGTTTTCTCATTCAAACCAAAATAACAAATCTCACAAGCCTCCCAAAGACTACAACAATTATAGTCCTAAAATTCCTCAAGTATATTGAAATATTCACAAAAAGGCTCATTGTAATATTGAGGAAATAAGAGACATGCTAATAAGAGACAAAACAAACAAAAATTAAATAAAAGTAAAGTATATACGAAGACCTAGACTGAAGGAATCAAAAACACTCAAACATAGACACCGTTCCCCGGCAACGCCCCCATTTTGACGTAGGGAAAACTAGGTCGTTGACTAATTCTCCCTAGAGCCAAACAAAATTTATAATTACTTAACAAACCTATATACAAGTATAGAGGTAAGTCAAGGGTCGAAACACTAGGAACATTTATGCTTAAGTGTTTCCAATTAACGCCTAAGCTAAGTCAAAGTCAAAGGTGAGAAGGTAACACTATTGAACTACCAATACAAAGAAGCAAACAAATGAAACACTAGGGAATGAGAATCAACAGGTAATCATGCTAATTGCAACAACTTGGGAAGGTTAAGCTAATTAATGGTTGCGAAGACTAATGATAAGATTTATCAATTGGAATCAAAAGCTATCTCTTAATCGTTAAGCTAGGTTTCCTCTATGAATAATAATAAACTAGGAGAATCACAATTCAAACCAATGAACAATTGCAAATACTAAATCAAGTGGTCATGTCATAAGGAATCACAATGCAATCTAGCATAGTTCTCAAGGCCTAATCAAACTACACACATGCAAACTTACATTAATCACTTTAATCTCAACAATCAATCAACATAATTCCAAGATCCATCACAAATAATCACTCGTACAAGTTTCACCCAAACCCTAGAAAAACAACTACTCAAGAATCATCATCTAATCAACAAGCAAGTAAATGAAATCAAGAATCAACAAATATGAAGAACAACTACACTAATCAAGAGTCAATCATCACAACAAAATCAAACAAACATGAAATTAAAAAAAGCAATAAGATGAGATTGAGATAGAAATTCTCATTGATAATTGAGAAGATCTTCAATACAATTATCACCGTTGCATCATCAATCTCTCAAATCACCATTGAAATATCTCACTTTGTCTCTCTAAATCTACACCTAAAACTAAACCTAAAACTAGAGAGAGAAACTCTTAACCTAGCTAAAATTATGAGAAAAATAATGTCTCAAAAAAACTTCTTACAAAAATCGGTTAAAGTAGGTATTTATAAGAGGCTGGAAATTGAAATGGAGAAAATCCGGAAACCAGGGGGATGCGCCCGCGCAAGGTGGTTGCGCGCCCTCGCTTTTCCGGGTTTGTTCGAGTTCCTCGTAGCTTCATGCGCTTGCAAATAGTTCCTCGTGGGCGCACGCAATGTCTTTATGATAGTCTCTAAGCATGGCAGATTCAAATGGACATGACGGTGGGTTCAACACCATGATCTCATGAGAGCACGACTTGAGAGCGTAAGAGCTAGAACTTGGAGCATGCAACTTTCTTTCTTCTTGAGCTTTTCCAATGATATAAGCTTGATCCAAAAGCATCTTCCAACTTAGTAAGCCACCAATATCAAGACCCGAACCTCATACAATAGCTACAACCATGGAAAGAGAACAAAAGAAGGAGAAACACTAGAAAATCCACAAAAACCCAAAATAAGAGAGAATAAAGAAACTAAAGAGAAAATGAATAAAACTGAGCATTTATTAAAAAAGAAAGCTATAAAAATTAGGTAAAACAACCTAAAAACTCATCAAATGAGTGCCATGAATGGCACTCATCACTACCCTTTCATAGAAATAACTATAGGTTTATCTATAAAATCTATGGTTTTCAAACAATGCAATTGCTTTTGAAGTGCTTTAGAAATGAATGAAAAGGTTGCACCTGAATCAAACAAAACTTTTGCTAGAAAAGAGTTTCTAGAGAAACTACTAGTAATCACGTTCCTCATTGCGTTGGTCTTCTGTCTACCCATCACATTTAGCTTTCCTAGTGTTCTTCCCTTCACCTTGTTATTCCCATTGTTGTTCTTAATAGAGTTTGCCTTTTTACTTACCCTACATTTTTAAATTGGATTTTCCAACATCATGGTAGAATAATCCTCCGTAGAGAAAGACTAGTTGTAGATTTAATAGTAGTTCCTACCCAGGAGGTATCTAATGCCTTATGTCACCAAAATACCTTGAAGATTGGCTGACGATCTAAAGGAAGGGCTCTTTAGCTTGATAGGTAGACTCACGAACGTAGCTTCTAGGGGACCTGTATTATGCTGTTATTTTCTTGAAAGTTTTTCTGTGGATTCCCACCTTAGTTGTTGTTCTTCCCATTCCGATTAGAGCTCTTAGAAAAACACTCAAATTCCCTATGCCCCAACTCATTACAAGCTCGGTAAGTCACCAAGTTGCCATCATAGTCTTTACTAGGGTGATCCTGCCTACATCTTTTGCAGAAATAACACCTTGGTGTTTTGTTGTTCCCTTGATTAAAATTCCCATCTCCTCCATTAAAGTTTAGCCCACCTTGACGATTGTTATTGTTATTGAAGTTATTGTTTTTGTTGTTGTTGTGGGTGAACTTTTGTTTCTTGAAATTGTTCTGGCCACCTTGAGGTTTTCCAGCACTCTGTACCACCTCTTTTCTTTTTCTTTCCCTTCAATTTCAGCCAGTCTTTTTTTCTTCTTTAACTCAAGTGCATAGAAATATGTGGACCTTCCATACACTTAATCCAGGGTATCAAATAACTGTCTACACATCTTAAGTTGAAAGTCAGTAGTCAATCCTCTCTCAAACCTCAGCTCCTAGCTTTATATTTTTTGTTCCTACGGACTCCTTAGCAAACCATAACAACTTAATGAACTTTGTATAGTACTCAATCACTAACATATTCTCCATTTCTAAATTGGCAAATTCTTCAACTTTTTGCTTCTGCAAAAAACTTGGGTAAAACCTATCCCTAACTTTCTCTTGAAAAATAAACCAACCAAAATTCGGCAATGCCTTAATTTTGCATCATTTAGCTGCCACATTAGATCAGCTTCACCACTCAAATAGTAAGCAACACAACTAACTTTCGAAGCTTCTAGGCATCCCACTGCCCCGAAAACTTTTCAAAGTCTCTTATCCAGTTCTCCAACACACTAGGGTCAGGTTCACCTTGGTAAGTTTGTGGTTTTCTTTGTTCGTTCAACCAATTTTAATAGTTCACCCTCAGAGTCCCCATTCGAAGATGAGTTTTCGGCTAGCTACTAAGCCACTACAGCTAATTGCCTCACTACTTCGATCAACTTATTCCCTCCATTGTTATTGTTATTATCTCCACTGCCACCTACCATCTAACGTCTCCTAAATTAAAATTGTAGGGTTTCGTAGTGACCCACACTACGCGGAATGAAACTCGCCAAGACCCGCCCCCATAATAAATGCAATTAACAAGCAAAACATAATTAAAAGCATAATAAAGGATAAAAGATTATACCTTTGACGCGTGCTTCGCTCAACTATGAGCTCTTACTTGAACCTCGAAAACACGAGGCCTTCGACATGATCGTACCCTCGAACCCGAGCCGAGCGTCCTAAGCCTCGAAGGTTAGTCGAGGCCCGGACAAATATAAACTTGGAGTTTTACGAATTTCAAGGTATACTCATCAATGGAGTTCCCTTTACTTTTCCACTCAAGTGTGCTCTTAATGTGGGAGAGTTGGTAAATTTAATAATTTATTTAATTCCAAATTAAATAAATAATTCAATCAATCACTAATCGACAAGTGGCGCAATTAGGGGCTAATGAGTCATGACCAAGGTTAGGTGGGGGGGGACCATTGCCTTTCTCCCCAAGGCATTGCTTGGTCCCCACAACCACACACAAACCGGCTACAAGGAGGGCTGTGCTGGCTGCCAGCTAGCACCAGCCAGCAGCCTTGCATCCCCAGTCAGGCAGTGCGTGCTGGTGCTGGGCGATGCTTGGCGCTGGTGCTGCGTGCTAGTGTTGTGCTGTGCTAGCATGTTACGCTGGCGCTGGCCCAGCATTCCCACGCAATCCCTCGGACGCACACGCTTCTACGCACAGCCATGCCAGCCAGCCCCTCACGCACGCAAGGCCTAGCATGCGTACTGCTAGCGAGCCACGCATGCTGGGCTTGGTGCTGGGTGATGCTGCACACGCACATGCACACGCACACACGCACGTGCTTAGTAGTGCGATGGTGCTGTGCGTGGTGCTAGGGCTGCCATGGCGCCTAGGCATGATGCTAGGGCTGCGATGGCTCCTAGGCATGGTGCTAGGGTTGCGATGGCGCATAGGCACCCTTAGCACGCATGGTGCGCCTAGCACACCATGGTGCACCTAGGCTCATGTTGAGCCAAGCCTAGCTTAGCAGTCCACATGGCTAGGCCCGTGCAATGCTACGGCTACGCTCATACTTGTCGCTTGTGATTTTGCGACGCTCGGTCTCGACGCCCTAGGCTCGATATCCGACGTCTGTATTCGTAAAACTCCGTCAACTCATTAAATCCTTTGGATTAATTCGTCGTCTCGGATCGGTGGTTCGATTTGGTTCGACCTGAAGGGTTCAGTTAAGATTAAGCTGTAATATCAATTGTACCTTGAATTACTGATCGGAAGCGACCTCCACCTAGGTATTCCGATCACTTGATCTTACTGAAGAATTAGCTCTTTAATAATTCTGAACCCTCTATCGAAATAATACACTTGTTAGAAGGACACCATTCCTTTCAATCTCCCACTAGTCCTTCCGGACAAGTGTATATAGTGTATAGCCCATTTCCTATGTCACTTAATGTCTCTTCGTAAACTATAAGGTAAGATTCATCGTCACCTATTAAGTTCAGAAGTGTATCTCAATCTTCGAGTTTGACTGTCAATAAGCAGATGATTTCTAAAATCCATCTGAGCACGGCCATGCATTTTCACAGTCTCGCTCTTTGAGCGGCCTTGTAAACAACAAAGACATATTCCCTATTTTTGATAGGGGGACATTCCCAGTCTTCTACTGTAAGTTTCTCTTACTAAGAGAACCTAATCTTCCGAGTGTTCCCGTTATGATCCCTAGTTACGGCAGACGTTAGGCAACATCAAAGAGAATAGTACTCAAACAAGAAAACTTCACAATACTCATGGTCGAGGAAATGAGTTCCGATAGCTATAATGAGAAATATACTTATGACAATTATTAATCTCTTAAAGTACTCTCATAGGTCGATCTAGTGCAGTTCCGAACTGACACCTGTGCAAATGATTTATGACCATCATGTCCTTGCAGCACAAGAAACGGTGTTGTAAATCATACTACACACTAATCTCTGGTGGTCATCAATCGTCCATCAGTCAGATGACCTCGATTAGGGATAATTTTCGATTTAAATATTCAATGTTCACTTAACAGGTGTTTCTTTATCCAAGACATGGTCTTGATACCCTGTTTTGAATATTTCCATAAATCGAATGGACTCATTATGTAATTTTAAACCACAATTAAATAGCAATGGAGTAAAAAATAATTTTGCACAAAAATTAATTACTCCATTAATGAATGGTTTCAATACAGTGTCTTACATTAAAACAACCAGTTTAATTAAAACACATGTACAGGGAATTTTCAAAGCCAGTCTCCAACGTGCTTGATTCCCATTGCCTCAATGTGCTTGTTGTGTTTCACTTGAGGCAAAGGTTTAGTCAAAGGATCAGCCACATTATCATCCGTGCCGATCTTACAAATTCTGATTTCACCTTCGGATTTCCTTTCCCTTATCATGTGAAATCGCCTTTGGACATGTTTGACCTTCAGGTGTTCTATCGGCTCCCTGGCCTGAGTGATAGCTCCATTGTTATCACAATAGAGGTCTATCGGCCCCTTGATTGAGGGTACAACACCAAGTTCGCTGATGAACTTGCGAATCCAAACAGCTTCCTTGGCAGCTTCTGAAGCGGCCAAGTATTCGGCTTCAGTTGTAGAGTCTGTAGTGGTGCTCTACTTAGCACTATTCCAGCTGAACGCTCCTCCATTCAGATAGAATATGTACCCTGACTGTGACTTGAAGTCGTCTTTGTCAATCTGGAAGCTAGCGTCGGTGTAACCTTCAACAACCAGTTCTTTGTGGCCTTCATACACCAGGAATTTATCCTTGTTCCTTTTCAGGTACTTTATGATATTCTTAGCCGCAGTCCAATGCGCCTCTCCTGGGTTTGATTGGTATCGGCTCGTTGCACTCAGGGCATACGATACATTTGGCCTTGTACATATCATGGCATACATGATCGATCCGATCAGCGAAGCATATGGGATCTGATTCATTCTTTCTCGCTCAACAGGTGTGTGTGGACACTGTTTCTTGCTGAAAATTATGCCATGGGACATGGGTAAATGCCCTCTCTTGGCATTCTCCATGTTGAATCGAGCCAGTACCTTATCAATGTAAGTACTCTAGCTTAATCCAATCATCCTTTTACATTTATCACTGTAGACTTGATGCCCATTATGTACTGTGCCTCTCCTAAGTCCTTCATTGAAAAGCACTTTCCCAACCAGCCCTTTACGGACTCCTGTAATTTTGTGCTGTTTCCAATGAGAAGTATGTCATTAACATACAGGACTAGGAATGCAATATCACTCCCACTGACCTTCTTGTATACACAAGATTCTCTGGATTCTTGATAAAACCAAACTTGCTAATGGCTTCATCAAATCGCAGATTCCAACTTCTGCTTGCTTGCTTCAGTCCATAAATGGACTTCTTCAGCTTGCAAACCTTTCCAGCGTTGCCTGGATCGACAAAACCTTCTGGCTGTGTCATGTACACAGTTTCTTCCAAAATTCCATTTAGGAAGGCGGTTTTGACATCCATCTGCCATATTTCATAATCGTAATATGTAGCAATCGCTAGGATGATCCAGACGGATTTTAGCATTGCAACTTGTGAAAAAGTTTCATCATAGTCAATCCCGTGGATTTGTCTATAGCCTTTTGCCACCAGTCTAGCTTTGTATATCGATACATTTCCTCTTTGTCTGTCTTCACTTTGAAGATCCATTTGCAACCAATAGGTGTATAACCCTCGGCCAAATCCACCAAGTCCCAGACTTGATTTTCAGACATGGAGTCCATCTCGGATCTCATGGCCTCTTGCCATTTTGCAGAGTCGGGGCTCGTCATAGCTTTCTTGTATGTAGTTGGCTCATAACCATCCATGACTAGGATGTCCTGATCATCGGTTAAGACGATACCGAGGTATCTGTCTGGTTGAGATCTTTGTCGTTGCGACCTACGAAGGGTAATCGGTTGAGCATTTTCATTGTCAATTTGATTCTGACTAATCTTCTTAGATGCTTCCAAAGCATCTAGATTGTCAGTTTTATCAGGTTGACATTGTTGCTTGTCCTCTTGAACTTCGTCGAGTTTGATTTTCCTCCCACTTGTCATTTTAGAAAGGTGATCTTTCTCCAAAAAGACACCATCACGAGCAACAAAAACTTTGTTCTCGGATTTATTGTAGAAGTAATACCCTTTGGTTTCTTTTGGATATCCCACAAAGAAACACTTATCCGATTTGGGGTGAAGTTTGTCCGAAATTAATCGCTTAACATATGCTTCGCATCCCCAAATCTTGAGAAAAAACAACCTAGTAGGTTTCTTAGTCCATAATTCATATGGAGTCTTTTCAACAGCTTTTGACGGAGCTCTGTTCAGTGTTAGTGCTGCAGTTTGTAGCGCATGTCCCCAAAAGGAGATAGGGAGTTCACTAAGACCCATCATTGATCGAACCATGTCTAACAAGGTTCGATTCCTCCGTTCGGACACTCCGTTGCATTGAGGAGTTCCGGGAGGTGTCAACTCTGAAAGAATACCAGTTTCTTTCAAGTGGTCGTCAAATTCATGGCTCAAATATTCGCCACCTCGATCCGATCGAAGTGCTTTAATTTTCTTGCCAAGTTGATTTTCAACTTCTTTCTGAAATTCTTTGAATTTCTCAAAGGATTCAGATTTATTCGACATTAAGTAGATATAGCCATATCTACTGAAATCGTCGGTGAAAGTGATGAAATATCGGTAACCTTGTCTTGCGGGTGTTCTCATTGGTCCACATACATCCGTGTGTATTAGACCTAATAAGTCACTTGCCCTTTCTCCCAACTTAGAGAATGGCTGTTTTATCATCTTGCCTAATAGTCATCCTTCGCAAATTTCAAACGACTCTAAGTCAAATGAGTCAAGAATGCCTTCTTGAAGAAGTTTCTTGATGCGTTTGATGTTAATATGGCCAAGACGACAATGCCACAAGTAGCTTTGATTAGACTCGATGGTCTTAGTTCATTTGGTATCAATCCTTTGTCTAATCATATGTAAAACATGCAATTTCCATTGAACATATATTTGCAAGGCAATTTTGAAACAACTATTGTCCAAGTCTTACATGCAAAATAACTAGGTGTCCGACACCAAGGATCATAGTATGTTCAAAAGCATGATGAAAAACTAAGATTAGTTTTAATTACATCTCAAAGACAAAATAGTGCATGCAAGCACGACCGAAAAACCATCTTCGTCGTCCTTTTGTCCATGCACCAACACTTGATAAGCTTTCTCACTTGGTCCCTGAAAAGGAAACATAAAGTGAGTCTACTTGGTATCTAATACCTATGATAAGCTTAATTCACAAGTGTTTAGGAAGATACCTAAGGTAGTCGGAATGTTCCCCTCTTCCTTCAAGAGCATGCATTCTCTCTTGTAATGGCCTTGCATGCCACAATGGAAGCATCTCATCTTTGCCTTGACCTTCTTGAACTCCTTCTTCTTAGCTCTCAAGGGCCTTTTGGTCATTCCATAGGCGGTGGCTTGGCTAAGAAGTTGCACCACCTCCTTGAGGGAGTGTGTCTCCTTTCCCGCAACTATATGCACTCTAAGTGCATCATAGCCCGAGTGGAGTGAAGCAAGCAAGATATGCCCCGCCATCTCATCTTCCAATGGGATTCCGAGAAGCTGCATGTGTTTGAAGAGTCTAGTCATTCCAAGCACATGAGGTCGGAGGGGCATGCTGGGTCTCAGTTTGGCATTGTAGACCTTTGTCCAAAGCCAGCGCCTTTCCTTAGCAAGACATCCCACGTTTGGTGGCTTTATCCTCATGTTTGAGAGTGACCTAGTCAAGTCAAACACGAGGGCATCAAAGTTGCCATTGTCACTCTTGGTGACTCTTACATTGACAGCGTCCTCAAGTGCTTTGAGGAACATGTCCGGGAAATAGGAGGTAAGACTTTCCTTCCAATCTTCCGGGATGGAAATTGCCATAAGTCGTGAGACCTTTTTGCAATTGGAAGACCATTCTTCATGAGCCTCATCGGTCATGATTCCTTTTGGCAAAGAAGTTTGGAATGGGAGTATCAAGAGTATACTCTAAGGAACAATTCCGGAGAGTTCTCCTGAGTTCCTCCTCCCATTCCTTGAAGTTGACCAAGTTTAAGGAAAAGGCCAACTTCTCGGTGAGTTCCGGGCACATATGGTTGTTGTTTGAGTTACTTGCAGACATTGTTCTACAATTGAAAGAATTTGAAGTGATAAACCATTCATAAATCAATAAGTTGAAATTTAAAACGTTCATGCATATTTTCAAGCATTTTATCCACGCATTTATAAATTGTCCCTTTGGGCGAGAATAAAATGATTCTGAGATCCAAAAGATCAAGAAATGGTTAAGCATGCTTTGGCTTGTCATAATCATTAAATATCTTAAGGTAAGCAATCCAATTGCTAATAGCTCCAAGCTACTCTCGGTTTGATAAAATGTCGCATCTAATGCATCCTTGACATTTTCTCTCTTTTGCCACGACATCTACGGACTCCTTACTGATATCATTGAGCTTAACCAAGACAACTTGTATAACTAGTATACCTTACGTTCCTAGGGAAGTAGTAATGTCTCGCTTTGGCGTAGTCCACCACGTACGCGCATTAGTTCGGTAAGTGTTGTTCTTGGAACGGCAAATTATAGTTCAGTGTTATTAAGGGACCTAAGGTTTCTATATTGGTTTGATTTAAGTGAACTTAACTAATCGTCGCAACATATAGAAATCCTAGACATGCATCTAGCAATCATAACAAAATATATATAAAGCATAAAATGATGCATTTGGCAACTAGCATGACCCCTTGAAATCTTCAATTTCCATGGGTCTTCATCTTGGCTCGTCTTCATCGAAACGCCGTCTTGAGACATCTTGGCCAAAATAAAATAAGCTAGCTAGAACGACTAATATTAATCTAATAGTACAAAAATACTTAACGGTTCGCAGACCGTATTTAGATTTTACAAAAATACATAATGGAACGCAGTCCGTATTTTCTATCCTAGTCGGGCCCCACTAGTTGCCATTTTCAATAACCTATTTTAAAAACAATCATCCATTCACCCATTCACTATTTGTGAATGGCCCACGCAATTTTACGAAATACATAATTAAACACACAAAACTAGTAACTAACTTAGGTGGTTAATCCGATTAACGCGCCTAATTAAAACTAGTCAAAGTAGTTTAATCCATTATTTCTAAACGCAAAATTCTCACGCAATTAATTAAGCTCCCACTAAATTCCGTATACATACTTAATTAATCAAATTAATTAAGTTGGCATAACCCAAAATTTGTCAAAATTTTGCAAAATCGAAATTCGAGGTTTTTACCTCGTTAAAATAATTACTTAAAATTATTAAAATTGGAAAAATTGCAAAATCATAGCTCAAACATTAAGCAAAACGTCCCACTAAAACCCTTAGTGGGTGCGCACCATGGCTGCTAGGCAGCCCATGGCCCTGCGCCATGGTGCGTGGTGCTGCTTTGCTGTGCCCAGCAAGCCTCGCTGCTTAGCATCAGTAGCCTGCTAGCATGCTGCGCATGCTTGCTTGCGTGCTGGTGCCTTCCAGCATATGGCGCGCTGGGCTGGCTCCTGCTTGCATGCTGCCAGCCAGCATCCACAGGCAGCCCTTGCACAGCCTTAGCCCCACGCAATGCTGCCCCGAACAACCTCCCTGCCACACAGCCACGCGCATTGGTACAATGCCCTTGCGTGCACCATAGGCAGCCTAGATGTGGGCTGCTGGGCAGCCCGGCTAGCCTTGGTGACACTTGCGATTTTACATCGATTTGCGTGCATTTCCTCGGAATTTTAATTCCGATTTGTGTGTGACATGATTAATTCTAAATTACATTTTCGAATTAGTTTGAGGAAAAATAAAATAAAATAAGACTTAAATAAATTTATTTTTATTGGTGCACATGCCTAAATTATCCAAATATTTTATTTTTGAACAAAATTAGGTCTTTCTTTATGCTTAAAGTAAAATGAGCTATGTCCATAATTAATCTTGCCAATATGCAAATTAATAATAGATTTGACAAATGGGAGTTTGAAAAATAAACTAATCATCTAGTGAAAATTTTTCCAACTTTCATACTTGTGTAAAATACCAAGATTACATCTTCCAATATGAAGATTAATCAAATTTTACTCACAAGTATTTGAACTTGAAGGATTTTAATCAACCAAACATGAAAAATCCAAACTTTGTTCAATATGGAATTTAGGGTTAGAGTTCCAATCATTTAAACCTTTAAAGATTAGAACTTTAACATTATAGGAACTTAAAAAAAACAAGTTCACAACAAGCTTTCACATTTTATTTGCAAAATTTGTGAAAAACAAGTTTATGTGAAAAATGGTATATCAACTTAAGCACTAATAAAAACTCCATTATTATGATTAAGGATTTTATAAAAACAAGTAGATTAGTGATGCAAATGCGCATTTAATCTAACCTTGTAATGCTTGCATTAATCAAGGCTTAAAAGGAATTAAAATTTTCGTTGAAAAACGAAAAACCCCAGAAAAATGGGTTTCTGATTCGAATTTGTCTTCTGGTCAGCTCTCAAAGAGGGTTGAATCTGTTCTAGAATGTCGATTCCACCCAAAAATCACTATTTTTGAGCCAAAATCTGGGTTCGACAGCCTAATCGAGAATAAAACCGAGTTTTAAAATTAATTAAAACGAGCATCTAATCTAATTAGAAGAACATGAACCAGAAAAATAAATTCTTTTAAAACACCTTAACTTAAAAAATAATTGCAAAAATTAAAAGGAACGTGGCTTTGATACCACTGTAGAGTTTCGTAGTGACCCGACAATACGTGGAAGGAAACCCCCCATGACCCGCCCCTTAATTAAAGCAATTAACAAGCATAATAAAGTTAATCAAACAAGTCTATGAACAAGAATTATACCTTTGTTACGTGCTTCGCTCCCGAAGAGCTCTTACTTCAAAATCCCGAAACTACGAGATCCCTTTTAGGCGAGAATAAAATGATTCCGAGATCCCAAAGATCAAAAAATGGTTAAGCATGGTTTGGCTTGTCTTAATCATTAAATATCTTAAGGTAAGCAATCCAATTTCTTATAGCTCCAATCTACTCTCGGTTTGATAAAATGTTGCATCTAGTGCATTCTTGACATTTTATCTCTTTTGCCACGACATCTAACAACTCCTTACTGATATCGTTGATCTTAACCAAGACAACTTGTATACCTACTATACCTTACGTTCCTAGGGAAGTAGTGATGCCTCGCTTTGGCGTAATCCATCACGTACGCGCATTAGTTCGGTAAGTGTTGTTCTTGGAACGACAAATTTTAGCTGAATATTATTAAGGGACCTAGGGTTTCTATGTTGGTTGATTTAAGTGAACTTAACTAATCGTCGCAACATATGAAATCCTAGACATGCATCTAACATTCATATATAACAATAATATATAAAGCATAAATTGATGCGTTTGACAACTAGCATGACCCCTTGAAATATTCAATTTCCATGGGTCTTCATCTTGGCTCGTCTTCATCGAAACGCTGTCTTGAGACATCTTGGCCAAAATAAAATAACTAGCTAGTACGACTAAGATTAATCTAAAGTACAAAAATACTTAACGGTTCGCAGACCGTATCTAGATTTACAAAAATACATAACGGAACGCAGTTCGTATTTACTATCCTAGTCGGGCCCTACTAGTTTCCATTTTCAATAACCTGTTTTAAAAACAATCTTACATTCACCCATTCACTATTTGTGAATGGCCCATGCATTTTACGAAATACACAATTAAACACGCAAAACTAGTAACTAACTTAGGTGGTTAATCCGATTAACGCGCCTAATTAAAACTAGTCAAAGTTGTTTAATCCATTATTTCTAAAGGAAAATTGCTCACGTAATCAATTAAGCTCCCACTAAATTCCGCATCCATACTTAACTGATCCGATTAATTAAGTCGGCATAACCCATAACTTGTCAAAATCAAAAAATTTTGCAAAAGTCGGAAAAATCGAGGTTTAACCTCGTTAAAATAATTACATAAATTATTTAAAACGACAAAAATTTTCGCAAAATTATATAGCTAAAAAATCAGGAAAACTAGCCTCACCTATGCATAGTGCATTGCGCACCATGGCTGCTAGGCAGCAGTGGACTGGCTAGCTGGGGCTTGCTGCCTCGCTGCCTAGCAGCAACACAAGCTTGCTAGAAGCCTACGCCACACAGCACCAGCAGCATCAAGGGTTGTGCTGGCTCTTGGTGCTAGCATGCTGCGCCCAGCACAACACACTACGCTGGCCAGCACCACGCATGCCTGCTCGCATGCTGGCGCCTACCAACAAGTGGGGGCTGGTTGGTGCTTGCTACCACGTTGCCCAGCAGCGCCCCATGCTACCAGCAGCCAATGCCACTGCCCAAGCCCAACACCTTAGCACCCCTCGCCACACAGCCATGCACCATTTATGCTCAGCCCATGCGCGCACCATAGGCACCCTACATGTGGGATGCTAGGCAGCCCAGCTAACCTTGGTGACGCTTGCGGTTTTGCATCGATTTGCGTGCATTTTACTCGGGATTTTTATCTCGATTTATATGTGGCATAAATTAATTCTAAACTTTATTTTAGAATTAATTTGAGGAAAAATTAAAATAAAATAAGTCTAACTTAATTTAAATTCAATTTTAATGGTGCATAGACCTAAATTATTCAAAAAATTATTTTGAGACAATTTTAGGTCCCTCTTTATACTTAAAATTGAATGAGCTATGTCCATAATTAATTTAGCTAATATGCAAATTAATAATGGATTTGACAAATGAGAGTTGGAAAAATAAATTAACCATCTAATGATAAAAAAGTTTTCAACTTTCATACTTGTGTAAAATACCAAGATCACATCTTCCAATATGAAGATTAATCAAAATTTTACTCACAAGTATTTGAACTTCATGGATTTTAATCAACCAAAATGAAAAATCCAAACTTTGTTCAATATGGAATTTAGGGTTAGAGTTCCAATCATTTAAACCTTTAAAGATTAGAATTTTAACATAATTGGGAACTTAAAATTGCACATTCACATCAAACATTCACACATTAATGCAATTTATTTGCATAATTGTGAAAAATCAAGTTTTTGTGAAAAATAGCATATCAACTGAAGCACTAATTAAAACTCCATAATTATGCTCATGGATAATTAAAATAGTAGTAGATTAGGGATGCAATAATGTATTTAATCTAACCTTGTAATGCTTGCATTAATCAAGGCTTAAAAAGATTTAAATTTTTCGTTGAAAAATGAAAAAAACCCCAAAAACTTGGGTTTCTGGTTCAAATTTGGCTTCTGGGCAGTCTTTTAAGTGCTGAATCTGTTTCAGAATGTCGATTCCACCCAAAAATCACTATTTTGGAGCCAAAATCTGGGTTCAACAACCAAATCAATAAAAATACGAGTTTTAAAATTAATTAAAACGAGCTTCTAATCTAATTAGCAAAGCAAAACCAGAATTTAAATCATACTTTAAAACACCTTAATTAATCATTAATTGCAAAAATTAAAAGGAGCGTGGCTCCGATACCGCTGTAGGATTTCGTAGGGATGCAATAATGAATTTAATCTAACCCGTACCCTCGAACCCGAGCCGAGCGTCCTAAGCCTCGAAGGTTAGTCGAGGCCCGGACAAATATAAACTTGGAGTTTTACGAATTTCAAGGCATACTCAACAATGAAGTTGCCTTTACTTTTCCACCCAAGTGTGTTCTTTCCTAAATACCCAAGCTTTAGTATTTATAGGGGAATGGACCCTTGATTTCCAATCTCTCACGAATGTGGGAGAGTTGGTAAATTCAATAATTTATTTAATTCCAAATTAAATAAATAATTCAATCAATCACTAATCGACAAGTGGCGCAATTAGGGCTCCCCAAGGCTTTTATTGGTCCCCACAACCAGACACAAACCGGCTTCAAGGAGGGCTAAGCTGGCTGCCAGCTAGCGTGCCAGCTAGCACCAGCCAGCAGCCTTGCATCCCCAGCCAGACAGCGCGTGCTGGTGCTGGGCGATGCTTGGCGCTGGTGCTACGTGCTAGTGCTGTGATGTGCTAGCATGTTACGCTGGCGCTGGCTTAGCACTCCCACGCAATCCCTCGCACGCACACGCTGCTACGCACAGCCATGCCAGCCAGCCCCTCACTCACGCAAGGCCTAGCATGCGTGCTGCTAGCGAGCCACGTATGCTGGGCTTGGTGCTGGGTGATGCTGCACCCGCACACGCACAGACGCACATGCTTAGCACTGCGATGGTGTTGTGCGTGGTGCTAGGGCTGCAATGGCGCCTAGGCATGGTGCTAGGACTGCGATGGCGCCTAGGCACTTTTGGCACGCATGATGCGCATAGCACACCATGGTGCACCTAGGCTCATGTTGAGCCAGCCTAGCCTAGCAGTCCACATGGCTAGGCCAGTGCGATGATATGGCTACGCTCATACTTGTCACTTGTGATTTTGCGACGCTCGGTCTCGACGCTCGGAGGGGACGACGTCTGTATTCATAAAACTCCGTCGACTCGGATTAATTCGTCGTCTCGGATAGGTAGTTCGATTGGGTTCGGCCCGAAGGGTTCAGTTAAGATTAAGCTGTAATATCAATTGTACCTTGATATTAGTGATCGGAAGCGGCCTCCACCATGGCATTCCGATTACTTTATCTTACTGAAGAATTAGCTCTGTAATAATTGTGAACCCTCTATTGGAATAATACACTTGTTGGAAGGACACAATTCCTTTCAAAAATACGGGGTCTTTATTAATTAAGGTTATGGTGAGCTTTCAAGTTAGGAAAACTTGCCTAGAATAATCTGACCTTTGCCTCATCCGCCTAAAATCATCCCACCTTTTGATTATTTTTTTATAATTCGATTTTTATACCCAATCTGCCTAAAATGGTCCCAACCGGTGAAGTAACTAGCTATAACAAGTAAGCTGACATGTGGCGGCCTGTGATTGGTCAAAAAAACAAAAATAAAATAAAATAAATATTTAAAGAAGTTTAGTTTTTTTTAAAGAAAAATTAAAAATAAATGATTAATATTTAAAAAACCACCCCACTAAATGCCCAAGTCGTCGTCCCCTCCGCCGTCCCCGCCGCCTGAAGTTCGGCCACCCTGAACCCAAACGTTGGCGCCGCGCCCAACCCCATCCCTCCCCCACGAAACCCAAGTAGTGTTTTGGAAACACCGACTACCATAAAACTATCCCCCAACCCTCGAAAATTCCATTTTCGTCCCGATCCCAGCCCCCTCTCTTTCCCCCATCCCTTTTTTGGTCATCTTCTCTTCCCCACACCCCGATATCGGCCCCTATCCATTTATGAAGCCTTGATTTTAGCCCCTAACCACTTCCCACACCTTGATTTCAGTAATTTATTGTGGTGGTTTAGTGGAGACGGAAGGGGGTAGGGGAAAGTTAACGAACGACGCGGGTCTGGTTGTGGTGGGGCTAGTGGCTCTAGGCCTTTTCTAGGCCGAAGGTAGGGGCGAGGAGGTGGCTATGGTTGCTGTCACCACAGTTTGGTTTTATTTTTATTTATTTTTTTTTTTCGAAAAAATGTTAATTAATGTTAATTACTAATTGATTAGGGGATTTTTCCCCACCAATCACCATCTGACAAGTGGACCAATCAGGTTCCGCCATGTGTCTGTCACATGGGCCAATAGGAGCCTGCCACGTGTCAAGCAATGATCCGTCCACTATGGACCAATTACGACACGACACGTGTCCTTCCCATAACACCTGGGATAACCGGTCACCTAGGCCCAACTTCCGTGGGAAGCCCAATCAGCCCAAGGTTAACCTAAACCTAGATTGGCACGTTTCCCGAGGTTATAAATACCTCCCTTAATCCTCATTAAGGGAGATTACGCAGATTACACACATTAAACTCTCTCACCTAGAGAGACCCAATCACTTTAATTTCCGCATTAATTACTCCTTAATCAAGTACTAACTTGACCGTCGGAGGCGGATCTCCAATCATCCGGAGCATCCGTTTGTTTTGCAGGTACAGGCGTCCGGTTCCAGTCTCGGAATTGTAACTCTCCCGCAGGACATCAGAAAACCCCGAAACATCTTGGCGCCGTCTGTGGGGAGAGTACTTCTAAGATGGCATCCACGTTTGTACCGGATCCTGAAGAGAGAAGTCCCCTGGACGACCCTCTAGTTCAGTCGGACCACGATACTGAGAATGAATTTGAAGTTGAAGCTCACACAGCTTCAGACGGGACCCTAAGGGCCCGACGTACCTGTCATACCGAAAGGAGGGAACGGGAACATCTTCAAACTGTTAGCGAGCCAGCAGGCGCACCGCCTGTTCGGCAGCAGCCAACTGATGGGTCTGCTCCCATCACAAGGAACGAACTCATGACCTTCATGAGGGAATTCAAGGGAGAAATTCAAGAGTTGATCAACAAGAAGCCGCCTGCTCCGGACAAGGAGCAGTCGGCTAAGAAACCCTCCACTTCACGGAAGAGGAAGCCAGTTCAAGGGCGAGAGGCGACCCCTCATCCTAAATCTAGGAAGTGGGAGCCACCTGCCCTTGATTTCACAAAATACCGTTTTCCTACTCCAGAAAATAGGAAACCTGTTCGTCATATTCAGGCGGACGGGTCGAGGAAAACATACACAGACGCTCGGCTACTGCTAGAGTAGAAGAAGAGTGACCGATTGTCATATTTGGCCTCAACTTCAAGCTTCCAAGACAGTCTGCAAAATACCTCGATGAGGAATACTTAGTCGTATCATGAGAGTTAGTCAGGCGGCACCTCCCGTCAGTCCGGCTTTCATAGCGACCAGGCGGTACCAAACTTACCGTTTGTACCGCAACAACAATATTTTTTACAGCCACCTCCGTTTGGTGGACATGCAGCAAAAAATGTCCAACCTATGGACTGGCAGCTACGGTTGCTTAGACTTGGTGAACAGCCGTCGGCCTTCTCCAAGGAAATTACTGAAGCCGCTCAGCCGGTCAAAGTGAAAAATGTATTAGTAGGCGCCTATGACGGCACTACTAACCTAGAAGACCATCTGATGGCATTCACCAACCTGATGTACCTTCAAGGGTTGGATGATCCCACTTGGTGCAAGTGTTTCCCAGCGACTCTCAAAGGAATCGCACAACAATGGTTCGGCAACCTGCCGACTGGTTGTGTAAATAACTTCAAGACGCTTGCTTACTTATTCACCTCCAACTTCGCCATGAACATCCCTGCGAAGAAGACGACCCTTGATTTAGGAACAATTCAGCAGGGCGAGAAGGAGGGGCTTCGTTCTTACATCAGGCGGTTTAACCTGATGAGAATACAGATTCAAGGGTTACCGGATGAAGTAGCCTATACTGACTTTTTCAGAGGTCTCAAAGACGGGTCGACCTTCAAATTTGATTTGGTCCTAAAGAGGGTGGCGACTCTTCAAGAGGCCTTGATTGAAGCGGAAGCTTATAAACAGGCGACTGATCTTTGCAGTACGGTAAAACAGTCAGCCGGGAGAAGGTCCGACAAAAGAGAAGGACGACAGAAACAGTCGTCAAACAAAGACGAGAAGAGAAAAGAGGTCTGGGCGGCTGATTCCTCTAAACAGCCGGCCCAGAAAAAGAATAAAGAATTCAAACCATACTCCCCAAAGTATGCGTTTAACAAGGATAGCCAATTTATCCTAAAGGAAATCAAGGGACGGATCTCAATTGAGAAGCCGGTCCCCATGAAGGGTTCTGCAAACAACCAGAACCAAGAAAAATTATGTGATTATCATGAATATGTTGGTCATCACACCAATGAATGCATCAGTCTCATGCGGTATATGGACCGCCTGGCTGAGCAAGGTGATCTTGACACTTATGTCAAGAAATCTACGGGGAACACTTCCTCGAAAAATCAGTCGGCCAAAAAGAATCAACAGGCCGACAGTTCCGATACAGATGATGCAGTCGTCTACACCATTGCAGGCGGCTTCTCAGGAGGCGGCCCCACTATTAGGGGCAACAAAGACAATATCAGACGGTTAGATGTAAATTCCGTTCACCAAGAACGGCCCTCCAAATATTCATTTCCTGAGATTGTCATCACTGAAGAAGATCTAGGAGGGGTAAGAGGGCCGCATGACGACCCTATCGTTATTGAATGTAAAGTGGCCAACCAGAGAGTTGGCCGAATCCTCATAGATACCGCAAGCTCCTCAGATCTCATCAGTAGAAAATGTCTGTCGATACTAAAATATCAGACTGATTGCATACATCCGGCATCCCACCCTTTAGTAGGGTTTGGAAGAGGAGTCGTCCACCCAGTGGGACGAGTGGATTTATCCATCCGCCTGGGCGAAAAAGGGGAAGGACGACACATGGTAGTCCGGTTCTTGGTAGTAGAAGAACTCTCGGCCTACAACATGATTCTGTGGCGACCAACCCTGAATAATTCCAAGGTTGTTATAATCCCATCTCTTATGTTGCTCAAGTTTGAGAGGGATAATGGAACAGTCGGTTCCCTAAGGGGAGATCAGAGGATGGCCCGTGAGTGCTATCTCTCGGATGTCAAGCCCACTATTATGGCCACTGGGTCGAGCGGTGGAAAAATAGACCTTGACAATGTCAAGGAGAGTGCGCCTGTTCAAGAAGCAGGCGGCAAGAAGAGAAAGGCATCCCAGACAGGGGCCGCAAGAAAAGACAGAAAATAGCAATCATTGGCAGAGGAGCGGTCGGATGAATTCCGCCCTCAGCCAGCTGGTGAGCATACGGACCTGATCTTAGATGACTCGCGTCCTGACAGAACAATCAAGGTTGGGACGACTGCTCTAAGGGACCTGGGTGAAGACTTTCATAAACTATTGAAAGAATACAAGGAAATCTTTGCATTCGAAGTCCATGAAATTCCAGGCATTAGTCCTGATCTGGCGGTACATAAACTGGCCGTGGATCCGAAAAAGAAGCCGGTACGACAGAAGAAGCGGAACCATGGCGAAGAAAGAAGTCAGGCGGCAGCCGCCGAAGTTAAAAAATTACTTGATGCAGGGTTCATTCGGCAATGTTACTTCCCAGACTGGGTTGCAAATGTGGTGCTTGTTAAAAAGCCGAATGGCACCTGGAAAATGTGTGTAGACTACACAGACTTAAACAAGGCGTGCCCCAAAGACAGTTACCCTCTGCCTAAAATTGATAACCTGGTCGACTCAACAGCCGGCCATGCTTTGATGAGCTTTATGGACGCCTACTCTTGTTTCCATCAAATTCCTTTATGGGAGAAAGATCAGGAGAAGACGGCCTTCGTCACTGATCAGGGGTTATACTGTTACACGGTCATGTCATTTGGTCTTAAGAATGCCTCGGCCACTTTCCAGCGAATGATAAACACTGTGTTGTTTGATCAGATTGGGAGAAATGTAGAGGCATATATTGATGATATGATTGTCAAGTCTAAACTTTAGAAAGATCATCTGTCGGACCTCCGAGAAACTTTCGCCACACTCAGGCGGCACCATGTCATGCTCAATCCCAAGAAATGTGTCTTTGGAGTTGAGTCTGGGAAATTTCTCGGATTCCTTATCAATCAGAGAGGAATAGAGGCGAACCCTGAGAAGGTGCAGGCGGTCATCGACATGCAGTCGCCTCGTACCATCCGAGAGGTTCAGAAGTTAATAGGTTGTCTGGCGGCCTTGGGAAGATTTCTAAGCCGATCAGGAGACAAATGCCTATTCTTTTTCCAGGCAATTAAGAAAAAGGCAAGGTTTGAATGGGGGCCGGATGCTGAGGCGGCCTTCCAAAAATTGAAAGTTCACTTGCATTCCTTGCCGAGGCTGGTCAGCCCTTTGCCCAAAGAAGTACTCTACATGTACCTGGCCGTCACTGATCATGCGTTAAGCGCTGTTCTCCTTGCTGAAAGAGACGGATGTCAGCTCCCGGTCTACTTTGTCAGTCATGTACTGAAAAATGTCGAGTTGAGGTATCCCTTAGTGGAGAAATTTGGTCTTGCACTCTTCATGGCTGTTAAAAAATTGAAGCCCTACTTTCGAGCCTCTGACCATCATGGAGTCGTCAGGCCGAATGATCAAATGGGCCATAGAAATACAGAGCCTCGAAGTTACTTTCGAGCCTAGAAAAGCAGTGAAGGGGCAAGCCTTTGCTGACTTTATTGTTGAGATGACTCGTCCTCCTGACTCTCAAGTTACAGACCAAGTCTGGAAGGTATATGTGGATGGAAGCTCTATTTCAAATGGTTGTGGAGCAGGCGTCATATGTCAGTCGCCAGAGGGCGACAGGTACGAGTATGCTCTACGCTTCAGTTTTCAGGCCTCAAACAATGAGGCAGAATATGAAGCTTTACTAGCCGGAATCCGCATGTGCAAGGCGGCAGGGGCAAGAAAAATAGACGCCTGTTCCGATTCATAATTAATAGTGAGTCAGTACAATGGCGAATACGAAGCAACCCATCCGGCCATGATCAAGTATTTACAGCAGTACGACAAGCGGTCGGATCCCTTGAAGATTTTTGTCTGACCCAAGTGCCGAGATCAGAAAACAACCAGGCGGATGCACTTTCAAAATTAGCATCATCCGCCTCCTGTGATACTCCTCGAACTGTTTTTTGGGAAGTAATGGAGAGGAGAAGCATTGAGGAAGAACCTATTGGAATCTTAGATAGAAACTCAACCTGGATGGATCCAATCAGGGCATATCTGACAAAGGGTACCCTGCCGGATGATCATCAACAGGCGGCAGCACTGAAAAAACGAGCAACCAGTTTTGAAATAATAAAGGGAGAACTTCACAAAAGGGGGTACCTTCAACCCTTCTTAAAGTTTGTTACTCCAGAAAAGGGACGAGAGATTCTAGACGATCTTCACTCTGGTTACTGTGCTTCCCATATAGGCGGTAGGACGCTTGCTCAACGGGCAAGGCGGCAGGGCTACTTTTGGCCTACTTTAGAAGCAGATGCAATGGAGATGGTGAAAAAATGTGACAAGTGCCAAAGGTTTGGCAAGCTAATTCACCGTCCGGCTACTGACCTCACTACCATTCATAGCCCACTACCGTTTGCTAAGTGGGGCATGGATATTCTGGGTCCATATACGCCTGCTACAGGCGGAAGGAGGTACATACTTGTTGCCGTCGACTACTTCACTAAATGGGTAGAGGCGGAGGCTGTAAAGGGAATCAAGACGAAGGATGTAATTTCTTTCATTTGGAAAAATGTCATCACTCGGTTCGGGGTTCCCATGTCTATGGTTTTTGATAATGGTCCCCAATTTGAGACGCCTGTTCTCAAAAGCTGGTTGGGTGACCAAGGAATTGCACACTACTTTGCATCTGTCGGTCGTCCACAAGCAAACGGCCAGGTAGAAGCCTTTAATAAAATCATCTCAGACGGTCTCAAGAAAAAGATTGAACGAGCAAGCGGCCTATGGGCGGATGAATTACCACATTTTCTCTAGGCCATTAGGACGACTGAAAAAGGGGCAACAGGAGAAACTCCATTCCTCCTAACTTATGGTGCGGAAGCTGTTCTTCCAATAGAACACTACGAGCCGACTCTTCGAGTAATGCTATATGACGAAGAGGCAAACTGGGAAGCCATGCGCCTGGAATTAGACTCACTTCCTGAAAGGAGGGGCAATGTTGTCTTGCGCCATGAAATTTACCGTCTGAGAATGACTAGATCATTCAACAAAAAAGTACACAGACGTCCACTCAAAGTGGGGGACTTTATACTTAGAAAAATGGAAGCAGTTGGAAGGGCTAATGAGTCTGGCAAACTAACTCCCAACTGGGAAGGACCCTACCGAATTTGTGAAGAGGTCAGGGACGGTACCTACCGTCTGGAAACACCAGACGGCCAACCGTTGCCTCGAACTTGGAATGCAGATAATCTTAAGAAATATTTCTTTTGAATGATATAAATAGTCAAGGGCTACTTAATAAAAGTTTGCATACTTAATATTCAATTTTGTACTAAGAGGGGCACGCCTACTAACAAATAGTCGACTACTCTCCATACTCAGTTTTCATTTTTACCTAAGAGGGGCATGCCTACTGACAAATAGTCGACCATTCTCCATGTTTAATTTTTATTCTTATCGGCTACCCTCCTCTTACTTAGCACCTACGTTCACCAAGAACTAACCAATTCCACAAGCCGAATGATCAGTCTAGGCGCCAAGCCAACTGATCCAATCTTTAAACTAATACGACCTGTCCCAACATCATAGCAGGCGTCCGGCGGCATCTCTCCGGATGAAATTCGTCGCAGAGATTAGCTCCCTTTTTGGGTGGAACATTGCTCTATAAACTAATTACACGGCACCTATACGACTGTCCCCAAGGGCAACCATGTAGCCGTTTTTGAGACAAGGATAACTCTATCACTAACCAAACCAGTGGTAGCAGTTGGCATCTGAGTCAGATGACCGCCTGTATTACTTGGGATAAATGCAGGGGGTACCTCTTGAGTTAATAGCCAACAAACATTGGCGAATCAAAAGGTTCAGCCGGCCTCCGCCGCCTGGTACCTTTACTACTCAAGCAGAAGTGACGGCGACTGAGTAACACCAAAGTTAACTCATAGTCACTCTCTCAAACTTAGTATGGAGCCTAAAAGGTATGAGTCGTCCACCTGTTTTTAGCAAACAGGGGCTCTCAACCACTACTCCTGCTAGGTTAACAACCTATGAGTTAAAAGCCAACAAACATTGGCGAATAAGGGGGAACAACCGGTACCCACCGCTTGATACCTCTACTACTCAGTTACTTGGCGACTAGGTAACAATCATGTTTACTTGGTCACTCCTTAAAAAATTTAGTATGAAACTACAAAGGTGTTCATAAAGCACCTGTTCACACTAGATTTAATATGGCGGGAAACAGTCGACCTAGACGGCCTAAAGTCTCTAGCCTAAAAGCATGACAAGTAGGAAACAACTTTCCTACTTGGTTAAATTTTACAAATGACAGGACCGCCTGCCTAAATGGGATCCAGTATTTAAAATGGTTCGAATACCGATTGGATAAATGGCCGACTGATCGTCAAGCCTGGAAACAGACAACCAGTCGTCCAGGGGCATAGGCGGCGTGACTAACTATCCGTACCTGTTTGCAACTATCGGCCATGTAAAACAGTCGGTATAGTGTACAATTGGATATCAGAATATTCAATACTTAAACAAATTTGAAGCAAAACAAAAAAAAAATCATTAATAAGAAGCCGGTCATCAAAGACCGGAAAAATATTCAGAGCCCTGGCCCCCTGGCCGGGTAAATACAAACAAACGGCACACAGGCCGTGGAAAGAAGACATAAAGCTTAAGAAGGGGGCAGATCTTCAATATTAGCAGCTGCCGCCTGGTCAGCACTCTTCTTGCTGGACTCGGCTTCAGCTGCATCCTTCTTTGATGCATTACCCCCAAGCGGCACAAGCGCCACTACCGGCTGCTCCTCCTCCTCCAACGCCTCTTCCTCAGCAGCCGCCAGGATCTCTTGATTATATCTATCAGAACACTGGCGGTACGTTTTTTCCCATGAGGCAAAGTCGCCATTGGGGAAGAGGCGGCCCCAAGTCATGCGCTGGATTTGAGAAGAGTCTTCCATCATCTTCCGGACCAGCTCTTTCTTTTCTTGCTCGGACTTTTCCGAGAGCTCCTGAGTAAGACTCTTCTCCTGGGTCACCAGGCGTACCTTTACGCTCGCCAAGGATTTCTCCAAGGTTTCGTATGAGGACATCTTTTGGCGAAGAGGTCTCAGCTCGGCCTTGAGGTTGTTGATGGTCGCCTCCAGCTCGCTATTACTCTTTTGGGCCGCCTCTAACTGAGCCCGGATAGCGGCGGTAGCCTGCGCCTGATAATAAAGAATATCAATGGTCAGAACTTCATTTTGGGCAATTTGAAACATTGCCTTATCAAAGTCAGAGGTGGCCATAGCTTTTGCAGCCTTTACCTGTTTATTCTTCCGGTCAAGCGGCTTGCGAAGGCCGTTCACTCGGAGCAGGGCCTAAGTAAAAAGGGGAACAGGCGTCAGTTTCCAAACAAAAAAGAAAACAGGCGTCCTGGAATTCAAATACTCAAAAATATGCTAAGTATACCTCAGCAAGGACCCCTGCAATCCCGTCTAGGTCAAGGGTGCCGACACCCCTGACCGTCTCCCTTTCAGCTGGAGGAACGGCCTTGATCATAGACTTGGCCACCTCGACCAAGTCAGGCTCCTGAGGGCCAGCTGCATCAAGCATAAACAAACGGATTAAACCTAGTAAAGAAGGGAGCAAGTCTAAAATTTACAAGGATAATTTCATACTTCTAGGTGGCCCAGCTAGAGTTTTAGAAGAAGTGGTCGGCTGTTTCTCAGCCGCCACATGTTTCCTGGCAGAACCAGGAGAGCTCGCAACAGTCGTCCTCCGGGCCTTGGGGTCCGGCTGTTGGGAAGAAGAAGCTCTTGGAGCGCCCGTCTAAAAAAAAAAGAAAAGAGTCAGTATATGCATAAACACAACTCCAAAAAGAGGGTGAAAGGTTCGAAGCCCACCAAGGGTGCCTCCTTGTTGGGGGAGTCGGTTGAAGACTGTTGCAAGATGGAGGCCCGCAACATGGCCGCCGCAGTCTTGGAGGCGGTAATTTTGCTCATGGCGTCCGCTGCAATAACAAATAGCAAAGTTAATAAAAGTCATAACAAGAAATGAATGGAACAACAGAGTATTCGACATGCCGGCTACCTCTTGAGCACCAACTGCTGAGGCCACAGGCGGCCAAAAAGTACTCGTCGTAGAGCCATTTGAAGCTCGGGACGCAGTGCAAGGGTACTTGCACTCGTACCCCTGAAGTAGAGTTCACCTTCGACTCTACTTTGAAGAGTCCTTTATCTAGGATCTCTTTCTTAGCCTTGGGGGGAACAAGCGGCATGCTACGGCCGCCTGCAAGAAGGGGCGGATTCCTATTCCACCTGTTGAAGCGCTTGTTCAGCTCTGTGTCTGAACTCTCAATGATAAGGAAGGTGCTCCGCCAGTCCTTCCATTTGTTTGCTTTACCTCTCGTCATGAGGTAGCCCCTGTGGCTCATCAATTGATACCAGCCGGTACCGCCTGCCTTAGGGGTCCGGCTGAGGTAGTTCATGTGGGCGAAAGCCTCGAAGTTCGGCTCCACCCCGTGCAGTTCGCACCCGTCCACATAGCCGAGTACGTTGACCCAGGAGTTCGGGGCTAACTGCCATAACCCCAACTCATACCCATCCAAGATCCGCTGAACAGCCGGATGTAGTGGGAAGCGCACCCCAGCCTTGATGGCCGCCTCGTAGCAGCCAAAGCAGGCGCCATCATAACTGGTACCAGCCGGCCAGACGGCTGCGTCTTAAGGATCCGGCACGAACACTAAAAAGCCGGGGCCCATTGTGTGGTTTGCGATAAAGCTCTCCACTTTCTCTTGCATGGCTGTGATCCGGCCCCGAGGTACCGTGCAGTAGTAGGGGATATTTTGCTCTCAGTGAGAGGCGGATGGCTCCGCCCAATCGTCCCCCTTCTCAACTGCGTGAGAAAGCCTCGCCTCTTGCAGGCGACTGTTTTTCTCGTTTGTGTCCAGAGAAGCATGGCCAGAAGAGCTAGACTCGGAATCGTCCTTTGACGAGTCCGAAGAGGACGACTCCTCCCCTCTCCCTGAGGGGCCCGCCTCCTCTCCTTTAAAAGGAGCAGGAGAGAATGTAGAATTGTCAACTGTAAAATGGGAAGGGGTCACTTTGACTCCTCCCTCAAAACTGCCGGCTTTCAAGCCGCTTTGTTTCACTTCAACATCTGGCGCCTGGTAAGATGTTTCACTAATCGGCACTCTGTGGGAGGAGCCATCTGAGTTTGAGATCCTGGCAGTCTTTTTTGTTCTGGCCATCATGCTCTGCATAGACATAGATACAGTCGGACTTTGTATAAAGGGCAAAGATGGGTCCAGAAAAGGGCAGGCGGCAATCCTAGTCCTAGATTCAGCCGTCCCCGGTGACCGGCTGATCACTAACCTAGGTCGTGTCGTGTGCTTCCGTGATGCCATTTCAAAAAAGAATAAAGTAAAGAGAAAATTAAGAGTAAGAGAACCGACGGTTACCTGAACGAGTGACGATTGATGAAGTTCTGAAAATCCTTTGCAGTCGGCTTGTCAGAGCAGGCGGTAGGCAGAAAGGGTCCAAAATGTCAGAGCAAGTTCAGGGGTCCGGATGTTCTCTCACAAAGTTTTCAAGTGTGAAAATGACCGAAGTCAACACTCCTTATATAGGCGAAGTGAGAAGGCGAAGGGTCACTTCCAGAATTCAAAATTTTGGCGGTAGAATCTCTCGGTCTCTCGCCGAGTGACACCTGTAGCAGGCCGTCGCCTGTTACAGGGCGATACTTGTCACAGGTAACACGTGACCAGTCACGTGCCACCTGTGAGGGGCAAATGATAAGGGGATTTTTCCCCACCAATCACCATCTGACAAGTGGACCAATCAGGTTCCGCCATGTGTCCGTCACATGGGCCAATAGGAGCCTGCCACGTGTCAAGCAATGATCCGTCCACTATGGACCAATTACGACACGACACGTGTCCTTCCCATAACACCTGGGATAACCGGTCACCTAGGCCCAACTTCCGTGGGAAGCCCAATCAGCCCAAGGTTAACCTAAACCTAGATTGGCACGTTTCCCGAGGTTATAAATACCTCCCTTAATCCTCATTAAGGGAGATTACGCAGATTACACACATTAAACTCTCTCACCTAGAGAGACCCAATCACTTTAATTTCCGCATTAATTACTCCTTAATCAAGTACTAACTTGACCGTCGGAGGCGGATCTCCAATCATCCGGAGCATCCGTTTGTTTTGCAGGTACAGGCGTCCGGTTCCAGTCTCGGAATTGTAACTCTCCCGCAGGACATCAGAAAACCCCGAAACACTGATAATTGTTTTTTTCCCTTTCAAAAAACTAATAATTGTTTTTTATAACAAAATTAATATTAAAATTAAAACTCGTTTTTTGACCATTCATTTGGTGACACGTGTAAATTAAACTTAAAAAAAATATTACCTACTCTCTACCGATTATTGGTCACTTTGGACCATTTTGAGCGGATTAGGTATAAAGGTCGGATTATTAAAAAGAAAATACCAAAAGGTGTGATTATTTTAGGCGGATGAGGCAAAGGTAGGATTATTCCAGGCAATTTTTCCCTTAAATTAAGCACCAAATCTATCACGTTACACCAAGCATACATACACACTTTAATTTAAACTAACAATTAAGGTTGCAAAAATTACAAACATGAAATTGTAGCTTGATCAACACATTCTTGATTGCTAGCCAACCATTCATTTAATAAAACATATCAATAATATATAAAATAATTCCCATGCTTCCCAAAGTAGAAATGGAACATTGAAGTGATGGGGTAAGTAATGGATCATTGAGGTGGGGTAGTAAGAAATGAATCATTAAACAAAGAAATGAATATGAATTATATTAACGAATAAAGAAAGGAGTAGAAATGAAACTAGTTCGAATAACCTATGCCAATCAATAGGGTTATTGGCTCACTGTGACCATGCCACTTATTGCACTACTAGACATGAACTATAAACTACAGAAATGAGACCAAAAATCTTACAAAGAAATGAAACTATAAAAAGCTAATCCTTTTGGACATTATCCGACTTGTCTTTTGATTGTTTGTAGCTTGTAGGATCAAATTCAAGGTCATCATCCTCCATTAGTTCGGGAGTTTCAGGTTCTTGCTTTACTTTTGAACAAACTCTTTATCCTCCTCGTCATCAGAAGAAATATAAATAATAATAGGTGGAGAAGGCATATTTGGATTAGAAATCTCCATAATGATCGCTCTCTTCCATAGGTTCCTCTTCCTCAGGCTCTCCACTATTTCATGGTTAGTGACTCTGTGATGGTGAGGTACTACGTGACTAATGGTTTAGAGAAGGGGAATTATTCTCTGCTTGGTTATGCTGAGCATAATAATTTGGCAATCAAAGATTAAGGCGATAGCAATAGTAATGCTCAACCTGAATGAGATGAGAGATCAAGAGTCTGTATTCTGGAAACCACTGTCCATATCGATATTTATAATTTGAGTAATTGGGGAAGTCCCCTGGTAGCTTAGGTAGAAATCAGCAAATTTTGTTATGACAACTAAATATGGTGGTTCATCATGAAGACATGCGCGCAATGCACATTCATAAATGAAATGCGATCAGGATGATCCCATTGTTTGTCTCCAAAAAACATCACACAGATAGAAATAATGAAAGAGGGTTTTCTTAACATAGTCATATGGATGCTCATAGTCTTTCTTAGCTAAAGTCCCCATTTATGTGTATTTCAAAGGAAGTATCGGCATGCTGTAAATAAAAACACTCAGAATAGAAAGCCATTCCCACTAAAAAGAAAATAAATAGAGTTCCTGTATGAATTTAATTTCAATGTTCGGTGATACAATTTTTCTCCACAATCATTAAACACGTAATTACATGCTTTCATAACACACATCATTAAATTCACATAATCAAACACCACAACCTAAATAATTAATGCATACAAGAACATGGTAATTCTATCTTTTATGCCCAATTATTTCCTACCCAAGCTCACAACATGTGTTTTAAAGCGTTTAACACATAACTCATACTTCAATTTTTTGCTTTCTGACAAAATGAATAAACTAAAAATATTTTTGAACTCCCTTTTTACTCAAAATTTAGAAAATAAACCCCAAAAATAGAATCCAAATTCGGCCCAAAAAAAAAAATTTGGAATCCCTTTCAATAAAAAAAAATTCGGACCAATAAAAAAAAAATTCGAATTTCTTCTTACAAAATTCAACCCTTTCCCTAAAAAAAGAAAAAAAAAAACATTTTTGTGCAGTTTAAAATACATCCAGAATTAAAAAAATGAAAAAAAATCAACTCCAATTTCAAATTAACTTTTAAAATAAACACTTGGCCAAGTTTAAAACTAAGGTACCTTAAAACATTTTTTTTGTCTTTTGTGGTAAATAAATCCAACCAAAGTTCCAAGATACCACTTTGTAACACCTTAGAAATTTCCTTCCTTTTTGTTTTGCCCTTTTTTAAAATACGAAATAGGATTTGTCGAAAAAAATACGAAATAAGAAAATCTAAGACATTATCGCCACTGTGATAACAACTAAGACATTTATCAAAGACACAAAGCGGAACACTCTTATCAAAATCCATTCAAACCAAGCTAAGTCCAATAGTCAAACCAAAGAAAGTAAATTCAAACCAAAGTCAAACCAAGTCAAACCTACCACTTGGAACCATTTTAGGCCCTTTCAAAAACCCAAACATTATTCAAAACTAATGTGTTAGTCCCAATCAAACAAATAGATAATATTAAATGCAATTATAGCAATTCATATTCTCATAAAGACTAAACGAAATTCGCTCTTCACTTAATCAACTAGATAAACAAGCAAAGGGTTTAAATTGATAATATGGAAGCACTAGGAAATTAAATAGGGGTCGTCCACTCAACAATGGAAATCAAGCAAATTGGGAGTAATATAGGTGATAGGTAGCAAGGACTAAATGCATATAAGAGCAACCTCATGCAATTAAGAACAAAACTCAAACTCCTAAATTTCAATCCCTCATTAGTTTAGTTATAGGAGATAATTAATCAAAATTGCAAAATCTAAATTCACCAAGAATATCATGCCATCATTCTCAAAATCAAGGGTAGCTACTCCTATGAAACTAAATAACAAGCAAACATGTAATCAATTTAATCATCAATAAATCACAACCAAAACTATTCCCATTTTAACTTAACTAACCATTAGGTTGAGCTTCACCCATCCTCTATTTCAAAAGACTACGCACTGCTTTTGGCGGAAGACATGCAAAACAAAAAAATTAGGGTTCCAAGTTGTTCAAGAATTGGACGGGGCCTAAAAAAGAAGTGAATTATTGATAGCTAGATTAAACATGCAACAATTAATAAATAAGATTCAAAGAATATTGAAGAACTTTTCATTAAGAAACAAAACTAGAAAATAACAAGAAAAAAGTGATGAAATTACTAAATTGAAGCTTCAATGTTGTCTACAATTGCTGAAAATGAAGAAAAGATTCTTGAAAAAATGATTATTTTGAGAAATTCTATTTAAGATAAATTACCCACTAATCTGAAAAACTAAGTTGTTAACTATGAGGTGAGTGCTAAAAACTATTCTAAGTGGCGATGCTCGTACAAAATGGGCTAAGGGAGGTAGTTATATAACCAACAAATATAAAGGATGGAGAAAACAAGAAAAGCAAACGTCTAAAAGGCTATACGAACGTGCAAAGTTCGGTACAGATGTGCAGCCCCTGGCATGGACGTGCCAAAGTGCGCATGGTTGTGTAAAATGCCCAAAAACAAGCTAGGGGACGCTATCTGCACAGACATGCATCTTTCGGCACGGACGTGGAATCCTGGGGCAAAAAGAGTCTAGCCACTAATCTTCCTTGCACGAACTTGCAAGGTTTGGCAGAACCGTGCAGGGAATTCACAAAGACGTTTTTGGCTTATTTCTTCTTCTTTGCTTCCTTATTAACCACCATAGTTCATTTCTCCTTCTCATTGCTTTTAAATTCTTTGCTTCTTTATCGGAGTGCTTCAAAGCCCTTTAATTGGATCCAAAATCACATACAAAATAAGAACAACCCCGTGAAGCATGGGATACATAAAAACTGTTTAAATATAGAGTAATTATTGAACTAAGACATTGATTTCTAACAATACCTAGCCTAAAAAACCACTCTAAATAACATGCTATCAGTGATATATGGCAAGATAGTGCAATAAACACTTTTAAAGTATAATAATAATAATAATAATAATAATAATAATAATAATAATAATAATAATAATAATAATAATAATAATAATAATAATAATAATAATAATAATAATAATAATAATAATAATAATATAATAATAACAATAATAATAATAAAAATACTAATAATAATAATAATAATAATAAATAAATAAAAAATCCTCTCGTTGAGAGGCGTTTAGGGTAGTTTCCTCGATGGTTTTTCCAGCAGTGTTCCGACAGTGTTTCTCGGCGACGTCCCGGTGGTTTAAGGTCAGTCAAAGGGTTATCGGCGGCGGCTCATTTTGGCGGCGACCTACATGTGTTTCACCGGCAGAATTTTGGTTTTCTCGCGTTGCTTTGGTGCAGTGTCTGGTTCGTTTTGCTCGACCATTTTCTGGGTTCGTTTTAGGGGAATTTCAGCCACTGCTCAAGCGGAATTTATCTGGTTTTCAGGCGTCCAATATGAGGTAACAATTTTGGGTTTAATCGCTTCATGTTTAGGTCAGTTTACCGGCCTGTTTTAGGACGGGTTTTGGGCGTTTTCTTGGTGCTTTTTAGGTTATTTTTTGGTAAGTTTGGGTGCGGTTTGTTGGACCGTTGTGGGTGCTATTTGGTGGTTTGTTTGGGTTCTATTTGGGTGCAGTATTATGGTCGGTTTTGTTGCTGTTTTGGGTTAGTTTCGGGTGCAATATTGCTCGACCATTTGCGGCCGGTTTCAGGCTCGGTTAGCTGTTATTCAGGCTGATCACTCGGCAGTTTTGAGGTGTTTTTGGTGCAGCCTTTGATCAATTCCGTTGAGTTTGTTTTGCTGCTGTTTTGTGGGACGATTTTTGTTCTTTTCTCCGTGCTGTTTTGTTACGTCCTTGGGTGCATTTTTCTAGTGAGTTAGGGTGCTTTTTTGCGTGCTTTCTAGGTGCTTTTTTTTGCCATGTCGGTGAAGTTTCATTGTCCCTTTGTGGGTCTTAATGGTTGTCAAGATGGGAGTGGGAATGGCCTTACTAGAAGTTCTTTGATCAAACATCTTTATGATCGTCATTGTTGTATTGGTGCGCGTGATATCACACGACATGCTCTTACTTCTAGTTTGGTTGTTTATAATGAGGCGGAAGTTACTTTTTCGCGTATGGGGATTTGGTTATGTGGTTTTTGCTACAAGACGCACACGCATCGTACTAAGTGTCTTCATAGTTCGGATGAGATTGTGTCACCCCCGGATGAAGGAGATGGTATTGTTCATTTTGTGCTTTATGGTTTTTCCAAGCCACAAGCTCCCTCTTCTCCACCTCGGCTTGGGCGGTTGGGTGGTTTGGTGCAAGATCAGCATCGTGGTTTTGATGTGGCTCTCCTTCATGGTTTGTTCTCTAGGGGGTTTTGCACTGTGAAGTCTATCCCTCCCAAGTGTCGTTTGGGGTTTTCTCGGGTTCTAAAAGGTGCTCTTGATAAGGTGATATCTAAGCCTGATGACATATCTAATTGGGTCTCTCTATTAGTGTTACCTCTTTGCATCCTTAAAACCTTTCGCCCGCGAAGTAGTCGAGAGTCTCGGTCTTTAGTGAAACGTCAACATCAGGAAGAGAGTATTTCCCGTGCTATTTGTTCTTGGAGTGCGCCGGGGGTAGTTTGCGACTTGTGAGGGAAACCTTGGCGGTGGATTCTCCTACTTTATCGGTCTTTGATGATGAAGACCTAGATTTGGAAGAGCATAATATCAACCAGTGTCGTAGGAAGATATGCGATGGTCATTACACCGCTGCAGTCCGTGTTCTTTCTTCTTCAGGAATTGCTCCTTATAATGAGGCCACTCTTGCGGATTTACAGTCTAAACACCCTGCTTCTCCAGCTCCATCCTTTCCTGATATACTTGTTGATGGCCTTCATCTCGTTACTACTTCTGTTGTTGTTTTAGATCGGATTAAGAGTTTTCCACGTGGTACGTCATTTGGTAGGGAAGGTTTACGTGCTCAGCACCTTCTAGATTGCTTGAGTGGTGCTGCTGTGGCTGTATCAGATGAGTTAGTTGACTCTATTTCCGGGGTGGTTAATCTCTTTCTAGCTGGTAATTATCCTATGGAACTAGGAGAGTATATTGCTAGTGCTCCTCTTACCCCACTTGTCAAGCCCGGTGGTGACATTTGTCCTATAGCTGTGGGTACTATTTGGCGGCGTCTGGTTTTGAAGGTAGGTGCTGTTATGGTTGGCCAGTCTTTAGGAAGTTACTTTGATGGTCTTTAATTTGGCGTTGGGGTTTCTTCAGGTGGTGAGGCAATTCTTCATGCTGTGAATCGATTGATTGAGGACTGTGGCTCTGATGTGGGTCTTTCTATGTTGTTGGTGGATTTTCAAAATGCCTTCAATCTTGTTAATCGTACGGTCATGTTGCGTGAAGTTCGTCGTCATTGTTGGGTATTTCCCGATGGGTTGAATTCTGCTATTCTAATCCAGCCAGATTGTATTTTGGGGACCAATTCTTATGGTCGTGTCAAGGAGTGCAGCAGGGTGATCCCCTTGGTCCTCTACTTTTTGCTTTGGTTTTACAGCCCCTGGTTTGTAAAATCAGAGATGCTTTTGACTTATGTCTTCAGGCATGGTATTTGGATGTCGGCACTGTTATTGGTGACACTTTGGTGGTGGGGAAGGTTCTACAGTTGATTATAGAGGAAGGACCTCATTTTGGGTTACATTGTAATGTGGGAAAAACTGAAGTTTTCTGGCCTACAGAAGACCCTCGAAGCAAGCTTGTGGGTGTGTTTCCGCCTAATATTGCTCGGCCTTTGCGTGGTGTTAAGTTGCTTGGTGGTCTCGCTAGTTCCGATTCCGGTTCTGGTGGTGAGCTTGTGATGCAGAGGGTGAACAAGACCATTGCGCTTATATATTGAAAAGGTTGCTATGCTTGATGATCCTCAGTGTGAGCTATTGTTACTTAGGGCATATACCGGAGTTTCTAAACTCTACTTTGCATTACGTACTTGTCCTCCTAGTACTTTTGAGATGACTCAGCGCACATTCGACGGGGCTGTTCGATCTTCTTTGGAGCGTATTGTTACTACTTCGGGGCCTTGGTTTGGTAATTGGCAATGGCGCCTTGCCACCTTACCATTTGCGTTTAGAGGGCTTGGGGTATATTCCGCAGGTGATGTTCGTCATTATGCTTTTCTTGCTTCTCGATTGCAGTCAACTGGATTGCAGACATAGCTTTTACGACATGCTGGCATTGTTGGTCTGGGACGAGCCTTTAGAGATGCTTTAAGTCTTTTTAATGGAATAGTGGAGTCTGACATTATGAGTAATCCTACTGAGATCGCTGCCCCTTAACTCATGAAGAAATTGACAGATGTATATTTCACAAAGGTTACCGCTTTTGCAGAATCTGCCTTTTCTTTGTCTCCTCGGCAATCAGCATTGTGGAAATCGCAACAGGGAGATCACACCTCTGCTTGGCTTCGGGCAGACCCTATTTCTGGGTTGGGTCAGACGATGAACACAAAGACCTACCGATGTGTGTTGTGTTATAGGATGGTTGTTCCATTGTTCTCTATTTCGACGCCGTGCTCTGCTTGTTCTCAGGTTTTTACTGGGGATATTTTCGGTGATCACGCGGTGTAATGTGCTGGTATTGTGGGTATTAAACATCGGCATAATGTTGTCCGGGATACCCTTGTTGATATCTGCTACAGATCTGGGGTTTCAGCAAGAAAGGAGGTTGACATAGGGTTGTTTGGAAGGAATGGCGGGACCCTCAGACCTGCTGATGTGTTACTTTATTCCTGGGAACGTGGTCGCGATGTTTGTGGACTTAAGAGGGTCTTCAACTTTGACACAGACAGGGCTATCTAACTTTGTTCCTGGACTGGTTGTGGATGATGCGGCTCATCGGAAATAGGTGAAGTATAAAGCTAGTTGTCCGCTGATTGGATATGGTTTCATTCCCTTCTCCTTTTCTTCGCTTGGGGAATTAGAGAACGAGGCGTTGCGTTACTGAAGCGGGTTCAGAGGTTCTCAATGACGCAAGACATTGGGGCTTGAGCGACACCTCATATCTTCACTAGGGTAGGCTTTGCTATAGCTACAGGAGTGGGGGCCCAGCTTGTATCTCGGCTTCCCACTAATTTATAGTAGGTTGTATGACTTCTGTTTTTGAGATATAATAATAATAATAATAATAATAATAATAATAATAATAATAATAATAATAATAATAATATATTAATTTCATAGTGTATGAAATAAATAACCCAAGATTTGAATAGAAATCTTAACTATAATAGATAGCTTGTGATATGAGAAAAGTCATAATGGTACTGTAGGTGTCACTCGAAGTGCGTTTACATGGAGCATAGGTGAATACGCTTTGCAATCATAAGAAGTTGGAATTGACGTATACGATAAGGACAAAAAGTAGGGAGTTGCCAACAAGTTTTTACTGAATTTGGGTTAAGCAAAGTATTTGGGCAAAAATATAACGATATATGGATTTTGAGTTAAGAAAAGTGTTTGTGCTATTGAGTTGATTTGAATGACTCATGAAATGCTAGAAAATGGATATGGCATGGATTTCTAAGCAAGAATCAAGTGCTTCTTTCATTTTATACTCTACTCGAACCAAATAGCGATGAAAGGTTTTACTTATCATCGGGTTTCGCTCGGAGAGACATTTTTAGGTTTCTACAGGTACCAATTGAAAATGTATTCAGATATGATTTTAAAAAAGCATGCGAAATGTTCGTTACAAAAATTTTATGATGCCAGTACACAAAGAAAGTGATGAATAATATGCATATGCATGAAGAAATGGACTTGTGAATAAGGTTTTTTTAAATATTTGTCCATTTTTTTTGTCGACCAAATTGTAAAGATCATAAGTTAATTATGGACCAAAAGTCTAACAAAATATGGATTTTAAAACCACGATGTACAGTGTTTTTCATTTTGATTCTTATATTCATTTATAATTAAAAGTGTTCGATAAATGCATCACATCACTTATATTTTGTTAAACACATTACTATTTTGTATTTTGCTTTATTCATTTAGCTCTACACTACATCTCATATTATATTACTTATTATGATAGTTTGCAGAATAGATTTTTATTATCTAAATTAATATGGACAGCAAGCATATATAATACAAATAATTTCTAGGTAATCTAAAAGATTATAAGAAGAGATTTAAACTCCATTGGGCTAATGATTCTCATGTATACACTATTATTCTAGTATGTTATGAATAATGCATGAAGAGTTCTTGAAGATTTGATATATATATATATATATGTATATATATATATATACATATATGTATGTATATATATATATATATATATATGTGTGTGTGTATATATATATATATGTGTGTGTGTGTGTGTGTGTGTCTATATATATATATATATATATATATATGTGTGTGTGTGTGTGTGTGTGTGTGTGTGTGTGTGTGTGTGTGTGTGTCTATATATATGTCCCTCTAAAGCTTATACATATCACTATATTGATGATTTAATCACACTCTTGAAAAGTATTTACAACAAAATTATTGACACCTCAACATGAATTTTAAGCATGTGTGAGTGAAAGTTACTAAGATTATTATTTGTATTTGTAGAACTCTCATATCAATCATCCACATATTAATTTTAAATGTCTAAATAATAACAACGAGATACTTATGCGTGAGAATCTTTTCTTATGATCCAGAAGAACCTATAGCAAAGTATGTAATTAGATGTGCTACATTACTAATTCATAAGAGATTGGACAACGAAATTAATGAGATCACGTGTTGCCATTGAATTATTAATAATGAAATTTTGATCAAATGTTGATCATCAATTTTTAATAAATGAAATGACCTCCTAAAAAAGGCATAAGATTAATGTTTAAGGCAACTTTTAATAGAAATTTCGAATAATATAAATGTAAACACATGTATTATTAGCATAAATATGGTGAAATGAAAGGCGACCTAATTTATTCAAATGAAGACTTGAAGATTCATTAAGGTCAATTTGATAGGATCAATTATAAAGAGATGATATTCTGCTACATGTGAAAAGTTACCAACCACATTGGATTTATTTTACAAAAAGATCTCATGAATGAAAGGAATGGTGTCCTTCCAACAAGTGTATTATTCCGGTAGAGTGTTCAGAATTATTAGAAAAATAATTCTTCAGTAAGGTCAAGTGATAGGAATGCCTAGGTGGTGGCCGCTTCCGATCAGTAATGTTAATGTACAATTAATATTACAGCTTAATCTTGACTGAACCCTTCGGGTTGAACCCAATCGAACAATCGATCCAAGACGACGAATCAATCCGAAGGATTTGATAAGTCGTCAGAGTTTTACGAACAAAGACGTCGGATATCGAGCTTAGAGCATCGAGACCGAGCGTCGCAAGTGGAGTCGAATTTAGAATTCAACGAGACCTAATATCAATCAAGTAACAAGTTCGAGCCTAGCCGTAGCCTCGCATTAGCCTAGCCATGTGAGTGCTAGGCTAGGAAAGGTCCCAAGCAATGTGTGCTTAGCAACCCCTAGCACACGCACACCGCATGGCACAAGCATCGCAAGATACATGCATGCTTGTGGTGTGACTGTACATGCGTGGCTAGGCGTGCTAGCATAGCAGCGCTAGCCATTGCATCGTGCTAGGCATAGGCTAGCGCAGCCCGCAAGCATGGTGCGTGCTTGCTAGCATGCTAGTATAAGCACCTAGCCTTCGCATAGTGCTAGTGTGCTTGGCCATGCCCCAGCCACAAGCGTTGACGCACCAAGCTTGAGCATCGCAGCATGCTAGGCGTCACACAGCGCGGCACACAACATCGCAGCATGGTAGGCGTCGCACAGCGTAGCACAAAGCATCGCAAGCAATGCGTGTGTGTGAGGCTGTGCGTGCTAGCTAGCGGTAGGGTAAATGAGCAGGGAAAGCTAACCCCCAACTGGGAAGGCCCCTACCGGATTTTTGACGAAGTCAGAGGAGACTACCTGGAATGTAGATAACCTGAAAAAATACTACTTCTAGGAATATTGTAAATACTTTTTGTAAAGAGTAAATGAATGAGAAATACATTTTCCAGTTTTGTTCTTATCTAAGTCCCCTGTGTAATGCACAACCGGGCACCATCCAAGTCCCATGTGCGACGCACCCCCGATCACCGTCTAGGTACCGCGTGCAACGCACAACTTGGCAACAAGGGCTAATTACCTAACTTAGCTAATTAAAAGGTCCAATGCCAAAATATTTTAAACTCACCTGCTTTAAACCTAAGCAGTCATCCGGCTACGCCCATCCGGGTGAATTCGTCGAAGAGAGCATCTCCCTTTTGGGTGGTACATTGTTCTATGCGTCATGAACTCAAACGGCTTTAACCGGCCAGGTTAAAGATAACCCACACACGTTTGAATGACCTATTGCAAACGAGATACACCCAGCTATTGCTACGAGGCAATACAGGCGGTTAATAAAATCTTGTTTAGCAGGCGGCTTTGCCCAAAAGCATCAAAGCCGGACCACGCTTCTCTCCTACAATTAAAAATTAATTAAGCCCTAAGGTAATACAACCGACAATCTCGGTCCTAGCTACAAAAGGTTATTGACCTAAGGCAATATAGCCGGATAATAGCTCCAATAGTTACAACCTGCTATTGCCCCAACGCATTACAGGCGGTAGCCTTTGTACTGATAAGTCCGCGACCGGATTTTGCAAGAAAGCAATACAGCCGGCCAAAACGCCAGATACAAGGCCAGACCTTGCTTCATAGCTAACAAGTGTTCACAACGCATGCGTCCGGTTATTATCCTAAGGCAATACAGCCGGACAAACCGGTTGTAAACACCTGCCGGAAAACTATGGACGGCTGCCTTCTTAGGCTAAGCAGCTAAGTAGCCAACAGTCCAGGGGCATACATAGGCAAAGAAAATAGCTATAATTCAAAAAGTGCAACAAATTGAAACAAATTGATGAATGCAAAACAAACCGACACGATCGGTATATATATTGAAAAATGTTAAATGTTAGCCGGACTCCTATCCAGAGAAAGAGATACATGATTACACGGCTCACAGGCCGGATGAAGTTAAAATAGAAAAAAGAAAAACTACAGCTACTGTTGTTGCTGTTGCTGTTGCTACGGCTCATGTTGCTGTTGCTAAGACGGCTGGTCATTACCGGCTGTAGAGGCTCCTTGGGTTTCCAGGGTTTGGGTATCCTCTACCCCAACAGCCACATTCTCTGCCTCCTGCTCCTCCAGGCTGGCCCACTCGTCAAAAGGTGCCGGCTGTGGTAGCCCGAGAACATGAGCATCAAACACTTCAGTAGCGTATTTGTACCTCAAGTGGAAGTAAGCAAAATAGGTATCCGGGTGGATCATGGACCATGCCATCTTCATGCGCGCCTTGCAGTCGCGCTCATTCTCGGCCACCAGCCGATTTTGTTCAGCCGACAGCTGGTCTAGGTGCTCTTTCTTGGCTCACCAGTTCATCCTTGGCCTGTTCCAGCTCTTTCCCCAGCTGGGAGACGTCATTTTTAAGGCCAACTCTCTCCTTATCAGCTTCCTTCAAAGCATTGAGGTCTGCTTTGTGCTGATCAATCTCGAGCTTTCGGTCCTCTACAGCCTTGTTAGCCTTGTCAGCAGCATCCGTCAGTTCCCGGATGAGTTCCTCCTGTTTCATCTCCCTTGCTTTAGTTTTGACTTCAAGCATTATGGAGTTATGTTGACATACATCAATTAATTCGGCTACCCGTTTCTGGGCATACCTTACCTCCTCTTGCTTCTTCCGCAAGGGGGTTTTCATGGCATCAACCCTCAGCAACGCCTGCAGAGTCATCCGGAAAAAGAGTTAGTTCAAAACATAACAAATACATATTTTGCACAAAAGCACCTCATCCGGTGGTTGACAAAATAACAAGAAAATACCCCAACCGGTATTCTTACCTCAGCAAGCAGAGAGTTAATCCGGTCAAGGTTGACCTGGTTGATACCCGGCACTTCCTCCCGCTCAGACCGGGTAAGGGTCCTTAGCATCCTCCTGGCGTAGTTTTGCATGTCAGGAAAGTGAGAGGCGGTATCTGCAACATTAGAGATATTGGTTAAGTGTTGGGCATAGATGGCCCCTATATTCAGTCGGTCGCCGGAGGGCTCTCCTGATTGTGAAGTGTGAGACTTGACTCGAACTGGCCCAAGCGGCCAGAGGGGGCCAAAAGGGAAATCCATACATTGAGTTATGGGTTGCGGGGTGCCACCACCCCCAGCCGCATTAGTGCCGGATGCAATAGCAGGCACCCGGCTAAGAGGAACCTCCGGCTCCTTAGTTCTTTCTCCAGCCGGACCAGAGCGTCCACTTGGGGTTGCAGACTTTTGCCTGCAGTGGTAGGTCTCTCGCCGGTTGAGATTGGGGTAGGGCCAGTTGAGGTCCTTCGCCTTTGAGAGGCCGGCTGAGGGATCTCTTCTCCTGGTCTTCTGACCATTTTTCTTATGGAGCGGGGCACATTCTGGCTCCCCGTCTGCAAAAGATTAGAAATCACAAAGTTAATACCAAATTGTTTACAAGATATACAAGCGGTTAAGCAGTAAACCTACGTTTGTCCCAAAAGGTGCTCAGACCGCAGGCGAAAAGGAACGCCACATTCTTGAGCCAGTCAGGATGGGGGACCCAGAATTTAGGGACAATGATTTGTGTCCCATCATCCAATGGCTCAGTTGTTTTCTTAAATAAGCCTGGTTCCATGATGGCATCCCAAGCCTCAGCCGGTACCCGGGGTAGGGCACACTTCCTTCCCAGCAGAGCCGGCTTCTTATTATAACGGCACATCCAGTGATTAGCAGCCGTAGATGGGGAAGAGACGTAGTAGAACTTGCTTTTCCAGCTAGTCCACTTGGAGGGCTTCTCCAAGGTCATCATGTACTTCGGATGCGTAGTCAGTGTGTACCACGCATCCCAGCCACCCGGTGCCCGACTTAGATAGTGCATATGGGAAAAAGCCTCCCAGCTAGGCGTAACCTCTTGCGTCTCGCAGGCGGCTGTGTACCCTAAAATATTGACCCAAGAGTTAAGTGCAAGCTGCCAAACGCCTAGGTCATAGCCCCTTAAGATGGCTTTGATGCATATGTGCAGGGGGAACCGAAGGTCGGCTTTGAGCGCCGCCTCATAGCAGCCGAAGTAGTTATCGGCATACTTAAGGTAGTCCTCCCAGACTACTGAGGCATCAGCCAGTGGAACGTTAACCTCCCAGTCCTCCCCAACCGGTCGTTTTTTCAAAAATGCTGGGAGAGTTGCATTTAAAGTCACTACATCCCGGGCGCTCAAGTGCGCCTCCATTGGATTGTTTATTGAAGGCCAGTTGTATGCCTCCTCATTCTCTTCAGGGCCATCCAGTGTCATGGTAGACTCCGTTGATCCGGACTCCTGATCGGTTTCCCTGCCGCTTGAGTCTCTGGACTCTTCTAGAATCTCATCACCTGGCGTACTTGGAACGCCTGGTTAATCAAAAGGAACCTCCTCAACCAAAGTTCCGGCTGAATTGTCTGACTTGTACTCGGGGTCAATAACCGTTTTCCTTTTCCGAGCCATTCTGTCCTGCACAAGAGCAGAGACGATCAGATTCGCAGAAAAGTAAGGGTGTTCCACACACCCCTAGACGGCATCCCCAGTCCTAGATTCAGCCGTATCCGGTGACCGGTTGACAACTGCCCTAGGCCGTGCCGTGTGTGTATTGGGAGAGTCCATTATTCTCTAATTTATACAACCGGTAAACTCAAGAGGTTACAAAGGGGCAAAAGTGATACCTTGACTTTATGAGTACGGTTAAAGAAGGCTTTAGTGCTGAGAATTCCAAAGTGTGACCTGAAGATGCCACAGGCGGAGAAGTCTGTTTGAGTATTGAAGAACCTGAAACAAAAATACAAGCAGTCAGGCATTGTGCATGAAACTCATACAAAGATACCCCAAGCGGTGTCAAAAGATCTAGCCCAAAGATACCCCAAGCGGTATCAAGAGATCTTGCCAAAAGATACCCTAGACGGTATCTAAAAAGCTTGCCCAATGGTACCCCAGACAGCATGTAAGCCGCCTGAGATTCTAATGTGCTAAGGTTGCAGAGCATCGTCCAAAATCCCCCAGGCGGGATCAATGAAGATTGCTCAAAAGCCCCCCAGGCGGCAATAATACCGGCTGAGGGCCTTATGAATGCAAACAATTACTACAATAGTATGTTATGGGCAAGTTTTGAAGATCACTCAGGCACACCTAGCCCAGGCGACACCCAGCCGTCTGAGGGTCTAAGTTCAAGGATCTGTTGTGTGAAGATACCCCAGGCGACACCTAGCCGTCTGAGGGTCCAAGTTTAAAGATCGGTTGTTTGAAGATACCCCAGGCGGCACCTAGCCGTCTGAAGGTCTAGGTTTAAAGATTCGTTGTTTGAAGATACCCTAGGCGGCACCTAGCCATCTGAGGGTCTATGAGATGCAAGTTCAAAAATACTCCAGACGGCATGTAACCATCTGGGGGTCCTTTAAATACAATTCTTTAAAAATGATTGAATAGAGAAGGCACAGGCGGTACGTCACCGTCTGTGGGTCTATGGGATGCCTAAAAGGGAAAGCCCCATGTTTGAAGAAACCCCAGACGGCCCATTGCTGCCTGAGGATCTAAACTTGGAGACTTTGGTTTGAAGGTACCCCAGACGGTCCAAACCGTCTGTGAGGCTACCAAATGCAAAAAATGGAAGGCCTCAAGATGTCCCAGGCGCTTTAAGACCGTCTGTAGCTCTATGCAAAATAAAAATAAATCAAGTAGCAAGCGGTACCTAAGTTAGCTGAATGAAGAAGTACTCAACCAGTATCCGGGAGTATCTAATCAAGAAAGCTGAGTGCAATAAAGCAGCCGGTATTAGAGCTCTTTTGAGAATTTCTTGCAAAATTAGTAAAGTGAAGAGGGGAGAGGTATGGCTTTATTTATAGAGATGCCCAGAAGGCGAATCGCCACCTTCTGCTTCAAATTTTCAAAATTCAAAACCAAGAGAGAGAGAGGCGGTAAGCAACCCAAGCGTCGCCTCCCCTATGCTTGACACCTGTCTCAGGTGACACGTGGCTACGCCATGTCACACCTGTGAGGGGCAAATGTTTCGGGTAAAAATACCCCTGGCCACGTGGCCCAATAATATCATGACACGTGGCAGCCCACCAGAGGCCCAGCGGGATCCAATTGGATGCTGACACGTGGCATCAAAACCCTAATCAAGGGACATGTCTCCCCCACTATGAATAGGGGAAAAATCCTTATTTATGACTCATTCATAAATACCCACACAAAAATCAGAGCAATATTAATTACAGAATCTCTCGGAATCCGAGAGAAAAACCCATTTACTTTCCGCACGTAACCTCATCCGGAATCTAACTTGATCTTCGAAGGCGGAACTCCACCCAACCGGAGTTTCGTGGTTTTGCAGGTACAGAAGTCAGGCGTGCATCTCGGTGCTGTAACTCTCCCGCAGGACACCTCAGAAAACCCCGAAACACCATCTTTTTTTTTTAAGTGCTCAAATTCTCAAAAACGGCCGTTTTTTTTAAGTGCCCCATTACCAAAAGTGGAAACCCCACGCACATTATACATTAATTCTCTCTCGTCCTTTTAACCCTTCTATCATTTTGTAATACTTTCTTCCTCTTACATTATACCTAGTGGTCTCCATTTTTATTTCTCTCTCTTACTTTTCCCAAAAAATTTATCCTTGTCATACCCATTTATATATTATTTTATTCTATTGCACATAACTATGTGCCCAAGAGTATGGGGCACTTAAAAAAAATGAGGGAGCAGTCTAGATTGCACTGCTTTAAAGGAGTATATTGAACTGTCAATAATGCTTTCGTTTTGTTATAATCGCAATGGTAGGGAGGTATATAGTTTAGGAAAAATATAGAGTAGATTTATAGGCTTCAATAAAATACTGCAAGTGTGTAATATTTTTTATATGATATAAAGTATATTTAGTATGAGAGAGAAATAACGAAAATGAAAAAATAGTGTGCATTTCAAAAAAAAAAAAAAATAGTAAACTGGGGTTTGTTTCGGGGTTTTCGGAGTCCCTCGGGAGAGTTACAATTCCAAGATTGGATGCCGACCGTCTGTACCTGCAAAACAAAGGAGGCTCCGGTTAGGTGGAGTTCTGCCTCCGACGATCAAGTTAGTATGTGTACGGACGGAGTTAAGAGTGCGGAAAGTAAAGAGACTTCTTGGATTCCGAGAGAGAATATCTGCAATTAGTATTGCTCTTGTTGGTAGGTATTTCTTAATATTTCTGAATGAAAGCAATAAATAGGGATATCTCCCTATTTAGGGTCTAGGGATCAGCTCCCCTTCTTGGGTTAGGGATCCCAAAGATTGGTGGACTGATCTCTTGGATTGGGCCAGGAAGGCCATCTTCCCCATTCATGACTAGGGTTGCCACGTGTCAACAGAGGATTGGTTCTTTCAGAACCTCTCTGAGGGTGACATGCGTCACCATGCAATTGGTCCACGTGGACCAGGGTATTTTTACCGTGAACATTTGCCCCTCACAGGTGTGACGTGGCAGACCACGTTGCAGCTGTGACAGGTGTCACATGCTGGTTAAGTGATGGTTCAATCAATTTTTTTCAATTTTTTTTTTAATTTGAATTCGAGGCGACGGTTCGCCTTCTGGGGGATTTCCCTCCTATAAGTAAGATTCCCCCCTCCCCCCTTCTCCTTTTCCTCACTTTACATTTTTTGAGAAAATTTCTGAGAGAGAGAAAGAGAAGAGCTCTAACATCGGCTTCTTTTGCTTCGATAACTTTGTTACTTCCGCCTGACTCAACCGGGTTCCGTCGGTGCTATCATCACTCAAGGCACATCGAAACCTTTTGAGCGTACTTAGCACATTCCCCTGATTTCAGACTACCCACAGCCGGTCAACCGTCTGGGGTATAACCAAGTATAGCTGCAGGGAACCGCCTAGGTACATCTTCAACAATTTCTCTTGCTTCTGAAGTGGGTACATCCGGGCAATCGTCTAGGTATCGTACAAGCAATTTGACTGTTTTCGCCTGCCATTTCAGCCGGTCTACGCCTTTCGTCGTTGTTAAAGCATCTTCAAGGTACCGTCTCTACCCTTTGCAACTCTTTTGAGCTTTTCTGGTTGTATACTTTGTACAGAATAATCGGATCACCCAACACACACACAGCACAGCCTAGGACAGTTGACAGCCGGTCTCCTGATACGATTGAGTCTAGGACTGGGGACGCCATTTGGGGGTGTTTAGACCACCCTTTCTCTTCTACGAATCCGACCGTCTCTGTGCATGTGTAGGACAGGATGGCTCGACGAAGCAGACGGCTGTTGACCCCGACTACAGATCAGACGGCTCAACTAATGCGTCGGCTGACCTAGAATATTACGATCCTCCGGGTGCACCCAGCACACCTAGTGACAACATATTGGAGGAGTCTGAGGATGTAGACGGCGATGAGACCGTCCAACAATTTGACTCAGAAGAGTCAACTTCGTTACAAGCGGATGCCTTCCAGGAGGATGAGGAGGCGTACAAATGGCCATCCATAACCAACCTTACAGAAGCGCACATGTCCTTTAGGGAAATTGTTACCCTAAACGCTACCTTTCCAGCCTTCATAAAGAAATGCCTGGTTAGGGATAGGTGGGAGATTCTAGTGCCGCCTGTAGAGGCAACCGTCGTCTAGGATGACGACATTGATCACGCCGGCAACTATTTCGGCTTTTATGAGGCGGTGTTTAAGGCCGGCCTCCAGTTCCCTCTCCATAACGCAATAAAGGCCATTCTAAGAGGTTACGACCCTGGCGTCTGGCAATTAACACCCAACTCTTGGGTGAACATAATAGGTTACGTCGCCGCCTGCGAGATGCAAGACATAGCGCCTAGCTGGGAGGCGTTCGCACATATGCATTACCTCAACCGTGCCCCAAGCGGCTGGAAGGTGTGGTACACATTGACCATGCACCCGGAATATATGATGACGCTTGACAAGCCTTCAAAATGGAGCAACTGGAAGAGCAAGTTTTACTTAGTCTCCTCTCCTTCCTTTCATCTGAACAGTCAGCTCCGTCATTATAATAAGGATTCGGCTCTCCTGGGGAAAAAATGTGCCCTTCCCCACGTCCTGGAGGAGGCCTATACACAAATATTAGAGGCAGGGTTCTTCAAAAGAACCACTATGCCCTTAGATGATGGGTCTGAAATAATTTTACCCAAGAATTGGGTACCCCATCCAGACTGGCTAAAGGACGAGGCTTTCCTCTCCGCCTTTGGCCTTAGCACCCTCTTTAACAGACGTATGTAGACCAATTAACCGGCACTTTTATGTCGTCTCTATGGTTCTAAGTTGTATTTAACTTGTCAATTTTCTTGTTGCAGAAAAAGTCATAGAAATGGTGCCGCCTGAGAAGACGTCGGCTAAGTCTGCAGCCCAGATCCGGAAGGATCAGCTACAGAAGAAAAAGGCCCAACTAACGGCTAAGGATGATGGGGTAAGCTCCGGCTGTGTCTTTTCCTTGCAAAGATTTGATGTCAATAAACAACTATTAACCGTTGGTGGTTATTTTGTTTCTTTTTCAGGCAGGAAGCAAGAATGATCCTCACTCCCTTTCCAAGATGCTGAAACGCAGGGCTGTGGAACCCTTACATGCCCCTTCCAAAGCAAGGAAGGTTCCGCCTGCCCAAACCACTTCCACGAGGCCGCGTGTAGCTGACCGGCCAACCTCAGCAGGCAAAAGCCTGAAGGATCTCGGTCTAAAAACCGAGATAGTGGACCTTGAGACGGGCATACCTAAGACACCCTCGAGCTGGCCACTTTCTGATTCAACTGATTCCAATGCGACTGGGGGTAGGGTGACCCGTTAGTGTGAACACCAAGGTAATGATTTCAGCTTTGATCCCCTCTGGCCGCTTGGGCCTATGCGGGTCAAGTCCAAAGCTACCCAATCAAAAGATTCCTCAAGCAACCGGCAAAATATAGGTGCCGCCTATGCTGGTTTCTTACAAAATCGCTCTATTGGTGTGGATGCCTCTTCAAGATGGCCTGAGCTCCAGCAATATGCCAAGAGGATCCTGAGGACCCTCACCCGGTCTGAGAAGGAGGTTGTCCCGGGTGTGCATCAGGTCAATATTGATCGTATCAATTCCTTACTTGCAGAGGTAAGTTTCCAATTCCGGTAACAAAACCAAATTAGCTTACCACCGTCTGGTGTATTTAATCTTTTTGCCGGATGTGCTATCATAGAGAGATTAACACTTTGCCGGCTGAGTTTTGCTGGTAATGCTGAGGGTGGATGGGCTCAAGGTCCCTTTGAGGAAGAACAAGGAGGAGGTAAGGGACGTCAATAAACGGGCGGCTGACACACTTGATGTTGCTCAATACAACACCCTTATGTATAAATTAAAAACTAAAGCCCGGGAGATGAAACAGGAGGAGCTAGTCAAGGAGCTCACTGCGGCTGGGGAGACGGAAAACAAGAAGGCGTCTGACTTCGAGCTGCAAGTAAAAAACCTCCAGTCCGATCTTAAGGCACTAGGGGATGCTGACAAGGAAAACACCTAGCTGAGGGCAGACGTCTCCCGACTTATGAATGGGATTTTCAGCTTGAGGTACAAGTATGCCACAAAGGTTTACGATCCCTAGGCTCTCGGCCTTGAAAATACGGCTCCTTTTGAAGAATGGGCCGACATTGAGGCCTTTGATGAAGAGCAAGAGGAGCCGGAAGCACGAGTGCCGGTTGATGCTGATCAAGCTCAATCTCAGCAACCTAAAGACCCTCCTCCATCAGGCCTGCGGCAGACGTCTCCCCCTCCTCAGCAGTAGTGAACTTATTTTTATTTCCAACCTGCATGCCGAGTATTTCTATGTACTTCAACAATTTTTTATTTTCCCTAACATGGGTCCGGTATGACAATCTCCAGCTCCTGGTATTTATGCCGGGAGCTCTTAATGAATTAACCGACTAAGTCGGTTTTTCTATACTTGCCTTTGATATATTTGCTTTAATTTTTGCAATTCTTTAGTATTTTCAACTTTTGCAATTCTTTAGTATGCAAGAATATTTTTTCAAAGTAACCTAACACATGCGGCTTACAGGATGCATTGGCTTTATCTGCGTTTGGACGGTTGTTTTCTTAGTAATTGCCCCACCCCAAGCAGGCAGTCGTCCAATTAAGCATCCGGACGAAAGGCCAGACGGTCATTGACTGCCTGTTATGAAATTTTTCAATTTTAACCTAGCAAACGGTTTAGGCTAGGCTCCAACCTAGATCATTTGATTAACCGGCTGTGAATTAACCCTTAGGATAATAAGTCTTTACCGATTGTTTAATATCAAGCGGCCATTGGCCGTGTGTAGGTGCCATAGCCAAGTTATGTTTTAGCTACTAAGGTTTTGACTTAGCTTAAATCTTCAATAGTAACCGTTTGTATTGCTTCTAAACAATGACCGGTTTTATCCAACCAAAATATCAGTTACCGTTTGTGTTGCTTAGGAGCAACGACCGGTTGTATCTAGGTCTCAATTAATTATTCAATCGGCTGTGAGTTATCTTTAACTTAGACAGTCGGTTAAAGTCGTTTGTGTTATAGTTTATAGAACAATGTACCACCCAAATAGGAGATGCTCTCTTCGACGAATTCACCCGAATTGGCGTCGCCGGTTGCCTGCTCATGTTGGAGCAGGCGGCGATTTGAAGGTTATCAAGCCATTGGCCTCGTAAATAGTTGCTAAGTTTTTGGACTTAGCTTATATCTACTCATGTTAGAGCAAACGTAAAATTTTACATGCATATTTGTGTGTTGCACAGACGGTACTTATACAAGAAACAATAAATATGTGAAAATAAAGCATCTCTTCATTGATAAACTCTATTTACAAAAATTTACAAATCTTAGTAGTACATTTTTAAGTTATCTACATTCCATGTTTTGGCTAGTTGCCTACCGTCTGGAACTTCCAGGTGGTAGGTGCCGCCTCGCACTTCTTCATAGATCCGGTAGGGGCCTTCCCAATGAGGAGTCAACTTTCCTTGCTCATTGGCCCTACCGGTTGCCTCCATTTTTCGTAACACAAAGTCCCCCACCTTCAAGGGTCGTTTGTGTACTCTTTTGTGGTAGGCTCTCGTCATTCTCAAACGGTAAATCTCATGATGCAAGGCGGCATTGCCCCTGCGCTCTGGGAGTGAGTCCAGTGCTAGCCGCATGGCCTCCCAATTAGTCTCTTCGTCATATAGCATGATTCGAAGTGTTGGCTCATAATGCTCAATAGGCAAGACGGCTTCAGTACCGTAGGTCATGAGAAACAGGGTTTCACCGGTTGCCCCCTTTTTAGTTGTTCTGATGGCCCATAGGACATGAGGCAACTCATCTGCCCATAGACCTCCAGTCCTTTCAATTTTCTTCTTGATGCCATTTGAGATGAGCTTGTTGAAGGCTTTAACTTGGCCGTTTGCTTGTGATGAGGAGCGAAATGTCGTCGTCAATACACCTTCCTATCAAATTAATCCTAGATTACCTAAATGAGTATAGAGGCAAGCAAGGGTCGAGATCCATGGAGAAACGGGAGATTGCAACGCTAAGTGCTAACAATAGAGTTTCAAAAGGGGTGTATATGAATAAGAGTGGTGGAAAAAAAGACAATAAATAAACTAAGGCTACCAAAATTACTCTAACAATTAACCAAGACTAACAAGTATTGGAAACTATGAGATTAAAAATGCTAGGGGGATCGGGGAACATCAAACTTGGAGATTAAGAGCTAAACACATAGATAATCAAGGATTCGCAACCAAGGGAGCAAGGATCCTACTTAACACAATTTTTTTTCCATGCAATTGATTAAGAAATGTATAAACCACGATCTATCCTAATATGATCACTCCCGCGCATCAAATAGGACATATAAATATATAGTCAATGGTGCACAACATCAACCATATAACAATAAGCACAAGTTCATACAACAAGGGTTTAAATCCCCAAAAATCAAGTATTTAATCAAATAGCAACCAAGTCATCCATTCCCCTTCCCCTAGCTAAAAGTCTAGCCTAGAAGAGAGAAACTATTCATATCAACAATACCCAAAATATTGGCCATAATCAAAATCATCAACATAACAATTAAAAATACTTGAAATATGTAAATAAACCAAAATAAAAGGGATTAAGATAGAAAGAGCTCACAAAGCTTCAACCTTGTATTGAAATAAGAAAATGGGTCTTTGAACCTTCAATGGTGAACCATCAAAAATCCAATAGAATGCTCCAATATTTATTACAAGGATGATCAAAGCACTAATCTAGAATAAAGATTAAAGTTTGGGTGATAAAAGACTAAGAATCTGAATTTTCTCTCTCTAAAAACTTATACAAGCATCAATGGAGGCTATTCTCTCTCTAGAAATGTTCTAAGCATATTACCCTAAATGGAATAGCTGCCTTCATTCCCTTTTCAAATCAGCTTTTAAGTAGGGAAATAAAAACGGGTTGGGTTGACGGCGTGCGCGCCCGCTACAGCTATTTGCGCGCCCGCGCAGGATGATGTGCGCGCCCTTTACTAAAGGCTGCGCGCCCGCGAATTTCCGTGTGCGCGCCCTCTACTAACATCTGCGCGCCCGCGAAATATACTGCGCGCCCTCTACTGAGCGCGCTTGGCATCTACAGAAAGTTGCCTTATATCTTCAACAGTTCAAGCTAATCTGCGCGCCCTCTCCAGGAACCATCGCGCCCGCGCAGGATGAGTAGTGCGCCCTGTACTGAGCGCGCCTGGCATCTACAGAAAGTTGCCTTCTGATTTGGCCTTGAATGCGCCCCCTCTCCCATGGGTTGCGCGCCCGCGCAGAGCAGGAGAGAAGGCTCTCCTGGGCGCACAACCTGATTAAAGCTCCTCACTTGATTTGCTATTGAAACCGCCTCTCGAAACTATCCCAAACTTTCTTCTACTTCGCGTATCGATTGGTTTACCTGCAAAACACAGGAAAACACCCAAAAATAGCACAAAAAGGTAAAGTAGAGGGGAAGTACGAGGGAAATATTATTGTTGTGCAATATATTGAGAAACGCAGCAAAATAGGGCTAAACAAGCGATAAATGGAGGGAAATGATAGGAAAATGGATCCCGAATAGTGGCATAAAAGCCACTTATCAGCTTGGGGACGGCCGACTGATGCAAAGCAATGTGAGATCCCTTGTTCTCCCAACCAAATCTTGAGGGTAGGCGTTTCAAATTGAGGGCCATTGTCAAAGACAATAGAACTTGGTACCCCAAACCGGGTGATGTTATTCCTCCAAAAAAAGGAGATGACATCCTTTGTCTTTATGCCTTTGACCGCCTCTACTTCTACCCATTTGGTGAAGTAATCAACGGCAACCATAATATACCTCCGTCCTCCTATAGCAGGCATATATGGACCCAAGATGTTCATGCCCCACTTGGCGAATGGCACTGGGCTGTGAATAGCCGTCAGGACGGTAGCAGGACGGTGTATGAGTTAGCCGAATTTTTAACACTTGTCACACTTCTTCACCATTTCCATGGCATCTGCCTCTAGGGTGGGCCAAAAGTAGCCTTGTCGCTTGGCCCTTTTTGCTAGAGTCCTGCCGCCTATATGTGATGCACAAAAGCCCGAGTGCAGAACCTCTAGATACTCTTTCCTCCTTTCTAGGGTAACACATTTCAGCAGCGGCTTGAGATAACCCTTCTTGAAGAGTTCTCCCTGATGGATCTCAAAACTTGCGGCCCATTTTTTTATTGCAGCCGCTTCTGAGTAAGCATCAGGCAAAGTGTCGTCTACTAGATAAGCCTGGATTCCATCCATCCAAGTCAAGCTTCAGTCAAGAACTCCAATGGGATCATGTTCAATACTTCTCTTTTACATGACTTCCTAAAAGACTGACCTAGGCGTATCACAGGAGGCGGATGAGGCCATCGTAGAGAGCGCATCCGCCTGGTCGTTTTCTGACCTGGGCACTTGACTTAGATGGAATTCATCAAGTGTCCCGGCCTGACCGCCTGAAGGTATTTGATCATAGCCGGATGGGTGGCCTCATAGTCACCATGGTATTGGCTAATAATCAACTGTGAATCAGAGCAGGCGTCAACCTTTCTTGCCCCTACTGCATTACACATGCGGATACCGGCTAGCAGGGCCTCATATTCCGCCTCATTACTTGAGGCCTAGAACTTGAACCGTAGTGCATATTCATATTTGTCCCCTTCCGGAGACTGGCATATTATCCTTGCACCACAGCCGTTCATAGTAGAGCTCCCGTCTACATACACTTTCCAAACCTGGTCAAGGTTATCTGACTTAGTCGGTCTTGTCATTTCGACAATGAATTCGGCAAACGCCTGACCCTTCACTGCCTTCATTGGCCGCTTGAGCAGTTAGTCTGTATAGACAACAACCAGATGTGCCAAGAAGTACGGTTTCAACTTCTTGATTGCCATGAAAAGAGCGAGGCCAAAATTTTCAACCATGGGATATCGCAATTCAGCATTTCGGAGAACATGGCTAATGAAATATACCAGGATCTGTATGCCATCTCTTTCAACCAAGAGAACAACACTAAGGGCATGGTCTGAGACGGACAAGTACAAGTAAAGAACCTCCTGTGGTAGAGGACTAACAAGCCTTGGCAATGAATGCAAGTGCTCTTTCAATTTCTGAAATGTCGCCTCATCATCCTCCCCCCATTCAAATTGAAAGGAATGGTGTCCTTCCAACAAGTGTATTATTCTGATAGAGGGTTTAGAATTATTATAAAGCTAATTCTTCAGTGAGGTCAAGTGATCGGAATGCCTAGGTGGAGGCCGCTTCTGATCAGTAATATTAATGTGTAATTAATATTACACCTTAATCTTGACTGAACCCTTCGAGTCACACCCAATCGAGTAATTGATCCAAGGCGACGAATCAATCCGAAGGATTAAATGAGTCATTAGAGTATTACGAACAAAGACGTCGGATGTCGAGCTTAGAGCGTCGAAAACGAGCGTCGCAAGTCGAGTCGAGTTTAGAATTCGACGAGACAAGAAATCAAGTAAATGACAAGTTTAAGCTAAGTCGTAGCTTTACATTGGCCTAGTCATGCGAAGGCTAGGCTAACATAGAGCACCAATCGCATACATGGCTATGCCGCAAGCCAAGCATACATGTGCATGCTAGACTTGCTGGCCCAGCATGCTTGCGAGGGTACTACGCCTAATCGCATGCTAGCTAGCACCAGCATGCATGGTTGGGCTAGCAGGGGCGTGGCAACAGGTGCTTTATGGGCAGCGAGGACCTAGCAAGAATGCTAGGCCATGCGAGCAGCAATGCCACACAGCACAAGGCCCAGCACGCAAGCTTGCCTGTGCGTGTGCTGGCTGTGCCGCACAGCAGGGCTGGCAGCCAGCCAAGCCTTGCGTCAATACCTATCATACGCGTATGCTGTGGGGTGTGCGAGCTGTGCAACGCATAGCCCAAGCGGCAGCTAGCTGGCGAAAGCTAGCAATGTCAGCATAGTGTGTGCGTGTACCGCACAGCGAGGCTGGCAGCCAACCACGCATTGCGCCTATGCCCAGCCACACCATGTGCGTGAGCCAGCGTATGCGTGTAGCACATGTGTGTGTGGTTGATCTTGCATGTGGTTGTATATGCATGTGAGTGTGGGTTTTCTTGGGGAGCAAGGGGAGAAAGGTCCCCCCTTGTGATCCTCACCTAACCCCTTGCTCACTTCTTGACACTTGTCATTTGTTGATTCACTTGCATTTCAATTTGATTTTTGAATTAAAAATAAATTGGATAAAATGCATTTTACCAACTCTCCCACATGGATTGGAGATTGAAGTTCAAGAGCTCCCTTCCCTATAAATACCCATCATTTGGGATTGGGAAAGGATACTTGAGTTGAACTCAATAAGGCATCTCCCTATAGGTGAGGAAACCTTTAAGTTCGTAATACTCTAGTCTTATCTTTGTCTAGCCCCGGCTAACCTTCGGGATAGAGGCCGTTCGAGTCGGGTCTCGAGGGTGGACTCCGTCTGAGGCTCTCGCGCTTGCGGAGCTTAGGCTTTGAAGTCCGAGCTCTATAGAAGCGAAGCACGCGTCGAGGGTAAGAATGTCTTTTCTCATTCTCTCTCTTATGTTGTTAATTATGTGATTAAATATTTAGTTGCTTTAATTAGTGAGCGGGTCTCTTCCGCATAGCGTTGGTCGCTACAAAACCCAGCACAAATCTTGTCTTCTTTTTTATAGGTTGGAAAAAATAGAGGCTCTTGTCACCTGACCAGCTGAAGAATCTCCCCAATGCCGCCAGACAACTGGTAAGTTTTTGAACTTCCTTGACAGTACCTCATGTCAATGACCCCCTGTCCTTTTTCATGATTGGCCTCTATCCCCCTTTGATCAATCAAAAATCCGAGAAACATCCCAGACTCAACACCAAAGACACACTTCTTGGGAGTAAGCATGACCTTGTGCCGCCTGAGGCTGGTGAATTTTTCTCGGAGGTCAGCAAGGTGATCCATCTGGTGCTTGGATTTGACTATCATGTCATCAACGTGTGCTTCTACATTCCTTCCAATTTTATTAATGAAGATTGTATTAATCGTTCGTTGGAAAGTAGGTGGAGCATTCTTCAAGCCAAACGACATCATAGTGTAGCAGAATAACCCTTGATCAGTGACGAATGCCATCTTTTCCTGATCTTTTTTCAACACGGGTATCTGATGAAAGCCTGAGTAGGCTTCCATGAAGCTCATCAAGGCATGAATGGCTGTAGAGTCGACCAGACTGTCGATCTCTGGAAGTGGATAGCTATCCTTTGGACATGCCTTGTTCGGGTCTGTGTAATCAACACACATGTGCCGAGTTCCATTCAGATTTTTAACAAGAACAACATTTGCAAGGGTACTAACATTGCAGAATGAACCCAACATCCATCAGCTTCTTGACCTCGGCGGCAGCCGCCTATGATCTCTCCTCACCATGATATTTTTTTTTTTTTTGCCTAACCGGCTTCTTTTTTGGATCCACGGCGAGTTTGTGGACAGCGAGATTTGGGCTAACACGTGGCATCTCTTCCACTTCAAAGGCGAAGATGTCTTTGAATTCTTCAAGCAATTCGTGCAAGTCTGCACCCAACTTTGCAAAAGCAGTCATCCCAACCTTAACAGTTCGCTTCGGACGTGCATCGTCTAAAGGGATGTCAATATGTTCACCAGCCGGCTGGGGACAAAGATCATCTGACCGTTCCCTGATCAGTGATTGCTATTGCTTTTCCCTTTCGACGACCCCTAACTGGTCTGCCTTCCTCTTTTTACCGGCTGCCTTTGGAGCAGGCGCGACTTCCTTGAGTTAATCAAGGTCAATGGGTTCTTCGCCTTGACCGGATGCGGCCACAGTAGGCTTGACGTCTGAGAGGTAACACTCCCTTGTTGTCTTCTGATCCCCATTAAGGGAACCCACTGACCCATCATCCCTCTCAACTTTCAGCAGCATGAAGGATGGGATGATGACTGTCTTAGACTCATTGAGGGTTGGACGGCCCAAAATCAGATTGTAGGTAGTCAATTCCTCAACTACTAAGAATTTGACAACCATATGGCGTCCTTCCCCCTTTTATCCTGGCTGGATGGGTAGGTCAATCCTCCCCACCAGATGCACTACTCCACCCCCAAAATCGACCAAGGTGTGAGAGACTTTGTGCATGCTGCTAAGCTTGTACTTGAGCTTTGTTAAGCACTTGTAGCTGATCAGGTCAAACGAACTCCCAGTATTTATAAGGATCCGACCCACTCTTTGGTCGGCCACCTTACATTTAATTACTATGGGGTCATCATGTGGCCGCCTGACCTTGCCCCGGTCTTTCTCACTGATGATGACTTCAGGAAAGGTGTCTTTCAACGCCTAGCCCTCATCAACTGAGTTGACCTCCAGCCTTCTGATGTAGTCTTTGGTGCCCCGGACGGTAGGACCCCCTCTAGTAAAACTGCATGTTATAGTATAGATATGCTCTTCATCAGTGTTAGAGCTAATAGCAAGCTGGTCTGCTTTTTTGGACGGCTATCCGTTGTTTATTTTGAGGGTCACCCTAGACTTTAGAATGCAAGACTTCAGTACCCCTTTGTCAGCCAAACGGTCCAACAACCGCTTGAGGCTATAGCAGTCATTGGTGTCATGGCCTATATCCTCATGGAAATGACAGTATTTGTTTTTGTTCCGACTTTTGGCATAACCTTTCATTGCAACCGGTTTCTCAATAGTCACCCAGTCTTTGATCTCCATGAGGATGGAGTAACAGTCCGATTTGAACTCGTACTTGGGGACGTACGGTTTCAACTCTTTCTTCTTCTTCTTCTGGGATGGCTGACCAGAATTATCCGCCACCCAGACTTCTTTTCTTTTCTTGCTCTCTTCTTTTTTAGCTGGCTGAGCAGACAAACTCTCTTTTTTGTCGGACTTTTTAGGGTCCAACGGCTACTTGATGGCACAAAACTCAGTCGCCTGTATGTAAGCTTTCGCCTCCATCAAAGCCTCTTGGAGGGTGGCAACCCTCTTCCTGACGAGGTCGGACTTGAAGGTCGACCTGTCCTTCAGACCTTTGAAGAAGTATGTGTAGACCACTTCGTCAGACGACCCTTGAATCTGAATTCTCATCAGATTGAACCGCCTGACGTAGGACCATAGCCCTTCTCTATCTCTCTGTTGTATTGCTCCCAAGTCGAGACTTGTTTTCTTGGAAGGAATGTTCGTGTCAACAGAGGATAGGTTCTTTCAGAACCTCTATGAGGGTGACACGTGTCACCATACAATTGGTCCACGTGGACCGAGGAATTTTTATCCTGAACCGGATTGATATGAGAGAAAATTAATTTAATGTTTGTAAAAGTGAGGTTAAAAGGAGAGATAATTACTAAAATAACATATAGTTCTTATTACTAAATAAGGAAGTGTTGCAATATTATGAAACAGATATACAAGAAAAGTGTTGCGACTATTATAAAATGAAGAGAGTGATACATAAAATGCTGATCTTGTATTATGCTAATAGACCCTGACATTAATATGTATAGTATTAATTAAATAAAATCACAGAGATTATCATTCTTTTTTTGAAAGAAAAGATATCTTTATTCTGAAATAAAAGAGTACTTTAAAAGTAATAGTGAAAAAAAAAAATTAGAAAAACATAAAATTTTAAACTATTGTCCCATCATTTCCTGCTAATAAACTGTATTTATCCTTCCTCGTAAAGTTGGTATTTTCAAAATTTAAATAGGTAGCCAATTGTCGTTGAACAAGGTTAGCTACATTATTTGCTGATTTACCATGGGAGCAAGTTGACTCAACGGGAAGTTTTTCTAAGAACGTGATCTCATATTCCATGGCAAGGTTGATGTTGAAGAAAACTGGATCCAAAGCTTTCCAACCTCGAGCCGTGGTTGGATAAAAGTATGGAACCTTGGAGTTGATAGCAACGGGTACGATTTAATCAGTTAGTTCAGCAAATAAGCTACTGAACCTTAAAAGAAAACGTTCACGGCATGTGGTTCCTTCAGGACAAATTACCAAGTCACTTGTTGCTAACCCTCTCTTAATCCTTTCTTCATCTAATTTGCGAACTCGAGATAACCGAAATGTCGGCATTGGTGAAAGGGCCTCCCATATTGATGACAGAGAGTAGTTCATAGCGACAACCCTCCTGTTGAGGACACCAGAGACGACAACGGGGTCTAAGAAGGTGCGGTGGTTGCAGACGAAGAGGATACCACTGAACGACGAGGAGGAAGGTGGGGGTGTGGGATGACCGTTAACAGTTATGCGAAGACCCAAGACATTAACTGTTGTTCGAAACCAAATACTTGGATGTGGAATAAGTACAACGATCGAAAGTCGGATGACTGCAAGCATCAATCCAATGGGGAACCATAAGATGATGAAGAGTGCTGTAATAGGTTTTGGGAAGATCACTAGTCGACCATCATGAAAAATTACTTGAACTGGCTTATGTGAATAACACTTCTCCTGAAATGACGATGTTTAGTTTAGATATAAAGAGTTTACTGTAGTATTTCATTATTCATTTATTAAAAAATGTACAAAACAAAATTATAGTAAGTGAAAAAAAAAAAAAAAATAAAAAATAAAAATAAACACTGTGATATTTTATGGTACAAGTAATATGAGATGCAAGGAGTAATAATATTTTAGTATTCGTAATATGAAAGCTTGTCCTTATTCTCAATTAAAAAGTACATACTATTTATATTATTCTAGTTGATTAAAAAAAATATATTGATAATAGGAAAAGTTGTCATTAATAGTACAACCTTTGGCCCCTTTTTTTAAATAATACAACCTTTGGATTACACCTGAAAAATATTACAACATTTGGGGGATTTCTATTTTAAATAAGACAAAAAACTTGTAACAGGTTAAACAAGTTGTCTATGACACTACGTGTCTTCATAAAATTGGTCTAAATTAATGTCTTCATATAATTGGTCTAAATTAATAATTTTTTATTATAAAAAAAAATAAATAAACCTCCAAGCCCTAACCAGCAGCCCCTTCCCCCGGTGACCCTCTTGCCCGTCAAACACACAACCCCTTCCCTAGGCGACCACCTCCCCGTTGCATACCACACACCTAACCCCAGCGAACGCCACGACGGCGGCATGAATGCAAAGAAATGGCGGGATGAGTGATTTTTAGGCTGGAGTTAAGAGTCGATCCGCATCGGATTTTAGGCTAGATAAAGAAGTCCGCGGTGGATTTTAGGCCGGAGAAAAGGACAAGGTTGTTTTCAGGGCTGGGGAAGAGGAGGGGGACGGTTATCGGAGGCTGGGGAAGGGGAGGGATGGTATTTCAGGGGGCTAGGGGTAAGGGGAGGGGTGGTTTTCGCGGCTGCTGGAGAAGGGGATAGGTGATTTGCGAGGTGGGTTGAGGAAGGGGATTAGCGATTTTCGGTTGTGGGGCTAGGGTTAGGGGTTGCTGGAGGTGGTGTGAAGGTGGAGTAACGGTGATGTTGATTGGGAGGAGAGAGAAAAGGAAAAAAAACCATAAAAAATTTAAAACAATCATTGAGCGACACGTGTCATGGATAACCTGTTTAACAGGTTACCAACTGATTATGTCTTATTTAAAATTAACACACGATCTCCCAAAGGTTGTGATATTCATGTATAATCAAATGGTTGTATTATTTACAAAAAAAAAAAAAAAAAAAAAAACAAAGGTTGTATTATTCTTGGCAATTTTTCCTTGATAATATTCTTAGTGGTAATTTATAATATTACGTAACATTTATTACCATCATATTTTTTAATTTTATTTATATTATTATTATTATTGTGCATCTATCCCTTACCTAAATATAAGGTAATAATGATAAGTGCATAATATACTCTATTTTTAGTCCCTAATATTAGTCCAATGGCCGCTTTATATTAGTTATTTTACGAAATTATCCACTTTAATAATTTTATTTCTTAGTTTATGTTAGTATTGTATTTTATAGCTATTTTTATAATAATTGGTACTAAATATTTTGTTATGTGTTTTTGATAGGAAAGCTAGAGGAAAAGAAAGTGGATTTGATCAAATAAAGAGAAAGTTAGCCCATTTTACTACTTCAAGCAACAAAAGCATCACGTGCCTTTATCATAAAATAAAAAGAAAACAAAAAGAAAAACAAAGAAAAGAAGAAGATAAGAACTGGTTTTGCATGAAAACCAAAGCTCAAAACTACCATATTCCATATGTTTATTTTCAACCTCTTTCCTCCGAAATTCAAGGAGAAGATGAAATTTTATCCAATTTTCAAGAATTTATCCTCCCATGCATATACAATTTGAGGTCGTTTTTGGGTATAAAACCCCCCCAATTATCCCTTACGGAGGACGCTCAACTACAACCAAAAATCTGAGAAATTGAGAGTGAAGGTTTCAATCGGGTCCTTGAACTGGCGCAAATGGAAGAGAAGAAGGAAGTTTAGTCTCAAATTCAAGGTCGAACAAGAACGACGGCAAATTGCGGGGTCGAAGCCGAGTCTCATACGAGTGTTCTTGAGTACAATTTTATAAGTTCTTCTTCTTACTCAATTGTTTTAATTCATACCTTGTTAATTCCTTTACTACTCTCATTGACTTATTTTGATTTGATTATTAGCATAGTATTTTGGTCAGTATTGTTAAATATACTTTGAGTGATTTTTCCGATTCAATTATTTATTGAACATGCTTGTTGATTCGGGAATTTTTCCCCACCAATCACCATCTGACAAGTGGACCAATCAGGTTCCGCCATGTGTCCGTCACATGGGCCAATAGGAGCATGCCACGTGTCAAGCAATGATCCGTCCACTATGGACCAATTACGACACGACACGTGTCCTTCCCATGACACCTGGGATAACCGGTCACCTAGGCCCAACTTCCGAGGGAAGCCCAATCAGCCCAAGGTTAACCTAAACCTAGATTGACACGTTTCCCAAAGTTATAAATACCTCCCTTAATCCTCATTAAGAGAGATGACACGCTAAAAAACGCAGATTACACACATTAAACACTCTCACCTAGAGAGACCAAATCACTTTAATTTCCGCATTAATTACTCCTTAATCAAGTACTAACTTGACCGTCGGAGGCGGATCTCCAATCATCCGGAGCATCCGTTTGTTTTGCAGGTACAGGCGTCCGGTTCCAGTCTCAGAATTTTAACTCTCCCGCAGGACATCAGAAAACCCCGAAATATCTTGGCGCCGTCTGTGGGGAAAGTACTTCTGAGATGGCATCCACGTTTGTACCGGCTCCTGAAGAGAGACGTCCCCTGGACGACCCTCTAGTTCAGTCGGACCACGATACTGAGAATGAATTTGAAGTTGAAGCTCACACAGCTTCAGACGGGACCCTAAGGACCCGACGTGCCCGTTATACCGAAAAGAGGGAACGGGAACATCTTCAAACTGGAAGCGAGCCAGCAGGCGCACCGCCTGTTCGGCAGCAGCCGACTGATGGGTCTGCTCCCATCACAAGGAACGAACTCATGACCTTCATGAGGGACTTCAAGGGAGAAATTCAAGAGTTGATCAACAAGAAGCCGCCTGCTCTGGACAAGGAGCAGTCGGCTAAGAAACCCTCCACTTCACGGAAGAGGAAACCAGTTCAAGGGCGAGAGGCGACCCCTCATCCTAAATCTAGGAAGTGGGAGCCACCTGCCCTTGATTTCACAAAATACCGTTTTCCTACTCCAGGAAATAGGAAACCTGTTCGTCATATTCAGGCGGACGGGTCGAGGAAAACATACACAGACGCTCGGCTACTGGTAGAGCAGAAGAAGAGTGACCGATTGTCAGAGTCGGCCTCTACTTCAAACTTCCAAGACAGTCTGCGAAATACCTCGATGAGGCATACTCAGTCGCATCATGAGAGTCAGTCACGCGGCACCTCCCGTCAGTCCGGCTTTCATAGCGACCAGGCGGTACCAAACTTACCGTTTGTACCGCAACAACATTATTTTTTACAGCCACCTCCGTTTGGTGGACATGCAGCAAAAAATGTCCAACCTATGGACTGGCAGCTACGGATTCTTAGACTTGGTGAACAGCCGTCGGCCTTCTCCAAGGAAATTACTGAAGCCGCTCAGCCGGCCAAAGTAAAAAATGTATTAGTAGGCGCCTATGACGGCACTACTAACCCAGAAGACCATCTGATGGCATTCACCAACCTGATGTACCTTCAAGGGTTGGATGATCCCACTTGGTGCAAGTGTTTCCCAGCGACTCTCAAAGGAATCGCACAACAATGGTTCGGCAACCTGTCGACTGGTTGTGTAAATAACTTCAAGACGCTTGCTTACTTATTCACCTCCAACTTCGCCATGAACATCCCTGCGAAGAAGACGACCCTTGATTTAGGAACAATTCAGCAGGGCGAGAAGGAGGGGCTTCGTTCTTACATCAGGCGGTTTAACCTGATGAGAATACAGATTCAAGGGTTACCGGATGAAGTAGCCTATACTGACTTTTTCAGAGGTCTCAAACGGGTCGACCTTCAAATTTGATTTGGTCCGAAAGAGGGTGGCGACTCTTCAAGAGGCCTTGATTGAAGCGGAAGCCTATATACAGGCGACTGATCTTTGTAGTACGGTAAAACAGTCAGACGGGAAAAGGTCCGACAAAAGAGAAGGACGACAGAAGCAGTCGCCAAACAAAGACGAGAAGAGAAAAGAGGTCTGGGCGGCTGATTCCTCTAAACAGCCGGCCCAGAAAAAGAAAAAAGAATTCAAACCATACTCCCCAAAGTATGTGTTTAACAAGGATAGCCAATTTATCCTAAAGGAAATCAAGGGACGGATCTCAATTGAGAAGCCGGTCCCCATGAAGGGTTCTGCAAACAATCGGAACCAAGAAAAATTCTGTGATTATCATTAAGATGTTGGTCATCACACCAATGACTGCATCAGTCTCATGCGGTATTTGGACCGCCTGGCTGAGCAAGGTGATCTTGACACTTATGTCAAGAAATCTACGGGGAACACTTCCTCAAAAAAGCAGTCGACCAAAAAGAATCAACAGGCCGACAGCTCCGATACAGATGATGCAGTCGTCTACACCATTGCAGGCGGCTTCTCAGGAGGCGGCCCCACTATTAGGGGCAACAAAGACAATATCAGACGGTTAGATGTAAATTCCGTTCACCAAGAACGGCCCTCTAAATATTCATTTCCTGAGATTTTCATCACTGAAGAAGATCTAGGAGGGGTAAAGGGGCCGCATGACGACCCTATCGTTATTGAATGTAAAGTGACCAACCAGAGAGTTGGCCGAATCCTCATAGATACCGGAAGCTCCTCAGATCTCATCAGTAGCAAATGTCTGTCGAAACTAAAATATCAGACTGATTGCATACATCCGGCCTCCCACCCTTTAGTAGGGTTTGGAGGAGGAGTCGTCCACCCAGTGGGACGAGTGGATTTACCCATCCGTCTGGGCGAAAAAGGGGAAGGACGACACATGGTAGTCCGGTTCCTGATAGTAGAAGAACTCTCGGCCTACAACATGATTCTAGGACGACCAACCCTGAATAATTCCAAGGCTGTTATAATCCCATCTCTTATGTTGCTCAAGTTTGAGAGGGATAATGGAACAGTCGGGTCCCTAAGGAGAGATCAGAAGATGGCCCGAGAGTGCTATCTCTCGGATGTCAAGCCCACTGTTATGGCCACTGGGTCAAGTGGTGGAAAAACAGACCTTGACAATGTCAAGGAGAGTGCGCCTGTTCAAGAAGCAGGCGGCAAGAAGAGAAAGGCAGCCCAGACAGGGGCCGCAAGAAAAGACAGAAAATAGCAATCATTGGCAGAGGAGCGGTCGGATGAATTCCGCCCTCAGCCGGCTGGTGAGCATACGGACCTGATCTTAGACGACTCGCGTCCTGACCGAACAGTCAAAGTTAGGACGACTGCTCTGAGAGTCCTGGGTGACGACTTTCACAAACTATTGAAAGAATACAAGGACATCTTTGCATTCGAAGTCCATGAAATGCCAGGCATTAGTCCTGATCTGGCGGTACATAAACTGGCCGTGGATCCAAAAAAGAAGCCGGTACGGCAGAAGAAGCGGAACCATGGCGAAGAAAGAAGTCAGGCGGCAGCCGCTGAAGTTAAAAAATTACTTGATGTAGGGTTCATTCGGCAATGTTACTTCCCAGACTGGGTTGCAAATGTGGTGCTTGTTAAAAAGCCGAATGGCACCTGGCGAATGTGTGTAGACTACACAGACTTAAACAAGGCGTGCCCCAAAGACAGTTACCCTCTGCCTAAAATTGATAACCTGGTCGACTCAACAGCCGGCCATGCTTTGATGAGCTTTATGGACGCCTACTCTGGTTTCCATCAAATTCCTTTATGGAAGAAAGATCAGGAGAAGACGGCCTTCGTCACTGATCAGGGGTTATACTGTTACACGGTCATGCCGTTTGGTCTTAAGAATGCCCCGGCCACTTTCCAGCGAATGATAAACACTGTGTTCTTTGATCAAATTGGGAGAAATGTCGAGGCATATATTGATGATATGATTGTCAAGTCTAAACTTCAGAAAGATCATCTGTCGGACCTCCGAGAAACTTTCGCCACACTCAGGAGGCACCATGTCATGCTCAATCCCAAGAAATGTGTCTTTGGAGTTGAGTCTGGGAAATTTCTCGGATTCCTTATCAATCAGAGGGGAATAGAAGCGAACCCTGAGAAGGTGCAGGCGGTCATTGACATGCAGTCGCCTCGTACCATCCGAGAGGTTCAGAAGTTAACAGGTTGTCTGGCGGCCTTGGGAAGATTTCTAAGTCGATCAGGCGACAAATGCCTATACTTTTTCCAGGCAATTAAGAAAAAGGCAAGGTTTGAATGGGGGCCGGATGCTGAGGCGGCCTTCTAGAAATTGAAAGTTCACTTGCATTCCTTGCCAAGGCTGGTCAGCCCTTTGCCCAAAGAAGTACTCTACATGTACCTGGCCGTCTCTGATCATGCGTTAAGCGCTGTTCTCCTTGCTGAAAGAGACGGCTGTCAGCTCCCGGTCTACTTTGTCAGTCATGTACTGAAAAATGCCGAGTTGAGGTATCCCTTAGTGGAGAAATTTGGTCTTGCACTCTTCATGGCTGTTAAAAAATTGAAGCCCTACTTTTTGGCACATGCAATCGTCGTGTATACAGACCAACCTATCAAGCGGCCACTGACCATCATGGAGTCGTCAGGCCGAATGATCAAATGGGCCATAGAAATACAGAGCCTCGAAGTTACTTTCGAGCCTAGAAAAGCAGTGAAGGGGCAAGCCTTTGCTGACTTTATTGTTGAGATGACTCGTCCTCCTGACTCTCAAGTTGCAGACCAAGTCAGGAAGGTATATGTGGACGGAAGTTCTACTTCAAATGGTTGTGGAGCAGGCGTCATATGTCAGTCGCCGGAGGGCGACAGGTACGAGTATGCTCTACGCTTCAGTTTTCAGGCCTCAAACAATGAGGCAGAATATGAAGCTTTACTAGCCGGAATCCGCATGTGCAAGCTGGTTGGGTGACCAAGGAATTTCACACTACTTTGCATCTGTCGGTCGTCCACAAGCAAACGGCCAGGTAGAAGCCTTTAATAAAATCATCTCAGACGGTCTCAAGAAAAAGATTGAACGAGCAGGCGGCCTATGGGCGGATGAATTACCACATGTTCTCTGGGCCATTAGGACGACTGAAAAAGGGGCGACTGGAGAAACTCCATTCCTCCTAACTTATGGTGCGGAAGCTGTTCTTCCAATAGAACACTACGAGCCGACTCTTCGAGTAATGCTATATGACGAAGAGGCAAACTGGGAAGCCATGCTCCTGGCATTAGACTCACTTCCTGAAAGGAGGGGCAATGCTGTCTTGCGCCATGAAATTTACCGCTTGAGAATGACTAGATCATACAACAAAAAAGTACACAGGCGTCCACTCAAAGTGGGGGACTTTGTACTTAGAAAAATGGAAGCAGTTGGTAGGGCTAATGAGTCTGGCAAACTAACTCCCAACTGGGAAGGACCCTACCGAATCTGTGAAGAGGTCAGGGACGGTACCTACCGTCTGGGAACACCAGACAGACAACCGTTGCCTCGAACTTGGAATGTAGATAATCTTAAGAAATATTTCTTTTGAATGAATAGTCAAGGGCTACTTAATAAAAGTTTGCATACTTAATATTCAATTTTGTACTAAGAGGGGCACGCCTACTAACAAACAGTCGGCTACTCTCCATTCTCAGTTTTTACTCTATCTTCAGAGGGGCATGCCGTCTGTACCTTTACAGTCGGCTAATCTCCATTGAGTATTTTACTCTATCTTCAGAGGGGCATGCCGCCTGTACCTTTATAGTCGGCTACTCTCCATTGAATATTTTACTCTCACCATAGGGGCATGCCGTCTGGACATATAGTCGGCTACTCTCCATAGAAGAGGGTCGACTGGTTCCAAACACACAGCCACCCCCCTTATACTTGAATAAAAATGATCAGGGCCTGGCCGACCCTGTGCCTAAACAGGCGGCTACCCTCCTTTTACTTAGCACCTACGTTCACCAAGAACTAACCAAGGCCACAGGCCGAATGATCAGACCAGGCGCCAAGCCAACTGATCCAATCTTCAAAACTAATACGACCTGTCCCAACATCATAGCAGGCGTCCGGCGGCATCCCTTCGGATGAAATTCGTCGTAGAGAGCAGCTCCCTTTTGGGTGGAACATTGCTCTATAAACTAATTATACGGCACCTATACGACTGCCCCCAAGGGCAACCACGTAGCCGTTTTTGAGACAAGGATAACTCTATCACTAACCAAACCAGTGGTAGCAGTTGGCATCTGAGTCAGATGACCGCCTGTATTACTTGGGATAAATGCAGGGGGTACCTCTTGAGTTAATAGCCAACAAACATTGGCAAATCAAAAGGTTCAGCCGGCCTCCGCCGCCTGGTACCTTTACTACTCAAGCAGGAGTGACGGCGACTGAGTAACACCAAAGTTAACTCATAGTCAATCTCTCAAACTTAGTATGGAGCCTAAAAGGTATGAGTCGTCCGCCTGTTTTTAGCAAACAAGGGCTCTCAACCACTACTCCTGCTAGGTTAACAACTTATGAGTTAAAAGCCAACAAACATTGGCGAATAAAGGGGAACAACCGGTATCCACCGCTTGATACCTCTACTACTCAGTTACTAGGCGACTAGGTAACAATCATGTTTACTTGGTCACTCCTTAAAAATTTTAGTATGAAACTAAAAAGATGTTCATACAGCACCTGTTCACACTAGATTAAATATGGCGGGAAACAGTCGGCCTAGACGGCCTAAAGTCTCTAGCCTAAAAGCATGACAAGTGGGAAACAACTTTCCTACTTGGTTAATTTTACAAATGACAGGACCGCCTGCCTAAAGGGGATCCAGTCTTTAAATGGTTCGAATACCGATTGGATATATGGCCGACTGATCGTCTAGCCTGGAAACAGACAACCAGTCGTCCAGGGGCATAGGCGACGTGACTAACTATCCGTACCTGTCTGCAACTATCGGCCATGTAAAACAGTCGGTATAGTGTACAATTGGATATCAGAATATTCAATACTTAAACAAATTTGAAGCAAAACAAAAATTTCATTAAAAAGAAGCCGGTCATTAAAGACCGGCAAAATATTCAGAGCCCCGGCCCCATGGCCGGGTAAATACAAACAAACGGCACGCAGGCTGTGGAAAGAAGACATAAAACTTAAGAAGGGGGCAGATCTTCAATATTAGCAGCTGCCGCCTGGTCAGCACTCTTCTTGCTGGACTCGGCTTCAGCTGCATCCTTCTTTGATGCATTACCCCCAAGCGGCACAAGCGCCACTACCGGCTGCTCCTCCTCCTCCAACGCCTCTTCCTCAGCAGCCGCCAACGCCTCTTCCTCAGCAGCCGCCAGGATCTCTTGATTATATCTATCAGAACACTGGCGGTACGTTTTTTCCCATGAGGCAAAGTCGGCATTGGGGAAGAGGCGGCCCCAAGTCATGCGCTGGATTTGAGCAGAGTCTTCCATCATCTCCTGGACCAGCTCTTTCTTTTCTTGCTCGGCCTTTTCTGAGAGCTCCTGAGTAAGACTCTTCTCCTGGGTCACCAGGCGTACCTTTACGCTCGCCAAGGATTTCTCCAAGGTTTCGTATGAGGACATCTTTTGGCGAAGAGGTCTCAGCTCGGCCTTGAGGTTGTTGATGGTCGCCTCCAGCTCGCTATTCCTCTTCTGGGCCGCCTCTAACTGAGCCCGGATAGCGGCGGTAGCCTGCGCCTGATAATAAAAAATATCAATGGTCAGAACTTCATTTTGGGCAATTTGAAACATTGCCTTATCACAGTCAGAGGCGGCCATAGCTTTTGCAGCCTTTACCTCTTTGTTCTTCCGATCAAGCGGCTTGCGAAGGCCGTTCACTCTGAGCAGGGCCTAAGTAAAAAGGGGAACAGGCGTCAGTTTCCAAACAAAAAGAAAACAGGCGTCCCGGAATTCAAATACTCAAAAATATGCTAAGTATACCTCAGCAAGGACCCCTGCAATCCCGTCTAGGTCAAGGGTGCCGACACCCCTGACCGCCTCCCTTTTAGCTGGAGGAACGACCTTGATCATAGACTTGGCCACCTCGACCAAGTCAGGCTCCTGAGGGCCGGCTGCATCAAGCATAAACAAACGGATTAGACCTAGTAAAGAAGGGAGCAAGTCTAAAATTTACAAGGACAATTTCATACTTCTAGGTGGTCCAGCCAGAGCTTTAGAAGAAGTGGCCGGCTGTTTCTCAGCCGCCACATGTTTCCTGGTAGAACCAGGAGAGCTCGCAACAGTCGTCCTCCGGGCCTTAGGGTCCGGCTGTTGGGAAGAAGAAGCTCTTGGAGCGCCCGTCTAAAAAAGAAGAAAAGAGTCAGTATATGCATAAACACAACTCCAAAAAGAGGGTGAAAGGTTCGAAGCCCACCAAGGGTGCCCCCTTGTTGGGGGAGTCGGTTGATGACTGTTGCATGATGGAGGCCCGCAACATGGCCGCCGCAGTCTTGGAGGCCGTAATTTTGCTCATGGCGTCCGCTGCAAAAACAAAATAGCAAAGTTAATAAAAGTCATAACAAGAAATGCACGGAACAACAGAGTATTCGACAGGCCGGCTACCTCTTGAGCACCGACTGCTGAGGCCACAGGCGGCCAAAAAGTACTCGTCGTAGAGCCATTTGAAGCTCGGGACGCAGTGCAGGGGTACTTGCTCTCGTACCCCTGAAGTAGAGTTCACCTTCGACTCTACTTTGAAGAGTCCTTTATCTAGGATCTCTTTCTTAGCCTTGGGGGGAACAGGCGGCATGCTGCGGCCGCCTGCAAGAAGGGGCGGATTCCTGTTCCACCTGTTGAAGCGCTTGTTCAGCTCTGTGTCTGAACTCTCAATGATGAGGAAGGTGCTCCGCCAGTCCTTCCATTTGTTTGCTTTACCTCTCGTCATGAGGTAGCCCCTGTGGCTCGTCAATTGATACCAGCCGGTACCGCCTGCCTTAGGGGTCCGGCTGAGGTAGTTCATGTGGGCGAAAGCCTCGAAGCTCGGCTCCACCCCGTGCAGTTCGCACCCGGCCACGTAGCCGAGTACGTTGACCTAGGAGTTCGGGGCTAACTGCCATAACCCCAACTCATACCCATCCAAGATCCGCTGAACAGCTGGATGTAGTGGGAAGCGCAGCCCAGCCTTGATGGCCGCCTCGTAGCAGCCAAAGCAGGCGCCATCATAACTGGTACCAGCCGGCCATACGACTGTGTCTTCTGGATCTGGCACGAACACTAAAAAGTCGGGGCCCATTGTGTTGTTTGCGATAAAGCTCTCCACTTTCTCTTGTATGGCCGTGATCCGGCCCCGAGGTACCGTGCAGTAGTAGGGGGTATTTTGCTCTCGGTGAGAGGCGGATGGCTCCGCCCAATCGTCCCCTTTCTCAACTGCGTGACAAAGCCTCGCCTCTTGTAGGCGACTGTTTTTCTCTTCTGTGTCCAGGGAAGCATGGCCAGAAGAGCTAGACTCGGAATCGTCCTCTGACGAGTCCGAAGAGGACGAATCTTCCCCTCTCCCGGAGGGGCCCGCCTCCTCTCCTTTAAAAGGAGCAGGAGAGAATGTAGAATTGTCAACTGTAAAATGGGAAGGGGTCACTTTGACTCCTCCCTCAAAACTGTCGGCTTTCAAGCCGCTTTGTTTCACTTCCACATCTGGCGCCTGGTCAGATGTTTCACTAATCGGCACCCTGTGGGAGGAGCCGTCTGAGTTTGAGATCCTGGCAGTCTTTTTTGTTCTGGCCATCATGCTTTGCATAGACACAGATACAGTCGGACTTTGTATAAAGGGCAAAGATGGGTCCAGAAAAGGGCAGGCGTCACTCCTAGTCCTAGATTCAGCCGTCCCCGGTGACCGGCTGATCACTAACCTAGGTCGTGTCGTGTGCTTCCGTGGTGCCATTTCAAAAAAAGAATAAAGTAAAGAGAAAATTAAGAGTAAGAGAACCGACTGTTACCTGAACGAGTGACGATTGATGAAGTTCTGAAAATCCTTTGCAGTCGGCTTGTCAGAGCAGGCGGTAGGCAGAAAGGGTCCAAAATGTCAGAGCAAGTTCAGGGGTCCGAATGTTCTCTCACAAAGTTTTCAAGTGAGAAAATGACCGAAGTCAACACTCCTCTATATAGGCGAAATGAGAAGGCGAAGGGTCACTTCCAGAATTCAAAATTTTGGCGGGAGAATCTCTCGGCCTCTCGCCGAGTGACTCCTGTAGCAGGTCGTCGCCTGTTACAGGGCGATACCTGTCACAGGCAACACGTGACCAGTCACGTGCCACCTGTGAGGGGCAAATGATTAGGGGATTTTTCCCCACCAATCACCATCTGACAAGTGGACCAATCAGGTTCCGCCATGTGTCCGTCACATGGGCCAATAGGAGCCTGCCACGTGTCAAGCAATGATCCGTCAACTATGGACCAATTACGACACGACACGTGTCCTTCCCATGACACTTGGGATAACCGGTCACCTAGGCCCAACTTCCGAGGGAAGCCCAATCAGCCCAAGGTTAACCTAAACCTAGATTGACACGTTTTCCGAGGTTATAAATACCTCCCTTAATCCTCATTAAGGGAGATGACACGCTAAAAAACGCAGATTACACACATTAAACACTCTCACCTAGAGAGACCCAATCACTTTAATTTCCGCATTAATTACTCCTTAATCAAGTACTAACTTGACCGTCGGAGGCGGATCTCCAATCATCCGGAGCATCCGTTTGTTTTGCAGGTACAGGCGTCCGGTTCCAGTCTCGGAATTGTAGCTCTCCCGCAGGACATCAGAAAACCCCGAAACACTTTTTATTAGTGATAAATTTTACAATTACGTGGTTGATTGTTATCTTTCATTGTGTGTGATTGTGAATATTTGCTAGTTATACGGTTTAGCTTAGTTACATCGTATAATGAAGTAGCCCCTTCTCATGTTAAATCTGCGATTTTGGTCATAATATGAGTTAGGAGTATTTTCAATCTAATTATTCTAAACATTTATGTGATTAGATTAATTTGCACTAATGATGTCTCCTAGTTTATAATGCTTCCATTTTTAAATTATATGAGTTGCAATCATATTTGTATAAGTTAGAATGGTTTAGAGTCAATTTGGCTTAGTTCGTAATTGACTAAAATCAAGGGATGATAGGGAGTCTTTGTTATCTTAGGCTCTACACTTAGTCAAATAATTATAATCGGTGGTAATCAAGGTCAATTGTATGTCGTTGCTAATAACTAAGTCAAGTAAGAGTTATATAATGAAATTGTTAGTTGTGTTGTCAATAGTAGTTTAGTTTAGTTTAGTTCGTACTAGTTTTATTAATTTAGTACTATCTTAAACTAATCCCCCCATTTCATGTACATATGTGAATAAATGTATAGTATGTAAGTTTCCGTAATATTTTGTAATTTAGTTAAACGTTGATTTAAGAGTTAAAAGTCTCCTCGTGGGATTGACCCTTGCTTACCCTTTTACTAGTTGTTAATATATTTGAAGGTTAAGTTAGGAAAATAAATATTTAATTTTATATGGTAAACGACTCGTATCAAATAACTTAACAAACTTTCTTTAAAAACAAACAACAACAACAACAACAACAACAACAACAACAACAACAACAACAACAAAGTAACAAATTTTTGTCAGGAAAATTTTGTATAGGTGATGACACATGTATTTTGGGGATAATTATCGAAATCACTATAGTATATAATAGATAATACTCGAGCCATGCTTGGTTTTTAATGATGGTAATTGAAGTTAAACATAGAAGTCTCATGAAAAATGTGATCTTAAATTCCGTCGTAATAATAAATAATTATTTATTCTTGTCATAATAATAAATAATTAAAGTATAAAGTATCTAGACACATTAAAAATTTTGAAAAAAATCTAAACGAAAAAAATAGAGTTTTTGAGGGAAAATTCCCTCCAAAAAATCTCTAATATAGTTTAGGTATATAGATAGATGGGCTTAACATTTGAGCGGGAAATTTTTTCATGAGATAGCGCCATGTGTACAGCTTTGGGAAAAGATGACATTAGCGATTGCTATTTTAGTATTAGTTATAGAAGTATAGATATAATGCATGTGTAAATTTGGACTAAGCTATGATTTTACATTATATCATACGATAGATGATAAGCCTAGTGCATTACTTTAAGGGGTCGTTTGGTTTGCACAGGGGAATCGGAATGGAATGCAGAAAGGGAATGAAGGAGAAAGGAAAGGATTAACCCTGATTTGCCCCGGTTGTTTGGTTGTAACCAGGAAACGGAATGAAATGCTGACTGATTCCCTTTGTGACTGTTTGGCTCAAACTAGGGAATCAAACCATTCTTGATTCAGACAACAACAAAAAAAAAAAAAAAATAAAAAAAATTCATTCGTGCTATAGCAAAAAATGTCAACAATGCGAATTCTATAGCAAATTCAATCACTATGAAGGCATTTTTGAACAAATTAAAGAGTAATATCTTATTACAAGTGCATGAACAATTAAAAATCTTATTCGTGTTAACAAAAGTAAATAAGAAATGCGACATTCCTCTTCATTCTCTCTCCACCGCATCGCCTCCGCCATCGTCGACACCTCACTGACCTCCTCCACCGCCATTACTAGTTTAGAACAAGGCAAATCCACAGAGTTATCTAAATTCAAGAAAAAAAAACGAAAACTGCATTACAAAATGGAGGAATTAGGGCTTCCCTGCAGCAGACGGTCGACGGTCGCAACAGGTGGTCGATGGTCGCAAAAGGGTGGTCGGTGGTCACGGATCTAATGTCAAAAGGCTCACCGGCGACAGCGACGGCTTTAAGCTCGTTATGGTTCACTTGAGAAGCTTGAGGAGAGAGAAAGAGAGAGCGGCGTCGGTGTTCGACTTAGCTTCACCGGTGGTCGTGACGTGAACACCGGTGGCGACAACTCTACAGTCGGACGTGAACACCGGCGACGGCAACATCTTCAACCGTGGCAGGGAGCAGAGCAGTGGAGAGGCTTGAGAGGAGAGAGAGAGGAGCGTGGGTAATGAAGGGGAATGCGAATGCAAAAGGCTGGGGGTGTGGGGAATGAGTTTAGGACAATTTTGAGTAAACCCAAAAAAAAAAAATGGAGAATGAGAATGACAAAAGATGCAAAACAAACACTTACAAAGGGAATCATTCCCATTTCCTTTCCCCATTACAGCGAACCAAACGGCCCCTAACTATAAACAAATAGTTACCAATGGTAGCTATGATCAAAGTTATTGGCAGTTAGTTGGCTTAATTTCATTTGTTCTTTTTTAATTGTAACATTTGAAATTTTATATTATTTAATTTGCACACATTTGGTTAATTGTCTTTTGATATTTATACATTTTGGAAAAAAAAAAAAGAATTGTTAAGTTTGATATTTTTATATTTGTGTCAAAATTTTCACTATTTTTCATTTTTTTTTTCATTTTTGTCAAACTATATCATTAGATATCTAAATTTAACTTCCTCATCAAAATATTGTAAAAATTGTCATCAATAATACAATCTTGGGGTGGTTGGTTTCAAACAAGACAACCTTTGATTATACCTTTTAGTATGACCGTATCATTGAGGGGTCTTAATTTTAAACAAGACATAAACGGATGTAACCTGGTAAAGAAGTTACAATGCCACGTGTTGCTATATGATTGATGACATAAATAAAAATTTTAATTTATTTATTTTCTTTTTCCTTCCCCCAAATACTGCCACTAATCCACCCCCTCTCTCCACCCCACCACCACAGCACCACTCAGCCGACACCCTCAGGCCATCTCCTTATCCCGACCACTAGAACCGCCACCTCCCCTTGTTGACCATCACACTGTCAACCTCCACCACCAGGCCGAAACTCCAACACACCCCCCACCAACATCCATCCTAATTGCGGAAGCTTCCTGGGACGATGGTTTAGGTGAGGTCGGTCATAAGAAACTCCAACTCGCTTTGATTTCAATGATAGCGAAAGTCGATTGAGGAGAGAAAGTTTAGGAGAGAGAGGGGGGAGGGGAAGGCCGCTTAAAATTACTGAAGAAATGATTCGCTAAGTGTAGACTTAGGGATTTGTTTATCATCTATTTGTATCGGAAAAACGGTGCCCGTTACAAATAACAAAGTATTTCTATCGCACAATACGCTTCCGTTACTTGCAACGTGCACCTCTTAACCTGTTACAAATACTATTCTTCATACCCCCTACGTTGTTTTATTGTAACGAACTGTTATTTTGCCCGTTATTAATAAGTTTATTGTAACAGGCAAAATTTGTCTGTTACAAATACGGTGTTACAAATAGCAAATTTTCCACTAGTGATAACAAATTTAACCCGTTTTTCCACAAATTATTACATGATTTTGTAAATAAAAACCACATGCTTATTCGACAACAAAAATTAAAATACGTAGAATATTAATTATAGATTAATTGACAGAATTGTTTTAATAATCATCTTATTACATTATTTAGCACACAACGTGACAAAGTGATGACATGCACGTCATAACGTCAACCCTATATCATTGTCGATTTTGTCATGCCATCAGGAAGCAACTGCATGATGATACTTGTGTTACGATAAAAAAAAAAATCAAAAATATTATTGTAAATTATTACTGTTATTATTATTTTATAGAATCTTCCTTATTAATAGCTTCAAAACATTAGCTTTTTATAATTTTAAGGGTTTTTTTTGTCAGAAACTACCAAATAATAACCTAAATTTTGTGAGAAACTACCTAATTAAAAAAAACGTTATAAGAAACTACTTAATAAAAAGTAAAATGTTGTAAAATACTACATTTAGCCGTTTTTCCACCGTTAACCTAATTTTATGGCGTTGACCCACCGCAAAACACCCCCAAAACCTCCACGAGGTTTGATTTTCAAGGTGGAAAGGTTATTTTCGGGGTGGTTAGAACACACCCCCAAAACCACCACGAGGTTTGATTTTCAAGGTGGTAAGGTTATTTTCGGGGTGGTTAGAAGAAATTCAGAGTTGGTAAGGGTGGTTTTGTGATTCGGGATGTTGGTTTTTGGGGTTAAAAATGGTGGTTTTGGGGCTCGAGAGTGGTTTCGGCGTGGTGGATGCAATTTCGAGTAGGTTGTATTGGTTTTGGGGTGAAAGCGGTGGTTTTGGGAGTGTTTTGAGGTGGGTCAATGGTGGATTTTTGACAGAGCTAGTATTTTACAACATTTTACATTTTGATAGATAGTTTCTTAAAACATTTTACCTTTTTTAGGTAGTTTCTTACAATACATTTTTTATTACGTAGTTTCTCATAAAATCTGGGCTTCATTAGGTAGTTTTTGACAAAAAAAAAAAAAACCCTAATTTTAAATATAAGATAATAAGAGATATTAATAATATAAGATATGCATAGACTAAAGTGAAATGCTCAACATATATACTCTCTCTATCCCTAATTTTCTCGCAATTTGACTTTTTATTATCTATTAAAGACACGACTTAATACGTTTGACGATTTAACATATCTCAAATTTCATAAGTGTAAAAATTATAAAACTTAATATTAATAAAATATGTTGTGAGACAAATTAAACAAGATCCCACATAATTAAATAATTTCTTTTAGATTAACGAGAATTTATGATAAAAAAATTTCAAAATTTGACCCAAACTTGAATAAAAAAATAGTGACGGAGGGAGTACTTACCAAGGTCACCATCAATAACTTTATACTAAAAGATACACTAGCAATGACACGTGTCATCTTCTGGTGTGTCCTTAGTATTTTTTTTTTCTAAAAAAAAAAAACTTTTTAAGAAAATTAGAGAGAATATACGCAAAATATTTTCTTCCAAAATTTAGGGAAAAAAAATTGTAAATATACTTACCAACTTAGATATCTTACCATATCTTTGTATAAATTCCTACATAAGTATTACTTTTTAATGTATAATGATTATTTATAGTAAAAAATATGAATATAAATCTTTTAACCTAACATAATTGATGAATGAAAAATTATCAAATGTGTATGCCATCAGGGTTCAAAATAGAAGAGAGCTTGAATAAAAAAAAATATAGTATGGTCATAAAAGATTAAAAAAATGATTTTTAGGTCACTTGATTTGGGATAAAATAAGAAATAGATTTAAGACCACACTAGTTTTTAAAATTTATTTAAATATAGCTTTAAATTGATATTTCGTAACAAAGAGTGAAAAACCGTGCATGACACGGGATCTAACCTAGTATTTATAATAATATACTCCATCCATTTTATAATTTCCATTTTAATCCATTCTAAACTGCTTTATTCATTTGTTTTATTCTGTTTAAATCTAACACTTTTAATCCCTACCTTTACTCCTTTTGTCACACACTAATAGTGATCTTAACACACAATTCTATTACATTATTTCCTCCGTGTTTTAATAAGTATTACACTTCCTTTTTTTTTGGCAAAAAGTTACACTTTGATATTATACTTTCTCATTTTATGTTCCCATCCAAATCCACCACTTATTTTATTTTATTTTATTTTTATTTTTTTATTTCTTATTATTTCTTCCTCTCACATTCATTACTTTTTATTAAACTATTAACCTTACTATTTTCTTTTTTACAATTTTTTTAATACTCCAACTACCCTATAAGCTCTTATTATTTTAAAGTCAACCAAATTGTCTAAAATTATGTACCGGTCAAAATATTACACTTATTAAAATACGAAGAAAGTAATAACATTTTTCTTACAAATAGTTGAGCCGGGGAGGTTTTGACACATCTAATAAATGGTACCTGACTTTAAGTAGTATGTATACAAGTAAGTGTAACTTCTACTAGTCCTCACTTTGACAAACATTTATTTGAAACTTCTTATTTTGTCTTTTTTTATCACAGGACTCTTGATCAATTTGCTGTTAATTACAGAAAAGGAAGTATACCTTTTATCTTTGCCGACGATAAAAGCTCTATTCTTGATTTGGTTTGTCTTTCTTAACCTATAATTTTAGGGCTTTTAACTTTCTCTCATTTCAAAAGTTTAATAAATGTAACATCTTTTATTCCTCAATGCAAGCATCATTATAATTTGGTAAAATTGGCCTCAACACCCCGAACTATTATTTGGATGGAGCTAACACCTCGAACTTTAAATAATAGTAAGAACACCACTAACTATAGATTTGGGTGCAATGCATGCTATTAATGGGTGATTTTGGACACTCAAACTAAGATATTTGTAATTAAAGGGTAATTGTTGTTACACATTGCACCTCAATCAATTGTTGGTGGTGTTTTAGTTACTAGACAAAGTTTGGGATATTGATTGCACCTAAGCTTTAGTTCAGAGTGTTAAAGCAAATTTTGCCTTATAATTTTGTCTTACATTATTTATATACTCTCTTTATTTTTTAGTAATTTATTATTTATTTTTAATGTACCCATTAATAAATTACTCTTTTTTAATGGGAATCCACCTTGTTTGTTCTCATAAATAATACTTTTGACATGTCGCTTTCGCATGCAACATTTGTCTTTCTCCAAAATTTATATGCAATTTTTAATAACCCTGAAAAAAGATAAGTGTCTAAAAGAAACAAAGAGTGTATTATCTTTGACCGTACTTTAATACTGATATTATAAATATTGTTTTGTTAAGAAAAATTTATACTTTCAAATCATAAAATTTTAAAAAGTTATTTAAAAAAAAAAAAATTTTAAAAAAAAAACCCTATTAATTGTGAAAATTATACATTAACAGTAGTATAAATCAAAGTTATGCATATATTAATATGTCGAAGATGCATGTGTCTTTCTAAGTATTATTCTCTATGTATCAGATACCCGTTGATATGTTAGTGAACGCAATCATTGTCGCCATGAAAGCTAGTGTAAACCAACCCTATTTGACTATATACCAAATGGGAAGCTCATATAGGAATCCGATAAATTTAGGAGAGTTGCACGAGTTACATTTTCGCTACTTCATTAAAAATCCATGGATTAATCGTGAAGGTAAACTAATCAAAGTACGAAAGGGCCTAGTGTTAAGCAACATGCGCATATTCAAAATCATTCTTTTCCTATGCAGCCTTGTGATGGAAATGGTAACTTTGTATCTCTTGTTGTGCTTTAAGTTTTTTAATTTACTTTTTGTATAGCAGAAAACATAAGTTTTATTTAAAATTGGATCCTTAATATGACTATCACTATACTTAATTTTTATATGCAGATTTTGACAAACTTATAAAAAATGATATTATTATTTAAAAATCATTTCTTTTGGAAATTAATCATGAAAATAAAAAAACAAGATTTTGGAAAATATTTGAAAAATGAAAATCCATTTATAATAAGTTTGATAAACAAAATAAATAATCGACCAATGAAAATTTAATGTAGTAATAATCATTTTAAAGATGACTACTGTATGATTTTCATTTCAATTTACATAATACAATGCCATTTCTTTTTAATCTAATATTACTATATCCCTTTTCCTTAAAAAAAGAAGAAAGAAAAAAAAAAAAAAAAAAAAAAGACATCACTATATCCCTCTTTTTCCTAATAATATGTCTGATATCTCTATAGGTTTTGGAATTGATATGTAGAATGGGTTTTAGTAGCTTGCGACAAATCATGCTTAATGTTGATAAAAGGATAAAACTTGCAATGAGATTGGTGGTGTTGTACAAACCCTACTTGTTGAGGGGATTTTTCCCTGCCACGTGGACCAGCCAGCACCTATCACGTGTTAGCCACGTGGACCATTCAGGGGGGCTGCCACGTGTCATGCTCTAAGAGGTCCAGCATGGATCAATTGCGCCACGCCACGTGGCCCACTATCAGCCAACCTGGAAAACGGCCAACTAGGCCCGAATCCCGAGGCAAGCCCAATCAGTCCTAGGTTTACCGTTTAACCTAGTATTAGGCACGTACTTCGAGGTTATAAATACAGTAATTAGCCTTCATTAAACATATTAAGAATTAATTAATCATCTCACCAAGAGAAGCCTAAACATATGTGCATACCAATTGCTAGACCAGACTTAGCATTAATTGCGCACCTTGATCACTCCTCCCACCAGATCACCCCTTTTACTTTCCGCACCATTTACTTCTCATACACGTTCTAACTTGATCGTTGGAGGCAGAGCTCCCATCACCCGGAGTCTCCGTTGTTTTGCAGGTACAGGCGCACAGATCCAGTCCCGGAATTGTAACTCTCCCACAGGACATCAAAAAACCCCGAAACATTTTGGCCCCGTCTGTGGGGAGAGTACTTTCGAGATGGAATCAAAGTCTGTACTAATTCTAAGTGAGAAGCGTTCCATGGACAACCCCCTGGTTCAGACGGACCAGGATACTGACAATGAAATTGAATTCGAGACCTACACGGCCTCTAACGGACCTTAAGAGCTCGACGCATCCGTTCCACCGAAAGGAAGGAACGAGAGGGCTGCCGGGCTGGATCTAGAAAACCAACCGGCGAGTCGCTTGATCATCAACAGGCGGCCGAGGGATCTGCCCCCATCACCAGAAGCGAACTCATGACCTTCATGAATAGTTTCAAAGGGGAGATCCAGGAGCTTATCAACAAGAGGACGCCTGTTCCACCAAAGGAACAGTCGCCCAAAAGACCCTCCCAGTCTGGGAGGAAGAAGCTTGTAAAGGATCGGGAGGCAACTCCTTACCCTAAGCCTAGGGAAAGGGAGGAGCCAGTGATCGACCTAACTAAGTACCGCTTCCCCTCACCAGGGAAGAGAAAGCCCATCCGTCATATTCAGCCGGACGGGTCAAAGAGAACATACTCTGATGCTCGAATGTTGCTCGAGCAGAAGAAGAATGCCGACTGTCAGAGTCGGCCTCTACGTCTGATTTTCAAGACAGTCTACATAATACCTCCCTGAGGTATTCAAAATCAAATTATGAGAGCCAGACGGCCGGAGCCTCCTCTCGTTCTGGTTCCCAGAAACATCATGCGGCCTCGTATGTGCCTCCTCAACTATACGTTCCACAGTCCCAATATTTCATGCAACCTACTCTTTTTGGAGGACAGGCGGCAAGGAATGTCCAGCCTTTGGACTGGGAACTTAGGTTGCTCAAACTTGGAGAACAGCCATCCGCCTTCTCTAAGGAAATAATATAGGCCGCTCCGCCGGCCAAAGTAAAAAATGTGTTGGTAGGGGCATATGATGGCACTACTAACCAAAAAAAACCACTTGAAGGCATACACCAACCTTATGTACCTCCAAGGGTTGGATGACGCCACATGGTGCAAATGTTTCCCGGCCACATTGAAGGGCGTCGCCCAGCAATGGTTCGGCAACTTGCCGGCCGGGTGTATTAACAATTTCAAGACCCTCGCCTACTTTTTCACATCAAACTTCGCAATGAACATTCCTACTAAGAAGACCACCCTTGATCTAGGGGCCATACAGCAGGGAGAGAAGGAGGGACTGCGCTCTTACCTCAATAGGTTCAATCTGATGAGAATTCAGATACAAAGACTACCTGATGAAGTAGCTTATACAGACTTTTTCAAAGGTCTGAAGGACGGGTCGAACTTCAAATTTGACCTCGTTAGAAAGAGGGTGACCACCCTTCAAGAAGCAATGATGGAGGCGGACGCCTACATTCAGGCGACTGACCTCTATAATATTGGAAAACAATCGGACCACAAAAAGTCCGACAAAAGAGAGAGCCGGCCAAAGCAGTCGACCAATAAAGAAGAGAAAAAGAGAAAAGAAGTCTGGGCGACCAACTCCTCTGAACAGCCGTCCCAGAAGAAGAAAAAGGAGTTTAAACCATACTCCCCCAAGTATGAGTTTAACAAGGATAGCTACGCCATCCTCAAGGAAATCAAGGACCGACTCTCAATTGAGAAGTCGGCGGCCATGAAGAGTTTCGTCAACAATCGGAACAAAGATAAATATTGTTATTACCATGAGGACATTGGTCTCAAGCGCCTCTTGGACCGCCTGGCAGACAAAGGAGATCTCAACTCCTATGTCAAGAAATCAAGGGGTACCCAACACCCCAAACAGAAACAGGCGGACCGGAAGAGGGCGACACCTGCTGAAAGCTCCGATACTGACGAAGCGCTAGTCTATACAATAGCAGGCGGCTTCGCAGGAGGAGGCCCAACTATCCGGGGCAACAAGGACAACATCAGGTGTCTAGATGTTAACTCCGTCGACCAAGTACGAACCTCCAAAAGTTCATTTCCAGAAGTTGTTATCACTGAGGAAGACTTCGGGGGAATTAGGGGGCCGCATCACGACCCCATTGTAATTGAATGCAAGGTGGCCAACCAGAGAGTAGGCCGGATTCTCATAGATACCGGGAGTTCATCCGATCTCATTAGCAACAAGTGCTTGGAAAAGCTCAAGTACAAGCCCGACAGCATACACCCGGTCTCCCATCCTTTATTGGGATTTGGAGGAGGAGTCGTACACCCAGTTGGACGGGTGGATCTGCCTATCCGCCTGGCTGAGAAAGGGGATGGCCGTCACATGGTGGTCCGATTCTTGGTGGTCGAAGAACTTTTGGCCTACAACATGATCATAGGACGATCCACCCTGAATAATTCAAAAGCTGTCATCATTCCCTCGCTCATGCTTCTTAAGTTTGAGAGGGATGACGGAATCGTCAGCTCCCTAAGGGAAGACCAGAAAATGGCCAGGGAATGTTATCTCCCTGATATCAAGCCCACTATGGTAGCATCCGACCCCAGTGGAGAGACTAGAGACCTTGAGCAAGTCAAGGGAGTCGCGCCTGCCCCAATAGCAGCCGGCAAGAAAAGAAAGGCCACCCATCTGGAGGTCGAGAGAAAAGAAAAACAATAGCAATCACTAGCCGAGGAGCGGTCAGATGAATTCCGCCCTCAGCCGGCTGGTGAACATGTAGACATTGTCCTGGACGACTCTTGTCCTAAGAGAATTGTTAAGGTTGGGACGACTACTTTTGCTGAACTTGGTGCTGAACTACACCAATTTCTAAGGGAATTCAAAGATGTATTTGCATTTGAAGTTCATGAGATGCCAAGCATAAGCCCGGACTTGGCCGTACATAAGCTTGCTGTGGATCCCAAAAAGAAGCCGGTCAGGCAAAAAAAGAGGAACCATGGTGAAGAACGAAGCCAGGTGGCAGCCGCCGAGGTTAAGAAATTGCTGGACGCAGGATTCATTCAACAATGCTATTTCCCAGACTGGGTAGCGAATGTAGTACTTGTCAAAAAGTCGAATGGGACCTGGCGCATGTGTGTAGACTACACAGACTTGAACAAGGCATGTCCCAAAGATAGTTACCCGCTCCCAAAGATCACCCACCTGGTCGACTCTACAGCCGGCCATGCCTTGATGAGTTTCATGGACGCCTACTCAGGCTTCCATCAGATACCCCTATGGAAAAAGGATCAAGAGAAGATGGCCTTCGTCACAGATCAAGGATTGTTTTGCTATACTGTCATGCCGTTCAGACTAAAGAATGCGCCTGCAACCTTCCAAAGAATGATAAACACGGTCTTCTTCAACCAAATTGGAAGGAATGTGGAGGCGTACATAGATGATATGATTGTTAAATCTAAACTCCGGACGGACCACCTAGCTGACCACCGAGAAAAATTCACCACACTCAGGCGACACCAGGTCATGCTCAATCCCAAGAAATGTGTTTTTGGTGTTGAGTCTGGGAAGTTTCTCGGATTTCTAATCAATCAAAGGGGGATAGAAGCTAACCCCGAGAAGGTACAGGTGGTCATAGATATGCAGTCGCCTCACACTCTCCGAGAAGTTCAAAGGCTTACGGGTTGCCTGGCGGCATTGGGGAGATTCCTCAGCCGGTCGGGTGACAAGTGTCTTTACTTTTTTCAAGCCATCAAGAAGAAGAGCATGTTTAAATGGGGGCCGGATCCAGAGGCGGCTTTCCAAAAATTAAAGCAACATTTGCACTCCTTGCCAAGGCTGGTCAGCCCTCTACCCAAGGAAGTACTATACATGTATTTAGCATTTCTGACCATGCTCTTAGTGCCGTCCTCCTTACTGAGAGGGACGGCTGCCAGCTCCCGGTCTACTTCATCAGCCACGTCTTGAAGAACGTCGAGTTACGGTACCTTATGGTTGAAAAGTTTAGCCTTGCCCTCTTCATGGCAGTTAAAAAATTGAAGCCTTATTTTCAGGCACACCTGGTTGTGGTCTACACCGACCAGCCAATCAAGCGGCCACTGTCAACCATGGAGTCGTCAGGCCAAATGATCAAATGGGCAATCGAGATCCAAAGTTTAGAGATCACTTTTGAGCCAAGGAAAGCAGTGAAGGGGCAAGCATTCGCTGACTTCATAGTGGAACTAACCAGGCCGACTGATCCTGAGAATTTTGAGCAGGTCTGGAAAGTCTATGTGGACAGGAGCTCCACAATGAACGGTTGTGGTGCAGGCGTCATATGTCAGTCTCCTGAAGGGGACAGGTACGAGTATGCACTACGATTTAAGTTTCAATCCTCTAACAATGAGGCGGAATATGAAGCCCTATTGGTTGGCATCCGCATGTGTAAGGCGGCAGGGGCAAGGAAGGTAGCCGCTTGTTCTGACTCACAACTGATTGTAAGCCAATACCATGGTGACTATGAAGCCACACATCCGGCTATGATCAAGTACCTACAAGCGGTAAAGCAGGAGGCCGGGACACTTGAAGAATTTCACCTAAATCAAGTGCCCAGGTCCGAGAATAACCAGGTGGACGACCTCTCTAAACTGGCATCATCAGCTTCCTTTGACACACCAAGGACGGTTTTTTGGGAAGTAATGGAGAAACGAAGCATCGAGGAGGACCCTATTGGGATCCTAGACAGAAGCTCCACCTAGATGGATGACATCTGGGCATACCTAACAGACGGCACCCTGTCGACTACTCACTCAGAGGCGATCCTAGTGAAAACACGGGCGTCCAACTTTGAAATGCATAAAGGGGAACTCTTCAAAAAGGGCTATCTCCAACCTCTCTTCAAATGTGTCACCCCGGAGAAGGGGCGATAAATCTTAGAGGACTTGCACTCGGGATACTGCGCCTCCCACGTAGGGGGCAGGTCCCTAACTCGTAGAACCAGGCGGCAGTAAATATTTTTGGCCAACCCTGGAAGCAGACGCTATGGAGATGGTGAAAAAATACGACAAGTGTCAAAGGTTTGTCAAGCTAATCCATCGCTCGACCACTGATCTGACGGCCATACATAGCCCCTTACCATTCGCCAAGTGGGGCATGGACGTCTTGGGTCCGTATACACCAGCAACAGGCGGTCGGAGATACATCCTGTTAGCAGTCGACTACTTTACCAAATGGGTAGAGGCCGAGGTTGTCAAAGGTATCAAGACCAAGGACGTTATCTCATTCATTTGGAGGAACGTCATTACACGATTTGGGGTGCCTATGTTAATGGTCTTTGATAATGGTCCTCAGTTCGAGACGCCTGTTCTCAAGAACTGGTTAGGGGATCAAGGAATTGCATACAACTTTGCATCAGTTGGCCGACCCCAAGAAAACGGCCAGGTAGAAGTATTCAACAAGATTATCTCTGACGGTATCAAGAAAAAGATTGAAAAAGCAGGCGGCCTATGGGCAGACGAACTTCCACATGTTCTCTAGGCCATAAGGACGACTGAAAAAAGGGGCAACTGGGGAAACCCCATTCCTCCTGACCTATGGGACAGAAGCTGTTCTACCCATTGAGCATTATGAGCTGACTCTTCGTGTCATGTTGTATGACGAGGCGGCCAATTGGAAATCCATGCGCCTAGCATTGGACTCACTCCCCGAGCGTAGGGACAACGCAGTCCTATGCCATGAGATCTAATGTCTGAGAATGACAAGAGCTTATAACAAGAAAGTACACAGGCGTCCACTGAAAGTGGGGGACTTTGTTCTACGGAAAATGGAAGCAGTCGGTAGGGCTAATGAGTTGGGAAAGCTAACTCCCAATTGGGAAGGACCTTACCGGATCTATGAAGAGGTTAGAGACGGCACCTATCCCCTTGAAACACCAGACGGACGGCACCTATCTTCATGATGGTCGAGGAGTCTTCCATCATATCTTGGGCCAGGGCCATCTTCTCAGTCTCAGCCTTAGCAATCAGTTGCTTGGACAAGGTCTCCTCCTGGCTGGCTAGGCGCTCCTTGAACTTTTTTTTTCGCCTTTTTGAGCTCTTCGACCGCATGTTTTACATGTTTAAGCGACTGCAGCTGGTCCTGAAGATCCTTAACCGCCTTCTCCACCTCCAACTTTTTCTTCTTGGCCACCTCCAATTTGGCTTTGACCTGCAAAGTGTCAGTCGCCTGATAATACAGAATGTCAGTTGTTAAAATCTCATTTTGGGCAATCTGAAACATTGCCCGATCACAATCAGAGGTGGCCATGGCCTTCGCAACCTTTACCTCCTTGTTCTTTTTGTTGATGGGTCGGCGGAGACCATGAACACGAAGCAAGGCCTGCGAATCAACAAAACAGGCGTCAAAATTTTCCAAGAAACAGGCGGCACTTTAATGCCAATGTTTCCCAATGTCGAAGAACATTCATCAAGTTTACCTCAGGGAGTAGACCCATGATAGAGTCCAAGTCAAGGGTACCGACTCCCCTAACCGTTTCCCTTTCATCTAAGGGAATGGCCTTGACCATAGACTTCGCCATCTGGACTAAGTCTTGCTCTGATGGCCGCCTGCAATAAGAAGTATGGAAAATTTATCAGATAAGAGGGAAGCAACAAGCCGCCTGACCTATGAATGTGTAAATTGACAAGGCAATCCAAGAAATTAGTTATACCTCTTGGAGGCCGGGTGTCCCTAGGGACGGTTGTTTGTTTCGCCCCACTTTGGGGGGTTCGCGCCTGTTTATCAGACGGCTGTTTCCTCGAAGAACCAGGCGTACTCCCAGCCGTCTGCTTTCGAACCTTGGGGTTTGGTTGCTCCGAGGGAGAGGGTCTGAGTGCCCCACCCTGCAACAAGAAGTCAAGATTTAAAAAAAAAAAAAGAAAAGAAAAGTAATGCTAAGAGCATGACCAAGTTTTGAAGGCTCACCTTGGACGTCTCCTTTGAGGGAAAGTCGGTATAAAGCCGCTTCTGGCTGATTATAGTCGCGCGAAGATGGGCGGCCGCCTTCTTGGAAGCAGAGATCTTGTCCATGGCTTTGTCTGCAAAGGCATCTCAGAGTTAGTAGAAATTCAAGCAAAATAAAAATGTAAGAGCATAAAAGGGGCCGACTACCTCTAGGGGTCCATTCACTAAGGCCACAGGCAGCCAAGAAATACTCATCATACAACCAACTGAATTTGGGTATGCAGTTTAAGGGGATTAACTCTCGTACCCCTGTAGTAGAGTTGGCTCTGATCTCTACTTTGAAGAGACCTTGATCAAGGATCTCCTCCTTGGCTTTACGAGGAACAGGCTGCAGGCTAGAGCCGCCTGCGAGGAGAGGCGGATCCTTGTTCCACCTATTGTACCTCTTGTTAAGAAGTTTGTTGGTGCTAGAAACAATGAAGAAGGTGTTCCTTCAGTCCTTCCACTTGTTCTCCTTCCCCCTTGTCATCAAGTAGTCCTTATGGCTGGAAATCTGGTACCACCCGGTACCGCTTGCTTTTGGGGTCCGACTCAGATAGTTCATTTGGGCAAACGCTGCAAAATTCGGTTCAACCCCATACATTTCACAGCCGGCTATGAAGCCTAGAATGTTGAACCATGAGTTTGGGGCCAACCGCCAGAGCCCCACCTGGTATCCATCCAGGATTTGTTGAACAGCCAGATGCAAGGGAAACCTTAATCCAGCCTTAATGGCCGCCTCATAGTAGCGAAAATAGGCGTCCCCATAGCTGGCCCCCTCCGGCCAGAATACTGCATCCTCAACATCCGGCACAGATAGAAAATAATCAGGGCCCATTACATGGTCCGCTTGAAAGGTCCCTAACCTCTCGGCTTGGCCTTAATTCGACTTTTTGGGACATGACAATAGTAAGGAGTGTTCAACTCCCTATGAGAAGCAGACGGCTCGTCCCAGCCAACACCCTTTTCAACCGCATGAGACGCTCTCGCCTCATGAAGACGAGAATGCCTCTCTTCTGAGTCTGGAGACTGCCGGCTGGAAGAGCTGGACTCAGAATCACTTGAGCTCTCAGAGGAGGCCGACTCCTCTTTCTCAGAAAGGACCGACTCCAGTCCTGACATATCAACAAGCATGGGAGTGGCCCCCTAAACCTTCTCCGATTCTCCCAAAATTGAATCACTCGGAGTGCTTGGGGGACCAGGCGGCTAGTCCAAGAGCTCGCTCATCTGAACATAATATGAGGAGCCGTCCGAATTTGTATATCTGGTCGTCCTCTTTGTTCTGGCCATAGTGTCCTGCACAGACAAAGAGACAGTCGGACTTGGAACACAGGGAAAAGATTAGTCCAAAAAGGGGCAAGCGGCACTCTTAGTCCTAGATTCAACCGTCCCCGGTGACCGACTAATCACTAACTTAGGTCGTGTCGGGTGCTTTTGGGATACCATATCTTCCTGAAGTGTGTGTACCTGAAGTGAAAAATGCAAAGAAATGAAAAAGACCAGTTACCTGAAGTGTGTGTACTGAGAAAAGGAGATGGGAGTCTTAAACAGTCGGTCACCACGAACAGTCGGCTAGCGCAAACAGTCGATCGATTATAAGTCGTCTGGAAGTCTCAGAGCACAAGTTCAGGGTTCTGAGTTCTCTTGCAAAGTTCACAAAATGTGAACTAGACTTTGGTTAACATGACCTTATATAGGGTTATTCGAGAATTCGAAGGGTCACACCCCAAATTCAAAAATAGGCGGGAAAAACAGGCGGCCTACCACATGCCGACACCCGTCATAAGCCGTCGCTCAGCTACGAGCCGACACTTGTCACAGGCATCACGTGACGAGTCACGTGAACCTTGTGAAGGGCAAATGTTGAGGGGATTTTTCCACGCCACGTGAACCAGTCAGCACCTGCCACGTGTTAGCCACGTAGACCATTCAGGGGCTGCCACGTGTCATGCTCTAAGAGGTCCAGCATGGATCAATCGCGCCACACCACGTGGCCCACTATCAACCAACCTGGAAAACGACCAACTAGGCCCAAATCCCAAGGCAAGCCCAATCAGTCCTAGGTTTACCGTTTAACCTAGTATTGGGCACGTACTTCAAGGTTATAAATATAGTAATTAGCCTTCATTAAATATATTCAGAAATAACTAATCATCTCACTAAGAGAAGCCTAAACACACGTGCATACCAATTGCTAGACCAGACTTAGCATTAATTGCACACCTTGATCACTCCTCCTACCAGATGACCCCTTTTACTTTCTGCACCATTATTTACTCATCATACACGTTCTAACTTGATCGTAGGAGGCGGGGCTCTCATCACTCGGAGTTTCCATTGTTTTGCAGGTACAGGCGCACGGATCTAGTCACGAAATTGTAACTCTCCTGCAGGACATCAAAAAACACCGAAACACTACTTATTCTATAAGGGCATGTAAGTAAAACTTTTTTTTTTTTTTTTGTTTTTTGAAAACAGTAAAACTTTTTCTTAATAGCATCTCTTTTGCTTGCTTTTTATTATTATTTTTTAAAAAAAATAAGCTAGAACTCCAATATTTTTTGGGCGTAATTAGTGGAGTGCTCTTCGCAGTTTTATGGATGCAAATACTGAAAACTTGCTCATCACTGCTCGTCAAAATGGTTTAAATGAGCATATGTTCAGTATTGATCCCGTGTGCATCAATTGGAATGAGTATTTTCTCAAAGTTCATATACCAACACTCGTTACCTATTTATTCTAGTATTTTGTCTCGTATAAATAGTCTTGAATCCTATCTTATTAAATATTTAAGGTACTTATATCATTACGTAGTTTTGAGCTTTAATATGTCATCATATTGTGAGCTGATGAAAGTGAATTCCACCTAAATCATATGGTTCCTTTGCAAGCAATAGTTGCTTTGTATGTGCACTAAGTTTTGTACTTTAGACACTCACCTCGAAGTAGTGCTTCTTTTGTTCGAAAATTATTATGTAAATTATTAGAGTTAAAATTAAGGGTCTATCTTTAAATGTAAAGTGTGTCTTTTGCAAAAACGTTATTTATTTTATGAGATTATTTGGAACATGAAGAGATACCGTGTGATGACCGATGTATAGTAGTGGAATAGTGCAAAAAGATTATACTTTATGGTGCAAGATGCTCATTATGTACTTGTCCTTGCTAGCTATCTATAATAAACAAATCTGCAATTTTTAAAATTCAAATTTCAATGGATACCCAGTTAAAAATAAGTCAACATATTTGTAGTTAGCTTAAAATAAGCCTATATTTTGATTAACTTTGACTAAGCTAATTTTTGGTGGGTATTTTTCTTAAATGAGTCTTGACTTGTTGGCAACCTATTGTATGGGTTACACATGCCTCTCGTTCTTTCTTCTCCATACTTTCAACCCCTTCCTCCTCCATCCCTATCGACCACCAACGTGTTCTCTCGCTACCCCTCCATTGTTCGTTTCTATGTCCTATCTTAAGCCACCTTTGCCAATATTTTGGTGTATCTTCTCATCTTTCCACACCATTCCCCTTACCCACAAAAAATGGTAAACCAATCTCAACCAGCATGGAGGAGTGAGAGAACCCCGGCCACATCCCTACTTTTTACAAAGTTTGAAATAACTCTTTTGAATAATCTGTGGACAATTATACCCTTTAAAATAAATGATTTTTCTTGAACTCATAAAAATAGTATGTGGATATTTATACCCCTTAAATTATTAGTTTACAGATATTCCTCATAATGATCCCAACAACTAAATTTTTGGCATAAGCCCAAATCGTAAGATCTCCTGAACATGGCTAGCTAAGGCCCATGCATCGTGCGCGTTAGCTGCCCTAATTTTATAAAATTTGCACATTTTGTAAAATTGATTTTGAATTCAATTAATTTAACCAAGGATTAAACTTCAATTTTCTTCAATTTTTACTTATTTCAATTGATTGCACTTCAGGCGTTGGAAATGCCCAACAAAATATTGGATTTCATGGAATGGAAAATTACAAAATTGAAAAATCAACAAATTAGGATAAACAATTATAGAAATCTAAATGCAAGTATCAAAATCTTACTAAAATTTCTTTTTATTTTGAAACAGAAATCTTACGAAACTTTAAACCAACCCATTGACTTGAAACTTGAATTATTGGAATTGATGAGAAAAATTTAAATGAGTTTTACACATTCTTTCTCTAGATTAGCTCTCTAATTAGGCAAATAAATAGTGCAAAAAAACAAAAACTAAATCTTACTTAATTACGGCAAGCATGAATTATTTATAGATATGAAAAAGAAGAGTAAAAACAAAAAATTTCACAAGTGGAGTAGAGCAATCGCACAATGCATAGGTGCAGGCACACCATCCGGGTAGCTCGGGGAGGCTGAGCATATAGCTCCCCTCACAAATGCCCACATTAGGAAAAATACATGTTGATATCTAGTTTAACAATGTAGAACAATGCGTGCAACTAAGAGAGTGTGTAGCACTAACCTTGTTTGTCTGCGGCATGAACTTGAAAAACTTTGAGCTTAAGGCTAGTGCGAGCACACTATAAGCCATTTCCAAATTGCTGCCAAAATTGAAACTAGTGTTGTTGTTGCTGCTTTGCTAGATGAACCTTTATTCAAGGCTTTGGTGTTGCTGTAACACCCTAGAATCTTCCTACTTTTGAAATACATGTTTTGCCTTTTTTAAAATATGAAATAGGAAATAATTAAGACATTAGCGCCATCGTTATAACAGCTAAAGCATTTATCAAAGACACACAGCGAAATTCATTTTCAAAACCATTGAAAGCAAAAGCAAAGTCTAAAAGTAATAGCAAACAAAAGTAAAGTCAAACCAAATTCAAAAGAAGTCAAACCTACCTACAACTTGGAACCATTGTAGGCCTTTTTAAAACTAAATGAATATTTAAAACCAACGCATTAGTGTCATGAATCAATAACAATAATAAACCAACAATAAATTACAAACACATATTCGAATAGAAACTAGAACAAGATTCAATCTTCGCTTAAACCTCAAAATGAATATGCTGCATCACCTGAAAATCTTGTCTTTAAATTGACCCTACTACTCACCGTAAGAAATGATTCGTCGTAGGGCCAAGATAAAGATTACCCAAACACACATGTCATACAATAATCAGAAATGCTGAGTATAGAAATGTAAAAGGAAACATACTAGCATGCATACTTCCTAGCATCATTCAACTTCTCTTCAGCCTTGAGTTCAACACACAACCAATATGCATAAAACACCAGGCAATTTATTCATTTATTTATTTGATTGCGCATCAAATGGGTTTTGAACCAATTCCATGCCCCAAAGAATTGGGTAAACTACATCAGGAGGTAATGAAGTAGGCACCAACGTCACTTAAGAGTTACAAACGTCCTGCGCATAACAGTAAAAAGGAAAGTCAGTGTCATGTATCCCCTGTAGAAGTTATGGTCAAATATAAAGTTGCATAACTCCCCCCATATGTTCATACTTAAGGCATATACATTCCAAGAGTTTTAGTGTGTAACCTCTTTCACTTTATGTTATTTACAATTTAGACTTGGTGATGACTCTCAATCAATAAAACAATTAACCAACATAGATTATTCAAACAATCAAACATTTACATTTAATTCTTGAATAATTAGTTACCACAATTAATTTAATGTTGAACCCTTTAAACTCCCTTGGTGTATAAACACCTTAAGTGCAAAAGTACCATAATATAGGTGTTCTAAGACACTTAGTAAAATAGCTCAATATATGTGCAAAAGCACACTCTTTAATATAACACAAATCCCTATGCATAAAAGCACCAATAAAAATTATATGAATCATAATAAAATTCTAATTTAATATTCCAAACCCTTTTACAATCAATTTATTTAAACATACTCTCAATCATGTCAATAATAAAAACATGGTCCATTGTGGTTTAGAAAAAGATAAAATAAAATCTATAATCTATTTAATTTGTAAACATAACTTTTAAATCTTATCCATGTTGGAGATAAACTATTTGATGGTGAGTGGCACTCCTCCGTAGGTCCATTGCGTCAGGGTGTTGGTTCTATACCTTCAAGTAGTAGCTCCATCGTTTTTTAGACGTAGAATGACTTCTCCTTTTCTAACTCACATACGAGTATACAATGGCACAAAACAATCCACATTATTTTAAATATGGATTAGTGAGTCCGAGAAATATATTTTGTTTGTCATTTTAAACAAACAAGTTTGACCATGTGATTCTTTGTACTTTTTGGTGTAAACAAGAGTACGAAGAAGCTAATTGGGAAGCAAAGGAAGAAATGTAAGAGAAGTATCACGAGTTATTTATTGAGGTGAGTTACGGGGGCGTAACTCTATTCTTTAAAGAGGGGTAGAATGCAACACAATTTTGCAATTCTTTCCCTATTTTTATTAGTTATTGCTTAGTTTTGCATTATTATGTTTATTATTGTTGTGTTTTGAACTAATATTGTTGTGTTAAAGTATGCAAAATTTGGCTAAGTATGAGTTTATTGAATATTCATATTGAGATGCAAGCAATTTATAGCAATACAAATGGAATTTTCTAAATGAGTTTTGATTTTTAGGTTAAGTTTCAGGGACAAAACTTCTCTAAGAGGGGTAGATTGTAATCTTCCGTAACTTTGTGGAATTTATAACTTTATTTTATGATATTAATGATATATATACATTTGTATCACTTATTTTAACATAATTTAAGATAATAAAATTTGGTTTTCTATTAAGCCAATTATATAATTTCAATTTTATTAGTCATTTTTTTTAGAAAGTCTCACATGCATTTTAAGTCCAACCCATTTTTTATTTAGCTTACACTTTTGAAACCCATTTACACTAGGCCCAAGTTATTATTCTAGTTTAACTAAACAAGGAAACTTAAGCACACCTCCTAATTTTAAAAAAAAACCTAAAATCAATCCCCTTCCTCAACTTCACGTAATTGCTACTACTCCCAAAAATTACAAGTTTATCTATTTGATTCCTATGTCAAGCATATCAAAGGGTTACTGTGGTATTTTCCATAAGTAAACGATACTTTTGTAAATATGCATTGATGAAGGCATTACGTGTACTACAGCACATGGACTACATGGCTGGGTAATAAGGCAAATGCTGCACTTCAAGTTGAATTTGACGCTGTCAAAAAAAATTTGACGTTGTCAGACCCCATATAACTGACAAGATGGGCCTTCGACAATTGGTCCAACATATACAGCTACAATTCTTTAGATGATTTGGCCCACACAGTGGGGAGTCTGATTAATGGAGGTTGGAAATCCAATGATGGTCATGGACCAGCAATTGAATACTTGGGGACGTAATTCCACGCCATGCAAAAAAAGTCTTGAAGTTCATGTATTTGACATGAGGGAGGTCTACTGTGTCATTCCTCAATAAAAGGCACCATAACATGCTGACGTGACATGTTATGATTGAACAATTTTTCATTTATTATCAAAAGCCAAACTGTACTATATATGTATGTATAATTGTAAATACATGTATTTTTATATAGAATACATAATTATAGCATTAAAAAATCTATTATTCTTTTAAAAATCATTTTCGAAAATTAAATTAAAATTAAAATTTAGAAAATAAAAAATTCATCATTGTTCTTCATTGTTCTTAATTCATGATCTTAATTAACAATCCCCAAAATCTTATATACATAATCTAGTTAGAACTTAGACCAAAATTCCAACCAAGAAGTTGTCTAGAGATCGGATTTATTGGGTTTTCGAATATGCTTCCATAATTCGCATACGAATTTCGTCCTTAGGGTTTGATAGATAATTTTAATATATGTAAAAATTAAGTTGTTTGATAGCTTTGAGGACGGAAATAGCTTTAGTAGCATGTATTATGATGATCTAAAACACAGATCTTTCAATTTTTTTCACTAGTAGAAAAAAAGTAATAGGCACCCCCCTTATGGCAGCGGTTCATGAAAACCGTTGCCAACCTAAAATGAGCGCCAATTAAAATTTCAAAGTTGGCAACGGTTCTATTTATTTTTTTTTTAAAAAATGCTTAGAATTAGCACCGGTTAACCGTTGCCAACTGATTTTTTTTTTAAAAAAAAAATAAAAAATAAAATCTGGCAACGGTTAACCGTTGCAATTTTTTTAAAAAATAAACACCCGGGTTTTTTTTTATACTCCCTTACGCACTGTTCTTCGTTCTTCTTCAATTCATAACAAAACAACAACGCCAAATTGCGTTTCCCTCCTCCCTTCTTCATTCAACTCCCCTCTTTGTTCCTCCATTGAAGTGGTGCAGCTTTCTCACCTCCGTTGAAGACAACACTCGCGTCGTACCTACAGCCAAACTCCCTCCATTGAAACAGCTTCAACCTAATTAAGGTAAGTTCGTAGCAATTAGGTTTTACAATTGATGAATTCCTTCGAGTTTTTGGTGGTTTTGATTTACAATTTAGTAATTATTAGTTCCTGTAATCTAGGTTTTGTCAATATAGACGCGCATTGCCCCCCCTCCACGTACAACAACATTCTTCTAGCTCTCAAGGTTGGTCTAAGGCGCCATTTCAGGTACTTGTTCGAAACCCATTATTCATGACATAAAATTACAAAGAATATTTGCTTTACAATTTAGTTGCTGGTTGTGTTGTTGATTGTGAAAAAAAATAGAGGGTAGTGGGGAGTAAGGCTGGTGGAGAGAGATGCATGTATAAGGGGGCATAAGGGGGCAGTGGGGAGTAAGTATAAGGGGGCAGTGGGGAGTAAGGCTGGTGGAGAGAGATTCCCTTCTCATAACTGTTGGGTGAAGCCGGGTTTGGGCAATGTTAGAGCCGTGTGCTCTGTGCTCCTGTTGTGTTGCAGCTTCTCAAAGGCAGAATTCCCTAAGTTCTGCCCTGTGCTCTGTGCTTCTGTTTCTGCTACCTGTTCAGGCTGCTTTCTCTGAACTGATGTTGTATTCTGTTCTGGTGCTGGTTGTCAGTGTGCCTGCTCAGTGGCTCATTTGTGTCTCTTCACATGGGTGAATTAATTTGGGTTGGTTAAGGAATGCACTAGCTTGGTGCTTTAAGTAGAACCTTGTTAGTGCGATCCCTCTTCTTCATAGTTTTTCATTTTTTTTTTACAACTGTCTTAGTTTAGGTTTCCAACTACAATTAAAGTCATCCCTTCGTAGGCTCAAGTCACATTCAAGAGATATAAAAAAATAATTAGTAAAAACAGAGACATAAAAAAAAGGAGAGAATGCATACAAAAATCTTTTCAAAATTTATATACTCGAAATAGGTGGTGCGCAGAACTCATAGAGTTGCACAACCACATTTAGCGCAAATTCAGAAATTGCTTGCGCCACTAGCGCGCAACTCTTTTCATGAATTGTTAAAAGGTGATGATATCTCTTTGAATGTAGTTCTGCATCCTTTCCTTCTTCTTTAATTTATTTTTTTTGACTTTATAATTTTTTTTAAAAGCCAAGCGTGTCAGTTTTCTTAATTTCTCGTATTTCCTTTAGGGATGGTTATCAAGCTTGGGCACGAAGACACCTAGGCACTCGCATTCTATGTTTACCACCTACCGAAAACAATCCATTTCTTTCAAACCATTTTCCATCTTCAACTCATTCTAGTCCAACCATGTAAACCATCGAACAACTCCAAGAAGAGATTGCTCACATGAGGGAAGAAAAGGCTCAAGAAGTCGAGGAAAAGAGAACCAAAAAGTTTGAAAAGGCTCAAAAGAAAGAAGTCGATGCCTTAGCCATCCAACAAAGAATCGAGGCTTTAAATGAATGTGAGAATACGTTAAAGAAGCTTCTTCTTCGTTCCACTATGGGAAACAAGTACTTTGACGCAGAATAGTTTGCTCTTCCCATAGGACTTACTTTAATTGAAAAGTTTTTGGCTACAGACTTTCCAATATTTAAGGTAACCAATAATCCGAAAAATCATCTAGTGAGTTTATTGGCACCATGGCTTTAGAGGAAGTCGATCCTAAGCTCTATGCTTTGATGTTCCCTTATCTCTACACCCAGCCGCAAGATAGTGGGACTATGGACTAGATTCTAAATTCAAAAGCACATGCGAAGATGTAATAGTTTCTGCTTTCATCTCCCAATATGAGAGTAACCTGGAGTTCAAATCAACTTTGCGTGAACTCAAAATGCTTAAGCAAGGCGATGATGAAGGTTTAATTTCCTTGCTTTCTAAGGTAAATGGCGTGAAAAAGCAGCTCATCTTGCTCAAAATTCGTCCGAACTCAAGCTGGTACAAAAATTCATTGACAATTGTCATGAAAAGTCCAATAAACATTTATGTTATTGTAGGTGTCGATTGAAGCATGCCTATGTAAGCATGCTGTGAATATGCTTGGCAATCATAGAAAATGGGATTTAACATTATATGATTAGGGACAAGGAAAGTAGGGAGCCGCGAACAAGTTTTGAAGGAACTTGTAAACCGTTCACATATCATTTTAAGGCAACCACGATAAGGGACAACGAAAGGCAACAACGATTGACCCGTGAAGGTTACACCCCATTAACAATCCATGAGATTACTAACACCAGATGGTTCGGAACCACGAAAAGAGGATCGGGGATGATGGTACAAAGTGAGTCATGGAGTCACGTTCACCCATATTTCTGCGATCTCAAAGGCACACAATACAAAGAATCAATTTGCTCCAAACTATATTGGGTTAAATTAGTTGAATGTTAATGCAACACATAATTCTAAATATCGTGATCACTTGAATTAATAACAAGATTAAAAAGGAACCTAAACCAGTCGCCCAAATTATCTTATTAAGCGTTATATTCAATTACATATTCCCTTTAAACATGCAATATGGTGATCAATAAAACAATTGAATAAACATTAACATTGGAAGCAATTTAACCATAAAACTAACAACGATTAATATATGACAAACATAATAAAAATCATTAGAAATATAATAGAACAAAAAGAACATGATTCCTTACTTTGATTGCGTTTTCTTGCAACTATAAAACAATAAACACGTTAGTAACTTCAAAAAAAAAAAAAAAAAAAAAAAAAAAAAAAAAAAAACCATAGAAATTAAATCAAATGAAAGTAAAGTTGATTTGGGGCCAAACCCTCAAACAATTCTACCTTTCACGCCTTGGTTTAAGTATTGAACTTCGGGTAAAGTACGGACTCCGGGGAGTGCTTAAGGGATGAATTGTGAAATAGAGAAGAAATGTATTTAGGCTAGAGCATAAGAATGAAAAAAAATTAATTTGTGCCAAGAAACTGTGAAATCAGCTTCGTATTTATAGAAAAAATGTGAGGGATGCAGTCCTAAACAGTAAAAATGAAGCGCCGTAGAAGAATAAAGCGCGCGCACCTCGTCATTTCTGTCGTGGCATGGTAATTGTATCGCAGCTCGACAATCAACTTTATCATTTATGAAGATCAAAACGCGTAAAAAGATAAAATCGGGTTAAAGAAATTATTGTGGCACGACAATGTCTGCCATGGCACAGTAGTTCTGCCGTGGCATGGCAGCTGGCTTTTCTGAAAATTATTTTAAAATTCGTTTTTATCTTATTTTTTTTCATAAAGCACGTGATAATTGGGCGCCGTTTAAGCTAATCCGGACTCATTTTAGGTTAAGGGTTTTAATATTTATTAATCGGGATCAATTAATAAATAAATGGAATGAATTAAAAAGTGTATGGGTTAAAATGAGGGATTGAATAATGCTTGATTTAATACTTGGACTTAAATATGGACTGATTTGTAAACTATGTTGGAGTAATTATGGATTTTAAGCACACCCGAGATTAAATACTTGACCCGACCAATAATGGCGGTGAAAGGTTGTTCATCATCGAGTTTAGTTTTGGGGAGACATTTTTAGATGTCTATAGTTATCTTGGTTTAGGCACTTTCCAAAGGTCTATTCCGTGGCCACTAGGATTGATGATGATCTTGCAAAACAAAAAGTAAACAAGCATCACCATCAACCTATGAACAACTACAAGAAGGGGAATGATAATAATTCATCCTATATTGATGTTTTCGCAACTTCCACATAGTATAATAGTAATAGTCAAAGAACGTGGACACGAGGTATGAAGTTCACGCAATTTTTGTGACATGTAAAGAAATTATAGAAAAGCTAACTGAAAAAAGCTTACTATTACCAGTTGGGCCAATACCCCCTACTCCCATAGAAAGAAGACATGCTACATGGGATGGTAATACTTAATGTGCTTATCATAGGGGTAATGGACATGATACTGAGCGATGCTATGGGCTAAAACACAAGGTTTAAGAACTAGTGGACGATGAGAAAATTCTCACGCTCAAACTTAACAATAATATTTCCCCATTAAGAATATTTCACAATACTATGGACCATGTGAGGAATGATGTGTTCGATCCCTTGGATTACATTACTCCCATAGGGGAACTTTAAAATACAACACTCATAGGGGCAACTAATGAGGTGTATGGACTTTGGGACAATGACTTTAATGACTTATACGTCTCAAAATACGCTGCCATCCCACCTCTTCCTTGTCTTCAAGTGGAAACAAGTGGAGTGCTTGATTGGGATCAATTTCAAGGGAAAACACAAAAGTTATCTAATCTCTCCTTAGAAGAACAATGGCACCAAGAACAACTTATGGAGCATCTATCAATGAATACATGTTCAACACCACTAGAAAATGATTGGTCGTGAGTAATAAGGCTAATCTAAGCGAGATCAATCATTTGACTCATTCTGGACGAATCTATCAACCATCACCAAATGCATCCTCAACGAACCAAGATCAAGTTCAAAATCCTACACCACCTCCACCCGAGGTAGAGAATCCATTTGTAAAACAACTTCGCCAATCTAAGGCAAATGTTAGCATTCTGGAACTCATAAGTACTTCTAAAGAACATAGGAATTCTCTCATGAATGCCTTAATTACTTTATCCATAAATACGAACATAACTCCTGGGGATCTCGTTAGCTTGCTTATTAGCGGAAAAATCCAATAAGTCATTCATTTTCACTGATGATGATCTGCCATCTAAAGACACTATACATAACAATGTGTTTTATTAGACTGTGGGGTGCAAGGGATACAATATCCCACTTACTTTGGTCAATAATGGGTTCGCAGTTAATGTGTGCCCGTTACAAACCGCAAATTAGCTAGGCCTAAACCCCGAAAAAGACTTCAATGCAACAACACAAAGCATAAGGGCCTATGATAACTCAAAGAGATCGGTGTGTGGAACTATTAAGCTACCAGTTACAACAGGCCCAATTAAAAAGATGGCTGAATTCCATGTTATGGACATCAAACCCACATTCAACCTTCTTCTTGGACGTCCTTGGATACATGAACTTGGAGCTATACCATCTTTGCTCCATCAAATGTTTAGGTTGAACTATCAAGGTTTCCTATGACTATACATGCTTCTCCTCTCAAAGTCGCAATAAATGATCAATCTCTTTTATAGATAAATCATGACAATAATGAATAAGATATGTGGGGATTCGTTGTTGAGGCTATTTGCACTCTAAAAATAGATGATGATTCTAAAATCCCTTTAAATTTGATCCTTATTTAACCTCGATTGTAAACATCTTATCTAAGAGTAGTTATTTTTCTAGGATGCCTTAATTGGGAGTAGGAATGAAGAAATATGTCATTCTTTCTACCCCAACTAAAAGTTTCTCCTTTGGATTGGGATATAAACCAACCAAAGAAGAGCTTAAAGCTCACGATGCCAAAATAAGGGCACGTAGGAGCAATAACAAAAAAGGGATACTTCCTTTACTCCCATCTTACTACCAAACTCTTAATGGACAATTCATTAAAGAGGGAGAATTACCCATGTTATGACTTTTCAAAACCATAGTTCTCGAAGGTTTCAAGAAGCCTGGATTCGAGATTTTTCATGATTGCTACTTCTTGAATGATGACTTAAATGTCATCCAATCAAAACGCCCATCTCTAGGGTGTTATGATAGGCAAGCCTTTAATTTGCTATTTGGACTAGAGAAAAATCATCCTATTGCTGTTATAATCAACCAAAATGTCATTCAAGATGAAGCCTTTGATCCAACTTCATTGATCACTCCTTTTGATACCACCTTTAATCATGGATGGAGGAAGACTTTCAAGTGGACGAACCAAAAAGGTGACAAGCTGAAAATCACCACAAGCGAAGGGCTAATGTTTGAAGAGTCGGACCATGATTATGGATCCGATGATGAGTCTAATTTAGATTTCAAGGTAGCCGAGAATTTAGGCCTTGTTGCCATTACTAAGTCTTTATTATATTTTCTAGTTTTAAGGACGATGATCCCAAAAAGGATTCCTCTCTTGATGTACTTGCTTTTGATTTGAATAAGATCAGCTCAAATTCCGAGTATATGCCTTCTCTTGAATCTTTTGAATGCTATAATAATCAAATCAATGAAGATGATGATGATATTAATAAATTAATTGAATTAATGAATGAACGATAACAAAAGAATCCTGTGATCAAAGAAACTGAAACAATCAATATAGGAACAAGTGAAAATAAAAAAGATGTCAAAATTGGCCTAACATTAAATCCGGAAGAGCGATGACTCTCATATCGACGCTCAAAGAATTCGAAGACGTGTTCGCTTGGTCATACAAGGACATGCCTGGAATAGAGAGGGAAATCGCGGAACATACCATTCCCTTGAACCCTATTTCTAAACCAGTAAAACAAAAACTTCAACAATTGAAACCTAACGTGGCTTTAAAATAAAAGAAGAAGTGCAAAAACAATTGGTCGCAGGTTTTATTCGCGTATGTAATTACCCATAATGGGCAGCAAACATTATCGTCCCAGTACCTAAAAAGGACGGATGAGTACGCATGTGTGTTGACTTTAGGGATCTTAATAAAGCTAGTCCCGAAGACGATTTCTCTTTACCACATATTGATATATTGGTAGATAATACGGCTTAACATGCGATGTTATCCTTCATGAATGGATACCTAGGCTATAACCAAATCCTCATGGCACAAGAAGATGAAGAAAAGATATGTTTTATTACCCCTTGGGGTACTTATTGCTATACAGTAATGTCATTTGGTCTAAAAAATGCAGGACCTACGTACCAAAGAAAAGCTACAATTCTCTTGCACGATATGATGCATAAAAAAAAGAAGTGTATGTGGATGATATGATCGTAAAATCAAAAGATAGAATGGGTGATGAAAAAGTTTTCGAATAAAAGAGTATAAGATGAGATTAAACCCACTAAAATACGCTTTTGGAGTGACTACCGAGAAGTTACTCAAATACGTAGTAAGCACACGTGACATTCAAATATTGAATTGCTTCTAATAGAAAATATAATTTATAACCTATATATCTGTGATTACGATAAGCGGTGATGGGGTTTTCAATATTTGGTATTTGAACAATTGCTATTTGAACTAATAGTTTGTTTCTATCCTATTTTCACTTTTATTTATTAGTTTAATTAATAATTACATATGTTTGTAATTTGTTGATCTATGCGTTCTAGTTGCACTATATATATATATATATATATATATATATATATATATGTTTTTTTTTTTGTTTTTTTTTTTGGCCTTTGATTCATAGTTATTGTTCAACTATAGTAGGTATTATTAATTATAATCTAAATAATTCTCATAGATGAGTTAAAATTGCACCGTTTTTTTAATTAGGGGCCAATCTTTAGAATTAGAACAGGGCCACAAAAATATCTGAGACGGCTTTGTACACTCACTCCAAGTTTGTATGATGACAAAAGTGAGTAAACATTAGATTGCAAAGGGATGATTCAACACAATGAAATATAAGCAAATCATCAAATTCGAGGCTTGTTATCAAATGGAAAAAACACTCCATACTCTTGGATAAGATCCAAGTAACAGTGGAATTTTTTATGTAAAGGAAACAGAGTATCCGAATTAACAATTCATCTGTTAGTTGAGCCGAACACTACAAGAGGGGGGTGAATTGTATGTGAGTTCCTATTGACTACTTTTGCGGAATTAACACAGAATATAAAAGGAACTTAGCAAAGCACAAAAGATTTTACGAGGAAACCTTCCAAGGCACAACTGGAAGTAAAACCTCAACCCTTCAAGAGATTTCAAACACCAAAACAATCCACTATAATAGGGCAAACTCTCCTAGTTACAACCTATTATAATCAGACCTTTACTCACAAGTTCCTAACTAAACTTGCTACACGATAGGACCCTATCCTACCCAATATAAGTCCCAGAATTAGATTATACTCGACACTCCCTAAATGTACTACCCACTCTCTCAGCTTCAATCTAGAAGCCTACAATCTATATGCAATAACCTAAAACACTCACCCAAACCAAAACAATACAAACACTTTGACTCTAATATGTGATAGGAAAGCTACAAATGGAATTCAAAACTAATATGACAAAGTTTAGACTTGGCAAACTTACACTTTTGAGCTCTCTTCAGATTTTTCACCCAAAAAATCACAAGTTGTGTAAATTAAGAATTTTACTTTATATACAAGAGGTACTCGTATGTAAAGTAGGGTTTTTAAAAAGATAGAAATTATAAAACTATCAATTTCATATAACACATTTTTATGTAAATCTTTTGTAAAGAAAATATTTTTAGAAAACTTATCAAAGATATAATTTATGAAAAGAATAATGATTTGTAAAACCAGAATTTATAAAATAAAATCTTTAGGAAATCTTTTCATAAATTAAAACTTCTCTTTTTACAAACTTTCCATTTATAAAGCTTGCCAAGCTTTGTCACGCCTCTAATAAATTCCATGCATAAACTAACCTAACATATTAGCAATAATCCTTCGATAAGTAAACTTAACAAAAAAGACTTACATACTCTAGCTGGATTATCTCATCGTACGATGTATTGTTTAGGATACTTGGGCTTCACGCAGACCAGGATTGAGTTCCTGTTGTCCATCACTCTCCAGCTCCTTGCTGGAACCTCACAGGACAAGTTCTTATAGAACTTGTTGTCTTCAACGCAGACCAAGTCAAACTTCTCAACATGTTGTCAAGCTCTTGCTAGAGAGCTTCTCTTTATGTTCCTATTAGGGAACTCACTTAGTTCCACTAAGGAACTCTTCTTCTACTTTTTTAACATTCCTTAGAGTCTCCGATCCTTGTGTCTTCATAGTCAGATTACTCTTCAACTTCCAAAGTCAACTTCACCTGTTCTATTTATAACACTTAGAGAAATCGCATTAGTTGAAGTATTATTTTATTCATCATCGTCAAATTCTTAAGCTTCAACAATTTCCCCCTTTTTGATGATGACAAACTTAGCAAATTTCTAGCAGGAAAGTTAAATAGAATCAAAGGACATATTTTTGTTTTTTTTTGTTTTTTTTTTAACAAGAAAAATATAAACACACACAAAACTAAAGCAGAAAAAAAAACTTAGAACAAAAATAAACAAAAACAGAACTAAACTACTTTATACATAGCATCATCAGAGAAATTATTTGATACTTTATCAACTGGAACCCAAAACAACTTCCACTTTCAAGTTTGCTTCTTCTTTTCCCCTTTGGCATTATCAAAAAGTCCTGTAATTGAAGTTATTAAACATCTAGTCACAGCCTCACAAGCAATTCATTGAGTGTGGGAAACTAAAGGCAACGCTAGCTAGCTCCCTTTAGCTAGTCCCATCATACAATCCTGCACATACTTTCATAAAGCACAAAGCACACATGTATAGGTAAAGTTCCAAAATAGCATATAAAACCAAAAGATCATCTTGTTTAAGAAGTTACATAACAAAGTTTTCAAAACAAACCAATATAAAATTGTTTATGACATAAACAGATGAAATAGGAAATGGCTAATGGTTAGGTTAGGCTAGGAAAAGGCTAAGAAAGGTAGGCTGGTCCATTCCTCCAGAATTGCTAGATACTTCTTGTTATCCTCTTGGTACTACTCAATGCTTTCATCCAGCTTTGCTTCTAGACTCTTTATGGTCTTCTAGAACTCCACCTTCTGTTCCTTTAGACTCTTCTCAAGACCCAGAATGCTCCTCTCTAGCTTCTGAATTTTCCCATTTGCCTCCGTTAGTTGTTTCTGTGCAAGGTCAGCTGTGTCAGCAAGTTCTGCAATTTGCCATGTCACCACATTTTCATCAGTTTCTACTTCTAATTGCTTCTCCATACTGGTTTGAGGAAAGGAACTTGTTTTAAGCCTTCTACTCTTCCTGACAGGCTCACTAGACGCATCTATCTTCTTCCCACTAGCTGTGCCTTTCTTTTCCTCAATCTTTTCTTTCTTTCCTCCAACCACAACTAGACTAATTCCTTTGCAGAGTTTCCTCATTGATGAAATTTTTCAGATATTTCTTTCAATCCCCCATGCTCTCCCTTAAGCTTCACACCCAAGCTTTCAAACACAGTGGATAGCAAAGCTCCATAGCCCACTTTGTTCTTATTAGGAACGTAGTGTGCTAAATGTTGATACATCAGGGATGGGAAATTGATTTTTATCTTTTTCAACAAGTAGAAAATCACAGTCATATCTAACAAACTAGCTTCATTCTTCTTTTGAATTCTCGGAAAAATTGTTTTCCTAACCAGATTAAACAACAATTAATTCATGGGACTTAAATTGTTGATTCGTGATATTTATTCCCCTTTTGCATCCCAAAAACTTAATAATGTCTCCCCGCAGATTGTTTCCTACCTTCACCCTAGATTTTCCCTTTATGTAAGCTTCATACCCTTCTGTAGGAACTTTATTTCAGAATAGTTCCCAATCTCACAATATCAAACTCAATTGGAACATCATTCACTGTACTCAAAATAATTCCTTGTTTCATCTTAAAATTCTTGCAAAATTCATTCATAGAAATTGGATACATGACATTATTTAGACGCTTTAGACAACATCTGTTACCAACCTTGAAAACGCAAAAAATCAAGAAATTCTATAAACCTAGATTTTCTACACCATGTAAGATCAAGTTTGTGACCAACAACATACCTGTCGGCGTACTTTTCAACATCTTCCAAAACCTTGTCCTCCTCCATAGGACATCCTCAGTTTTTGATTGCACTTCCCCCTTAGCAAAATCCTCTACCTCTTTGATGTGTTCTTCAAGATATTTCTCCTCGGCTTTTTTATCTTTCCACTCTTGAAGTCTTTAAAGTACATTTGATGAAGATGACGCTTCACCACCTCTAGAATTTTTCTCCTTATCCTTAGGGTTTTTCTTGGTGGTTGAGGTGGTCGGTGTGGGTATTTTAGGAACTTCGTCTTCCTTGTCTGGGGCTACATATACCACCATAGAAAGAGGTGATGTCTCTTCAGGTTCAGAGGTTTGTGGTGTTGGAATTTTCTTGGTTGAGTTTTTCGAGGTTTCAGTCCCTATGCTTTGCAAGGTTAAAGTGTTTTGAGAGAGTTTGATGGTTTTTACAGAGAGTGGTTTATTTAATTTGACAGTGGAGTAAGAAAGTGGGTGGGAGTTGCTTTTATAATTAATGAAGCGGTGTGAGGGATACGAATAAACTTACTGTTCACTCATTAATAAAACATATTCATTTTATTTTTCAAAAGTAATCAAGATGAATTTTTTAACAAAATATTTTCTTTCCAAATTCAATTAATTTCCAAAAATAAAATTTTACAAAAATAAGATATATTTGGAACATGCTTTCTACACATATAAAATGTACATTACTAATTATACATGTAGTAGACACCTACTTTTGGCCCCCTGTCCCGATGGGAAGTGCGATGATGTTAAAAAAACTCGTTCTTCATGCTAGATCAAAGTTGAAGTATTTATGGACTCCGAAATGCATTATAAATTAAGTTAAAACCCGTATTTGAGACCAAGTAATCTTGTAGCCTTGTCCAATTACTAATTAGGCCTAAAACGTGCTCATACGAACCCAAATGCGTCAAATGCAACAATTGGATTCAATAGATCTTACATTGTTGAAAACCAAGCCAATTAGATAAACCGACCATCAAATTTCCATGTAAAGCCTATACAGATGGATAGCCCTTTAAAATATCTTTACAACGGTATATTATAAGCCCAATACAGAGTTAAAACGAAGAAGTTATCATCAAAATACTAAACCGGGCCCTAAAACCGACACCCTTGCTCTCAAACAGACATATCTTTTGATCCATAATATATTTTAACCTAATTAAAACATCATTATAAATGAGACATTCAGATCTTTCCAATGATATCTTATATGCCTTAATCCGACTTTGCAATCAAAAGTTGTGGATGTTTTAAAAACGCATTTTCGTATAAGGTAACCCGCACCGTGCGCAACTCTTAGGGTTTCGTGCGCCTGCCAAGCGCAAGTCAAAGAGTTGCGTGCGCCACCTGACGCCGCGGCTCTAAAACCCTAAACCTAGATTCCTATGCCTATAAATAGGGGTCTTCGTTTAACCCTAATGACAACAGAAAAATTAGAATTATAAACCCTAAATTCTAAAATCCCTAATCTCTCAATCCCTCTTACTATCATACTACTTTTCTCCTTTCTTCCTAAATACTCTTCAACCCTAATCCATCTATTTCAAGTCTTTGGAGGTACGAAGAAGAAAGAAGGTCCATAAACACGTAAGACGGAGACCTAAGCATACAAAGTAGAGCGGTTAGTTTCCTAAGCACTTAGATAAATCACTTTTCTTTTCTTGTTTAAATAATTTTAATTGATTAATTAGTGCTGTTTGATGATTTTAAACAAACTTTAATTATTTATTTCACGTAGTATTCTTGCGTTAATTAAATACTAGAATTTGAATAATTAATTGATTGTTTTATCACATAAGCCAAGGCGAATCTTGTTTACTTTTGTTCTTCCACAAATTTGAATAAATAAGAATAACGACATTTGTTGTAATGTAATTCCTATGTGATTAACGTGTGTAAATAAAATCAAATAACATAGTTTTAGGTATCAAATTCTATATATTGTTTTGTGATGAAATTGTGAAAAAGGAAGAGCTAGTAGAGGCCGCACTAGGGCTAGAATAGCGATTCCCCCCTAAAGGGAACGTTATTTTAGTACCTTCGCTCCCGAACTGGTTAAGTAGACCAATTTGGGCATGGGTAAACTTATGATTCATGTTAAATATCCCTTAAACCCTACTTGGGAGAAAGGCATGAACGAGGTTCATGGATCTTCTTAAAACTCATTGGCGACTCCTTACTAGTTTCTTACAAAAAAGCATAGTGATAGGATCAACTCTAATTCAAAGGTCTCCCAAATAATCAACAATTCAAATCCTAACACACCTTATAAAAGTGCAAAGTCCTAGGCTCTTAAAGGGTTTTGGGCATAGAGGAGAAGGATCCCCTACGACAGGCACACCTTCCTCACACACGCATTTAAGTGTTAGTGAACTAACCTCCAAGAATTCACAAACAGTGACACTTCAGCTATGTTTAGAACACGAAGGTTGTGCTAGATGTCCTTTTTGCTCTTTTTACATTATTTCTGATTTTGCCATATATTTTGGAACTTCAGAAACAATCAAGCCAGCTTGATCATCCCAAGTTCCAATCTTAATTTCTCAAATCTTTCTCTGTTCAAGGGCTTGGTTAGAATATTTGCAATTTGATTTTCAGTTTGACAAAATTCTAACTTAATATTCCCTTCCTCCACATTATCCTTTAGGAAGTGATGCCTAATTTGGATGTGCTTGACCTTTGAGTGTTAAACTAGATCTTTAGAAATACATATAGCATTGGTATTATCACAGTAAATAGGAACACATTAAAATAAAATACCAAAATCTCTAACCTGTTACTTTATCCATAACATTTGAGAACATCATGCTGCTGCAGCTATATATTCAGCTTCAGCTGTAGATAATGCAACTGTGTTTTGTTTCTTGGAACCCCAAGATACTAAACACAGTCCTAAAAACTGTACCATACCTGAAGTGCTGTTTCTATTGACCAAGTCACCTGCATAGTCAGCGTCAGTAAAAACCATTTAATTCAAATGAGTCACTCCTAGAATAGAAGAGACCCAAGTCATTAGTTCCTTTTAAGTAACGAAGGATTCTTTTTACAGCTATCAGGTGTGACTGCTTTGGGTTTGCTTGGCACCTGGAACACAGACCTACACTAAAAGATATGTCAGGTCTACTAGCTGTTAAGTAAAGTAGAGAGCCAATCATACCTCGGTATATAGTTTGATCTATGCAAGTTCCAGATAAGTCTTCATCAAGCTTAGTTACAACACCCATAGGAGTTCTATTGTTCTTAGCATTTTCAAGCTTGTATTTCTTGATCAGTTCCTTTTTGTGCTTTTGTTGATGGATCATGATCCCTTCTTCAGTTTGCTTAATTTGCAAACTAAGAAAGAAATTTAACTTACCCATCATACTCATTTCAAATTCTCCTTTTTATGAGGTCATCAAAATACTTACACAAAGATTCAGTAGTTGCACCAAATAATATATCATCAACATAAATCTGTACAACTAAGATGTCAGTTTCTTTTGATTTTAAAAACAAAGTTTTATCAATTTTACCGCGTTTAAAACCATTGTCCAAAAGGAACTTGGACAACCTTTCATACCATGCTATAGGAGCTTGCTTTAGTCCATAAAGGGCTTTATCAAGCTTGTAAACATGGTTTGGAAACTCTGGATTTTCAAATCCAAGAGGTTGTTCCACATAGACGTCTTCTTCAAGGAATCCATTTAGAAAAGCACACTTGACGTCCATCTGGTACAACCAAAAACCCATATAAGAAGCAAAAGCTATGAGTAAGTGAATAACCTCTAACCTTGCTACTGGAGCAAATGTTTCATCATAGTTGATTCCTTCTTGTTGATTGAATCCTTGAACCACTAGTCTTGCCTTGTTTATGACAATAATACCATGCTCATCTAGTTTGTTCCTGTAAACCCATTTGAGACCTGTAGTCTTTTGATGACTTGGTCTAGGTTCTAGATGCCAAACTTTGTTTCTTTCAAACGTGTTCAATTCAGCCTGCATAGCATTAATCCAGTCTGCATTAGTCAAAGCTTTAACATGCTTCTTAGGTTCCATGGAGGATAAGAACGCATAAAGTTCCTAAGATGAGGTCTGGTCTGAGTTCCTTTAGCAATATCACTTATAATTGCTTCCACTGGATATGACTTCTAATTCTTCCAACACTTAGGTTGAATGTCTCTGATGGGATATAACCTCTCTTGTGTAGCATTGTTGACTGGTACTTCAGTTGGAACTTCTTCTTGAGTTTCAGCTTGAACTTCTACAGGAACTTCCACTTGCAATTGTTCTTGATTCTGGTTTATAGTTCCTTGTGCTTCCTTTGTTGTTTGCTCTTCATTTGCTTCATCATTCGCTTCACCTTCCTTTTTAGAGTGCTGCTTTTGCAATGGTGTTGATTCCTCATCTGGATCATACTTTCGCACAAGTCCAATTTCAAAATCATCATCACCTTCCCATACATCAATCAATTGTTCAGTTTCATTAAAAATAACACGTACAGATTCTTAAACACGCATTGTTCTTTTATTATAAACTCTATAAGCTTTACTATTTGAGGCATATCCTAAGAATATAGCCTCATCACTTCGCTTATCAAACTTCCCCAAGTTTCTTTTACCATTATTATGAACAAAACATCTATAACCAAAAGATCTAAAGTAAGAAATATTAGGCTTTCTCCCTTTCATAAGCTCATATGGAGTCTTGTTGGTGATGGCTCTAACAGTGACTATATTTAGTATATAGCATGCTGTATTCACTAGTTCTGCCTAGAAGTTCCTAGGTAAACCACTGGAAATCCGCATTGTCCTAGCCATATCCTCAAGGCTTCTGTTCTTGCATTCCACCACTCCATTTTGCTATGGTGTTCTTGGGTTCCTGTGTAACAAATGCAAAATCAGATTTCCTAACCCATATCTATCTAACATGATTTTCATTCTTGAGAGTGCTCTTTTCTTTCTTAGGACAATTATTTTGCTTATGTTCTGTCTTATTATAGAAATAACAGACAATGCTACATGGCAAGTTAACATACTTCTTTTCTTTCTAGAACTTCTTCTTGTACCCAAGACCTTCTGTTCTTTTAGCTTGAGCATTAGCTATCCATTCAGGTATAGTGTACTCTATGGGTTGCTTGCCCTTCCTAGCTCGTTCAAGTTCCCCCTCAAGTCTTGCTTTATCCAATTTCATTTCTTCTAAATCAAATTTTAATTTTTCAAAATTTGGATATTAATCAAGAAGAGGAACTTCAGAGTTAGGGTAGCACTACTAAGTTTTAACAAGGAGAGTTCCACGTTCATAGGTATGTTATCATGTTTTAAACGTTCAACGGTTTCTTTTAGCTTCACATGATCATCAAACAAGTCAAAGAATCTCTGTTGAAAATCAAATTTCATATTATCTATCCATTCACTGTGTTCTTTGTAAGTTTTAAGTGCCTTGTCACTTTGTGCTTTTTCAACAGAAAGATCCATTACATCACCTTGAACTTCCAAAACAGCATCAATTAGTTTTTCTTTAGATAAATGTCTTAATTCATTATAAGTAAACCATACCTCAGCCTCTAGCTCCTTTGATTTGGCCTTTTTTTATCTGTTTTGGCCATCAGACACAAGTGTGCTGATTCTTCTGAGGGTTGTTTTTCTTCTTCTTCTGAATCCAAGTCTCCCCAGGCAGTTATCATGGCCTTTCTCATATTCTACTTTAAAAATTATGGCTTGTAGGCCTTGAACTCCTTAGCTTGGTCCTTGCCTTTGAACTTTTATCGATCAATTTCCTTTAGAGGACAGTCTCTAATAAAGTGATGATTTGAACCACACTTGAAACAGGTAGTCTCTTTGGAACTTGAAAATTTCTTGTTCCTATCAAACTTCCTGTTGCCCATCATCTTCTTGAATCTTCTCACTAGCATGCCCATCTCATCTTCATCAACTTTAGATTCATCCGAGTCTTGAGCTTTCAGAGCAAGACTCTTGTTCTTGGAACTTTTAGCATTGGAACCTAAGTGAAGTTCAAGAGTCATCAATGATCCAACCAGCTGTTCCATGTTGAACTTTGTGAACTCCTTGGTTTCTTGCAATGCTATCACCTTAGATCTCCAACGTTCATCTTGAGGAAGACTCCTTAACACTTTTCGAGCCTGTTCATCTATAGGGATATGCCTGTCAAGGGAATCCAACTCATTAATTATATCATTATATCTAGTAAACATTTCTTTTATGGTTTGCTTAGGTAGCATTTTTCATATTTAGACATCAATAAGTCAATTTTAGAACGTTTTACCTCATTTATACCTTCATGAGTAACTTCAAGTAGATCCCATATTTTCTTAGCAGACTTGCATCCCATGATTTTTTGTGCTCATGGGGTCCAAGTCCACAGTGCAACAATTAATAGCTAAAGCATTCAATTCATATTTTTGAAAATCCTCTTTTTCAAAATCAGATAAAGGTTTAGGAACTACCTCATTTTTCTCATTAGTTTTGGTTACCTCAAAATCACCAGACTCAATAACGCGCCAAACCTAGTAATTTTCAGCCTTGATGAATATCTCCATCCTATTCTTCCAGTAGGTATAGAACTTACCATTGAACATAGGTGGACGTTGGGTAGAGTACCCTTCTTCAAGCTTCTCTTTATAATTCATCTCTCCTCAGGAACTTACTCGGTAAAGTTATTTTCTTAAACGAGAGAACCGTGATCTGATACCAATTGTTAGTTGAGATGAACACTACAAGAGGGGGGGGGGTGAATTGTATTTGAGTTCCTATTGACAACTTTTGCGGAATTAACACAATATAAAAGGAACTTAGCAAAGCACACAAGATTTTACGAGGAAACCTTCCAAGGGTTAACTGGAAGTAAAACCTCGACCCTCCAAGGGACTTCAAACACTAAAACAATCGACTATAATAGGGCAAACTCTCCTAGTTACAACCTATTATAATCAGACCTTTACTCACAAGTTCCAAACTGAACTTGCAACACAATAGGACCCTATCCTACCCTATCTAAGTCCTGGACTTAGATTCTACTCGACACTCCCTAAGTGTTTACTCTCTCAGCTTCAATCTAGAAGCCTACAATCTGAATGCAATAGGCTAAGCACTCACCCAAACCAAAATAATACAAACACTATGACTCTAATATGTGATAGGAAAGCTACACATTGAATCCGAAACTAATATGACAAAGCTTCGACTTGGCAAACTTACACTTTAGAGCTCTCTTCAGATTCTTCACCTATAAACTCACAAGTTGTGTAAATTATGAATTCTACTTTATATAGAAGAGGTACTCGTACGTAAAGTAGGGTTTTCAAAAAGATAGAAATTATAAAACTTCCAATTTCATAAAACGCGTTTTTATGTAAATCATTGTAAAGAAAATCTTTTTAGAAAACATATCAAAGATATAATTTATGAAAAGAATAATGATTTGTAAAATCGGAAATTATATAATAAAATCTTTAGAAAATCTTTTCATAAATTAAAACTTATCTTTTATAAACTTTCCATTTATAAAGCTTGCCAAATTTTGTCATGCCTCTAATAAATTCCATGCATAAACTAACCTAACATATTAACAATAATCCTTCTATAAATAAACACAACAAAAAGATTTATATACTCTAGCTAGAGTATCTAATCATAGGTTGTATTGTTTAGGATATTTGGGCTTCACGCAGACCAACATTTCTTCCTGTTGTCCTTCACTCTCCAGCTCCTTGCTAAAACCTCTCAGGCCAAGTTCTTATAGAAGTTGTTGTCTTCAACGCAGACCAAGTCAAACTTCTCAACTTGCTTTCAACCTCCTGCTAGAGAGCTTCTCTTCATGTTCCTGTTAGAGAACTCAATTAGTTCCACTAAGGAACTCTTTTTCTAATTTATTTAACTTTCCTTGGAGTCTCCTTGTGTCTTCATAGTCAGATTACTCTTCCACTTCCAAAGTCAACTTTACATGTTCTAATTACAACACTTAAGAGAAATCGCATTAGTTGAAGTATACTTTATTCATCATCATCAAAACTCTTAAAGCTTCAACATCATCAATTAAATTGATTAACTTATCTAATAAAAGGTCGTCACTGTGATTTTCATAAATGCAACAAGAACTAATCATAAATATACATGCTTTAACACTTTCCTAAAACAAAGACATTGATTCATAAAATACACTTTAATGGCTTCTAATAAAAATAAAAAATAAAAAAATATTGCATTAATGGCTTTATAGCTTTAAGTTTTATTATATACATATTGAGTATGGGAAACAAATATTCCATTATCCATAAAATTATAAAATTCATCTAAAACCATACATAGTGTTTCAACAATTAAGGTCCGTACTAAAAATCGAAACCACCGTCGAAACCGCCATCATACCCACCATCAAAACCGCCATCATACCCACCATCAGAAACCAAATCACCAATCACCATCCCAGCCAAAGCACCACCCAACAACCCAGCACCCATACCCATCCCAAAATTATTATTCCTCCTTATACCCATCGATTGCGTTTGCGACGGATATCCGTGTCCATACCCGTACCCGTGTCCATGTCCTTGATACGGATACGCCGTAGGCGGTTGTGCAGGATACCCCGACACAGGTTGTCCCCACATTGGCTGCTGCTGCGGTGGCGGGTACGAGTAATACGTAGTTGGCCCCGTCCCGCCAACCGTAAAACCTTCTCCAACTCCACCACCAGCAGTAAACTTCTCACCAAACTTATACGAAAAATTCAACACACCTTTCGGTTTTCCAGACACCTTCCTCAATTGATAACTCAAAGAACTCGCTTGTTTTCGGTCACCATGACTTGATAAAAGCTCCGAAACTGGCACGAGTACTTCACCGATCAGCTTATCGCCTGGAAATATGCGTTTGGAGAAAACTTGGAACCGGATAGTGAGGCGGTTATGCATCGCAGCAGCATCGTTTATTGTGAAATTAATCGGGTAATTCCATGATGGATTCTTGTCCCCTTTCTTGTCGATTGGTGTTCGTTGTTTGAGGGCGGTTGAACGACGGTTGACAGCGGAGTTGATGACGGAAACTACGACGTATACGTCCATTTTTGAGAACAAGTTCACTCGATTCAGATCGTTTGCTGAAAGAACGGTTAAATCTAAGGTTCGAAACTCCATTGTTTTTTTCTTTTGTTGTAAATTTGAGTAGTTTATTTGATTTTATTGTGAAATTTTGAGGGGTTATTGTGTTGTTGTATACAGTTTTATAGGATCAGGGGAGATACTGTGATGAGGATGGTCGAGCGAAAGAAGTAAACCGACTTATATTTAATTTATTTTTATTTTTATCTTTTCTTTTTTTTTTTTTTTAAATAAAAATAAAATAGAAGTAAACCGAGTTAAATGACGTGTTTTGTGATTATTTTTGGGTGGTATGGTAGTTGTTGAATTGTGTTACCACCGCTTGTAAGAAAACCTTTATTTGCGAGGTTTACAACAACAATTATTAAAGATATGATCAGTTTGTTACGAGGAACATGCTGGGTGTGAAGTTTGATAAGGATAATATTATTTTTGCAAAAATTTATGGTCATGAGGTTGGAATGTGGCAAAGTTTTAAAAAATATCCGGTTTTTTCAGAGTTAATGTCAAATATTGTCCCTAAACTAGCGTATTTATAGTATTTTAGTCCCTAAACTATTCAGTGAGGCAATTTGGTCCCTCAGCCACCAAGGAGTATTATTTCCGGCTAAATAGTTTAGGGACCTTGCTTAGTCATCAATAGTTTAGGCACCATTTAAAATTAAACCCGCCCTAAATCGGCCTCTACTTAATTCTTATGATATTCATGTGCGCTTTTCGATCGACGTACGTACATAAAATTAATCCTAAGCATATTTAATCTACGTTGGTTGATTATTAATGCACAGTTAAATCTATTATTGGTTATCACTTGAACTAAACTCATATTAGCCTAAATCAAATTATTAACTATTTTATTAGGCATGATTTCAAGTACAAATTTCTTTTAAACCTGCAAAAAGGGAGCGTGATCAAGCAATAACAATAAATCATGAATATTCAAACAATATATAATTGACACAACAATCATCATCATAATCAAAATCATAAAAACATCGTTAGTAAGATACTAGGGATAATACTAAACAAATTAATAACAAATCCTAGCATGTCACTAATAACCAAAATCAAAGATTTAACCTAAACGTGATACTAGAAATCATAAAGACATCCTAAACATGATTCTAGAAACCGTAATAAACATTCTAACATGATAATAGGAATTAAAATAATATTCAAAGCATGATTTCTACTCCAAAATCTAAGAATAAGATAGTAGATTTATTCACCTTGATGTCTCGCCTTTCTTGCTATTAAAATAATCCACACGTTAGTAAACTTCAAGAAAGAATAAATTAAGAAAGTAAATAAACCAAACATGAATTGAAATATAGATTTGAGACCAAAACCCTCTGAACTATCAACTTTTCATGTCGAGGTCAAAGACAACGTCGAGGATGGCTAGGAGTATTCAAGCCTCATTAATGAGGTATGGTGACTGTATGGGGAGAGTAACAAGGATGTGTTTTTGGATGTGTTTAGGCTAGGCTAAGATCATGAAAGAGAGAGAGAGAGAGAGAGAGAGAGAGAGAGAGAAAGTATTAGAGAGGGTATTGATGATGATTGTTTGTGATCGAAAACGGGGTGATACGACCTCTATTTATAGAAGAAAAACAGGGTCAAATATTCAGAAAAGAGACAGAATTCAAATCAGAATAAAACACTTTTTATCGCGGCGTGATAGGGGTATCGCTGCACGATAGACAAAAGGTTTTGCGGTTTTTGTTTTTATCATATCTTTTGATCTAGAAATCAGAATAAGATAAATAATATATTGTTGGAAAGCTCTAGAAGTCTAATTTACAACCCAATTGGAATCAGATTGATATATTTTGTAGAATAAAAGATATGATTGAAATAGTGGGACAGTGTTAGTTTTGGATAAAGTTTGATATTTCATTCATATCTTTTCCGTTATAGCTCGGAATTAGGATTATGATATATCATTGAAAAGATAATTTCAAGGGCTATCCAACCATCTAATATATCGATAAAAAATATGAGCCACGAAAATCATATCTGAACGTGTTTAAATTCAAATAGAACAAGGCTTATCACAAAAAGAAATTTTATTCAATTAACTCTTGATCTTTATCTTTTAAAAAAGGATAAATTAGAACCTTCGACTCTAGAAGCTTCTAAGGAATCCTAATTGGTTTAGGATTAAGAATAAGGTATTTATATCCTCAGATGATCATTGGGTCGCAGGTAAGGTGTACCTAGGTTCAGTTAGGGCTTGGTTTAGTATTTTGGCTATAACTTATTCGTTTTAAGTCGGATTTGGGCTTATAATATATCGTTGGAAAGCTCTTTTCAAACCCCATATAACAAAGCAATAATTGGACCAAGATTATGAAAGGAATGATGTCATTTGCACAAGTATATCATTTCGATAGAGGGTTCGGAACTAATTAGGAAAGTTAATTATTCAATAAGGTGAAGTGATCGGAATGCCTAGGTGGAGGGTGCTTCCGATCAGTAATATTAATGTATAATTAATATTACAGCTTAATATTGACTGAACCCTTCGGATCACACCCAATCGTGTAATCGAACAAAGGCGACGAATTAATCCGAAGGATTAAATAAGTCAATAAAGATTTTACGGACAAAGACGTCGGATTCCGAGCTTAGAGCGTTGAGTCGAATTTAGGAATCAATGAGATAAGATATTAGCCAAACAACGAGTCAAGGCTAAGTCGTAGCCTCGCATTGGCCTAGTCGTGCGAGGGCTAGGGTAGCTAAAGACACCGGCCGCAAGGCATGGCTATGTTGCAAGCTTAGGCCTGCTCGCCGAGCGCTTGCGGGCTGGTGTGCCCAGCCGCTCACACGCAAGCACCAGCACGCATCAATGCGTGGCTAGGCTGGCAAGCCTTGCCGCAAGCAAGCAGCAGCCTACCAGCGCGCAAGGCTTGCTTGCGAGCAAAAGGGCTTGCTAGTAGTAGTAGCGCCCAGCAGCGCACAGCGGCCCGCATTAATGCGTGGCCTACTAGTGCGGGGCTGCTACCGCGTGGGCCGGCTGGCAGGCCCAGCCAAGGCACCTGTCAACAGTAAGGCAGCCTTGGTGGCCAAGGCGACTCACCAGCTGGCGTTTCGTTAGTGGAGCTGATCTTATGGCGTTGGTATCCCTTCGGGAGCAAGGGAGGTGTGGTCCTCCCTTGTGGTCCTCACTTACTCCCTTTCTCTCTTTGTGATACTTGCGGTTTGCTAATTGAACTGTTATTTAATATAATTTAGAATTAAATTAATTCATTCATTTTCTCATTTCAACAACTCTCCTACATGGAAAGTTGATGGAAACTTTTGGGAGCATTTCCCTATTAATACCTACCTTGCGTAATGGGATTACTCACTTGAGTTGAATTCAAAAGGTATCTCCCAAAAGAGTGAGATAACCTTAAGTTCGTAAAACTTAGTTTTATTTGGTCTAGCTCCGTCTAAGCTACGGGATAGGGGCCGATTCAGGCACGAGGATGTGAAGCGTTTGAGGGCTTGCACTTGCAAGTCTCGAGGTTTTCCGAGTCCTAACTCGTGATACGAGCGAAGCATGCGTTAAGGGTGAGTTAATCTTTCTCTCTTCTCTTTATGTGTTTATGCTTTCATTGATTGCATGCTATGTTGGTATGTTGTAATTATTATGCATGCGATCCTTTTGCGAGTTTTGTTTCCACGCGGTGTTGGAAACCGCAAAACCCTACAGCGGTATAAGTGCCTCTTGCATTTAATTTTTACAACTAAAAATTAATTAAGGTGATTTAAAATGGATTTAAATTTCTGGATTAGCAACCTATTTAGATTAGGACCTCATTTTTAAATGGATTAAAATCGTATTATTGCTAATTTTGGCCTATGAACCCAGATTTTGACGCAAAAATAGTTTTTTTTTTTGGTGGAATCGAAGTTCAAAATCATTCTTTATTCACGTAGTGTTTAAAAATGACCTTTCAGAAGACAAAATCCACCCAGAAAGTGGTTTTTTTTAGGGCTTGTTCATTTGGAACGAAAATTTTTAAATCTTTAAACCTTAATTAATTATGGCATGCAATTGTTGGATTATGTGTTTGGTTATACCATTAATCTTTTGCAATTTTACTCCTTATTAAGCATATTTATGATGTAATTAAATTGGTTGCTTAATTTAGATAGCTTTTAATTTCACATAAACTTGGAATTTCTCATTCTTGCAAATAAATTGCTTGTAGTGTAAAAGTTTATGGTGAATATGATTTTTGAAGCCCTAAAAGAGTTAAAGATTCGATCTTTAATGGTTTAAATGGTTGAATCTTAACTTGCTAAAATCCATAATGAACAAATTTTGGTTTTAATCATTTTGGAAGTTGATTAAAATCTTATATTACTTGTGCTTGAAATATTATTCTTCATATTGAAAGGTTGTAATATTCAAATGTGCATGAGTAAGTGTTGGATAAATTATTTCATTGGGTGATTGATTGTATATTCAACTAATTTTGTCAAATCTCATTATTAATATACGTTTATTAAATTAATTATGAGACTAGCCTTCAATATTTGTTGCATCAAGTTAAGCAAAAATAATTAAAAGAATGGTTCTTGAATAAATTTTGGTTTGTGCTCTAAAATTAAATTTAATAAAGTTAGACTTGTTTTAATTTTAAAATGTTTCAAATATTAGTTCTAAAATCAAATTTAGAATTAATTTAAAGTCACACAAAAATTCGGAATAAAATTCCAAAGCACGAGCACAAAAATTGAAGCTTTGAGCTTCGAGCACCAAGCTCGGCTAGCATGGGCTGCTCGCACAACCCAGCATGTTGCTGCCTAGGCTTGGTGCGTGGGTGTGTGTGCATGAGAGTGTGGTTGCGTGCATCTTTGGTGAAGGAGGGTTAGCACAAGCCGTGCAAGTGCATGCTGGTGGTCGGCAGCACCCAACCCGCGCGCAAACGGTGGTAAGCGTTGCCAAGGCAGGCCCGGTAGTACGGCGGGCATAAGCTACTATCCGCCCAGCACCATGCGCCACACCAGGGCTGCGGAGCAACACCATGGTGCTAGCGCCTAGCGCGCGCTAATGGCTAGGCAGCCGCAAGGCATGCACCTGCCTTTGCACGCTGTTAGGGCCATGCGACCAATGCTAGCCATGGTGCCTAACAGCCCCTAGGTATACTAGGTATACAAGTTGGTCTTGGTTAAGCTCAATGATATCAGTGTGGAGTCCTTTGATGTCGTGGTAATGGGGATTAAATGTCAAGAATGCATTAGATGCGATAATGTGTTATCGAACCAAGAATAGCTTAGAGCTATTAACAATTGGATTGCTTACCTTTAAGTGTTAAGACAGGCCAAAGGATGCTTAATCACTTTTTGATTTTTGGGGTATTGGAATAGTTTTATTCTCGCCTAAAAGTGAGAATTTTTAAAAGTGTGGATAAAACGCTTAATAAGATTGAAAATTTGCACGCACAAAAATACTGAAATGGGCACCGCCAAATACGCACCGGTTTTTAAAAACTGGTGCGAAAAAAATAGTCGGGATTGAGGGAAAGAGTTTTTGCACCGGTTCTTACAAAACCGGTGGAAAAAGTGAGTAAATCGCACCGGTTCGGTTCGAACCGGTGCGAAATCTATTGTTAAATATAAAAAAAAACGATCAAATTTCTTTCTTTCTCTTTCATTTCCTCAATATTTCCTCCTCTCTCATCTGCCTCTCTCTCCTCCATTGAAGCGTACTCGAAATTCTCCATTGATGGGGCTTCTGAGCTTTCTCTCAGCATTTTCCTCAAACTCCTTCTCTCTCCTTCGATCTCCTTCTCCATAACCGCCACTTTCCCTTTCCTTTCTTCTCTCTTTCGATCTCCTTCTCCTTCTCTATCCGAAGTCGGCTCAAATCTAACATGATCATATTCTCTGCTCCTTCAATGTTCCTCAACGTCTCCTGGTTCGTTTCTCTTTCTTCAATTTTTATGATAATTTTTGCTGGGTTTTGTAATTAGGCTTTCTAATTTGACTCTGAATCTCCGAAATTGTTTTTGGGATGATATTGTAGAATACTGCGAATACTCTTCATGGTGGGGGTTGAGAAGGCATGTCCTTGTGGATTGGGGAGTTGTTTGGTTCTTACTGCTAATACAAAGCGTAATCGCGGTCGGAAGTTCTTTTGTTGCCCTAATCGTCAGGTTTGTGAGTTTATTTCTAATTAGGCATTTTGATTTTTGAGTTGGAGTTGTTGTTTTATGTTATTTTGTGATTTGTGTTTTTATCAAGTTTGATTTGAAGTGAAATTGGGGTTGTGGTAGTGAGAATTGATTTGTTTATGACTATTTACAAGTTATTTTATTTTATCGTTTTTGGTTTTTGGATGTGAATTGCACTAGACCACTTTCGAAATTTAGTAAGTTTAATTCCGTATTTGAGTTGATGTATTGGTTGCTTGGATGAATCAGTGTGTTAATAATAAGACAAATAATTCTTAAAATGTGGATGGTGAAAGCTTTGAATTGTTTGCTAATGAAGAAAGACGATGTTTTAATGCTAGTGGTTGTTACTCGGACCTTTATCTTTAGCTAGCTCATTATGTGATTGTTTGTATTGCTTATATATATGGTAACTTTGGCAGCAATTTATTCTGTGTTTTTAGTGTAGAAAAACTGGATTTTAAAGCTGTACTTACGATTGATTGAATAAATGCCAACTTGATGTGATTCACGGCATAGCCAACAAGCATGTTAGGAGCTTGCAGCTTTTATATGGTCATGCATATGACAGGTAAAGTCAACTGTGAATTTGCTGTTGCTACAAAGGTCCTGTATGTCTGTATGATCCAACCTCCAGGGAAAGAAGAGACTCTAAGACTAACTTATGTAACTAGGATTTTTTTGAGAAATTTGGGCATTGGTTGTTTAGCTAGCTGCAAATCTCTTTGGAAAATTGGTATACATCTATCTTGTCTTGATTATGTGGAATTGTCTTGATTACTATGCATAATTATGTGGAATATAGTCCATATATATATTGTCTTTGTAGTAGGGAGGTTTCTTTTTCTTGAATGCTACTAAGTATCGGTTCCCTTCCTAACCCTTTTATAGACTTTCTGATGCAAACTTGTCGTGTTGAGCAGTAGAGATAGCTATTTAACCATTACACAGGGTGCATTGTGGAATGAACCTACATCAGTGGGTGAATATTTTGAGTTTACTGCTTTACACCTTCTAATAATTATTGGTTCTTTTTTCCTAGATGAGACTATAATAATGTTGGAATGCTAACAATTAGGTTCTTTTTTGCAGGAGAATGGTGGTCGTGGGTTTTTTTAGTGGTATGATGAATCATTTGAAAAAATTACCTTGGACCTGCTTTCTGAGGACATGCTTTTCAAGCTACCATGAGTTCCAGCCAACTCCTTTAAACAAGTATTAAGTTTGGAACTTAATGTTGATATTTCCTGTTTAGCGGCTTTCTTTTCACTATCCAGTTCAGCAAAATCATTTTCCGCCTTTGAAAGTGCATCTTCAAGAGATTCACATTCTTGACAAATCGGAAAATCTTTTTTGTTACAATAATCAGGGAGAATTAGTAAGACGCTTTGCCAATGACCAGAATAAGATAACATGTGGTAAGTCTATTTTCACTAAATCTCTTTGTTTATCTAGTTCCTAATAAGCATCGTTGGTCAGTTCTTGAATATTTTTTCCTTCACTAGACCCAGATATGCAAGCAGAGATTGACTCTTATATTAGTAAAAGCCAAGTCGATTTCGGTGTATTAGTTCTGGTAAGTTTACTAGTGATAATATTTATATTCTTTGCATGCTTCTGATTAAAGTTGACATCATTCAAACAATCATTGGTGAACAGGTAATTACCTTAGCTTCCAAATAAGTAAGTGAAAGAAAAATCCATATTAGAAAATGACTATCTGTCACCTTAATTCTCTTTTCATGACCCAAGTGTAAGGTTTCGAAGTGACCCTCACTACGCGGAATGAAACCCCCCAAGACCCGCCCCAATAACTAAAGCAATTAAAGCATGAAAATATAATTAATACATAATTATGAGAAAGAGGGATTAAGAATTATACCCTAGACGCGTGCTTCACTCGCTAAAAGAGCTCTTACTTGAACCTCGTAAATGCAAGGCCTCCGACGGTTCGTACCCTCGAACCCGACCCGATCGTCCTAAGTCCCGAAGGTTAGTCGGGACCCGAACAAAATATAAACTTTGAAGTTTTACAAACTTAAGGTATTCTCAACAATGGAGATGCCTTTATAGCTCCACTCAAGTGTGTATTCTCAAAATCCCAACCAAGTGGGTATTAATAGAGAATGGGAACTTGAATCCCATTTCATGATCAATGTGGGATCATGTGCAATTGTGATAATTTATTTAATTCTAAATTAAATAATTAATCAATTGCAATCACAATGCAACAAGTGTTAAGAGGATAGAGAGAGTTAGGTGAGGACCATGTCCCTTGGGGGGGGGGACCATTGCCTTGCTCCCCAAGGGAAGCCTTGAGGCTTTTGGTCCCCACACCCTCAAACCGCCAAAACTTAGACAGCTGGGCTGGCAGCCTACCTTGGCTGCCAAGGCTGCCAGCTAGCGCTTAGCACCAAGGCTGGGCAGCCAGCCAGCTTGCTGTGCCAGTAAGCAGTGCCAGCACGCACTGGCCCCTAGCATGCTACGAGCTGTTGGGCGCTGGTGTTGCTAGCGTGGTGCTGCTGCCTAGCACAAGCACACGCACACGCATAGGGCGATGCCTGGCATGGTGCTGCTGTGCGAGGCTGCCAGCACACTGCTCGCTGCGATGCCATGCATGCACACGCACACACGCATAGGCCTAGCCATGCGATAGTGTTGTTCTTGTGCGAAGGGCTGCGATAGCACCTAGGCACACACATACACACACACACGTAAGTGCTTAGAATGCGATGGTGCTGCTATGCCATGCGAAGGTTGCGATGGCATCTAGGCACCCCAGCACGCATGCTGCGGTGGTGCTGTTCCATGCGAAGGCACGCACACACGCAAGCATGCTGCTGCGATGGGCTGCCTTGTGCGCCTGGCACACATGGCGCGCCTAGCACACACATGGTGCACCTAGCATACACATGGTGCGCCCAGGCTTGCGATGAACTAGCCTAGTCTAGCACTCATATGGCTAGGCCAATATGATGCTACGACTATGCTCGTACTTGTTGCTTGTGATTTTGCGACGCTCGGTCTCGACGCCCTAGGCTCGATATCCGACGTCTGTGTTCGTAAAACTCCGACGACTCATTGAATCGTTCGGATTAATTCGTTGTCTCGGATTGGTTGTTCGATTTGGGTTCGACCCGAAAGGTTCAGTTAAGATTAAGCTGTAATATTAATTGCACCTTAATAATACTGATCGGAAACAGCCTCCACCTAGGAATTCCGATCACTTGACCTTACTGAAGTAGTAGCTCTGTAATAATTCTGAACCCTCTATCAGAATAATACACTTGTTGGAAGGACACCATTCCTTTTAATCTCCCACTTGTCCTTCCGGACAGGTGTGCATACAGTGTATAGCCCATTTCCTATGTCGCTTAATGTCTCTTCGTGAACTATAAGGTAAGATTCATCGTCATTCTTATTACGTTCAGAAGTGTTTCTCGATCTCCGAGTTCGACTGTCAATAAGCAGATGATTTCTAAAATCCATCTGAGCACGGCCATGCATTTTCACAGTATCGCTCTTCGAGCGGCCTTTAAACAACAAAGACATGTTCCCTATAGTTAATAGGTGGACATTCCCTGTCTTGTACTGTAAGTTTCTCTTACTGAGAGGACCTAATCTCCCGAGTGTTCCCGTTATGATCCTTAATTACGACGGACGTTAGACAACATCAAAGAGACTATTACTCAAACAAGAAAACTTCACAATACTCATGGTCGAGGAAATAAGTTCTGATAGCTATAATGAGAAATGTACTTATGACAATTTTGAATCTCTTAAAGTACTCTCATAGGTCTATCCAGTGCAGTTCTAAACTAGCACCTGTGCAAATGGTTTATGACTATTATGTCCTTACAGCACAAGAAATGGTGCTGTAAATCATACTGCATACTAATCTCCAGTGATCATTAATCGTCCATTAGTTAAATGACCTCGATTAGGGATAATTTTCGATTTAAATGTTCAATATTCACTTAACAGGTGTTTCTTTATCCAAGACATGGTCTTGATACCCTATTTTGAATATTTCCATAAATCGAATGGACTCATTATTTAATTCTAAACCACAATTAAATAGCAATGGAATGAATATAAAATATAAAATTTATTACTCCATAAATGAATGGTTTTAATACAGTGTACATTAAAACGACCAGTTTAATTAAAACACATGTACAAGGAATTTCAGAGCCAATCTCCAATGTGCTTGATTCCCATTGCCTCAACGTGCTTGTTGTGTTTCACTTTAGGTAGAGGTTTAGTCAAAGGATCGGCCACATTATCATCCATTCCGATCTTACAAATTCTGATTTCACCTTTGGATTTCCATTCCCTTATCATGTGAAATCGCCTTTGGACATGTTTGACCTTCTGGTGCTCTCTTGGCTTTCTAGCCTGAGCGATAGCTCCATTGTTATCATAGTGGAGATCTATCGGACCCTTGATGGAGGGTACAACACCAAGTTCACTGACGAACTTGCGAATCTAAACAGCCTCCTTAGCTGCTTCTGAAGCTGCCAAGTATTTGGCTTTAGTTGTAGAATCTGCAGTGGTACTCTGCTTGGCACTCTTCTAGCAAAACGCTCCTCCATTAAGGCAAAATATGTACCCTGACTGTGACTTGAATTCGTCTCTGTCAATCTGGAAGCTAGCGTCAGTGTAACCTTCAACAACCAGGTCTTTGTGGCCACCATAAACTAGGAATTTATCCTTATTCCTTTTCAGGTACTTCAGGATGTTCTTGGCCACAGTCCAATGCGCCTCTCCTGGGTTTGATTGGTATCGGCTCGTAGCACTTAAAGCATACGATACATCAGGCCTGGTACATATCATGTCATACATGATCGACCCAATTAGCGACGCATATGGAATCTGATCCATTCTCTCTCGCTTAACAGGTGTCTGTGGACACTATTTCTTGCTGAGAGTTACGCTATGGGACATGGGTAGATGCCCTCTTTTGGCATTCTCCATGTTGAATCGTGCCAGTAATTTATCAATGTAAGTACTCTGGCTCAATCCAATCATCCTCTTAGATCTAACCCTATAGATCTTGATGCCCAATATGTATTGTGCCTCTCCTAAGTCCTTCATTGAAAAGCACTTTCCCAACCAGCCCTTTACGGACTTTAGTAATTTTGTGCTGTTTCCAAGGAGCAGTATGTCATCGACATATAGGACTGGGAATGTGATACCACTCCCATTGACCTTCTTATAGGCACAAGACTCTTATGGATTGTTGATAAAACCAAACATGCTGATGGCTTCATCAAATTGCAGATTCCAATTTTTGCTTGCGTGCTTCAGTCCATAAATGGACTTCTTAAGCTTGTATACCTTTCCAGCGTTGCTTGGATCAACAAAACCTTCCGGCTGTGTCATATACACAGTTTCTTCCAAAATCCCATTTAGGAAGGCGGTTTTGACATCCATCTGCCATATTTCATAATCGTAATATGCAGCAATCGCTAGGATAATCCAGACAGACTTTAGCATTACGACTGGTGAAAAGGTTTCATCATAGTCAATCCCGTGGATTTGTCTATAACCTTTCGCCACCAGTCTAGCTTTGTATATTGATACATTTCCATCTTTGTCTGTCTTCAGTTTGAAGATCCATTTGCAACCAATGGGTGTGTAACCCTCGGGCATATTCACCAAGTCCCAGACTTGATTTTCAGACATGGAGTCCATCCCGGATTTCATGGCCTCTTGCCATTTACCAGAGTCAGGGCTCGTCATAGCTTGTTTGTATGTCGCTGGCTCATCATCATCCATAACTAGGATGTCCTGATCATCGGTTAAGACAATACCAAGGTATCTGTCTGGTTGAGATCTTTGCCGTTGCGACCTACGAAGGGTAATGGGTTGAGCATTTACATTGTCTATTTGATTCCAACCAATCTTCTCAGCTGCTTCCAAAGCACTTAGATTGTCATTTTTATCAGGTTGACGTTGTTGCTCGTCCTCTCGAATTTCGTCGAGTTCGATTTTCCTCCCACTTGTCATTTTAGAAAGGTGTTCCTTCTCCAAAAAGACACCATCACGAGCAACAAACACTTTGTTCTCGGATTTATTGTAGAAGTAATACCCTTTGGTTTCTTTTGGGTATCCCACAAAGAAACACTTGTCTGATTTGGGGTGAAGTTTGTCCGAAATTAATCGTTTGACATATGCTTCGCATCCCCAAATCTTGAGAAAAGACAACCTAGGAGGTTTCTTAAATTAGTCCATAATTCATATGGAGTCTTTTCAACAGCTTTTGACGGAGCTCGGTTTAGTGTTAGTGCCTCAGTTTATAGCGCATGTCCCTAGAAAGAGATAGGAAGTTCACTAAGACCCATCATTGATCGAACCATGTCTAACAAGGTTCGATTCCTCCGTTCAGACACTCCTTTCCATTGAGGAGTTCCGCGAGGTGTCAGCTCTGAAAGAATACCATTTTCTTTCAAGTGATCGTCGAATTCATGGCTCAAATATTCGCCACCTCGATCTGATCGAAGTGCTTTAATTTTCTTGCCAAGTTGATTCTCAACTACTTTCTGATTTCTCAATAGATTCAGATTTGTTCGACATAAGGTAGACATAACTATGTCTACTATGAATTGTCTTAGTTTTGTCAGCGGTATCAACATTTGCCTAATCATATGTATAAATCATGCAATTTTCATTAAATATATATTTGCAAGACAATTTAGAAACAACCATTGTCAAAGTCTTACATTCAAAATTACTAGGTGTCTAACACCATAGATCATAGTATGTTCAAAAGCATGATGAAACTAAGAATAGTTTAATTACATGTCATACACAAAATAGCGCATGCAAGCACGACCGAAAAACCATCTTCGTCGTCTACTTGTCCTTGCACCAACACTTGATAAGATTATCACTTGGTCCCTAAAAAGGCAACATAAAGTGAGTCATACTTGGTATCCAATACCTATGATAAGCTTAATTCACAAGTGTTTAAGGAAGATACCTGAGACAGATGCTACATTCCTCTCTTCCTCTTCTCGGAAGAGCTTGCATTCTCTCTTGTAGCGGCCTTGCCAACCACAATAGAAGCATCGCATCTTCGCCTTGACCTTCTTGAAATCCCTCCTCCTTGCTCTCAAGGGCCTCTCGGTCATTCCACAGGCGGTGGCTCGACTAAGTAGTTGCACCACCTCCATTAAGGAGCGTGTCTCCTTTCCCGCAACTATATGCACTCTAAGTGCATCATAGCCCGAGTGGAGCGAAGCAAGCAAGATATGCCCCGCCATCTCATCCTCCAATGAGATTCCGAGAAGCTACACATGTTTGAAGAGCCTAGTCATTCCAAGCACATGAGGTCGGAGGGGCATGTCGGGTCTCAATTTGGAATTGTAGACCTTTTTCCAAAGCTGACGCCTTTCCTTAGCAAGACAACCCACATTGGTGGCTTTATCTTCATGTTTGAGAGTGACCTAGTCAAATCAAACACGAGTCCATCATAGTTGCCATTGTCACTCTTGGTGACTCTTACATTGACAACGTCCTCAAGTGCTTTGAGGAACATGTCCGGAAGGTAGGAGGAAAGGCTTTCCTTCCAACTTTCAGGGATGGAATTGGCCATGAGTCGTGAGAATTTCTTGCAATTGGAAGACCATTCTTCATGAGCCTCATCGGTCATGATCCCCTTAGAGAAGAAGCTTGGAATGGGAGTGTCAAGAGTGTACTTCAAGGAAAAATTCCGAAGAGTTTTCCTTAGTTCCTCCTCCCACTCCTTGAAGTTGACCAAGTTAAGGCAAATTGCCAACTTGTTGGGGAGTTCCGGGCACATAGAATTGTTGTTGATTGAGTTACTTGCAGACATTGTTCTATAATTGAAAGAATTTGAAATGAAAAACCATTCATATGATCAATAAGTTTGAAATTTAAAAGCGTTTATGCAAATTTTCAATCTTATTAAGCATTTTATCCATGCATTAATAATTTGTCTCTTTTAGGCGAGAATAAAATGATTCCGAGATCCTAAAGATCAAGAAATGGTTAAGCATGCTTTGGCTTGTCTTAATCATTAAATATCTTAAGGTAAGCAATCCAATTGCTAATAGCCCTAAGCTACTCTCAGTTTGATAAAGCGTCGCATCTAATGCATTCTTGACATTTTATCACTTTTGCCACGACATCTAAGGACTCCTTACTGATATCGTTGAGCTTAACCAAGACAACTTGTATACCTAATATACCTTACGTTCCTAGGGAAGTAGTGATGCCTCGCTTTGGCGTAGCCCATCACATACGCACATTGGTTCGGTAAATGTTGTTGTTGGAATGGCAAATTTTAGCTCAATATTTTAAGGGACCTAGGGTTTCTATGTTGGTTGATTTAAGTGAACTTAACTAATCATCGTAACATTTGAAATCCTAGACATGCATCTAACATTCAAATATATATATATATAACAACAATATATATAAGGCATAAATTTGATGCATTTGGCAACTAGCATGACCCCTTGAAATCTTCAAATCTTAAAGGGCCTTCATCTTGGCTCGTCGTCATCGAAACGCCTTCTTGAGACATCTTTACCAAAATAAAATTACTAGCTACTACGACTAAGATTAATCTAAAGTACAAAAATACTTAACGGTACGCAGACCGTATTTAGATTTACAAAAATACGTAACGGAACGCAGTCCGTATTTTCTATCCTAATCGGGTCCCACTAGTTGCCATTTTCTAAAAAAACCTGTTTTGAAACAATCTTTCATTCACCCATTAACTATTTGTGAATGGCCCATACATTTTACGAGATAATACAAGTAAACACGCAAAACTAGTAACTAAGTTAGGTGGTTAATCCGATTAACGCGCCTAATTAAAACTAGTCAAAGTTGTTTAATACATTATGGATTAATAAGGTGCAATTTGTTCACGTAATTAGCTAAGCTCCCACTAAATTCCACATCCAGCTTAATTAGTCCAATTAATTAAGCCGGCTAACCCAAATTTGTCAAAATCAAAAATTTTGCAAAAGCCGAAAAATTGAGGTCTAACCTCGTTAAAATAAGGATATTTTAGATTTTAACACCTGACAAAAACCCGAAAATGATTTTTAACACCCCAAAAAAAAACTTTTATTTTAACACCTGACAAAAATTATAAAAATGGTTTTCACCACCATTTAACTGATTCCGTTTAGAAATCCGTTATGTGGGTTCATGAGCCACGTGTCGCTTTATTATTGGCCAAAAAATAAAAAAAAATAAAAAACAAAAAAAAATAAAAAAAAAATAAAAAAACTTAAAACTACCCAGCCACCCTAGCCCCACCATCGCCCCGCCACTGCCACCTTCTTCTTCAGCTTGACCCACAGCCGGCGACGCAACGACCGGCGTACCACCTCTTGCTCCCTCACTGGTCGACCTAAACCCATGCTCACCCTTTTCCCACAGCCCTAAACCACCCTAGCCTGACCACCGCCATCACCAGCCACGAATTTTTGGCCGTTGATTCAGCCACGAATTCGGTAATTGAAGGCCGAAATCGGCCGGTTAAGGCCACTCAGCCCCAAAATCAGTCGATTTCAGCCATTAATGGCCAAATTCGCCGGCGTTTTTGGGGAAGGAAGATTGCTCAGCCGCAAAACCACCACCTCTGAAATTCGTCGCCGTTTTTTAGGCACGATTTTCGGTGGGGGTTCTCTAATTTTGGCTGCGGGAAGCGAGGGTACGTCGATTTCTGGTGATAAGGAAGGTTCGGTGGCGAAACCGGTGACGGGGGCTAGGAGAGGGTGGTTCGGGAGTTGACCAGGGAGAAGGCAGCCACCGGTTGGTGGCTGCCTTCTGGTTGTTTGAGTTTTTTTAAAAAAACATCTATTTTTTTTTGCTTTTTTTTTTATTTTTTTTATTTTTTGAAAACAAGTAAAATGGTGACACGTGTCACTGTGGACCCCACTTAACGGAATTTTTTGACGGAAACCGTTCAGTGGTGGTAAAAACTATTTTTATAATTTTTGTCTAGTGTTAAAATAAAAGATTTTTTTTTTGGGTGTTAAAAACCATTTTCGGGTTTTTGTTAGGTGTTAAAATCTAAAATATCCTTCAAAATAATTACATAAATATTTTAAAATGGCAAAATTTTCGCAAAACACATAGCCCGAAATTAAGCCAAAACCGCCCATTCGTATCCTAGTGGGCTAAGCACCATGGCTGCAAGGCAGCCTAGTGTTGCGTATGGTGCTGGCTGCTAGCAAGCACGCCTAGCGCAGCATGCTCTGCTAGCTAGCACCAATAGTACGCTAGGCATGCAACGCATGCTAGCTGCTTGCTGGCGCAGGCAGAAGTGGGCTGGCTGGCTAGGGCTTGCTGCCTCGCTGCCCAGCAGCAGCACAAGAACGCCAGCAGCCTGAGGCCCACGCACCCAGCACAGGCATCACACAACAGCATCCCTTGCCACACATCGCACAGCAGCACCATGGCTTGGCCCCTGTGCGCACCATAGGCAGCCTTGGTGACGCTTGGGGTTTTTGCCTCGATTTGCATGCATTTTCTCGGGATTTTAATCCCAATTTGTGTGTGACTTAAAATTAATTCCAAATTTATTTTAGAATCAATTTGAGGAAAAACAAAAATAAAATAAGTCAAACTTAATTAAATTCAATTTTAACGGTGCACAAGCCTAATTTTCCAAAATTACTTTGGAACATTTTTTGGTCTTTCTTGATGCTTAAAATTGAAAGAGCTATGTCTATAATTAATTTAACCAATATGCAAATTAGTAATGGATTTGACAAAATAGGGAGTTGGAAAAATAAATTAATCATCCAATGATAAAATTTTCCAACTTTTATACTTGTGTAAAATAACAAGATTACATCTTCCAACATGAAGATTAATCAACATTTACTCACAAGCATTTGAACTTCAAGGATTTTAATCAACCAAATATGAAAAATTCAAAATTAGTTTAACATGGAATTTAGGGTTAAAGTTCCAATCATTTAAACATTTAAAGATTAGATCTTTAACATACTAGGAACTTAAAATTACACATTCACAACAAGTATTCACACATTAATGCAATTTATTTGCATAATTGTGAAAAACAAGTTTATGTGAAAAAGAACATATCAACTTAAGCACATATTATAACTCAATAATCATGCTTAAAAGATATTTAAATTACAGTAGATTAGGGATGCAATAATGTATTTAGTCTACCCTTGACATGCTTGCATTAATCAAGGCATAAAGGATTGAAAATTTTCGTTGAAAACGAAAAAAACCCTCAAAAAAATGGGTTTCTGGTTCGAATTTGGCTTCTGGACAGTTCTCGTAGAGGGTTGAAACTGATTTAGAATGTCAATTCTACCCAAAAAACACTATTTTTGAGCCAAAATCTCGATTCGACAGCCAAAACGAGAAAAATACGAGTTTTAAAATTAATTAAAACGAGCTTCTAATCCAATTAGAAAAGAAAAACCAGAATTTAAATCCACTTTAAAACACCTTAATTAATAAATAATTGCAATAATTAAAAAGTGCGCGACTGTGATACCACTGTAGGGTTTCGTAGTGACCCTCAGTACGCGGAAAGAAACCCCCCAAGACCCCCCCGATAACTAATGCAATTAAAGCATGCAAATATCATTATTACATAATTAAGAGAAAGAGGGATTAAGAATTATACCCTAGACACGTGCTTCACTCGCTAAAAGAGCTCTTACTTGAACCTCGCAAATGCAAGGCCTTCGATGGTTCGTACCCTCAAACCCGACCCGATCGTCCTAATTCCTGAAGGTTAGTCGGGACCCGAACAAAATATAAACTTTGGAGTTTTACAAACTTAAGGTATTCTCAACAATGGAGATTCCTTTATAGCTCCACTCAAGTGTGTATTCTCAAAATCCCAACCAAGTTGGTATTTATAGAGAATGGGAACTTGAATCCCATTTCATGATTAATGTGGGATCATGTGCAAATGTGTTAATTTATTTAATTCTAAATTAAATAATTAATCAATTGCAATCACAATGCAATAAGTGTCAAGAGGGTAGAGAGAGTTAGGTGAGGACCATGTCCCTTGGTGGGGGACCATTGTCTTGCTCCACAAAGGTAGCCTTCAGGCTTTTAGTCCCCTCACCCTCAAACCGCCACACCTTAGACAGCTGGGCTGAAAGCCTGCCTTGGCTGCCAAGGCTGCCAGCTGGCGCCTAGCACCAAGGCTTGCATCCAGCACCTAGGCACACACATACGCACGCACACGCAAGTGCCTAGCACTACGATGGTGCTACTATGCCATGCGAAGGTTGCGATGGCATCTAAGAACCCAAGCATGCATGCTGCGGTGGTGCTGTACCATGCGAAGGCATGCACACTCGTAAGCATGCTGCTGCGATGGGCTGCCTTGTGCACCTAGCACACATGGCGCGCCTAGCACACACATGGTGCGCCTAGCATACACATGGTGCGCCTAGGCTTGCGATGAACTAGCCTAGCCTAGCACTCACATGGCTTGGCCAATGTGATGCTACGGCTATGCTCGTACTTGTTGCTTGTGATTTTGCGACGGCTCGGTCTCGACGCCTTAGGCTCGATATCCGACGTCTGTGTACGTAAAACTCCGACGACTCATTGAATCCTTCAGATTAATCCTTCGTCTCGGATCGGTTGTTTGATTTGGGTTCGACCCGAAGGGTTCAGTTAAGATTAAGCTGTAATATTAATTGTACCTTAATATTACTGATCGAAAGCGGCCTCCACATAGGCATTCCGATCACTTGACCTTACTAAAGAATTAGCTCTGTAATAATTCTGAACCCTCTATCAGAATAATACACTTGTTGGAAGGACACCATTCCTTTCACCTATAGATATGTTGTGTGTAAAATAAAACTTCTGACTTGCTTTTCAAGTTTATTAATGTGGCCAGTCAAAAATATTTGGCAGGCAGCTTCCGGGTTTACAAGATCATGGAACGACTTTGATAAAGGAACTACTGCTCCAAACGCCAGCTATGGTCAGAAGTTCGAAGCCACTGACAACAAAAGCTATGGCATGAAAAGTTGTTCATCCTGCTTTAAATGTGGCCAGGAAGGGCACTGGGAAAAAGATTGCCCTACTACTACATCCAACGTAGCTGCTGGTGCGATAGGAAACCAGAAGTTCGAAGCCACTGACAACAGAAGCTATGGCATGAAAAGTGGTTCATCCTAATTCAAATGCGGCCTGGAAGGGCACTGGGAAAAAGATTTCCCTACAACTACATCAAATGTAGTTGCTGGTGCGATAGGAAACCAATCAATTGACTCCTGGTTTGCAAGAGAAGCTGCCACCAACTGACTCGAGGCTTAGGCCAGATTAGAGACACTTGGAAAATGGTTAATATGAGCTGGCAAATGTAGAGAAACTGAGACTTGAACAGTTGCAAAGACAGGTATGTGTTTTCCTGAGTAAAGCTCATTAACAACTCTTCCAACTGGCAAATGCAGAGAAACTCAAACTTCAACAATTCCTCAAATAACTGTATCGCCAATTTTTATTTTAGTTTTTTTAAGTGTAATATTACAAGTTATTGAAGAAAATATATGTGTTTTATGTATATTATGATTATATATAAGTATTTGGTACAATTTAAGTGAAAAAAATGCAATAAAAAAAAACTTTTAATTTTTTTGGGCATTTTTGGCACCGGTTTTGAACAGAACCGGTGCTTAAAGTATTTTTTTTTGCCACTTTTCGCACCGGTTTAAAGCAAGAATCGGTGATAAAAGTGTGGTTTTTCGCACCGGTTCTCACCCAGAACTGGTGTGAAAAGATTGATTTTGCACCGATTTTGAACCAGTGCAAAATGTCTGGGGTTTTAGCACCCCCAAAATTAGGACCGGTTCAAAACCGGTGCTAAATGGGGGTTTTGAACCGGTGCGGATTACGTGTTTTTGCCTAATGATGTATGCTTTTGATTTCTAGCTTATTGGTTTTATGAATGGTTTTTCTTTGCAAATTCTTTCAATTGTAGTAAAATGTCTGCAACTTCAACGAATGGGAGAAGTTGGCATTTGACTTAAACATGGTAAATTTCAAGGAATAGGAAGAGGAACTCCGGAAAACTCTACGAAATTGTTCCATGGAGTACATTTTGGATACTCCCATTCCAAACTTCTACTCGAAGGGACTCATGAGTGATGAAACTCATGAAGCTTGGTCTTTCAATTTCAAGAAAGTCTCACGACTAATGGCTAATTCCATCCCGGAAGATTGGAAAGAAAAATTCTCCTCCTATTTTCCGGACATGCTCCTCAAAGCACTTGAAGACATTGTCAATGTGAGAGTCACCAAGAGTCTCCATGGCAACTATGATGGACTTGTATTTGATTTGACGAGGTCACTTTTAAACATGAAGATTAAGCCACCGGAAGAGGGTTGCCTTCCCAAAAAAAGGTACCAAGTGTGGACTAAGGTCTACATGTTAGACTTTGACCCGGGATGCCCCTTCAACCTCATGTGCTTTGAATGACTAGGCTCTTCAAGCATATGGAGTTTCTTGGTATGCCATTGGAAGATGAAATAGTGGCTCACTTGCTACTAAGCTCACTCCACTCCGGCTTTAATGCATTTAGAATGCACTTGATGGCCAAAAAGGAGAATTACTCATTAATTAAGGTGGTTCAAGAGCTTCATAAGGCCGACTCATGTAGGGCTACAAGGATTTCTTTGAGACATAAGAAGAAGAAGTTCAAGAACAAGGCGAAGATGCGATGCTTCTATTGTGGTGGGCATGGCCACTATAAAAGGGAATGCAACGTATTTCGAGAAGATGAGGAAAAAGGGAGTGTTCCTTCCTCCTCAGATATCTTCATTATAACCTAACACTTGGGTATAAGCAACTCATAAGTATTGGATACCATATATGACTCACTTTATGCTCCTATTTCAGGGACCAAGCAAGTGAGAGGGCTTCACAAGTGGAAGTGCCACTACAAGCGGATTGAACGATGAAGATGGTCTTTCCGTCGTGTTTGTAGGCACATTGTTTGTCTTTGGCTTGTAATAGAACTAATTCTCATTTTATTATGTTTTTCTTACCATTAAACATATTTTGATCTTTGGCTTTGGACGCTGGGTAGTTTTTTTATCACAAGACGATACATGGTTGTTTTGAACGTTTTTCAAATGTGTTTAGACAAACAGATTTATAATGTTAATGATACCACCAAAAGGGTTAAGAACAGTGAGTTAAATCAAACTGATAAGTGCCTATGGCACTCATAGGGTAGATTTCTTCTTTACTTTAAGCTCATTTTTAGCCTTTAATGTCGTGTTTTTAAGTAATAATGCTTTCTTTGCGTGCTTGTGTGTGAGTTTAGAGAAATACATGTTTTTAGGGTTCACTTATCATTTTATGCATTTATTTGCTATTCTCTTACCTCTCTGTTTCTTTGACTTGTTTTGTAGGTGTGTCGGGTTTCCCAGGATTCAAATATCGAGGAGAAAGCTCAAACATAACCAAGGAAGTCAATGGAACCAATTTAGGGAAGCTAAACACAAGCTAAACTAGTTTAGGCACGCTTATGATGCTCACCCAAGCATCCCTACCTGCCCGAGCAGCCCCTCGCACCAAGCAGCTGCCTTCGCACCAAGCAACAAGTAGTAGTAGCATATATGCAAAGCGATAAGCGCAACAGCTCAGCAATGGCTTATTGCCATGACACGGCGAATTCTGTCGTGGCGTGGTGGTTACTGTCGTGTCACGGTGGTCTTTGCCGTGTCGCGGCAGCTACTACCATGACGCGGCACCCTATCGCGGGCGCGGCCCCTACCACCGCGGGTGCGACTGTGCGGGTTTATTTTAATTCGATTTTTCTCTTCTTTTTGGAAAATATAAAAGGGGGTTAAGCCTCCCATTTTAAAGGAAGAACTTTTTCCAGATTTCATTTGCTATTTTTAGGAGAGCTTCGCTCTCTAGGTTTAGCTTAGTTTTACGAGTAGTTTTAGAGAGAGAAAGTGAGTGATTTCAATGGTGATTTGAGAGATTGAAGATTCAACAGTGACTGTATTAAAGATCTTCTCAATTATCAATGAGCATTTCTTACTCTATCTCATCTTATTGCTTTCTTTAATTTCACTTGTTTAATTTAGTTTATTGATTGATTCTTGATTAGATTAGTTTGTTTTTCATATTTGGTTGATTTTTTATTTCATTTACTTGTTTAGATTAGATGATGATAATTATTGAGTAGTTGTTTTGCTAGAATTTGGGTAAAACATGTATGATTGATTGATTGTGATTAATTCGGGAATTAAATTGATCGATTGTTGAGATTTAATTGATTAATGGAAGTTTGCTTGTGCTTAGTTTGATTAGGCCTTGAGAACTATGCTAGATTGCATTGTAATTCCTAATGAGATGACCACTTGATTTAGGATTGCAATTGTTGATTGGTTTGAATTGTGATTCTCTTAGTTTGTTATTCATAGAGGAAACTAAAGGTGGGCAACGTCCCGTGCCGGGCTTCGGCGGGCCGTGCCTGGCGGGCCACGGTCTCCGGCGTGCCGAGCCGTGCCGTGCTCTGCCACGTTCCTAAAGAAGCATGCCGTGTCGTGCCACCCAAAATCGCAGGCCAGCCCACGGCACGGCAAGGCCCACGTGCCGAGCGGGCTCGTGCCGGGCTGGCCTTCGTTTTTTTTTTATTATTTTTTTTTTAAATGTTTATACTATTATGTTTCTCAAATAAATTAAGTTTAACATTTATGTTTTACTATTTATTATATTACTATTTATATTTATATTTAGTTTATACTATTACTTTATAGTTTAATATTTATAATTTATTATATTTATTTTTGTATTATTAATTAATATAATTTTTTTTGTTATATTAATTTACAAATTATAACTTAACAGGAAAAAAAGGTAAATTGGACTTTTGATGCGAATTCATAGTTCATATTATTACTTGAAAAAATTGTACAATGATAACAATAATGATAAAAATCGTAGAAGGATATTAAACAAAAATTGAATAATGATAAAAATCGTAAAATGATAATATTAAAGTCGTACAATATACAAAAGTTGTCTATTCTTCATCTATGCTTCTTCTTCTTCGTCTTTGCCTTCAAGGTCATCGGCTAGTTGAATAAATTGGGAACTAGCCGAACCCGAACGGTCGGAAGCGGAGGTTCCTCATCGATGTCGTTGTCATCGTAAGAACGGTCTTATGAGCGATTTTCAGCATCCAACCAATCTTTGAAACACACGCACATTTCAAGTGTTTCGGGTTTTAGACTTGTTCTTCTATCGTCTAAAACCCTCCCGGATGCACTGAATGCTCGTTCGGAGGCAACAGAGGAGACTTGGATACCAAGAATGTCTCGTGCCATTGCCGCCAAAGTTGGATGCTTCGTGCTTTGTTGTGTGCACCATGCAAGGAGGTCGAGGCTGTTTATCTCATCGTCGTCCATGCCCTTGGTGAAGTCGTAACTCAGGTACATTTGCAACTCCGAGACATCGCTTTGCATTCTCCTTATTGATGAATCACCTGAAAACCGTGAAATCAAATTATTAGCTTGTGAAAATAAGTGTTTGGCCTTTTTACTTACGTTTTTGGATGGTTGGGAAGGGCCTGAGAGAGGAACGGTGCTATATTTGGTTTCATAGACTGTATATAAAGCAAAAAATTGATCCTTCACATTACTCTTATAGGTTTCTACATTATCGTCAATAAGCATGCATTGAAAATAAATGTCAACTAACATAAATGTATTTTCATATTTTTGCCGAGAATCTAATATGGAAGAAAAAATACAAATCAAAGGAATTTCACTATAATATTTACGCCACTTTGTTTCTATTGCTGGAAGATATTAATCATAATCACTTTGGTTGCGATGAAAGAAAGTAAACATGCATTTGAAAGAATGTTTTGAGCACAAGGATTATAAATAGAAGAAAAACAAAACCTCATGTTATATAATAACTGTAAAAATTGCATATATCTTTCACATTTATCTCAATAATCCTCATATATAGCGTTGTTTGGAAATTTTCCGTTGTAAAAAATTGTTAACGGATTCTTTTATTCAATTGCCTTAGTTAACATGTCATAGGTGGAATTCCCTCTAGTTGGACAATCGGTTTTGATTTTTATTGCTCTTATCTTTTGTTGATTTGGTAAACTCTTCCATTCTTGGTATCTCATGTTTGAGCTATTAATAGACATAATAGCATCTCTAATTTTGTTATAGTATGGACCAATTGCTCTAATTCCATCCTGAACACATAAGTTAAGGCATGACAAACACATCTAGTATGATGTGCGTCACCATCTAATATTACATCAGTCAAGTTTTGTTTAACATAATTAGCAGTATATTTCATTGAGGTTGCATTGTCAAATGTCATACACATGATTTTTTCTTGAAGGTTAAATTCATTTATTGCTTCCATTAAATGGTGATCAATGTTAATACCGGTGTGGGGGTATTCTAGCATTTTGAAATGAATTATTCGTTTTTGTAACAACCATTAATCATCTACCAAATGGCAAGTCACACATAAATAGTGATATTGATAACCACTATCCCAAGAATCGGCAGTCAAAGACACTCTACAATTAAGTTTACTCAATTCGTCTTGCAACCGCATTTTGTACTCTAGGAAGTTTTTCATGGCGGCGGAACGAACGGTTTTCCTAGAGATTCTTTTATGTTGGGGTTGTAATGCTTTGTTAATGTAAGTGTTAAATGGGTCACTTTCGGAGAAAAGAAAAGGTAGTTCGGCGTGTACTATCATTTTTCCTAGTTCATCCCTATCCCTCTCATAGTTGTAGGTAAAGCCGTGTGGATGGAATTGGGAAATTTTTTGCTGGTTTGGATCACTAGCTGGTTCTGCACAATTTCTCATGTGTCTACTTAAGTGTCCCGTCCCGGACTTGGATTCTGCCGAGTATATATTACCACATGTTTTACATTTTTCTCTTTTTTGGGCTTTATTTAACACAAAATATTTCCATACATCACTTTTGCGGCTTTTAATATTTACCAATAATATATCAATAATAATAACAATAATAATAAAGATTAGTTAGATCTTAAAACCGTGCTTCAACGCTTTCCACTAATTACGATTACAAACTTTTAATTTATTAGATATTAAGAGATAAAATTAGAAAATTTAAGAGATTAAGAGAATTATTAGATAATATAAGAGATTAAGAGAAGAGATTGTGAATTTGTGATTTGGAATGAAGAATTGTGGAGCTATTTATAGGAAATTAGGGGGTGAAGAAGACCGTTGAGCAACGGTGGAATGAAGAAGACGGTTTAACGCGGGCTGGCACGCGGGCCGTGCCTAACTGGATGGCACACGGGCCGTGACTGACGGGTTGGCACGCGGGCCAAGGGGCGGGCTCGTGCCGTGCCATGCTAGAAAAAGTTTAGATGCTGTCCGTGGCACGGCCCACGGCACGCCGGGCGACCATCATGCTAGGCCGGGGCAGCTGACGGGTCGTGCTGTGCCTCATTGAAAGTCGTGCCGTGCCGGGCCGCCCGCAGGCAAACTTGGCCCGTGCCCAGCTTTAGAGGAAACCTAGCTTGACAATTAGGAGATAGCTCTTTGATCCTAATTGATAGCTCTCACCTTTACTCCTCACAATCATTAATTGACTTGACCTTCCCAAGTTGTTGCAATTGTCATGATTACTTATTGATCCCCATTCCCTAGTGTTTCATCTATTTGATTCTTGTTTGTTGTGGTAGTTATATAGCCTTTCTTCACCCTTGACCTAGCTTAAGCATTGATTGAAAGCACTTGAACATAACCGTTCCTAGTGGTTCGACCTTTGACTTACCTCTATACTTGTATTTAGGTTTGTTAAGTGATTATAAATTTTGTTTGGCTCTAGGGAGGATTAGTCAACGACCTAGTTTTCCCTACGTCAAAATGGCACCGTTGCCGGGGAACGGTGTCTATGTTTGAGAGTTTTTGATTGCTTGTGTCTAGGTCCTTGTATGTACTTTTATTTTATTTGATTTTTGATTTTTTTTGATAAAAAAAATGGCAAGTACTTCGTTTCCTTAATTGGAGAATGAGCCATTTTGGTTGTATTTTGATAAGCTAGAGAACTTCGTTAATTACCATGGTATTGAACTTTGGGAGGCTTGTGAGATTTGTTATCATGAGTTGAATGAGTAAACTAGAGACATTATTAAAAGCATATTTAATGGTGAAGTTCGAGCTACTTGTGGCATTGTCGTCTAGGCCATATAAACATCAAACGCATCAAGAAACTCCTTCAACAAGAAATTCTTGATTCATTCGATTTAGAGTCGTTTGAAAACTACGAAGGATGCTTACTTGGCAAGATGATAAAACAACCTTTCTCCAAGTTAGGAGAACGGGCTACTGACTTATAAGGTCTTATACACACGGATGTATGCGGACCAATGAGCACAACCACAAGAAATGGTTATCGCTATTTTATCACATTCACAAACGACTATAGTAGATATGGTTATGTGTACCTAATGTCACACAAATCTGAATCATTTGAAAAGTTAAATGAAATGTAGAGTGAAGTGAAAAATTATATTGGAAAGAAAATCAAAGCCCTTCGATCGGATCAAGGTAGTAAGTATTTGAGCTACGAATTCGACGATCATCTGAAAGAATTTGGTATTCTCTTAGAATTGAGACCTCCAGGAACTCCACAATGGAACGGAGTGTCCGAGAGGAGAAATCGAACTTTGTTAGACATGGTTCGATCCATGATGGTTCTTACCAATCTTCCTATCTCTTTTTTGGGACACGCACTTCAAACCGTGGCACTAAAGCTGAACCGCGCTCCGTCAAAAGCTGTCGAAAAGACTCCATATGAATTATGGACGAAGAAACCTCCACGATTGTCTTTTCTTAAGATTTTGGGTTGCGAAGCATATGTCAAAAGACTCATGTCCGACAAGCTTGCACCAAAATTTGACAAATGTTTCTTTGTGAGGTATCCTAAAGAAACAAAGGGGTATTACTTCTACAACCAATCTGAGAACAAAGTATTTGTTGCTCGAGATGGTATCTTCTGGAAAAGGATAAAATTTCCAAAATGACAAGTGGGAGGAAAATCGAACTTCGGATGAGGTTCGGGTGGATGAGCAACAAAGTCAACCTGACAAAATTGACAATAAAAGTGCTTTGGAAGAAGCTGTTGATAATAGTCAGAGTCAAACCAACAAGAAGCCATGAAATCCGAGATGGACTTTATGTTTCAAAATCAAGTATGGGACTTGGTTGATTTGCCCGAAGGTTAAACACCTATCGGTTGCAAATGGATTTTCAAGTTTAAAACCAACAATGATGGAAACGTATATGTATACAAAGCTAGATTGGTGGCAAAAGGTTACAGGCAAATTCACGGTGTTGATTATGATGAAACCTTTTCGCCAGTTGCCATGATTATGTCTGTCCGGATTATCCTATTAATTGCCGCATATTACGATTATGAAATATGGCAGATGGACATCAAAACCGTCTTATTCAATGGGATTTTGGAAGAAAATGTGTACATGACACAGCCCGATGGTTTTGTGGATCCAAACAATGCTAGGAAAGTATGCAAGGTTAAGAAGTCCATTTAAGGACTAAAGCAGGCAAGCAGGAGTTGGAATCTGCGATTCGATGAAGCCATGAACAAGTTTGGTTTTATCTGTTGGGTATTGAAGTGTCCGACACAGCGCAAAAAAAAAACCTGATAACTGGATCGCCTGCATAATAATTAGAACATAAAAAAAAGCATGCAAATAAACAAAACACAAACACATAAAGAGAAGAGAGAGAAATAAACTCACCCTAAACGCGTGCTTCGCTCACTCAATGAGCTCGGACTTGAAAGCTTCAAGCTCCGCAAGTGCGAAACCTCCGACAGCTCACACCCTCGCTTACAAAACCGGAACCGGCCCCTACCCCGTAGCTTAGATGGGGCTAGACCGAAATAACTTAGAGTTTACGAACTAAGTTTTCTCTATTTTGGGGATCCCTTAGAGTTCACCAACTCAAGTGAAATTCCCAATACCCAATCAGTGGTATTTATAGGGAAATGTTCCAAAGAATTCCCATCATCTTTCAATGTGGGATAATTGGTAAAATGCCAAAAGTAAGATTTAAATTCATTCTAAATTAAATTAAAAAGGCAAAACTATCACCAAACAACAAGTGTCACAAGGAGAGCAAGGGGTTAGGTGAGGACCACAAGGGGAGAACCACCTTCCCCATGCTCCTCAAGAAAACCGCCCCTCACAAACCACGCTACTCTAGGCGCGCCAGCTGGCGCTAAGCCTTGGGCACTAAGGCACGCCTAGCTGGCGGCCTGGTGCTTAGTTGGGCCTGCTATCTTGCTTGTGTGCGCGCGCGTCCTAGGAAAGCCTTGCGTGCTTACGGGTTGTTGGGCGCCTGGTGCTAGTAGCAGCTAGCGAGGCCCAGCTGGCCTGCTAGCGCTGCTACCTTACTGGCAAGCTAGCGCTAGCGAGCTGGCGCTTCTAGCACGCCTAGCATTGCATGGCAGGCCTTGCTAGCCCTGCCTTTCCTGCAAGGTTTCCTCGGCCAACACGCCCGGCCATGCGATGCATGCTGCGCTTGCGGCCGAGCCTTGCATTGCCTTGCGTCAAGGGCTTTAGCTAGCCGTGCTAGCCCACCTAGCCCTCAATTGGCTAGGCCATTTTGAGGCTAGGATTTTTACGCGCGATGACTTGTTGTTTGACTGAATTTTTCTGTCTCGTCACCTAAATTCGAATCGACTGATGACGCTCGGCTTCGACGCTCTAAGATCGGAATCTGACGTCCTAGTTCGTAAAATCTCTGTTGACTCATTTAATCCTTTGGATTAATTCGTCGATTCGGTTCTGTTACACGATTGGGTGTGACCCGAAGGGTTCATTCAAGAGCAAGCTGTAATATTAATTACACATGAATATTATTGATTAGAAGCGGCCTCCAGCTAGGCATTCCGATCACTTAACCTCATTGAATAATTAGCTTTCCTAATTAATTCCGAACCCTCTATCGGAATAATACACTTGTTCAACGGACACCATTCCTTTTAATCTCCCACTTCTCCTTACGGACGAGTGTGTTGTTTGTGTATAGCCAATTTCCTATGTCACTTATTAATGTCTTTCCATAACTATAAGGTAAGATTCTTCGTCATCCTTATTATGTCCATAAGTGTTTCTCGATTTCCGAGTTAGATTGTCAATAAGCAGATGATTTCTAAAATCCATCTCAGCACGGCCATGCATTTTCACAGTCTCGCTCTTCGAGAGGCCTTGTAAACAACAAAGACATGTTCCCTACTGTTAATTAGGGGACATTCCCAGTCTTGCATTGTTCGCTTCCCTTACTAAGAGACCCTAGCCGCTCAAGTGTTGCCTTTATAATCCCCTTATACAGGAGACGTTTGACAACATCAAAACGGACTAGTATTCAAACAAGAGAACTTACAACACTCATGGTTTAGGAAAGAGGTTCTGATAACCATAATGAGTAATATATTTATGATGATTGTTAAATCTCTAAAAGTATTCTCATAGATCGATCTAGTATAGTTCCAAACTAATACCTGTGCAAATAATTTATGACAATCTTGTCCTTATATCACAAGAAACGGTGCTATAAATCATACTACACACTAATCCACTACAAGAAATAGGCCGAATTCCGAAGGAATAATTTCGATGGACTTAAATTCCCTCGGAAATTTTGAATTTTTTGACGGAAATTGGGTCTGTCAGAAAATTCCCTCGGAAATATTCCGAGGGAATTTTTCTGACGAAATTTATGTCCCTCGGAAGTTTCCGACGGAAATAACAGCCTTTCGGACGGAAAAACCCTAAAACGCGGAACAACCCCCTTCCCCTCATTTCTCTTTCCTCTCCTCTTCTCTCTCTCCGCCTCTCTTCTTCTCTTTCTCTCTCCTCTCCTCTTTCTCTCTGAACTCATCTCCTCTCCTCTTTGCTTTTCTATCTCCGCCTCCCTAACTCTTTCTCTCTCCTCTCCTTTTTGTTCTTCCTCCCTTATCGCGTTATAACTCTTTGTTCTTCCTCCCTAACCGTATCCCTCTTTGTTCTTCCTATTTATATAACTCGCGTGGTCTACTTCATTTTGCTCATTGGTGAATTTACAAAGTTCCTCGTGGCTGAAGTCACAACTTTGCAACTCCGGTAGAGAACTCCGACAAAGAAGCCTTTTTGATGGTTAAAACGAAGGTTTTCAAGTCAAATTCGACCATGAAAACTCTAGATCTAGGGTTTTCATGGTCGAATTTGGCCTCGTAAACCCAATTTTGTGGTTTTGCACGGTGGAATCAAGGTATGTATCTTTTTTTTTATTTTTAATTTGTTTGTTGTTTTTTTTCGGATTTTTTTGGCTATTTATGGTAGTGGTGGTGGTGGTGGGTGGTGGCTGTTGGAGTACGACTTTTGGGGGGTTGGCGAAGTGGAAATACGGGTTAGGGTGGGTTTCTGGGGTTAGGATATGGGTCGTCGTGGGTAATTTGGTGGGTGTTAAGGGTTAGGGGGTGGCGGTGGGGCTATTTTGGTGGTGAGGAGGGGTGTGGTGGGTGTTAAGGGTTAGAGGGTGGCGGTGGGGTGGGGCTATTCTGGTGGTGAGCAGGGGTGTGGTGGGTTGGGGTGGTAAGCAGGGGTGAGGTGGGTGTTACGGGTTAGGGGGTGGCGGTGGGGTGGGGCTGTTTTGGTTGTGAGTAGGGGTGTGGTGGGGCTGGGGTGGTGAGCAGGGGTGAGGTGGGTGTTACGGGTTAGGGGGTGGCGGTGTGGTGGGGCTGTTTTGGTGGTGAGCAGGGGTGTAGTGGGTTAGGGTGGTGAGCAGGGGTGGAGGAGCAGGGGTGTGGTGGGGCTGGGGTGGTGAGCAGTAGTGGGACTGTGTTTTTTTTTTTTAATTACATTTCCAACGAAATTTTCCGTCGGAAGTAAGTACATTACGACGGAATATTCCGTCGGAAGGGTGTAATAACGACGGAAATTTCCGTCGGAAACTACTTCCTTCCTAATTCCGTCGGAAACCACTCCAACTCCGACGGAAAATTCCGACAGAATCTTTTCCGTCGGAAAATTGCGACGGACTCTCGATTAAAGTGAAAAACATTGCCGAAAAAAATGTATCCGTCGGAAATCGGCCTTCCGACGGAATTTCCGTCGGAATAGGTCAAATTTCCTACAAAGTGTTTTACGACAGAACATTCCGACGGAATTTCAATTGTTTCCGACGGATTTTTTCCGTCGGAATCAAGCTGTTTTCTTATAGTGATCTCGTGCGGTCATTAGTCGTTCAACTTTCAAATGACCTTGATTAAGGATAATTTCGATATGATATTCAACGTTCACTTAATAAGTGTTTCTTTACCCTAGACATTGTCTTGATACCTATAGACACCTAATTGTTTCTCCCAAAATACCAAACCTTGTGATGAGTACCTTTCACGTCTTTGAATATCAAGTTAGGTGAAGAGTTGAAGAGTCTCATGAAGTTTCCTTTAGCCTTGACCATTTCTAACCTTTCCTAAAATGTTTATATCCAAAATCATTCATTTCGTGTCCTTAAAAATCATTCATAAAAACGTCCAAATCAGATTATTTTGGTCCATTATCTCGGTCCAATTGTTGTTTAGTTGGATGGGGTTTGAAAAGAGCTTTCCAATGATATATTATAAGCCCAAATCCGACTTATAACGAATAAGTTATGGCTAAAATAGTAAACTGAGCCAAACCGAGCCTTACTAGCGACCCAATGATCATGTGGAGGGTCCATTAACCTTAACCTCATTCCTAAACCCATTTGGATTTATTACAAGCTTCTAGAATCTTCTAGAAGGTTTTTTTTTATCCTAAATCCCTTAGAATTTATTGTTATCTCCTAGAATCCTCTAGAAGGTTCTAATTTATCCTGTTTTTGAAAAGATAAATTTTTAAGAATTTTACCTCGGGTAAACAAAGTATTTTTTGATAAACCTAGTTATGATCAAAATAGAGTACGTACGGATATTCGGTTAACCCAGTTGGATTGGAAGTCGGATAGCTGTACGGGTTTTATCTCTTTAAAACCATCGCAGAGCAACAGGTCTGAGTTAATTTCTAGCTCTTTTTCTTATCTTTCGACCCCAGTTTTTCTTATGAATAGGGGTCGTTTTCCTCTGTTTTCAATCACCAACAATCATCATCTTTCCCCTCTCTAAGCTAAAGCTTATTATCTCTCTCTCTCTCTCTTTCTCTTGATTCTTTTTCTAGCCTAGCCTAAGCCTAAACACACATCTTTTGATATTTTTCCCAATCAATCACCATACCTCCTTCACGAGCCTCGAATACTCCAAGCTTACCTCGAAGTTTCCTTTGACCTTGACGTGAAAGGTTGATAGTTTTGAGGGTTTGATCCCAAATCTATATTTTAATTTATATTTGATTTATTTGTTTGTTTAAACTTTCTTGAAGTTACTAACGTGTGTATTGTTTGATAAAAAGAGATACGAGCCATCAAAGTGAGTAATTCGATTACTTAATTATTCTTTCGATATAGAAATCATGCTTAGAATATTATTTTAATTCCTAGTATCATGTTAAGATTTTTTATAATTTCTAATATCACATTGATTCCCAGTATCATGTTTAAGATAAAGCTTTGATCTTTATTATTAGTGACATCCTAGGATTTGTTATTAATCTGTTTAGTACATGCCTAGGATCTTGCTAATCATGTCTTGATGATATTATGATATTATTATTATGATGATGGTTGTTGTGTTAATCATATGTTGCTTGATTATTCTAATATATTGTTACTATTTGATCACGCCTTTTCTTGTAGGATTCAAGGGAATTTGTACTTAAAATCACGCCTAATAAGATAATAAATAATTTAATTTAGGTTAATATGATTTTAATTCAAGTGATCACCAATAATAGATTTGATTGTGCATTAATGATCAACCAACGTAGATTAAATATGCCTAGGATTAATTTGATGTATGTATGTTGATCGGAAAGCGCACATGAATATCATAAGAATTACATAGAGGCCGATTAAGGGCGGGTTCAATCTCTTTTAGGTTGGATTAGTATCATCATCCCCGAATATCCAGTCATGGTTCCGGACCACTATGGAGTTAGCGATCTCCGTGATCGTGAATAGGGTGTAACCTTCACACCCGTGAACGGTTTACAAGTTCCTAAAACTTGTTGGCGACTCTTTTATCTCTAGCTTCCTTCCCTTTGGATGCCACCATGTCTAAAAGCATGATCACAATGGGCCTCAAAGTTGATGTTTGAAATATTCCTTACAATACCCTAATTTGAATATTTTCAAATCTAATGGACTCATTATATAATCTAAAAAACAATTTTATAGAAATGGAATAATAATTTACAGCAAAATTAAATTGCTCCATAAATGAATGGTTTGACATAGTGTTTTACATTATAGTCTCCAAAACTGAAATTAAAACACTTAAACAGGGAAATTAAAGCCAATCTCCAATATCCCTGATTCTCATTGCCTCAACGTGTTTGTTGTATTTCACTTGAGGTAAAGGTTTAGTGAGTGGATCGGCTACATTGACGTCCGTTCCAATCTTGCAAATTCTAATTTCACCCTTGGACTTCCATTCCCTTATCAAGTGAAATCACCTTATAACATGTTTGACTTTCTAATGCTCCCTTGACTCCCTAGCCTGAGCAATAGCCCCACTATTATCACAGTAGTGGTTTATTGGTCCCTTTATTGAGGGGACAACACCAAGTTCACCAACGAACTTACGAATCCAAACTGCCTCCTTAGCTGCTTCAGAAGCTACCAAGTATTCGGCTTCAGTTGTAGAATCTGCAGTCGTGCTGTGCTTAGCACTCTTCCAACTGAACGCTCCTCCATTTAGACAGTATATGTACCCTGATTATGACTTGAAGTCGTCTCTGTCAGTCTGGAAGCTTCCGTCGGTGTAACCTTCAACAACCAAATCCTTACTCCCACCAAAGACCAGAAATTTATCCATGTTCCTTTTCAAGTACTTTAGGGTATTCTTGGCCGCAATCAAATACGCCTCTCCTGGGTCTGATAAGTATCGGCTTGTAGCACTCTAGGCATACGATATATCCGCCCTAGTACATATCATGGCATACATGATCGATCCAATAAACGAAGCATATGGAATCTATGGATATATATCTCGTTCATCAAGTGTCTGCGGACACTATTTCTTGCTAAGAGTTATGCCATGAGACATGGGTAGGTGGCCTCTCCTGGCTTCCACCATATTGAATTGTGCCAATACCTTATCGATGTAAGTACTTTGGCTCAATCCAATCATCTTCTTAGATAAATCCTATAGATCTTGATGCCTAACATGTAGTATGCCTCTCCCAAGTCCTTCATTGAAAAAAACTTTCCAAGCCAAGCCTTTAAGGACTCAAACATTGGAATGTTGTTTCCAATGAGCAGTATGTCATCAACATATAAGACAAGGAATGTGATGTCATTCCCACTGACCTTCTTGTAAACACAAGACTCATCTGGATTCTTGATAAAACCAAACTTGCTAATGACTTTATCAAATCGCAAATTCCAACTTGCTTGCTTTCTTTAGTCTATAAATGGTCTTCTTAAGCTTGCATACCTTCCCAACATTATTTGGATCAACAAAACCTTCCGGATGTTTCATGTACACAGTTTCTAACAAAATTCCATTGAGGAAGGCGGTTTTGACGTCCATTTACCATATTTCATAATCGTAATACGCAGCAATTTCTAGGATAATTCGGACGGACTTAAGCATGGAAACTGGCAAAAAGGTTTCATCATAATCAACGCCTTGAATTTACCTATAATCATTTTCCACCAATCTAGCTTTGTACACATATACATTTCCATCTTTGTCGATTGTCGGTTTTAACTTAAAAATCCATTTGCAACCGATAGGTGTGTAACCTTCAAGCAAATCAACCAAGTCCCACACTTGATTTTCAAACATGGTATCTGTTTCGGGGTTTTCTGATGTCCTGCGGGAGAGTTACAATTCCGAGACTGGAACCGGACGCCTGTACCTGCAAAATAACGGAGACTCCTGAGAGCTCCGCCTCCAACGGCCAAGTTAGTACCTGATTAAGGAGTAATTAATACGGAAATTAAAGTAATAAGACCTCTCTAGGTGAGAGTGTTTAATGTTGGTAATCTGCTTTGTTAGCGAGATTAGCCGGTTATTAGTGTTCCGTAATGTTTCTGTTCTTCTCTGTTCTTCAGGTGAGATTAATTGCTTGATCAATTGCCTCTCAATTGCTTGATCTTTTCTTGATTTCTTGATTGCTTAATTAATGAGGATTAATTAAGTATTTATAGTTTTGAGATGCGTGCCACTCTCTAGGTTTAGGGTAAACCTAAGGCTGACCGGGCCTCTAGACAGGATTGGGCCTTGTTGGCCGGTTTTCCCATTTGGCATGGGTGGACACGTGGCGTGCCTCGATTGGTCCGTAGAGGACGTATCTGTGATTGACACGTGGCAGGCTCCTATTGGCCTTCGTGAAGGACACGTGGCGGAACCTGGTTGGTCCACTTGTCAGACGGTGATTGGTGGATAAAAATCCCCTAATCATTTGCCCCTCACAGGTGGCACGTGACTGGTCACGTGTCGCCTGTGACAGGTGTCGCACGGTGACAGGCGACGGCCTGCTACAGGTGTCACCTTGCAAACGGCCGAGAGATTTTCCCGCCCAAATTTTGAATTTGGAAGCGACCCTTCGCCTTCTCACTTTGCCTATATAAGGAAGTGCTGACTTCGGTCATTTTCACATTTGAGAACTTTGCGAGAACATTCGGACCCCTGAACTTGCTCTGACATTTCGGACCTTTTCTGCCTACCGCCTGTTCTGACAAGCCGACTGCACCGGATTTCCAGAACTTCATCAACCGTCACTCGTTCAGGTAACTCAGTTCTCTTACTCTTAATTTTCTTTTTATTTTTTGAAATGGCACCACGGAAGCACACGACACGACCTAAGTTAGTGATCAGCCGGTCACCGGGGACGGCTGAATCTAGGACTAGGAGTGCCGCCTGCCCTTTTCTGGACCCATCTTTGCCCTTTATACAAAGTCCGACTGTATCTGTGTCTATGCAGAACGTGATGGCCAGAACAAAAAAGACTGCTATGATATCAAACTCAGACGGCTCCTCCCAAAGGGTGCTCATTAGTGAAACATCTGACCAGGCGCCAAATGTAGAATTGAAACGAGGCGGCTGCCAAGCCGACAGTTCTGAGAGAGGGGCCAAGGTGGTCCCTTCCCATCTTACCGTTGATATGTCTAATTTTCCTCCTGCTCCGTCTAAGGGAGAGGAGGCGGGCCCCTCTGGGAGAGGGGAGGAGTCGTCCTCTTCGGACTCGTCAGAGGACGAGTCCGAGTCAGCTCTTCTGGCCACAGTTCTCCAGGCTCAGAAGAAAGACATAGCCGCCTACAAGAGGCGAGACTTTCTCATGCGGTTGAGAAGGGGGACAATTGGGCGGAGCCGTCCGCCTCTTACAGAGAGGAAAACGCCCCCTACTACTGCATGGTACCCCGGGGCTGGATCGCAACCATGCAAGACAAAGTGGAGAGCTTTATTGCTAACCACAGAATGGGCCCGGAATTTTTACTGTTCGTGCCGGATCCAGAAGACACTGTCGTCTGGCCGGCTGGTACCAGCTATGATGACGGCTGCTTTTGCTGCTATGTGGCGGCCATCAAAGCTGGACTGCGCTTCCCATTACATCCGGCTGTTCAGCGGATTTTAGATGGGTATGATTTGGGGTTATGGCAGTTAGCCCCCAACTCTTGGGTAAACGTACTCGGCTATGTGGCCGGGTGCGAAATGTACGGGGTGGAGCCAAGCTTTGAGGCTTTCGCCCACATGAACTATCTCAGCCGGACCCCTAAGTCGGGAGGTACCGGCTGGTATCAATTAACAAGCCATAGGGGTTACCTCATGACGAGAGGTAAGGCGAACAAATGGAAGGATTGGCGGAACACCTTCCTTATCATTGAGGGTTCAGACACGGAGCTGAACCAACGTTTTAACAAGTGGAACAGGGATCCGCCTCTTCTCGCAGGCGGCCGCAGCATGCCGCCTGTTCCCCCAAAGGCTAAAAGAGAGATCCTAGACAAAGGACTCTTCAAAGTAGAGACTAGGGTGAACTCTACTTCAGGGGTACGAGAGCAAGTACCCCTAAACTGCGTCCCGAGCTTCAAGTGGCTCTATGACGAGTACTTTTTGGCCGCCTGTGGCCTCAGCAGTCGGTGCTCTAGAGGTAGCCGGCCTGACAAATACTCTGTTTTTTTTTTCACGCCTTGTTTACTTGGGATCTTTACTAACTTTGATGTTTATTTTTTGCAGCTGACGCCATGAGTAAAATAACAGCATCCAAGACTGCGGCGGCCATGTTGCGGGCCTCTCTCATGCAACAGTCTTGTGCCGACTCCCCCAACAAGGGGGCACCCTTGGTAGGCTTCGAAAACTCTTCCTCTTTTAGGAGTTGTCTTATGCATATACTAACTCTTTTTGTTTTCAGTCTGGCACTCCAAGAGCTTCTTCCTCGCAACAGCCGGACCCCAAGGCCCGGAGGACGACTGTTGCAAGCTCTCCTGGGTCTTCCAGGAAAACAGTGGCGGCTGAGAAGCAGCCGGCCACTTCTTCTAAAACCCCGGCGGGGCCGCCTAGAAGTATGGACAATCACTTGTAAAAACTTTCACACTTGCTTCCTTCTTGACTAGGTCTAACTTGCTTTTTTTTTACGCTTGATGCAGCCGGCCCTCAGGGGCTTGACTTGGTTGAGGTAGCCAAGTCCATGATCAAAGTAGTTCCTCCATCTGAAAGGGAGGCGGTCAGGGGTGCCGGCACCCTTGACCTTGATGGGATTGCAGGGGTCCTTGCTGAGGTATACTTAGCATATTTTTGAGTATTTGAGTTCCAGGACGCCTGTTATCTTTTTTGTTTGGAAACTGACGCCTGTTTTTTTTTTTTTTGTACTTAGGCCCTGCTCCGAGTTAACAGCCTTCGCAAGCCGATTGATCGGAAAAACAAAGAGGTAAAGGCCGCAAAAGCTATGGCCGCCTCCAACTGTGATAAGGCAATGTTTCAAATTGCCCAAAATGAAGTACTGACCATTGATATTCTTTATTATCAGGCGCAGGCTACCGCCGCTGTTCGGGCTCAGTTAGAGGCGGCCCAGAAGAAGAATGACGAGCTGGAGGCGACCGTCACAAATCTTAAGGCCGAGCTGAAACCTCTTCGCCAAAAAATGCACTCTTACGAAGCCATGGAGAAATCTTTGGCCAACGTAAAAGAACGCCTGGTGAGCCAAGAGAAGAGTCTTACCCAAGAGCTCTCGGAAAAGGCCGAGCAAGAGAAGAAAGAGCTCGTCCGGGAGATGGTGGAAGACTCCGCTCAAATCCAGCGCATGACCTGGGGCCGCCTGTTCCCCAATGCCGACTTTGCCTCATGGAAAAGAACGTACCGCCAGTGTTCGGAAACATATAATCAAGAGATCCTGGCGGCTGCTGAAGAAGAGGCGTTGGGAGATGCGTTGGAGGAGGAGGAAGAGCCGGTTGTGGCGCTTATGCCACTTGGGGGTAAGGCATCAAAAGAGGATGCAGCTGAAGCCGAGTCCAGCAAGAAGAGTGCTGACCAGGCGGCAGCTGCTAATACTGAACTGCCCCCTTCTTAAGCTTAATGTATTTTTTCCACGGCATGCGTGCCGTTTGCTTTGTATTTACCCGGCCAGGGGGCCGGGGCTTTGAATATTTTGCTGGTCTTTAATGACCGGCTTATTTTTAATCAAATTTTTGTTTTGATTCAAATTTGTCTAAGTATTCCATATCTAATATCCCATTGTTCACTAGACCGACTGTTGTACATTGCTAAACGTTGCAGACAGGTACAAATAGTAAGTACGACGCCTATGCCCCTGGACGACTGGTTGTCTGTTTCCAGGATAGACGATCAGTCGGCCATTTATTCAATCGGTATTCGAACTATTTATTCAATCGGTCTGACCAAGTAAATAGTATTACCTAGTCGCCAAGGAATTAAGTAGGATAACAAGCGGCGGGTACCGGTTGTTTCCCTTTATTGCCAATGTTGGATTTTAACTCGTAATTTGTTAACCTAGCAAGAGTAGTGGTTGAGAGTCCATGTTTGTTAAAAACAGGCGGACGACTCATACCTTTTAGGCTCCATACTAAGTTTGAGTGACTATTAAGTTAACATAGGAGTTACTTAGTCTTCGTCACACTCTAGATTGAATAGTAGAGGTACCAGGCAGCGGAGGCCGGCTGATCCTCTTGATTTGCCAATGTTTGTTGGCTATTAACTCAATAGGTTACCTAGTAGGAATAGGGGTTTGAGTGCCCTTGTTTGTTTAAAACAGGCGGACGACTCAAACCTTTTAGGTTCCATACCAAATTTGAAGGAGTGACTATGAGTTAACGTTGGAGTTACTCAGTCGCCGTCACTTTTGTTTGAGAAGTAGAGGTACCAGGCGGCGTAGGCCGGCTATACCCCTTGATTCGCCAATGTTTGTTGGCTATTAACTTAATAGGTACCCCCTGCATTTATCCCAAGTAATACAGGCGGTCATCTGACTCAGATGTCAACTGCTACCACTGGTTTGGTTAGTGATAGAGTTATCCTTGTCTCAAAAACGGCTACGTGGTTGCCCTTGGGGACAGTCGTATAGGTGCCGTGTAATTAGTTTATAGAACAATGTTCCACCCAAAAGGGAGCTGCTCTCTGCGACGAATTTCATCCGGAGGGATGCCGTCGGACGCCTGCTATGATGTTGGGACAGGTCGTATTAGTTTTGTAGATTTGATCAGGTGGCTTGGCGCCTGGTCTGATCATTCGGCCGGTGGCCTTGTAAGTTCTTGGTGAATGTAGGTGCTAAGTAAAAGAAGGGTAGCCGCCTGTTAGACACAGGGTCGGCCAGACCCTAATCTTTTTAGCTAAGTATTGTGAGTAAAATACTCAATGGAGAGTAGCCGACTGTAAAGGTACAGACGGCATGCCCCTCTGAAGATAGAGTGAAAAACTCAATGGAGAGTAGCCGACTGTAAAGGTACAGACGGCATGCCCCTCGTAATACAAAATTGAATAGTAAGTGCAAACTTTATTAAGTAGCTCTTTACTTTACATCATTCAGAAGAAATATTTTTTAAGGTTATCTACATTCCAAGTTCGAGGCAACGGTTGTCCGTCTGGTGTTTCCAGACGGTAGGTACCGTCCCTGACTTCCTCATAGATTCGGTAGGGTCCTTCCCAGTTGGGAGTTAGTTTGCCAGACTCATTAGCCCTACCAACTGCTTCCATTTTTCTAAGTACAAAGTCCCCTACTTTGATTGGACGCCTGTGTACTTTTTTTTGTATGATCTAGTCATTCTCAGGCGATAGATCTCATGGCGCAAAACAGCATTGCCCCTCTTTTCAGGAAGTGAGTCTAATGCCAGGCGCATGGCTTCCCAGTTTGCCTCTTCGTCATATAGCATTACTCGAAGAGTCGGCTCGTAGTGTTCTATTGGAAGAACAGCTTCCGCACCATAAGTTAGGAGGAATGGAGTTTCTCCAGTCGCCCCTTTTTCAGTCGTCCTAATGGCCCAGAGAACATGTGGTAGTTCATCCGCCCATAGGCCGCCTGCTCGTTCAATCTTTTTCTTGAGACCGTCTGAGATGATTTTATTAAAGGCTTCTACCTGGCCGTTTGCTTGTGGATGGCCGACAGATGCAAAGTAGTGTGCAATTCCTTGGTCTCCCAACCAGCTTTTGAGAACAGGCGTCTCAAATTGGGGACCATTATCAAAAACCATAGACATGGGAACCCCGAACCGAGTGATGACGTTTTTCCAAATGAATGAAATTACATCTTTCGTCTTGATTTCCTTTACAGCCTCCGCCTCTACCCATTTAGTGAAGTAGTCAACGGCAACAAGTATATACCTTCTGCCGCCTGTAGCAGGCGTATATGGACCCAGAATGTCCATGCCCCACTTAGCAAACGGTAGTGGGCTGTGAATGGTAGTGAGGTCAGTAGCCGGACGGTGAATTAATTTGCCAAACCTTTGGCACTTGTCACATTTTTTCACCATCTCCATTGCATCTGCTTCCAAAGTAGGCCAAAAGTAGCCCTGCCGCCTTGCCCTTTGAGCAAGCATCCTACCACCTATATGAGAAGCACAGTAACCAGAGTGAAGATCATCTAGTATCTCTCGTCCCTTTTCAGGAGTAACACACTTTAAGAAGGGTTGAAGGTACCCCCTCTTGTGAAGTTCTCCCTGTATCATTTCAAAACAGGAGGCTCGTTTTTTCAGTGCTGCCGCCTGTTGAGGATCATCCGGCAGTGTACCGTTTGTCAGATATGCCCTGATTGAATCCATCCAGGTTGAGCTTCTGTCTAGGATTCCAATAGGGTTTTCCTCGATGCTTCTCTTCTCCATTACTTCCCAAAAAACAGTTCGAGGAGTATCGGAGGAGGCGGATGATGCTAATTTTGACAGTGCATCTGCCTGGTTATTTTCTGATCTCGGCACTTGGATCAGATGGAAATCCTCAAGGGAGCCGACTGCTTGTCGGACCGCCTGTAAATACTTGATCATGGCCGGATTGGTTGCTTCGTATTCGCCATTGTACTGACTCACTATCAATTGTGAATCAGAACAGGCGTCTATTTTTCTTGCCCCTGCCGCCTTGCACATGCGGATCCCGGCTAGTAAAGCTTCATATTCTGCCTCATTGTTTGAAGCCTGAAAACTGAAGCGTAGAGCATACTCGAACCTGTCGCCCTCTGGAGATTGACATACGACGCCTGCTCCACAACCATTTGAAGTACAGCTTCCGTCCACATACACCTTCCAGACTTGGTCTGGAACTTGAGAGTCAGGAGGACGAGTCATCTCTACAATAAAGTCAGCAAAGGCTTGCCCCTTCACTGCTTTTCTAGGCTCGAAAGTAACTTCGAGGCTCTGTATTTCTATGGCCCATTTGATCATTCGTCCTGACGACTCCATGATGGTAAGGGGTCGCTTGATTGGTTGGTCGGTATACACGACGACTGCATGTGCCAAAAAGTAGGGCTTCAATTTTTTAACAGCCATGAAGAGTGCAAGACCAAATTTCTCCACTAGGGGATACCTCAACTCGGCATTTTTCAGTACGTGACTGACAAAGTAGACCGGGAGCTGACAGCCGTCCCTTTCAGCAAGGAGCACAGCGCTTAACGCATGATCAGAGACGGCCAGGTACATGTAGAGATCCTCTTTGGGCAAAGGGCTGACCAGCCTCGGCAAGGAATGCAAGTGAACTTTTAATTTCTGGAAGACGGCCTCAGCATCCGACCCCCATTCAAACCTTGCCTTTTTCTTAATTGCCTGGAAAAAGTATAGGCATTTGTCGCCTGATCGGCTTAGGAATCTCCCCAAGGCCGCCAGACAACCTGTTAACTTCTGAACCTCTCGGATGGTACGAGGCGACTGCATGTCAATGACCGCCTGCACCTTCTCAGGGTTCGCCTCTATTCCTCTCTGATTGATAAGGAATCCGAGAAATTTCCCAGACTTAACTCCAAATACACATTTCTTGGGATTGAGCATGACATGGTGCCGCCTGAGTGAGGCGAAAGTTTCTCGGCGGTCCGTCAGATGATCTTTCTGAAGTTTAGTCTTGACAATCATATCATCAATATATGCCTCGACGTTTCTCCCAATCTGATCAAAGAACACTGTGTTTATCATTCGTTGGTAGGTAGCCGGGGCATTCTTAAGACCAAACGGCATGACCGTGTACAGTATAACCCCTGATCAGTGACGAAGGACGTCTTCTCCTGATCTTTCTTCCATAAGGGAATTTGATGGAAACCAGAATAGGCGTCCATAAAACTTATCAAGGCATGACCCGCTGTTGAGTCGACCAGGTTATCAATTTTAGGCAGAGGGTAATTGTCTTTGGGGCACGCCTTGTTTAAGTCTGTGTAGTCTACACACATTCGCCAGGTGCCATTCGGCTTTTTAACAAGCACCACATTTGCAACCCAGTCTGGGAAGTAACATTGCCGAATGAACCCTGCATCAAGTAATTTTTTAACTTCGGCGGCTGCCGCCTGACTTCTTTCTTCGCCATGGTTCCGCTTCTTTTGCCGTACCGGCTTCTTTTTCGGATCCACAGCGAGTTTATGTACTGCCAGATCAGGACTAATGCCTGGCATTTCATGGACTTCAAATGCAAAGATGTCCTTGTATTCTTTCAATAGGTTGTGAAAGTCATCACCAAGGTTTCTCAGAGCAGTCGTCCCAACTTTGACTGTTCGGTCAGGACGTGAGTCGTCTAAGATCAGGTCCGCATGCTCACCAGCCGGCTGAGGGCGGAACTCATCCGACCGCTCCTCTGCCAATGATTGCTATTTTCTTGCTTTTCTTGCGGACTCTGTCTGGGACGCCTTTCTCTTTTTGTCGCCTGTTTCTTGAACAGGCGCACTCTCCTTGACATTGTCAAGGTCTGTTTTTTCTCCACTTGACCCAGTGGCCATAACCGTGGGCTTGACATCCGAGAGATAGCACTCTCGGGCCATCCTCTGATCTCCCCTTAGGGAGCCGACTGTTCCATTATCCCTCTCAAACTTAAGCAGCATAAGAGACGGGATTATAACAGCCTTGGAATTATTCAGGGTTGGTCGACCCAGAATCATGTTGTAGGCCGAGAGTTCCTCTACTACTAGGAACCGGACTACCATGTGTCGTCCTTCCCCTTTTTCGCCCAAGCGAATGGGTAAATCTACTCGTCCCAGTGGGTGGACGACTCCTCCTCCAAACCCTATTAAAGGGTGGGAGGCCGGATGTATGCAGTCCGTCTGATATTTCAGTTTTGACAGACATTTGCTGCTGATGAGATCTGAGGAGCTCCCGGTATCTATGAGGATTCGGCCAACTCTCTGGTTGGCCACTTTACATTCAATAACGAGAGGGTCGTCATGCGGCCCCCTTACCCCTCCTAGATCCTCTTCAGTGATGACAATCTCAGGAAATGTATATTTGGACGGCCGTTCTTGGTGAACGGAATTTACATCTAACCGCCTTATATTATCTTTGTTGCCCCTAATAGTGGGTCCGCCTCCTGAGAAGCCGCCTGCAATGGTGTAGACGACTGCATCATCTGTATCGGAACTGTCGGCCTGTTGATTCTTTTTGGCCGACTGCTTTTTTGAGGAAGTGTTCCCCGTAGATTTCTTGACATAAGTGTCAAGATCACCTTGCTCAGCCAAGCGGTCTAGGTACCGCATGAGACTGATGCAGTCATTGGTGTGATGACCAACGTCATCATGATAAGCACAGATTTTGTCTTGGTTCCGGTTGTTTGCAGAACCCTTCATGGGGACCGGCTTCTCAATTGAGAACCGTCCCTTTATTTCTTTTAGGATAAACTGGTTATCCTTGTTAAACACATACTTTGGGGAGTATGGTTTGAATTCTTTTTTCTTTTTCTGGGCCGGCTGTTTAGAGGAATCAACCGCCCAGACCTCTTTTCTTTTCTCATCTTTGTTAGACGACTGTTTCTGTCGTCCTTCTCTTTTGTCGAACCTTTTCCCGTCCGACTGTTTTATCGTACACAGATCAGTTGCCTGTATATAGGCTTCTGCTTCAATCAAGGCCTCTTGAAGAGTCGCCACCCTTTTTCGAACTAAATCAAATTTGAAGGTAGACCCGTCTTTGAGACCTCTAAAAAAGTCAGTATAAGCTACCTCATCCGGTAACCCTTGAATCTGTATTCTCATCAGGTTGAACCGCCTGATGTAAGAACGAAGCCCCTCCTTCTCGCCCTGCTGAATTGTTCCCAAATCAAGGGTCGTTTTCTTCGTAGGGATGTTCATGGCGAAGTTGGAGGCAAATAAGTAAGCAAGCGTCCTGAAGCTGTTTACACAACCAGTCGGCAGGTTGCCGAACCATTGCTGTGCGATTCCCTTGAGAGTCGCTGGGAAACACTTGCACCAAGTGGGATCATCCAACCCTTGAAGGTACATCAGGTTGGTGAATGCCATCAGATGGTCTTCTGGGTTAGTAGTGTCGTCATAGGCGCCTACTAGTACATTTTTTACTTTGGCCGGCTGAGCGGCTTCAGTAATTTCCTTGGAGAAGGCCGACGGCTGTTCACCAAGTCTAAGCAACCGTAGCTGCCAG